>NC_137427.1:23725000-24372500 GCF_964374335.1 Astatotilapia calliptera | reverse complement strand
ATTGTACCCCATATACCGCACCAAACCATCACTTTTGTTGTTCCAACAGTCTTGGAGGGATCCATCCAATGTGGGTTAGTGTCAGACCAATAGCGGTGGTTTTGTTTGTTAACTTCACCATTTACGTTAAAGTTTGCCTCATCACTGAACAAAATCTTCTGCATGAACTGTGGGTCCTGTTCCAATTTTTGTTTTGCCCATTCTGCAAATTCTGTGCGCCGATCTGGGTCATCCTCGTTGAGATGCTGCAGTAGCTGGAGTTTGTAAGGGTGCCATTTGTGAGTAGCTAATATCCACCGAAGGGATGTTCGATTAATGCCACTCTCCAGTGACATGCGGCGAGTGCTACGCTGTGGGCTCTTGCTGAATGAAGCTAGGACAGCCACTGATGTTTCTTCATTAGTAACAGTTTTCTTGCATCCACATTTTGGCAAATCCAACACTGAACCAGTTTCACGAAACTTAGCAAGCAGTTTGCTGACTGTAGCATGGGAGATGGGTGGACTCGCAGGGTGTCTTGCATTGAAATCTGCTGCAATGACCCGGTTACTGCGTTCACCAGATATCAACACAATTTCGATCCGCTCCTCACGTGTTAACCTCTACATAAATGTAGTAATCGATAGTTACTTCAGTTATTGTCTACAGTGGTTTACACAGATTAGACTAATCTTACTTTTGCTTTCTTCATTCTTTTTTTTAGTTTAATTAGAATAATTCAGTATTTTCTTTGGTCGCATGCTGTCACTATCACTTAGAGATTTTGATCGAGTCCCATTGTGTGGCTGTTTGTATATCGTTTCCTTGCATCGTATTGACTAAGATTGACTGTATTTTGTGGTAGGCTTGGAAAATGTACCTGGCTTGGGGGTATTTGGTAATTAAATTATCAGGGGAAAATATGAATATATATATTCAATCAGTGTGGCCGTTGTTGAAGCTGTGCATCTAATAATAGAGTTACTATAACATGTTACTATACTGCAATAACATGGATCAGAATTTGGATGGCTTGTTAGGTCACAACAACCCTTTCAAGGTAAAATTCTTGAGGTTGTCTGCCACAGTACTTTTGTATACATTTCAATACAGCAATTCACACAGAATATATTATTTATTTGGTAAAAGTATTTACCTATTACTATAGTATTCACTGCCATGGCATTTTTTGTCTGTACATTATTTGTTGTTGGTGGATATAAGATTAAAAGTTTTTTTGTTTTTTTAATCCAGAGTGTTAGTCATGTTTTTGTCACGGCTGCCGAGGCGAGCCGTGTGGAATAAATGAGGATCCAATCGCAGGCAGTCGTGGAGAAGTGAAGGTGATTTATTGAACACAAAAAGAATGTGGACAAACAGCAAACGGGGCTCGAACTAAACTAAACTGGGAAACAACTAAACTACAGAGCACAAACCTGAATGAAAACGAGCAGAGGAGGATGACAATGAACAGCAGGGAGAAGACACGGTGGATACACAGACTGACACTGAGTAATACAGACGAACCGGCAACAGGCAGGAGAACACACAGGGCTTAAATACACACACCAGTAATCAGGGGATGAGAGACAGGAGGGCAACACAGCTGGGAGGAATCTGGGCTGACGGGACGGGGAAACGTAAACTGATCACACTCACATACGACACGGACCTTCACAATAAAACAGGAAACTCAGACACATGGAACCAGACAAGACATTGAACTAAACAGACAGATTCACAAACAGATGGGGTGACACCATAGACAGACAGATACAGACGCAGACTCAGAGGCAGACCGAATATAACACAGAACTTAAACAATCATCATCTAGAAAATGATAACTAAACTAAACTAAAAGCGCTGGGTCACCGACCCAGGACCATGACAGTTTTCTTTGCAGCAAATCAAAATGGTGCGAGATTTCATTAGTATGTAGATTCCTACCTGCTGAGACTCTCTTATTGTATGTTTCTTCAAATTGCAGCTGTCAGGCTCTTGTTAGATAATTTGAAAGAGCAGAACAAAGTTATTTATTGGAAGCAATGCACATCTCTCCCACTTTCCCAGTCCTCATCATGTGTTGATGCAACACAGTGAGTATGCACCTTTTGAAAACTCCAAACAAATAGGTATTGTTACACTAGCCTTTATTATATTTGAAATCAGGTACCTAGTTTGAAATAATCAAACTATGAATATTTATTAAGAACAAAAACAGCCCACTTGTATCAGAAATATTAAAAAGTTGAAGTAGAAAAGCTTTGAATGTCTCCTGTTACACCCCACAATGAGACTGTAGAGCCAAAATGTTTACACCTTGTTATAATTCACTGGGCAGAATTTCTGAGGATGTTTTACCGATTACTAATTTGCCCTGTATGATAAATTATTTACTTTGTGGCAGCTCACTGTTTTGTCTCAAAGCCTCAGTCACATAGGTCTAGAAACCAGTTGGTTGCTGTGGCCTAACGATTGATTTCATAGTGACTCCCAGTACCCTCGAACGACCACTCACAGCAGGTTGATTCAACAGGAGGAATACTTGTTTTTCCCCAGCAACCAGTAGTTGTCAGGCAGTCGTCCATATTCCTGTCTGACTGATTGATATACATACATATCAACTGACAGATGCTAGAACAGATACTTTTTTTTTTTTACATATTCCTGAATCCAAATCATTTGCTGAGATAGAAGCAGAAATACTAAATTAATAAACTGATGTCGTTCCATCAAAAGTTAGAAGCTAAAATCAAAGCAAAATTAGCTAAAATCCAAAATAGCCTAGGAAAGTAGAGAAATAAACAAAATGTGATGGTTTTCTGGCTTTGACCCCACATATTTTCAGGGGGATTCAAGTCAGGCTTTGTACAGACATGTTAGTCAGTTTTGTCATCTGGAGGTAGTTCTTTACCAGGAGGGACATTTGTTTTGGGTCGCCATCATTTTAGAAGGCAAAGGGGAAACCCAGACTCGGTTTTGCTGCTGACTCCTCAACATTTTCTTTCCAAATCTTCACATGACCTCCTTGGGTTGTATGCCTCTCCCTTCTTTCTCCAAATATAAGCAACATCTCTGTGGCCTAAGAGATCTAGTTTCCTCTCATCTGACCAAAGGGTGCATTTCCGGTATCTTTCTTCAGGCTGTCTTTAGCTTACCTGACCATTCTGACCTGAAGCTTTCTCTTTCTGAAGCTTTCCAGATATGGATGGTTTTTTTTGGTCTGCAACCTGGCAGTCCAATCCTATTCTAGTGATTGTCGTCTTTGAGACTACAATACAACTTGGCTGAGTCACTCACTGCTGTCTTGGCAGTTGTTCTAGGGTCTTTAGACACATCTCTCACTAGTTTCTTTTTCCAAAGTATTTGAAATCTTTCACTTCCTACCTCTGCCAGGCGTGTTCTGTACTGTGTGGCTTTCTTTGAATTTCTTGATGGCAGCTCTGACTCCAGTTCTTGACACTTGAAAGCGCTGTGATAACTATGTATATCCATCTCCTGCTTTGTGAGCATCAACAATTATTTTTCTCAAATCTAAACTGATTTCTTCTGTTGAGGTTTTTATACTGTGTGCAAATTCAAAGGTAACCCTCAGTTTTCACTTAATTTTAAAGTTTTTGACCATTTCAAAGTTAGCACGTTATTGAACAACAGTCGTTTATGCTTTGGTCAGTGGTTAGTTTTTCAGGGGGCTAAAATTGACCCAGGGATTTTTTTTTTCTGAAATAAATCTGTTATTGTGTGCATATAGAAATCATTTATTCTTTCTAAAGAAAACTTGTATGTTTATAATTGCTATGTTAAAAATTCCTTCCTTGTTAAAAAAGCACTTGGGGAAATGTTTGACAGAAACTTTCATTTGGGGGGGGGGGGGGGGTAATAAGTTTGTCCTCATATTTAATTCTACAATCTGTGGTGGACCATTTCTTTGTCTCTGTGAAGTAAAAGTGTAATAATTACTATGTAAATGAGCATAAAATAGAAATTATTCAACTGTAGCACACATACTTGAAAATTGCAAGTTCTTAGGATGTTAAGCAGAAACACTTAGTTAATATTCACTGTTTAAATAATAACGCTGTAATTTAACAACAGTAAGTAAACCGCAAATTTTTTTGCATAGTCCTTTTACAAAGAAAAAAACAGGAGAATAAAAAAATCTTTTAAATCGCTTTTGAGCTAACAGAACACCCGTGGTCTGCAGCCCTGAGTTATTGCTCTGGGGTGGGCCATAGATTGTTCTTCTGACCAGTTTTAGTGAGCTGCTTTCAAGCATTTTATTTCATGGTTGGCAGCACTTTGGCATTTAACCTACTGGTCCTGCAGTCGGCTCTTTTTATCCTGCACAGTGTGCTGAAATTCCTAGATAATGCGGTTAGTATTTCTCCTCAGTTTAATTTGCATATCAGTGAACAGAAGTTGCAGACTACAAATGAACTCTCATCATCAAGACAATATTTTTGTTTGTTAGTCTTTTTAAAGGAGTTGGTCAAAACTCTTGGCACCCTCGGTTTTCCCCACTTTATACTTAAAATGTATTTCAGGGATTCTGGGAATTGTATAACATTTGGTCACTGTTGCAGAGCAGAGTTCAGCCTCCTGCAGCCATGCCTCAGGCTGGGTGCTTTAATGAACCTATTTGGCAATTCAGGTAGAAACTGGCAAAGGACCAGGTTCTGGCCACTACTGCTGCTCATCTGTGGCGCTGTAATATAGTTTATATGGAAATTCATAATGGTAGTTTGGGCTCATTTTATAGGAAGACATTAAGCACTAATCGAGAGGGGATTTATTTAATGAAAGCTTGTTGGTGTGATTTAAATAAATATCCAACTTGACAAAATTGTTTTTCTTTCTCTTGTGTTATTTCATTACAGTAACTTTTGCAAAATCATTATTCCATAAATTCTCTGACCGCATATACTGCTGTTTTCTCTCTCTTTATCTCATCTCCTCTTATAGTCTCGGGAGCCTCTGTCACTGGTTGACCTGAAAGCAGAAGTATCTCCCAGGATCTCAGCGGAGGACTTAATTGACCTTTGTGAGCTGTCATTGTCCGGGTCCTCCAAAAGGAACAAAACTGGCAAGCCCAAAATTGTTGCAGTCGATATCCGCACTGCGGAAGAGTATCCTTACCATTTTTGTGCAGCTGGGAAATCAGTTTTAACATGTAAATATTCCACTGCTGTTATTCAGTGTCAAACGTATACCACACTGGTTCTAGTAAAGGCAGATTTCAAGTACTTTAGTTCATGGCTGACTCCTGCAAAAGCTCTGATTCATGCATCTGTTTAACACCACACACTGAATAAATAAACTCAAAAGAAACCACAAATAAGCTGATGCAAATTAAAAGCAAAAGTTGGTTTATTAGCAACTGAGAGTGGCAAGGTGATTGGAGAATACTTCCTGCTGGCAGCTAAAGAGCCGTGGGAGAGGGTGTGCAGGAAGCTTGGGTGACTGGAGATGGGGTTGTCTTGGAAATGTAAACACACTGAGAGTTAGCAGGGTCTGCGATCTGGTAGAGCACCAGAGATGCCAGGTATTTTCAAAGGCATGATGACATAAGGTGCAGCTGGTAAGGGCGGTTTTCATCACACCTGTCTGTGCTTCTCTACAATGATGAAGACACTCAGCACAATACACAGGGGAAGAAAAGAAAGAAAGTGCAAATCCAGGAGTCATGATAGTTCAGCCTGACCCAGAATGTGATGTTGAGGGGGAGTCGGAGGGTTTGGCAGAGCCCAGTGTGACAGCATCTTTGAATTTACACAGGGTGTCATTTCAAATTATTTAATACCTGTGCCTTGAACAGTGACCTGCTTTCTGTGCCATGTTGATAAATGTAAGATTCACTTCCTATGTGAATGATATGCAAAAGACTTTGAATTTGTGACATGAAGAAACATTTTGTCTTTCTCTATTCAGTGCCTTGGATATTTTGGTTACCTATTTATGTGGTGGCAGTGCTTTGCTTTTCCTTGTTTTTAATGAAACCACAGGCAAAGAGATTAAAACAGCTTGGTCCCCATCAGTTGCAGTTCATCCAGGCTCTGCAACATTCAGCTGGCCCCCTGAAATTCCTCCAAACTGCCCCACCATATCCAGAAGTGACGAGCTATTAAAGCAGCAGCGTTTAGTTTAAGTAAAATGCATTCATCTGGCCTTTTGGCTACATGATCATTTCCACTTTATTAGCTCATCTGGCCTAAGGACTGATGGGTTTATGCCATGGCAAGGCCTCTCTCCATCAGTCCACATTTCACGACAATCACTACTCCTCCTATACTGTTGATCATAATTAAGTTAAACTCACATGCAGTGATCATCCATTAAGTCGTCACCTGAATTGTAGTCAAAGTCTTGTTAGCAGCCTTGAGGAGCAATAACCTCGGAACTATGATGGATTGTGAGCTGGATGACCTACTGACATTCATGTTTCCTGAAATTCTTACTTAAGTAGTAGATTTGATTTTTTTTTTTTCTTGAAAGGATGTGCAGCAGCTAGAATGATTAAGGATAGAGATGGAAATTTGTTATCAAGTGAAGTAGGTGTATTGATAAGATTTAAGGAGTACTTTAAGGAGCTCATGAATAAAGAACATTACAGAGAGAGGAGGACAGATGAAGTGCAGAGGGATTAGTAAGGAGGGAGTGAGGCTAGGTATGAAGAGGGTGAAGAATGGTTTAAACGGAGGAGGGTAGTGAATACAGTGGACAAAGGATGTTGAATATTGAGCTGTCAGGCAACACGGAAAGAGGAAGACCACAGAGAAGTCTGACAAAAAAATTTAGAAGGGATAGAGTAAGATGGAGGCAGATGATCTGCTGTGCCCTAAGGGCAGCAGCAGAAGCTATTTTAGGTATTTTGCACAATAGATTGTTTACCCTGGTTAATGTTGTATGTCACATTTTATGTGTAAATTCTCTTCCTTCTTAAGCTATAATCATTTTACAGACCCACTGGGCTAAATGAAAGAGAAAGCTGAAACCTGGGTTGTTTCTTTCATGAAAAGTTGATGTTTTAGAGATGCAGCCTTTTCCCAGAACAGCAGCCGTATCCATGGCCTTGATGTGCATAAATGCACGCAGTCGTCTATATAAAACATCCCCGGCAGATTAAAAATGAAGCGTGTCACAATCAATGCCCTCTTTTCTATTTTTTTGTTTTGTTTTTTGTTTTTGTTTTTTGCTCTGAATATAATTACAGAATTGCATAAAGGCATTCGTTTTGTTGTTACAGGATGCAGTACAATAGACACAGAAACCCTCAAACACAGAAAATTCAAAGCACCAGAAAGAGTGAGGCTCAAAGGTTCAGCTCATCAGTGGAAAGGCTGATTGGCTAAGAGGTTAAAGAGCCATTAATCAATAAGGATTAGTGGCAAGATTAGAGATTTTGAATTGGCAGTTTTTGTGACAAAATTTCTTCTCTGGAGCATACTGATAGGCTCCACAGCCCAGCTCACATGGTCAAAAGGGATTAGGCCACTTTACAGGATTTGGCAAACCTTTTTCACCTCTGTTATGGTCTTTGGCAAACCCTTTTTGTGTGTTTATGTAGTTGCAAATGGTATGGTTTGATTTGGTAAACGTAGAAACGTATTGCAACAAAGCTAATGCACTCAGAAAAAGTTCGTTGTCTGGTTTTTATTCAGTATATCAATCTGGGGTTGTTCAATATCACTTTGCCAAAGACTCTCACTGAGGGACCTTTCCTCTGTTTTTTCTTCTTCTTTTTATATCCTTATTATTACGTTTCTTTTTTTATTTCTCTCATCTTTCGCCCTTTCTATTCTTCACATCCTCTTCGCTTTTCCACACCTCTGCATTAAAGTTTGTCTTACATATGATTTGTACTAAAAGTCAGCCTGATCAGAATTATAACAAGCACTCACTGAACTTACGCAATATTGTTATGTACTGGTGTATCTGCTGTTTTTCAGTAATACAGCGACTCCCATGAAATGACACACAAGCACACACACTACACACAAACACATTTTTGGCCTTGCTTCTTCGCCATTATTCCTTAACTCCTCTGCCTCCAGCTTCAACAGAGGCCACATTTCTGGAAGCATCAACATTCCCTTCAACACGACTTTTGGTCCGGAAAATGAGGTGGTGCAGTGTCCCGCTGCAGGAGGCCTCCAGAGCTATAGAGGGCGTGTCATTGTGGTCATCAGCCACAACATGAAGAGTGCTGCTATGGTGAGAAAGCAGTCATCCACGTATATGTGTGCAGCACCTCAGTATGCGCAGTATTTTTACATGAAGAAAATATGAATTAACACAGAAGCATAATGTTTCAAGGGCTGAAATCACTATTGACTTTTCTGGTTATTCAATTCAGTTTTATTTGTACAGTGCCAAATCACAACAAACAGTCACCTCAAGGCACTTAATATTATAAGGTAAAGAGCCTACAATAATACAGAGAAACCCCAATAATCAGATGACCCCTGTGTGCAACCACCTTGGTGACAGTGGGAAGGAAAAACTCCCTTTTAACAGAAAGAAACCTCCAGCAAAACCAGGCTCAGAGAGGGGCGGCCATCTACCGTGACTGGTTTGAGGTGAGGGGAGGGAGACAAGACAGAAGACATGCTGTGGAAGAGAGCCAGAGATAAATAATAACTCATAATTAAATGCAGAGTGGTGAATAACACATGGCAAGTGAAAAGGGATGAGAGAAAGAGTGCATCATGGGAAGCCCCAGCAGCCTAAGTCTATTGCAGTGTAACTAAGGAGGGTCATCTGATCCAGCCCTAACTATATGCTTTGTCAAAAAGAAAAGTCTTACACCTAATGTTAAAAGCAGAGAGGACATCTGACTCCTGAATCCAAGTTGGGAGCTGGTTCCACAGATGATGGGCCTGAAAGCTGTAGGCTCTGCCTCTCATACTACGAAGAGCTCTATTGGTATGATATGTTATTATGAGTTCTTTAAGATAAGATGGGGTCTGATCTTGGTCAAAAACACCTCTAGGATTCCTCACAGTGTTATTGGAGGCCAAGGTAAGTATTTGGTTAAACACCATATATCTAAGATTTTGGGGGCTGAGTACAATCATGTCTGTTTTATCTCAATTTAGAAGCAGAAAATTAGAGGTCATCCAGGTCTTTATGTCTGTGTGTGTGTCTCTGGCTTTATAGAAAGATAACACTGGGTATGATCTGCATAGCAGTGAAAATGTATGTATGAAGCAGGTAAAATGTAAACAGAACTGGTCCATCCAAAAAAACATCCAAAAAGTTTAACTTTTGTCTCGTCAGTCCAGAGAGTATTTTCAATAATATTTCAATTTGTTTGATGATCTGAAACATGTAAGTGTGACAAATATGCAAACAACTGCAGGTGTAAATGTGACTGCAAATGGTTGGTCTGTCCTTGTGTATTAGCCCTTGTGACAGACTCAGAACCTGTCCAAGGTGCACCCCACGTCTCACCCTAACCTAGCTGGGATAGGCTCCAGCCCTCCGTGACCCAGATAAGGATAAACAAAAGAGAATGGATAGATGGATTCAAACCACTGCAGCACAGTACCTTTGATATGTACAGCGTGCTCTAATTGCTGTAATAAAATATTACAGTCAACAGTATGGAATGCTGCACTGAGGTCTAGTAGAAAAACCACAGAGATGAGTCCACTGTCAGAGACTATAAGATGATCATTTGTAACTTTCACTAAAGCTGTTTCTATACTGTGATGAGCTCTGGATCCCGACTGAAACCCTTCAAATAAATCGTTCCTTCGCAGATGATCAGTTAGCAGTTTTCTAACTACTCTTTTAAGAAATTTTGAGGTAAAAGTGTATAGATCCTTATGTATAACTGTTAGGTTATAATGGGGATAGACTAGTAACGGTCTTGTCCTTGCAACAAAAACAAACAAATAAACAAACAAAGTAACTAACTATATTCATGGTTTTCATGGCCATGAAAATGTCGATCACCAGGAGTCAGAAAAAGTCCTGAACTTAAACTTTAATTTAGTGGTGGATGAAATTAATTTGTCCTTAACTGTTTGTGACCCTCCTTGACTTCTAAGTGGATTTAATTTCTCATTAGTTGTGCAATAAAGGTAACCAATTACAACATTTATCAATTTCTTTCTGTCCTTCACACATTACAATAACCTGTGAATTGTGATGGATTGTGAGTGAGATGAGCTACTACATCGCTAACATTATGGTCCAGTTTTTAGTTTTTTAAAAACTGCTTTCTGGAACTGATGCAAGCATTTTTGACAACTTGTTTTTGTTCATAGGAGCATTTGTTTGAGCATATATTTAATAAGATAAAACAATCAATCTTCTGTTTCACGACTACTAAAAATTTATACTTAGTCTTGTCGATATTAAATATTTTGTGAAGGCAATAATCTTTAAATTCAGGCCTCTGTCTTGTAAAATTCAGCCATCTGTTATATAAAGCCACACTGAGATTATTGGTCTGGCGTACAATGTAATAAATAGTTCATTGGAACATTTTGAACATTAGCAGATTATATTTTACATAAATCACCATCTGATATTTCAGTGAACAAAAATAAATTTGCCCACTTCAGCATAACACAAGAGAGAACTACACTGATCATCGTACATTCTCCTTTCGTGCTCTTCTTGGAATAAATTAGCCAAGCTGGCATTTATAAACTCAGCAGGGATAGTGCTTCAGGCAAAATCCCAATTTAGAAAAGATGTCCCCCTTCCATATGTTAGAAAGTGAAAAAGAAATAGTTCTTATTAACTGAGAAGACAATCCTGCATTTTCTTTATTAAAGGGAAGCATCAGAACTTTGCTGCGTTTAACCTTTTAATGGTCCACATGATCAGTATACAGTCGTGTGGCTGTGGCTTTATCCCTGTCGTGTTTTGCATGGTGATAATCATGTTCTTTCATTTCAAGCCAAGTATCAAACATAATGATTTTTTTGTCATTATCATCATATATATGATTTGACAATTATTCATGTGACAGGATCACCTGAAATTTTTAATTAGGAGGTTTTAAGAAGCTGTTTTTGAAGAATTTGTGGATTTAATGTCAGAGACACACTACTTAATGTCAGAGACATAAGAAATCCATAAGGCCTTTTAATCACCTAGGTTATGAAATGAAATTATCAAAATTTAATTTCCTTACCATTTTACTGTGGTTAATAATTTGGTTAGAATAAGGTCAACCCCAGTTCAGCGGGTATCAGGGTTTTTTTTTTTTTTATAATTGCATGAGTAGCAGAGGAAGAGGTTTTGCAATCATATTCCCCTCCTTGGTTTCACCATGTAACTGACACAACAAAGGTTCAATGAGGAGTCACAGAGAAATATAAAATGTTTAATTCTTAAACTTAAAAATGTACTGAATTAGTGCATTTTTATGTTAAGGCGTAATCCCGCAGTCTGATGTGTAAATTTATGCTGAGCTTGTCTCAGAGAGGTTGATAAACCAATTTTACATTGGAGTATTTTGCAGTGGTGGATTTGCCTTTTATAACTACAGAGAAACTAGAACTACTTAAGTCCTAAATATTAGTAATACAGCAGACAGAAAAAGTTGAACAAAACCAATAAATCTGAAGTATTCGGTTTTTGATGGGAACTTTCTCTTTTTTTCTGCAGTTTGCTGCACATCTAGTGAAGATGAGTTTTCCACGTGTTTGTAACCTGGACGGAGGGATCAACAAGCTGAAGCCCACCGGGCTCCTGACGGTCCCTTCCCCGCAGATCTGAGCCTCTGCCTTAGCTTGACTTTAAAATAAAGGGAAAATGAAAAGATTGTAAATAGTACTTTGAGCTGACACTGAAGTAAAAAGGGAAATTAGTGAACAAGCATCACCATTGCATTTGGACTTTTTTATATAATCTAACTGTTAATTGTTGCAAAATGACTAACTGCATTGAAATGATCTGCTTTTTTTAATTCATTTTGGGTTCATGATCATGCTCACAGAGCCATTATGTGGTTATTGTTCTGGCTTATTAAACAAGAATAACTGACTAACAAGGTAATGATCCCATGTAGAAGTGCATTACACAGACTGAAAAAATGTGCTTAAAAATGTGCTTATAAATCTGCTGGCGCCCTAAACCAGCCTTTATCAAAACCTGCTTGTTTAGAGCAGCTGCTACTGTATGTAGTGTATTAGTTTACACTAATAATTTAGCTGCCTGTGATCACTGTGTTTGTGTGAGAAACAATAAAAAGACACATACAACAGTTTTGCAGTTACTTATTAATGAATTTTCTTCATATTTTTCTACGTTCATTTGACCCATGCTGTGCAAAAGGCTTGAGCCACCCCTTATTTAATTGTATTTTGCAACCAAACAGCAAGACTTCTAATTTTTTTTAAGTGATGAGCAATAGTTCAATAGTGCTTTCTGATGGTTATTTTAAAGTTTTTCTTTGGCCATTGGCTGGTTTTTCACTCATTTTCAGTGCAATTCTTGTACCTGATAAATTTCAGAAGAATGTTTTTTTTGTTTGTTAAGCAATTTAAAACTGAAAAAGGCACCTAACTCAAAGTTTTACAGACAGAAAATAGTATTTAATACCAACAAAGGTATTTCCAAATAGCTTCAAATTAGCAAAACATTTGGCAGATATCAGCATGGTGTGAGGTGTTTCCAAAAGCCCTTCAGGAAACTGGAGGACAAAAACCGAAGTGACTAGCCAAAAACACACAACAGTTATCAGTATCTGATTTATCCTGAATAGGATAGACGTCATTATTTGCACAACTTTATCAAGAATTTCATCTCAACACATGATTGATGCAACTGACTGGACACTCCCACTGATTTTGTGTGAATAAAAAGAAAAATTTGGGGGGGCAACTTCTGACAGAGTAGTTTCTCTAACCTAAATTCTTCATCTCAAGGTAAGAGATGTTTTCACAGGATTTCAGTCAGAAATTATGGGTCATTTAGCATAATGAGTTAAAATAATTGTTTACATTGTCCTTTTCACTGTAATGCAATAATTTTAAATGTTTACATTTCCAAATCAGTGCTAAGAATAATTAGAATTCTCCCCCTACCAGGATTTGACCACATTCAAGAGGGAAAATGGTGCAGTATAAAGTGACCGTATTCACTGGTGATTGCCTTAATTCCACTACTCTCAACAATGTCTTCATTAAGCTGGTGGGCACAGATGGGGAGAGTGATCGCACGTGGCTCATGGGCTTGAAAGGGGCTACATCCTTCGTTATAGGAGCCGTAAGTCTGAAATATGCATCTTCATGATTAAATGTATCTCAGGTTTCCTGTATGAGATGATATACAAATGAAATCATTTTTGTGGAAATAAGGGGAATCTATCACCATGAAGATGGTCAAAGCAAACAGTTCACTTCATGGACCACAGTAAATTATAACAGGAATTGTATGCTCGAGTGTTACAGCTCAGCACAAACTGCTATGTCATTCTTTAGGTATCAAAGTTTAAGGTGTCCTGCCCCACTTCGCTTGGAAATCTTGTGCTGATAGAGTTAGACAAACAATCTCTCCCACTGTTCCCGGAGGACGCTTGGTTTTGTGCCAAGGTGGAAGTGAAATCCCCTGAAGGAGACATCTACAGCTTTCCCATCTACCGCTGGATTGCTGATAGCAAGGTGCACCGCTTCAAAGATGGAAAAGGTTTGGGAAACTGTGCTCATCTTAAATCTTGTTCAAACCATTGAAGATGTAAAACAAAGGTTGTAATGAGGCTGAAGCAGTTTCCTAATACAGTATATACCATATTTACAAGAACAACTTGAAACCATTTTTCTTTCTTTCTTTGTTTTCTTTTTTTTTTATAGCTCTGAGAGTCTTTGAAGACAACCATCATCTTGGCAGGTACAGTCGGCAGCAAGAGATTCAGCAGCGAGAGGAAGACTATCGGTGAGAATTCAGAGCTTATACACATTTTAGCCTTACAGCTCCTGAAACTAGAATACAAATGCTGTCCAGTTATAGCTGAATATCCTAATACTAATGATATTTAACCTTAAAATTAAGCATTGCAGCATATTCTTTGTCTGCTGGCATTAATGAAAAGAAATTAAACTATTACATATGTTGCAGATAAAAAGTATATCATGTCATACTGTAACTAACTTCCTCATCACTTTGCTGTTTCTTTGTCTCATCAGCTGGGATGCATATGCAGAGAAAATACCTCACTCCATGAAGGCAGAAAACCCATTTTCACTCCCGTATGAGGTTCAGTTCTCCTTCACCAAAACTACAGAGTTTCTCTACACTGCTTCCACAGGGTGAAGTTCTGTTACACATATTTTTCTCTTTACTTATCAAAAGTATGTTAAGTATCATAATGAAGTAAGATGAATGTGTTTCAGACTGACTGAGCTGAAGCTGAAAGGACTGGATAACTGTAAGAAGAAGTGGGATAATATTGACAGCATCAATCGAGTGTTTTGCTGCAAAAAGACTGAAATATCAGGTACTGTACTAACATCATAGCATAGTAATGTGTAATTAACTCTTACCCTAAAATTTTCCCTATACCACTATACCAGGTAGATTTTACTGAATGATGAACTGTAAATCGTGAAGGTAAATGTTTCTTTTAAACAGAATATGTTCATGAACACTGGAAAGAAGATGCTTTCTTTGGCTACCAGTTTCTAAATGGTGTCAACCCCATTTTGATCCAGTGTTGTGCAAACCTGCCCAGTAACTTCCCTGTCACTGATGACATGGTCTTTCCCCGTGGCCAGTGCAGCCTGAGAGATGAAATTAAGGTGATCATCTGAACTCTTTATAATAAATGCACGTTTTTCCACGACCCACTGTCATTGTTGCACTTTTTACTGCACTATTATGTCTGCACTGTCTTGCGCCTGCTCTTTCTTTGTTTTGTTTTTTGGGGGGGCGGTTTGGCAATTTTTGCAAACTTGTACTTTATGTAGTGTGGGGATGAACAAAAGTATTTTACCAGCACAATATAATCTGCGGTGTGATCATTGCTTTTAACAATGTAAGAGATAGCTTTAAGATGGCCTTAAGATGTTTATGCATACTGTTATCATATTAAAGGAATTGCAATACATGCTTACAAAACACTTATATCAGGTCATTTTTATTATCGTTTATAAGGTCATATTCTTGTATTAAGCCTTTAGTAGAGGTTCTTGATTAAAACGTTTATTTAGTAGATGACATATACATAGTTTCAGTTCGGTTATTACATATATGAGAGTGGCTTCTGTCTCTCTGTCTGGTGAGAGGTCAGGAGCTAGTCGGCGAGGTGAAATAGGGTACAATTGTGGTTAGCACACACACACACACACACACACACACACACACACTTAGTTAAAGAGAATCATTTATAGGTGGAAGTTTAATCATGTTTTGCTCGGGGTTGCAAAAGAGCAGTTTGTCGCAGAACTGCTGCTGATGTGTCAAGATGATAAGCGAGCAAGTCACACAGTTTAAAAAGTAGTCCTGTGTTGATTGTCTGTTATATGTTTTATGTAGCACCATGGTCTTGAAAGAACGTTATCTCGTGTTACTGTATACTGTACCACTGCACATGGCTGAAATGACAATAAAACCACCCAACTTAGATTGACTTGATGTTTTGTCAAATAATTGTACTTTTACAGTCACTGACTAAATATTATATCCACACTGATGCAATAACCTGAACTTTTAAACAGAAAGGGAACATATTCCTGTGTGACTACAAGCATCTGGAAGGGGTGAAAACAAACACCATCAATGGGAAGAAGCAGTACTTGATGGCTCCTCTCGTCCTGCTCCACAAAGCTCCTGATGATAAGCTAATGCCGATTGCTATTCAGGTAATTCATAATAATTAACACGGTTGTTTCTGTCCTGGATAGACATGCAACTATTTTGCTGGTAATACCTGAAATGAATAAAGAAAATCAACAGCCTATTTATGCAAGATAATTCATAATATTACTGGAGGGGTTGTATTTGTTGGGTCTGATTACTGGGCGGGATCATAACCCCCCTGGAAATTACGCCCCTGATCCATATCGCCACTCCTCAAAAGCTGTGTTGCTGTACCGCTCCACCATTTTACTCCTCCCACACAGGGAGGGAAATTGTAGCATGAGTGCAGGGAGAATTAAAAACACACGTTCATTTGATGTTTTTGTTCTTTCAACCTTAACTTTTGTAATTCAAATAATTACATAATTGATTATTAACTGATGATTACACTACTGTGTAGGTTACTGTGCAACCTAATTTTTTTCCCCTTCCTGAGCCATAACCTTGTGGAAAAGTTTAACCCACATTGCTGAGACCAGAGTCTGACATATGAATATATCAAATAGGTTTAATTTATAAACCCCAAAAGTCACAACAGCCAAGCAGTAGGTGTCGTATTTACGTAGCAGACAGAGATAATACAACTCAAAATACGCTAATATGGCCTACTCTGCCCTGTCCATCTGTAGCTGAAGCAGACTCCATCAGATGACAATCCGATCTTTCTTCCTACTGATTCTGAGTACGACTGGTTGATCGCCAAGACTTTTGTGAGAAGTGCAGATTTCAATGAGCATCAGCTCAATGCTCACCTGCTGCGCACACATTTGCTGGCCGAGGTTTTTGCAGTGTCACTGCTGCGCAACGTGCCCATGGTGCATCCTCTGTACAAGGTAACTGACGTTTGCTGAAACTCCGTTTTCTCTCATAAATCATGTCACTGCACGCACTGTTTACTTGAACTCTTCCTATAATTTCTTTCTTAAATTGTTATTTAAAAATTCTTTTTTTTTTTAACTGTAAATTTTAAAATTTAAAATCTGTAAATTTTGTAAATTTCTTTATTGTACTTTAATGGTTGGGCATTGCACAGCAATAGGTATTTCACTACATGTCATAATTTGTATGATTATGTGTGTGATGAATAAAATTTGAGTCTCTTATCAATGTGTCCACAGAGGACCACTGATTGTGCAACAGAGTACCTCAGCATAATAAATACTGTGTTGCCCCAATCATGTCACTAACAGAGTTCCCTCTTTCCCTCAGCTCCTCAAACCACACACACGCTACACTCTGCAGATCAACTTCTTAGCTCGACGCCTTCTCATTTCTGACACTGGCGCTTTCACTCAGGTATGCAAAGAACAGCACACTCACTAGACCTTTACTTAAAGAATGTTTTGTTTTTTTATTTCATGTTTAACATTTGTCTTTAACCAGGAGCTGCTTATTGTGTAGTTTGCAGGGTCAGGTGGAGAGGGCATGTTTACGATCCTGCAGAGGTCAGTGTGCTCATTAACCTACAGCTCCCTCTGTATGCCAGATGACATTGCTGAACGTGGCCTAGAGGATGTGCCAAACTTCTTCTACAGGGATGATGGCCTAAAGGTTTGGGATATCATCCACAGGTATCATTAATATATTTTTCTTTTTTTTCCATCAAGCTGCTGCAATTCAAAGTTTGTAAATAATGCAAATGCATCTGTTACTTTACCTATGATACTGGGTCAAAATTTTACATATTATTTTTATTTTAGTTACTTTAATCTAAAAATTTATTTTCAGTTTGGTGTAACTTCTTTTTGTTTCCAAATTGCTCCTTTCAGTTTATTTTGTTGAAGAACTAGTTTTAGATTTTTATTTCAGTATTGAAAGCAGCTGAATCGCAGTAATGTAAGCATCCCAGCATCAATGCACCAAAATGCACCAGTGCCTTCTCAAACTATTGTATTCATCAAATCAGATCAATAACAGAAAAATACTAAGCCTAAATAGATTTTTTTTTCTTTCATGTTTATTCTATGTGAGTTCACCAAAATGTTTTGCGTGCCTATTTTTTGGTTTAATTTTAGCTCGGGTCCTCTACCAGAGGCCTGGGAGCTTGAGGGTCCTGCGCAGTATCTTAGCTGTTCCCAGGACTGCGCTCTTCTGGACAGAGATCTCCGATGTTGTTCCCGGGATCTGCTGGAGCCACTCGCCTAGCTTGGGAGTCACCGCACCTAGTGCTCCGATTACCACGGGGACCACCGTTACCTTCACCCTCCACATCCTCTCGAGCTCTTCTCTGAGCCCTTGGTATTTCTCCAGCTTCTCGTGTTCCTTCTTCCTGATGTTGCTGTCATTCGGAACCGCTACATCGATCACTACGGCCGTCTTCTTCTGTTTGTCTACCACCACTATGTCCGGTTGGTTAGCCACCACCATTTTGTCCGTCTGTATCTGGAAGTCCCACAGGATCTTAGCTCGGTCATTCTCCACCACCCTTGGGGGCATCTCCCATTTTGACCTCGGGACTTCCAGGTTATACTCGGCACAGATGTTCCTGTACACTATGCCGGCCACTTGGTTATGGCGTTCCATGTATGCCTTGCCTGCTAGCATCTTGCACCCTGCTGTAATGTGCTGGATTGTCTCTGGAGCATCTTTACACAGCCTGCACCTGGGGTCTTGCCTGGTGTGATAGCCTTATGGACCTTGTACTCAGAGCTTGTTCTTGTGCTGCCATGATTAGTGCCTCTGTGCTGTCTTTCAGTCCAGCTTTGTCCAGCCACTGGTAGGATCTCTGGATATCAGCCACCTCCTCTATCTGCCGGTGGTACATACCGTGCAGGGGCCTGTCCTTCCGTGATGGTTCCTCGTCTCCCACCTCTTTCTTGGGTTTCTGCTGCCTGAGGTATTCACTGAGCACTCGGTCAGTTGGGGCCATCTTCCCAATGTATTCGTGGATGTTCGTTGTCTCATCCTGGACTGTGGTGCTGACACTCACCAGTCCCCGGCCCCCTTCCTTCCGCTTAGCGTACAGCCTCAGGGTGCTGGACTTGGGGTGAAACCCTCCATGCATGGTAAGGAGCTTTCTTGTCTTTATGTCAGTGGCTTCTATCTCCTCCTTTGGCCAGCCTATTACCCCAGCAGGGTACCTGATCACGGGCAGGGCGTACGTGTTGATGGCCCGGATCTTGTTCTTACCATTCAGCTGACTCCTCAGGACTTGCCTGACCCTCTGCAGGTACTTGGTGGTTGCAGCTTTCCTAGTGCAGTCAGCTTCTTCAGCCAGTAGGCGTGAACCATATCGGGGCCTGGTCCAACTCTTCATACTAGAGACCCTTGCTTGGATGTCTGCCACCATGATGGTTACTGGACCCTGTTCAGGGAGGTTGCTATGGTCTGCCCTCAGATCCACTAGCCACTGAGCATTGCCGTTATGGGTTGCGTCCTTCTCCCATATGCCCTTCCAGTATTGCTCCATCTCCAGCCTTGGTGGTGCTGTTCTCTTATTGTTCCCTTGCCACTGAGAGTACACCTTTGCTGGTTTATTCTCCTGCCTTCTATCTCTCTGGTGTACCTCCTCAAGCGGCTGGCCAAGGCTGTGAGTCTTTGCTTGGCAGTTTCCAAGGCCTCAGGTATGGACAGCTTGCTGTATTTCTTATGCACCTTCTTTGTCGCACCTTTCTGCAATTCCGTTAGTTGGCTAACCTCCCTCCGTGCTACTTTGATCTTGCCCTCTAGCCTCCTTCTCCATGGAGGGTACTGCTCCTTGTGGCTGTTCAACTTGTAGCCAAGCATCTCACTGATCACTGCTGCCGTATTGTAGATCAGCTTGTTAGTGTCAGTAATCATGGTTGTAGGTATCGTCCGTAGTGCTGCATTAACATCATCTAGCAGACCTTCTGAGGGTACTTCACGTAATCTTGGTAACCGGCTATGGGGGATCCAGGTTTCAAGCTTGGCCGTAATCCTATCTTTCAGGTCAGTTCCTCTCGCACTCAACAATCCTTCTCCTATCGCACTTGGGGCTTTGTACCCAATCTCGGGTGGGGGTGATGATATCTCCCCCCTGACCTGGCGTCCTGGCTCCCCCTTGCCATAGCATTTATGTTGTACCTCGTCAATCTCTAGCTGTGAGAGCAGTCCCTTCTTTCGAATGTTGGAACACTGAGCTATTAGTTGTTTTGCCATCTTGGGTATCGAAGAATCGAAAATATATTTTACTCAGTGTATTCCCATTTCTCAAAGGTTTGTGCAGGGAATGCTCGGCTACTACTACAAGAGTGACCGTGAGGTCCAGGAGGACTCTGAACTTCAGAAGTGGATTTTGGACATTTTTGAACACGGGTTCCTTTCTCAAGCAGAAACAGGTGGGCTTTATACAATATTTGAATATTTACGATGATGATGATAATGGTGATTTATCCATTTAGGATTATATTGCAAAAATAAGTAACTTTTGTTTGTTCGCCTAAATATATTTAAGTGACGCAGTTATTTTTCTGTGTTTAACAGGAATTCCTCAGAGATTTACCTGTGTGACTGCGTTGGCCAAATTTGTCACCATGGTGATCTTCACCTGCTCAGCCCAGCATGCAGCTGTGAACAGTGGACAGGTATATAAAACCTAATTCAACCTAATTATTTAAAATGTAAATAAAAACAGAATCATTCATTGATTTGTAGATGTATTTACAATAGAACATAGTAAACATATGAAATGTTTAAACTGAGAAAATGTAACCTTACAAGAAAAATAATGCCTCATTTTGTATTTGATGGCAGAAAAATATATTTAAAAAAGGTAGGACGGGGCTTTGTGTACTACTCTGACACACTGTAGCATCCCCTCTTCTTTTACCAACAGTCCACAAACATCTGGGAACTGAGGAGATCTGAGAGAGGAGTGTCCCATTCTCGTCTGATATATGATTCTAGCTGCTAAACAGTCCTGGGTCTACTGTGTTAGTGTTTCATTTCATGATGCATCAAATGTGTTTTCAACTGTTGAAAGGCCTGCATTATGAAGCCATGATCTTCTGATAGATGAAACACCATGATTATTGCTCTTATTAATCAGTTATCCTTTACTCCTTGATTAAATGCAGTATGACTATGGTGGCTGGATGCCCAACACTCCCATCTCCCTGCAACTCCCACCACCAACCACAAAAGGGACGACAAGCGAGGCCACGATGTTGGCCACCTTCCCTGATGTCAATGTAACAGCTCAGGGCATGGCCACCATGTGGCTGCTCAGCAAGCAGTCCAGTGACTTTGTAAGGAGCAAAGATTTCATTAAGAATGACAGAAATTATGTTTAAATTCAAGTTTTGTGAAAAAAAATACATATGTATGCAATAATTTTTAGGGGCTAATTTCATAAATAATTTGAATGCTGTTGAAGAAAAACTGAATGTATCATTGTTCTTATTAGGTTCCCCTTGGCCAGTACCCAGAGGACCACTTCACTGAGGAGATTCCCCGCAAGATATTAAAGGATTTTCAGATGGAGCTGGAAGATTTGAGTTTAGTCATTAAAGCCAGAAACAAGCGTTTAGAAGTGCCATACACTTACATGGATCCAGCAGAGGTAGAAAACAGCGTGGCCATTTGAATATTAGAAGACTCAGCTGTGAGATAAAATTCAGTTCCCTCTTCAAATAAAAGCAGCCAAAGAAAGTTCTGACTTTTACTGATGAAATAGCTGAAATAGAACTTAACGTTTCTAATTATTGTATGCTGATTTGTGAATTTTATCCATCTGCTGTGATGTGTTCTATAGATTAGAAACTTAAAACCTCTTCTGATTTTCAATAAACTGTCCCATCCATTCAAAAACATGTCAAAGAAAACTGATATTATTGTGAACAAATCATGACTTTTTTTAGTGATTGATTTTTGTTAAAGTCTGTCTTAAAGAAGTCTCAGCCTCTGAGCTTTTTTGGCTTAAAAAAAATTGAGAGAACTCCTGCATTTCTACCATACAGACATTTATTTATTTTTAGAAATATGTCTCTCTTCTGTCTTATATGCATGTGTATGTTTGAGGGCATGTTCTGTTTACCTCAGAGTTGATCAATCTGTGTTTGTCTGTCTCCCTGTAAAATGCTCACCTGCCAAAGCTCTACTAATTAACTCACCTGTTCCTCATCTGGTTATCAAGCTGGCTTCTTAAGGCTAAAGTAAATACTCAGCCATCATTAGATTGTGCTCTGCCCTTTGGCCCTTAGTTTATTTTTTGGAGCTAAACTCTGTGTCTGTGAAGACCTCTCACTGTATTTGGATTTCCTTCGAGTTTTTGTGACAGTGTGTGTGTATGACCACAGATGGAATTCATAGCATTACAGACACGTTTTTCTCGTTTCTCACATCCTGTAAATCCTATGTTAATCTTTTCCCGCTCTACAGTGGCTGTTGTTTAATGTTGGCCATCCTACACTTCTGGTTTCCGTTGTAGAAATTATTTTCTAGTTTTTTTTATTGGGGGGGGGGGGGGTTGTATGGTATCTTGTCAGCTCTCATTACTATAATATGACTTTGCATTATACAGAGCGTCATTTAACACCATCCACCCATTCGCTTCCGCTTATCCTTTTTCTTAGGGTTGCGGGGGCTGCTGGAGCCTATCCCAGCTGCCAAAGGGCGAGAGGCAGGGTACACTCTGCACGGGTTGCCAGGGCTAACACACAGAGACAGACAACCATTCGCACTCACATTCACTCCCACATTCACTGGTGACAATAGTTATGGGTCTTGTTATGTTATTCAGCGGTGTTGAGTTGTTTGGACTTTTTTTAGTAAATATCTAGTAAATCTCTAATTCTTGGTTTTTCTTGGCTTTATATTCATGTTCCCTTAGTGCTAACTTAGTGCGCTAGTTCTGTTCTCAGTCCTTAGTCTTGTATATTATATTTTTTCCTAGATTTATGGGTCAAGTCTCGACCAGTGATTTTCTCCTTCCTGTTTTATTTTGGCTTCCAGTGTCTGGACCGTCGGCTCTTTTCCTGGAAACAATGCTCAACTTTAAGTTCAACCTTCATCTACCCTGTCCTACATTTGGGTTCTCAATCTTTCACCATTCATCATAGCTGAATCTGATAACTGTGACCATTTTCATACTGTGAAGTCATTGTCATATTAAAACTCTTTGTTGTATCTGCTGAAGGCACCCATCAAAAGATGGGTGCACTGCAGTTGTAAAGGAAACGACATAGCCAGAAACAATATTCAAGTAACTTGTGGCTACAAGGCTCAGTTGGTACTAAGTTGGGCCCAAAATGTTACAACACCACCAGGCTAAATTGCTGAATAAAAAAAAAAAAAAAAAAAAAAAAGCATTTATACAGTATTTTCACCGTCGCTGCCTTCCGCACGGCTGGCCTCCAGACCTGCTCTGTTATGAGCTATTGAGCCATCGACCCCCAGGGCGACCCCCTGAACTGTGTTTGAACTGTTTTTGTGAGCTCTGATTTTGTTTCAAGTCCTGGGCACCCCACCACCCACCTGGGTTTCTGTCAAGGTACTGGGAGTGATCCAGTGTTTTGTGTTTGACTCCCTGAGTCACTCTGTATTACCTCCGTGCATCTTCCCATGTTGCACTCTGTTTTACCTCCATGTGTCATCCTGCATATCATTCTGCGAGTCATGGTTTCAAGTTTGTGTAGTTTTCCTAGTTTATTTATCTTATGTCTGTGAAGGTTCTCAGTCATCCAGGTCATCGTAGTCAAAAGAAGCTTGCAAAGAAAAGCGTCTGGACTTCTTTAAGTTACATACGGGCGATCGTGGCTCAAGAGTTGGGAGTTCGCCTTGTAATCGGAAGGTTGCCGGTTCGAGCCCCGCCTTGGACAGTCTCGATCGTTGTGTCCTTGGGCAAGACACTTCACCCGTTGCCTACTGGTGGTGGTCAGAGGGCCCGGTGGCGCCAGTGTCCGGCAGCCTCGCCTCTGTCAGTGCGCCCCAGGATGGCTGTGGCTACAATGTAGCTTGCCATCACCAGTGTGTGAATGGGTGGATGACTGGATATGTAAAGCGCTTTGGGGTCCTTAGGGACTAGTAAAGCGCTATATAAATACAGGCCATTTACTTGAAGACGTTTCTTTGCAAGCTCCTTTGACTTTATTTATCTTAGTTTCTATCCTCGCCACCTCTGTTTCTGTCTGAATTATCACATCATATAAATAAAGCTCACTCATCACATCTACGTCAATGCCTGCTTTTGGGTCCTTTTCCCTTTAGCCCCACACAACTGCCGCCGCAGCCATAACACTTAAGACTCAATGTTTCATTTACAGGAGAGATGTTTTAGCATAATTACAGCAATAAGCTAGAAAGAGTAAAATAATGAAAATTGCACAATATTTACAAAAATCAGTTAAAAGAGCTGTAAATCCTTCTGCAGGGTAAGGGGAAAGCCCTCTTTCTAAACTCTGTACGAACTGTTTACAACGAATGTCATGAAGTCATGGAGACCACAGCATGACTAAACATGTAATCTGATAAGAGGTGAGTAAACCATATTTTTATAGATAAAATACCAGTGAACCATCCTGTGTAGTTAAAGACAAGTCAGCTAGAGAATATAAAGTACAACAGTGTCTTGAAGGTTTTGCTGTGAGTTATAAATTTTAAAGCTCTGTGATAAGCAGAGTCCAACTGATAGAGAGAATGAGCAGGGTCATACATGCAATTCATTCATTCAATCATGTGGCCTCCTTTTTACCCCTCCTGGAGCATTGTAAAAAGGAGGTTAATGCAAGTTCCAAGTATACCGTATTTACAAGAACCTTATTTTCTTTTTTGCTCTGAGACTCTTTGAAGACATCCCTCATCTAGGCAGGTTCAGTCAGGTACAGCAGGAGCTTAAGCAGCAACAGGAAGAGAGCTCAGAGCACGCACACATTTGAGCTTTATAGGCCCCTGAAACTAACATGCAAATGCCCTCCAGCTACAGCTGAATCTGCTAATATTATGCATACTTAAGGTTTAAATGAAACATTACAATAATTGTTGGCTGGATTAGGGTTAACTAATTATAATTCAAGACATTGCAGAGTATATTGTGTATATATAATGTTTTAAATTCTGCAGCCTGGCAAATTAAATGAAAGCGATCGTCTCACACTTGTAAAAAAGTAGAAAGAACATTTTCTTGTATCAAGTACTTGATCTTAGCAATAACGTACACATTCACTGAGCCAATGTTGTATCTACTCTGTTACAATATTCTGAACTTCCAGACAGAAAGGGAGCACATTCCTGTGTGACTAAAGCAAACCACCAATTACAAGAAGCTAAGTAAGTAAGTAAGTAAGTAAGTAAAATTTATTTATATAGCACATTTCACAGATAAAAATCACAAAGTGCTTTACAGTAAGATCAGACATACAAGTTAAAATTAATTAAAAGCCTGTTTGTATAAAAATGTCTTCAGCTGCTTTTTAAAGGAGTCAGTAGAGTCTAGACAGCGTAAAGACAACGGCAGAGAGTTCCACAGCCTAGGTGCCAGTGCCTGAAAAGCCCGATCCCCACGTGTTTTAAATCTAGTACGTGGGACCACCAGTAGCCTCTGACCTGAAGACCTAAGTGCTCGGGATGAAGCATGAGGTTTCAACAGGTCAGAGATATACTGGGGAGCTTCACCGTGCAGAGCTCTAAAAGTTACAACTAAAATTTTAAAATGAACCCTAAAATTTACAGGCAACCAATGAAGAGAAGCCAAAACTGGAGTAATGTGTGACCTCTTGTTTGTACCAGTTAAAAGTTTTGCCGCTGCATTCTGTACAGACTGAAGGCGATCCAGAGCTGATTTGTTAAGACACGTAAAAAGACCGTTACAATAATCCAAACGAGAAGAGATAAAAGCATGAATAATCATCTCAAGTTCTGCCTTTGACACCAGTAGCCTGAGTTTAGAAATGTTTCTTAGATGATAAAAACAGTTCCGGACAAGTTGTTTAGAGTGTTTCTCAAGAGACATTGAACTGTCAAATATAACACCTAAGTTTCTGAGACTCGACTGAAATGAAGGGTCTAAAAAACTGATATGCTGCCTAATTTCTGAGAGCATGTGAGCATGCTCAGAGCTACACAGAGCTCCTGATGATAAACTAATGCTGATTGCTGTTTACCTGTCATGATCCTGGGTCTTAGGACCCAGTGTTTTGAGTTTTAGTTCATTTTGATGTTTATAGTATGTTTAGCTCATTAGGCCTCCTATGTTGATTTGCTTATTAGTTCCCCCTTGTGTTTCAATCCATGTTAAGTCTCCCCTGCCCTTCATGTCTCTCTGTGCCCCCTCTGTTCTGTTTATGGTGTGTCTTTGCATGTTTGAGTTTCTTGTTTTCTGTCACCCTGCATTGTGCATTATGTTCTCATGGTTTACTAAAAGACCTCAACACAGAGTTATGAGTCAGAATGTTTCGAAGACTTTTCCATGCTGTACTTATTTCTTTCAACTGATGAGTAAGCTAAATGAATTAAGTGAAACCAAATTCACCGGAACTCATCACAACAATCAACAATAGTTTTTTTTTTGGGTAGACTCAATATGCAGCACTGGTGCACTGACACTGCATTTATATAGACTGAAGCAAAATTCAATAATGCCAACAATGGGAATTGTGAGCTACAGATCCTGAGCTACAGGGGAAAACAGTTTGTAACTCATTCAGAGCACGCAGGATTCCTCTGCAGAGAAGAGACAATGATAAGGCAAATGTATTATCTGTATTATTTTTGGGGTCTTTTCCTTACAATATAAAGTGCCTCGATGCAACTGCTGTTGTGATGTGGTTCTATATAAGTAGAATTGAATTGTATTGAATGCATGATAGCTGATTATTCTGTAAATAGTTTTAAATAGTTGTACAAAAAAACCCCAACAACACCTGAGGCATTGGCTGAGGCATTTTTATGTAAAGTTGGAAATAACTTTTAAAAATGTGTGCAAAAACAAGGTATTTGACATTGCGAAAGAGCTAGTGTCAATAATATGGTGGCTCCCTGCAGAAGTTCAATGGGGACAATGGCATTTCCTTTTCAAGTTGTCGAACCCAACTGACGACTTTCTTTTTGTAGTTGTTTGTGGGATCTCTCCTTAGGGCTTCATGGGTATTATTGTCACTGAGGAGTGTAGTAATCTTGGTATAATAAGAACAAAAGTGCACCTTGCCATCGTCATGTGCAAGAAATCACCACTGACCTAAATATTTTTTTAACCTGTATTTAAACAGGTTATCCTATTAACACTCATTGTTTGTTTACTAGAGAAACCTTTTTCAGATAGTCAAAGGAGCTTGCAAAGAAAAGCGTCTGGACTTCTTTAAGTTGCTTGAAGACGTTTCACCTCTCATCCGAGAAGCTTCTTCAGTTCTAAGGTCAAATGGTGGGGAGTCCCAGATTTAAACCTAGTGGGAGTTTCCCCCCACAGAGGGACATTCCTCGCTGCACTGTACAGGAATGCCCAGACCTCTACATTGGAGAGACAAGCGCATGGCAAAACCTCCACAGGACAAAACTCAGCAGTCCATCTGCATCTTAAGGATAAAGGACACTCCTTCAAGGATGCCAATGTTCACATTTTGGACAGAGAGGACAGATGGTTTGAAAGAGGAGTGAAAGAAGCCATCTATGTCCACTGTGAGCGACCATCTTTGAACAGAGGCGGGGGTTTACGACACCAGCTGTCTGCCATCTATAATCCAGTTTTGAGTTCCCTCCCCAGATGCCTTAATGCCCACTCACATCCTGGGCCATCTGACCTCAGGAATTCGCATGATGAGGTGGGGCCAGGTTTCACAAAGAGTTCACCCGAAACCCTGGCTGATTGGGACCCACGCCCAGTTTCACACCTTTGCTCAGGCGATTAGAGGATCATCAGGGGGTCCTTTTGTCCCTCTGTGGGGGGATACTCCCACTAGGTTTATATCTGGGACTCTCCACCATTTGACCTTAGAACTGAAGAAGCTTCTCGGATGAGAGGTGAAACGTCTTCAAGCAACTTAAAGAAGTCCAGACGCTTTTCTTTGCAAGCTCCTTTGACTACGATGACCTGGATGGCTGAGAACCTTCACAGACACTTTTTCAGATAGGCATAATAAAATTCAAGCAATAAAGTAGAAGCAATAAAAAAGAAACATCAGAATCAGAACAACAGAATCAAATAGCGAAAACTGTCCGTTTATAAAATTATAAAAATGATATTAAAATCAAGAACAAGTTCCCATTGAGGAATTCACAAAATCGCTTACACATCTTTTAAACTCTGCAAACAAAATCAAGTGAAAGAGCTGCAAATCCTTCTGTATGAACTGACGGAATTGTGAGTGTAAAAAAAATTTGAGACCACAGACTATAACTGAATATGTAATCTGACAACAACTGTATAAACCAGAAATAGATTTAAAGATAAAGTGGTATAAGTCAGCCATTAATTTATAGATACAATCCCAGTGAATAGTCATATAGAGTGAGGGAACATCCTTTGTGATTCCAATGAAGACAAATCAGCTAGAGATTGTAAAGTGCAGCGGTGTCTTAAAGGTTTACAGCCACTTCTAGATCCTAAATGCCCCACGATAAAGAGAGTCCAAGAGATAGAGAGAAGGAGCAGGGTTATTCATGCAAACTATATCACCATCGTCAAGGAGGAGTAAAGAGTTTTTTATGAGTTTCAATAGAAAAACCTTGAAAAGGTACAGTAGAGGGAAATACTGCCCATACTCTGCCATACTCTGTGTACTTGAACCACTATGACTTCTTTCCATTTAAAATGAGCCCGAGCTCATCAAAAGCTAATTGTAATTGTTGGAAAACCATGTTGGTGGTATGAGCACAAAAATAATTGTGTCATCTACATATAAATGATAAAATATATTTAGCTTTTGCCTTAACATTAATATCAAATAATGTAAGACAGATCACTCCATTAGTGACACTTTAAAAACTCAAAGAGAGACCGTTAAACTGTGCGCACTGCTTGCAGTCAGAAAGGTAATTAGTAAACCAGCCTTCATCTGAAAGGCCTAGTTCCAATAACCTCTAGGAAAATGACAAATCAGCAGTGTCAAGGGCTTTGACAGCTCAATAAAAAGAGTGGTGCAGTTTATAGTCAACATTTCACAGTGGCAGAGCTAATTTAACATGAACAAGATAACACTTCCTTCAGATTTTATTATTTGGATAACCTTATCTGGCATTTCATCACAATACATGATTGATGCAACTGACTGGACACTCCCACTAAACTGAGTAAATAAAAATAAATTGTAGGGGCAAGTTCTGACAGAACAGTTATTCTAAGAAACTTCCTCGTCTCATTTACAAAGGTAAGAGATATTTTCACAGGATTTCAGTCAGAAATTGTGGGTCAAAAAAGGCATTTAGATAATGTCTTCAAATTCTTTTAATTGTGATGTCACAATTTTAACTGCTTACATTTCCAAATCAGTGCTAAGAGTGATTATAATTCTCCCCCTACCAGGATTTGAAAAATGGTGCAGTATAAAGTGACCGTATTCACTGGTGATCGCCTTAATTCCACTACTCTCAACAATGTCTACATTAAGCTGGTGGGCACAGATGGGGAGAGTGATCGCAAGTGGCTCATGGGCTTGAAAGGGGCTTCATCCTTCGTCAGAGGAGCTGTAAGTCTGGGATGGCCACCTCCATGATTTTTTCAGGTTCCCTATATGACATTATACATGCAAACTTTTAGGGAAATAAGGGAATTATTAACTGTGATTTATGTAAAGTTGAAATCTATCACCATGAAGATGGTCAAAGCAAACAGTTCACTTCATGGACCACAGTAAATTATAAGAGGAATTGTATGCTCGAGTGTTACAGCTCAGCACAAACTGCTATGTCATTTCTTTAGGTATCAAAGTTTAAGGTGTCCTGCTCCACTTCCCTTGGAAATCTTGTGCTGATAGAGTTAGACAAACAGTCTCTCCCACTGTTCCCAGAAGATGATTGGTTTTGTGCCAAGGTGGAAGTGAAATCCCCTGAAGGAGACATCTACAGCTTTCCCGTCTACCGCTGGATTGCTGATAGCAAGGTGCACCGCTTCAGGGATGGAAA
This sequence comes from Astatotilapia calliptera, assembly GCF_964374335.1. Lineage (NCBI taxonomy): Eukaryota > Metazoa > Chordata > Actinopteri > Cichliformes > Cichlidae > Astatotilapia > Astatotilapia calliptera. The sequence goes on along the minus strand of NC_137427.1, from coordinate 24,342,694 downwards.
AGGTTTGGGAAACTGTGCTCATCTTAAATCTTGTTCAAACCATTGCAGATGTAAAACAAAGTTTGTAATGAGGCTGAAGCAGTTTCCTAATACAGTATATACCATATTTACAAGAACAACTTGAAACCATTTTTTCTTAATTAGCTCTGAGAGTCTTTGAAGACAACCATCATCTTGGCAGGTACAGTTGGCAGCAAGAGATTCAGCAGCGAGAGGAAGACTATCGGTGAGAATTCAGAGCTTATACATATTTTGGCCTTACAGCTCCTGAAACTAGAATACAAATGCTGTCCAGTTATAGCTGAATATCCTAATACTAATGATATTTAACCTTAAAATTAAGCATTACAATATATTGTTTGTCTGCTGGGATTAATTTAAAAATGCATTGTAAACTATATTATTCATATATTATGTTTTGTGAATTGAAACTGCAATTTCTTTTTCTCAGCTGGGATGCATATGCAGAGGGAATACCTCACTCCTTGAAGGCACAAAACCCAATTTTTCTGCCATCAGAGGTTCAGTTCTCCTTCACCAAAACTACAGAGTTTGTCTACACTGCTTCCACAGGGTGAAGTTCTTTTTTTTCTCTTTACCTATCAAAACTATAACTATGTTAAATATAATAAAGAAATAAGATGAATGTGCTCTTCTGTTTCAGACTGACTGAGCTGAAGCTGAAGGGACTGGATAACCGTAAGGAGAAGTGGGATAATATTGACAGCATCAATCGAGTGTTTTGCTGCAAAAAGACTGAAATATCAGGTAACTAACATCATAGTTGGAGTATCGAGTACTTGTACTTTGTGCATAATAATATGTACTTAACTGTTACCTTTGAAGTATTACTATATCAGTATACATAGTCGATTTTCCTGAATAATAAGAACATTATACAGTCTGTTCTGCAAAAACATATATATTATATATGTTTATAGCTATTGATTGATGTTTAAAACTGAGAATATAAAGTCTCATTTTATCTTATGACAGGTGATCTAACAAGTAGAATATGGTTTCAATATCTAATAAAGCTCACTAGAGAGAGCTTATGACTTTTTATACATTTCACATAATCAAGACTCTCAGACACTGAACTTCTGACACAAAGTTAGAAATGTAGCAAAATTTGTAGGCTAGTTTAAAAAAGGAACATATTCTTTTTCTTTTTCTTTTTTTTTTTTGCAGAATATGTTCAGGAACACTGGAAAGAAGATGCTTTCTTTGGCTACCAGTTTCTAAATGGTGTCAACCCCATTTTGATCCAGTGTTGTACAACCCTGCCCAGTAACTTCCCTGTCACTGATGACATGGTCTTTCCCCGCAGTCGTTGCGACCTTGCAGATGAAATGAAGGTGACTGTAGAAAGACACAAAAAAAGGAGAAAGAAATGTTTCTTAAATCAGCTACTTGGTCATTGCAATAAATGCACTTACACATTCACTGAATATACACACTGCTGAAATAACCTGAACTTTCAAACAGAAAGGGAACATATTCCTGTGTGACTACAAGCTTCTGGATGGAGTGAAAGCAAACACCATCAATGGGAAGAAGCAGTATTTGATGGCTCCTCTCGTCCTGCTCCACAAAGCTCCTGATAATAAACTAATGCCGATTGCTATTCAGGTAATTCAGTTCAGATGAGCTTTATTTACATAGCAAAATATATATATTTTCTATGGTAAATATGAGAGGAAAATCCCAATAATCAGGCAATTCTTTGTGAGCAAGCACTTTGGCAACTGGAAAGGAAAACTCCCTTTTTAACAGGAAGAAACCTCTGTCAGAAGCCACCTCCCACGACAAGTTGGGAGTGAGGGGAGAGGGAGAAGGACAAAAGACATGCTGTAGAAGAAAGACGGATATTAAAAATAACTAATAATTTGACTTATCACTTGACCCTGTCCTTGTATAGCTGAAGCAGACTCCATCAGATGACAATCCGATCTTTCTTCCTACTGATTCTGAGTACGACTGGTTGATCGCCAAGATTTTTGTAAGAAGTGCAGATTTCAATCACCATCAGCTCAATGCTCACCTTCTGCGCACGCACTTGCTGGCTGAGGTTTTTGCAGTGTCACTGCTGCGCAACGTGCCCATGGTGCATCCTCTGTACAAGGTAACTGACGTTTGCTGAAACTCAGTGTTTTGGTTTGTAAATAATTTTAAATAACGTTGAAAGCATTTGAGTTTATCAATGTGTCCACAAAGGACATTTGATTGTGCAACAGCGTATCTCAGCATAATAAATGCCAAAGTTTTGCCCCAATCTAGCACTAACAGAGTTCCCTCTTTCCCTCAGCTCCTCAAACTTCACACACGCTACACTCTGCAGATCAACTTCTTAGCTCGACGCCTTCTCATTTCTGAGATTGGCGCTTTCACTCAGGTATGCAAAGAACAGCACACTCACTAGACCTTTACCTAAATAACTGTTTCTTTTTCAGTGTCATGTACAACATTTGTCTCTAACTGTGAGCTACCCATTCTCTAGTTTGCATCATCAGGTGGAGAGGGCATGTTTACAATCCTGAAGAGGTCAGTGTCCTCAATGACCTACAGCTCCCTCTGTATGCCAGATGACATTGCTGAACGTGGCCTAGAAGCTGTGCCAAACTTCTACTACAGGGATGATGGCCTAAAGGTTTGGGATATCATCCACAGGTATGGTAGTTTTGCCCTCTTAATGACGCCACCAAGCTGCTGCAGTTCTGTTATAACAATAATATTTTATTATTTGTTAGTTTATTATTTTTATTTTATTTATGTCATTTTACAATTCTGTTTTCCATCCATCCATCGTCTTCCGCTTATCGGGGGCCGGGTCGCGGGGGCAGCATCCTAAGCAGAGAAGCCCAGACCTCCCTCTCCCCAGCTACCTCCTCCAGCTTGTCTGGGGGAACACCAAGGTGTTCCCAGGCCAGCCAAGATATATATAAAAACCCCATGACCGGGAACATTATTTTTTCAATTTGGTTTCCCAATAAAAGATCATTGAAAAAATGAACACAAAATTAACACACAAGAAAGAGATGAAAACAGGCGCTGTTGGAATGCTACTAAGCAAGTAACCCCAGTGGAAGGGTTACGTGACTAGGATGAGGGACCTATGGAATCTTCGATACCCAGCATCCAGATTGATGGCGAAACAACTTGGGGAATGTTTTCCAACATTCAGAAGATGGAACTGCTCAGACAGCTAGAGATTGACGAGGTACAACACAAATGCTACGGCAAGGGGAAGCTAGGATGACAGGTCAAGGGGGAGATATCATCACCTCCACCTGAGATTGGGTGGGGGCCCCAAGTGCGATGGAAGAAGGATCATTGAGCACGAGAGGAACTGACCTGAGAGATAAGATCATGGCAAAGCTGGAAACCTGGATCCTTCATGGCTGGTTACTAAGACTATGTGAAGTACCCTCAGAAGATCTACTAGATCAGGGGTGTCGAACCCCAGGCCTCAAGGGCCGGTGTCCTGCAGGTTTTATATGTGTCCTTGATCCATCACAGCTGATTTAAATGGATAAATTACCTCCTCAAAATGTCTTGAAGTTCTCCAGAGGTCTGGTTATGAACTAATCATTCGATTCACATGCGTGATATCTAAAACCTGTAGGACACCTGCCCTCGAGGCCTGGAGTTTGACACCCGTATACTAGATGATGTGAATGCTGCACTATGGACAAGACTGAGACTAACCAGCTGATCTACACCACGGCAACAGTGATCAGTGAGATACTTCGCTACAAGTTCAACAGCCACAAGGAGCAGTGCCCTACATGGAGAAGGAGAATAGAGGCCAAGATAAGGGTAGCACGGAGGGAGGTTAGCCAACTATCGGAGCTGCAGAAAGGTGCAATGAAAAAGGTGCTACGGCCAAGCAAAGACTCATAGCCTTGGCAAACTTGAAGAGGTACACCAAAGAGATAGAAAGCAGGAGAATAAACCAGCTGTTCTCCACAGAACCAGCCATGGTGTACTCTTAATGGCAGGGGAACAATATGAGAATAGCAGCACCAAGGCTGGAAACAGAGCAATAGTGGAAGAGCATATGGGAGAAGAACCCAACCCATGGCATCAATGCTCAGTGGCTAGTGGATCTCAGAGCAGACCACAACAATCTCCGTGAATAGAGTCATTCAAGAAAGGGTCTCCAGTATGAAGAGTTGGACAGCACCAGGCCCTGACTTGATTCACGCCTACTGGCTGAAGAAGCTGACTGCAGTCCACGAGTGTCTGACAGCACAAATGAACCAGCTTCTAGTCGATGAGAGACACTGAAAATGGAAATACCAGAAGAGCAAAACACCAGCTACTGGTAGACAGAGCAGTCGCTTAAAACTGCAAAACTAGGCTGACTAACCTGTGCACTGCCTGGATTGGTTACAAAAGGCCTATGACTCAATGCCCCACACCACTTCCTGTGGGGCATTCCTCTATCTGCTGGTGGAATGTACCACAGGCAGATAGAGGAAGTGGCTGACATCCAGAAATCCTACCAGTGACTGGACAAAGCTGGAGTGAAAGACAACACAGAGACACTAATCTTGGCAGCACAGGAACAAGCTCCATAGAGGCTGGGGTCTATCACATCAGGCAAGACCCCAGTTGCATGCTGTGTAAAAATGCCCCTGAGATAATCCAGCACATAAGAGTAGACTGCAAGATGCTAGCAGGCAGGGGCATGGAGCGCCATAATCAAGTGGCCGGTGCGGAGTATGGCCTGGAAGTCCCGAGGTCAAAATAGGAGGCGCCGCGTAGGATGGTTGAGTGATCAAGCTAAGCAAGTACCACAGGAAGTTCTGTGGTTCCTGTAGGCACTCAGATGAGACATTAGTATATTAAGTTCAGCTTTAAGTACAGACTAATGTTAAACATTGTTCAATTTTTTAAATTAAAGTTTCTCAGAAGGTGTTAGTACTTCTCTTAAAATGAAAGGTGTGTCTAATACTTACAGATATCTACCATCCCTAAGTAAAATGAATGAAATAAATAATGAAAGCATATTTCATCCAATTTCTCAAAGGTTTGTGCAGGGAATGCTCGGCTACTACTACAAGAGTGACAGTGAAGTCCAGCAGGACTCTGAACTTCAGAAGTGGATTTTGGACATTTTTGAACATGGTTTCTTTTCTCAAGCAGAAACAGGTTGGCTTCAAAGAAATGTTCAGTTCTTATTATGATAAAGTTGATTGATCCTTAGTACTGAGATGTTACATCACTGATGATGTGTCCAGGGGCACCAGAGGGTGTATCATAAACAGTATATATAATTATAATCCAAACATAAATCCAATTTTTGTTTGTTCACCTCAATGCAATTGATGCTGGGGGGGGTTTTCTGCTCAACAGGAATTCCTCAGACATTTACTTGTGTGACTGAGTTGGTCAAGTTTGTCACCATGGTGATCTTCACTTGCTCAGCCCAGCATGCAGCCGTGAACTCTGGACAGGTGAGTCCTTGTATAAACAGTTTCACTTTTTTTTTTTTTAAACAACAGTGCATGAACATCTGAGAACCTAGGAGACCTTTGGGAGAGCAATGATGATCCATCTCATTTAGGATTCTAGCTGCTCAACAGTCCTGGGTCTTTATCCTGTTCTTCATTTCATGATGTATCAAATGTTTTCAACTGGTGAATGGTCTAGTCTGCAGCAAGGCAAGTTCAGCATCCAGACTCTTCCATAATGAAACTATGATGTGATAGATGCAATATGGGGTTCAGCACTGTCTTGCTGAAATATGTAAGTCCTTCTCTGAAAAAGATGTCATCTGGATGAGAGCATGTGTTGCTCTAAAACCAAACTGTATTTATGTATATTTACATCTGAGAAACTCTGGCTCTCTAACATACTCTGTTTATACCCAGTCATGGTACTGACAAGCTGCAGTTGTTGAGGCATTTCTTCCAAAATCAGTGAAGTTAAACTAAACTGGTCATGCAAAGAGAAAATGTGAATAATTATATAAATAGTACCATAAAACTACAGGTACTATATCACCAATATAAAAAAAAGAAAGAAAGAAGGAATTATACATTAAACGCCATTATTACACCATCATTTTACTTTTTAATCAGTTATCTTTTACTTCTTGATCAAATGCAGTATGACTATGGTGGCTGGATGCCCAACACTCCCATCTCCCTGCAACTCCCGCCACCGACCACAAAGGGGACGACAAGCGAGGCCACAATGTTGGCGACCTTCCCTGACGTCAATGTAACAGTTCAGGGCATGGCCACCATGTGGTTACTCAGCAAGCAGTCCAGTGACTTTGTAAGCAGCAAAGATTTCATTAAGAATGACAGGAATTATGTCTGAATTTAATTTTTGTAAACACATTACAACTGTATACAATCATTCCAAGAGCCTATTTTGAATAAAAACAAATAATTGTTTTAATTGAATTTTGTTGAAGAAAACTTAAATGTATCATTGTTCTCATCAGGTCCCTCTTGGCCAGTACCCGGAGGAGCATTTCATTGAGGAAATTCCTCGCAAAATACTAAAGGACTTTCAGATGGAGCTTGAAGATTTAAGTTTAGTTATTAAAGCCAGAAACAAGCGTTTAGAAGTGCCATACACCTACATGGATCCGGCAGAGTTAGAAAACAGTGTGGCCATTTGAATATTAGAAGACTCAGCTGTGAGACAAAATTCAGTTCCCTCTTCAAACAACAGCAGGGAAAGACCTCTAAGTTCTGACTTTTACTGATGAAATAGAACAAAGAACTTACTACTTATAATCACTATATACTAAACTGTAATTTTTTTCATCTGTGTTAAAATGTGATTCTTTTTTTGCATTACAATCTTGAATCATCTGATTTGAAATGAAAAATGTTTGATTTTTGGGGGTGTCTGTTTTGAGACAGTTGATCTCCTGATCATGATGTATTTTCTTCTTAGAAAACATTTACTGCATTTCATTGTTTATATTTTCATTATTTTAATGTTTCAATTTTCTTGAGCTAAACCCAAACAGCTTTTTGATGAGTTAGACAACATGAACACCCTAAACTTCGCCTGAGACTGCTACTTCATCTCGCCCACCAATGTGCACTTGGTTTCTTTGTTTCTTTGCTGAAACCTGATTGTATTTTAGCATCATATTCTAAATTATCAGTTCTCTAAAGCCTCATTTAATGCATGGCACAGATTAAACACACATGGCTCACAGACATTAACAAGATGGGTCTGCATTATCCACATTAGCCTGCTTATACTGTTGACATGTGTAGCATATTTATTTAACACTGCAAAATAGAGTGATGTTTACATAGGCCACTGTATTTTGTGTAGATACCATCTCAGTGGCAAAAATGTGATTATATTCAATTCAGTTCAATTTATATAGCACCAAATCTCAACAACAGTCATCTCAATTCAGAATGTGATAATATCAATTTCCTTTACACTCACTGGGCACATTATTAGGTACACCTTGCTAGCACAAAGCTAGAACAAAGTGTTGGAAATATTCTTCAGTTGCTGCAGATTTGTCAGCTACACATCCATGATGTGAATCAAAGCTTATCTACTGGGTTGAGATCTTATGACTTTGACCATTTAAGTACAGCTCATTGTCATCTCAAGAAACCTGTTTGAGATGAAGTGAGTTTTGTGATATGAAACATTATCCTACTGCCCACATAGCAGACAGGTCTGGCCGGGATCTGGTGTCAAATCAGCACTGCTGGCTGACTTCTGATGGAAGCAGCCATCAGAAGATGGGTACACTGTGATAATTAAGGGACTGACATGGTCTGCAACAATACTCAGGTAGGTCGCTGTGTTTAAACAAGGCTCAATTGGTACCAAGGAGCAGACCAACGTCTGACAAGAAAATATCCTCCCATACCATTATAGTCACTGATACAAAGCTGTATGGATCTATGCTTTTATGTTGTTTGCACCATCTAAATACTGGAGCAGAGAAACCAAAACCAGGCAGTGTTTTTCCAATCTCCTATTGTCCAGTTGAGTGAGCTCATGTCAAATATGGCCCCATTTTCCTGTCTTGACAGGAATGACACCTGGTGTGGCCTATCTGCTTCAAGATTAGACATGACTCATTACAAGTGTTGCTTGTAATGAGTCCTAACTCGAATTATTTGTAGTAGTCTGGCATTTTCCCTCTGATTTCTAATACTCTGCCTGGCACCAACAACCATGCCAAGTCTAAAGTTTAAGGCTACGTCCACACGTACACGGGTATTTTGAAAACTGAGATTTTCCGTTTTCGTTTTAAAAAATAATCCCGTCCACACGTAAACGCAGAAATGAAGGAAAACGCTGCTAGGAACATGCCAAAGCAACAGGTGGCGATATATTCCTAACCATGTAGAAATGTTGGCCAATCAGAAGTCTAGAAGCCTCGGTGGGAAATAGTAAACAAGGATGGGGCATAGAAGCAGAACCGAGTCGTATGTGTGGAGGGACAGTAACTGTGTGTGTATATGTAAGCATTTAAACACTGCAGAGAGTACAATTAACAGTAATAGTATTGTAGAAATTCATTTCACCGAAACAATAACGTGGCACACAGTGTGACGTCAAAAAAGGCGCACACCTTTGACGCTGCGTTTTCTCTGTTTTTCTCGTCCACACGTCAACGCAAAAACTGAGTTTTCAAAAATCTCCACCCTGGCCGGAGTTTTTAAAAATCTCAGTTTTCAGTGACCGAAAACGCCGTTTACGTGTGGACGAAAAGTGCAAACGCATAGAAAAATCTGCGTTTTCAAAAATACCCGGGTACGTGTGGACGTAGCCTAAATCAGCTTTCTTCCCCTTTCTGATGCTTGGTTTGAACTTCAGGTTGCAGGTTGTTTTTGAGTTGTTGCCAAATGTTGTTTTTTTTATTTATTTATTTATGTTAAAGAGAAGCTGAACAGTTGCACACAACAAAGTGGCTGGTCAGTGTATACAGTAGTTTACCTACGAGAAGCAGTTATAATAATAAAATGTTTTTTAAAAAAAATAAGAATCTTGGGACTAAATTCTTAATTTCTTGTTTTGTTCTTAAAAATCTGTCATATCTTTTCTCAGAATAAGGTTTTTGAATGATATTTATTATTAAATTAATACCTTTATTCATTTAATAATGAATAAAGGTATTCATTAATCAATGCATAAATGAATAGATGCCCTCTGAGTTCTGTGTAATATATGCAAGATCTGTTTTGCTAAATAAGAGACTAAAATTGCTCTGTTCACCTGTGGTCTGTGCAGCAAAATCTAAACCTGAAGCACCACTTTGGGGGGGAAGGAAATTGTCTTCATTCTAACAGAAGAGTATTTGCAATTTGTAACTGTGCTGAAGTTTCAACAGTCTGTGGAGACTCTCACTTCCTCTGTCTGTTTGTAGGATGCAACATTTTATGCTGCCATATCTCTTCTGGAAAGCAGAAATTTCCCTGAAATTTGCGGTTCCTGCAAGGAGACATCTGGAACTTCCCCATGTCGCACAGTGATAAACTTGTTCAGATTCCAAACTGGACAGCGGGTTTGTGTACTTGAACGTGACTATTACCGTGTATTGTACTGTTTGTTCAGCACCTCAGTATGCGCAGTATTTAGAATCTGAATAACTCAGAAGCATAACATTTCAATGGCTGTCACTATTATAGATTTTGCTGTCTATGTTGGGCACAGCCCGGTAGTGGTGTTGCTCTTGCAAAAAAGAGAGATATTTTTATGATACCAATTTTATTGCTTTTCGAGGTTGCTGCTGACCATGTAGTCATAATACTCCTGAACTCACCTAATCACACATTTAGTGCTGAATGAACTTAATTTGTCCTTGACTGCTTGCAGGCCTCCTCAACTTCTAAGTGGATTTTAATTCTCATTTGTTTTTGCAATCCAGCTAACGAGTGACAAAACTTGTTACTTTCTGCAATTCACACATTGGTAAATGACTAATGGACTGTTTCTTACATGGCACTTTGTTACTCAATTTGAGCACTCATAGCACTTTAGAGCATACCTCATTCATCTAGTCACTCAGATTCATACAAGCACTTTCTTTCTTTGCCTAAGTAAATGGTAAGTGCTAAATGGATTGATTCTTATATAGCGCTTTTCTACTCAAAGCACTCAAAGCGCTTTACTCAGCATTCACCCAATCACACAAACACTTTCTTCTGTGCTTTTAAGTTCTCACTAACTAACTAACTACTACTCATTCATACTCCTGGATGCATCAGAGAGCAACTTAGGGTTAGTATCTTGCCCAACATGCAGACTGGGGGAGCCTGCTCTACCTCCTGAGCTACCGCCAGCATAAGCGGTTTCTAGCTAGCATTCACACACCTTCACACTCTGATGAATGCATTAAAAAGCAACTTATTGTTCAGTATCTTACCCAAGAATACTGGCTGCTCTGGCTCCTGAGCTACAGTTAACCTACTACATTCCTGACGTTCTGATCCATAGTTTAGTTTACCTAAAGTTTAGGGAAACTTTATTTTAGGTAAACTAAAGTTTAGGTAAACTAGTTTAGTTTTTTTTCTGCAACTAATGGAAGCTATTTTGACAAGTTGTTATTCTGTTGTACAGTGTAATAAACACTTCATTGGCACATTTAGAATATTAGAAGATTATATTTTATATAAATAACCATCTGATATTTTAGTGTACAAAAGTAACTTTGCTCACTTCAGCAAAGCACAACAGAGAACTACACTGATCATTATAAACTCTTTTCTGTGCTCCTCTTGAAATAAATTAGCCAAACTGGCATTTATAAACTCAGCAGGGATAGCACTTCAGGCAAAATCCCAAATTAGAAAAGATGCCCCCCTTCCAAATGTTGGAAAGTGAAATATAACATTTCTTGTTAACTAAGGAGAAAATCCTGCCTTTTTTTCTTCTTTGTTTTAAAGGGAGCATCAGAATTCTGTTATGATGTTGGAAGGATTCAGAGTGTAGTGTATCTATATAAATATACATTAAACCTTTTAATGGTCAACATAATCACCACATTGTTATAGTTCGAAAAAAAAAAACCGGTGGCTTCGTGACTCTCGTGCTTTGCATTATAATCATTGTGTGCTTTAATCTTAAGGCAAATATTAAAACGTAATGATTTTTTTTATTGTTATCATATAAGTTTGCTGGCAATTAAACATGAGACAAAATCAATGAAAATTTTTAATTAGGAGATTTTAAAATGAGCTGTTTAGATTTGTGGATTTAATGTCAGAGACGTAACACTAACCAGTTCTACACATCAGAAATCTCCAAGACCGTTGAATCATGCAGGTCATGAAATGACTTTATACTTCATACTTTAAAGCGAGTCTGCTCTTGCTATTGATTTCAACCTAATTTCTAACCTTTTACTGGAATTGAGAGAATAGCAATTCCGTGAATACGAGTCACTTCATACCTGTTCTGCATGACTAGCAGAGGCAGGTTTTGTAATCCTATTCTCACACTTAGTTTCACCATCTAAAACACAAATTCAGTGAAAGCCACAATCAAACAAACACCTTTTCACTGTAACCTTACACTGTAGCAGGAAGTGGTACCCGAATCAGTGTATTTTTAATCCTTTGGTCTAATGTTTAGGTTGTCTCAGGGTGGTTGTTGAACCAATTTAGTGTTGTTACTGCACTGAAGTGCCTTTTAACTGAGTATGTGCCAATAGTTACTACAGAAAACTAGAGTGATAAGTATTAGTAGGAACGTTTTGGTTTTACCTGAGGATTATGCACTTGCAGACACATTTAAAATCCTTTTCTCTTTAACTCTACTGATATTTAACACAAAAACTATTGTGCTGCACACATTACAGCAAAGTGAGTGTTGACTGATGATTGTGCAAACATATTTTTTCTCGTGGAAGGAAACTCCGCCCTTCATTCCAGTTTGCTGCACATGAATACGTTTTCCACTTTTGTATCCCCCATAGATGGACCAACAACTTGAAGCCCACCAAACTCCTGAAATCAGTGAACAAATATCACCACACCATTTAAACTTTTTTTTTTTACATAATATAATTATTAACGGAGGCAAAACAACTTAACTGTATTTACCACTACCCACTTTGATTTCATGACCATGCTCACAGAGCCATTGTTTAGTTATTATTCTGGCTCATTAACAAAAATAACAGATTTTTATTTTCCTATAAACAGTCCAACAAGGATACAATTCTATGTAGAGGCACATTACACTGGTGGTTACGGTGGCCCTGAGAGGCCAAACGGACTGCAACTAAAGAAAACACCAGCAATATGAAAACCGCTGCAAAAGCACACAAAACACAACGGAAATGGAAAAAAAATAAAATAGAAATAGGAAAAAACTGATTTCCAAAAGCACAAGAGAAGTGTTTCGGGGGAGACAATAACCGACGGACCAGTTGCAGGAACCAAAATATGCTAAGCATTGCGCTGTGAGACATTTAAAAGTGGAGGATCTAGGCACCTCACTGACCATGTGGGTGCCTGTGAACAGTGACCTGAGAATCATTCAAGCATAAAAATCACTCAAAGGATGAACCAGTGTTGTATCTACACTGTGGCGGGCGTGGTCGGTGGTGCCGCAGCAGGGAAGGCGGACGCACCTGCGCTGCATCACAGTCACGCCTCGCCAGCTTAAAATCTGCTCTGCCTGCTGTGTGTTGTTGTTGTAGAAGTGTTCAGCTGCAAGCTGTGTATGTAACATGACAGCAAATGACATGACAGCGGTAAATAAAAGAATAAAGATACGTGAAAGCATCTTCATGTCGTCGGGTCAGCCGTGGTCATTTAAATACACACCACTTAGCAAAGAGGGTATTTTAACTTTTAACTTTGTCTTTATATTTTATGACTGGTAGCTTCCTTTAAAATATAATTTATTCCAATATCTTTCACTGAATTTATAGAAAAGGCCTTAGCTCTTAGCCAAAAACCTGGCATATAGTATGCAGTGTATCCTCCAAAAAATTGAGGTAATTGAACAAGGCCTGCTACAAAAGAACGTAGCAGGCCTAAGAAACTATCTACAGCAGATCAACATCTGAAAGTCATCTTTTTACCATATATGTATAACATATATAAATAAATTCAACAAAGACCTGACACCGGACCTGAAACATGCATCTGGCCCTTCAGCTGATCCAGCTTATCAAAACTTCATCATAAATGGTCTCTGTCACGGCCTGGGGGATCAGCAGGATGCTGATCGGCTATTTCTACCTTTTTCTCTCTCTTGCTCTCTCTCTACTCCTCTCTGTCGCCGGGGCAGAACTCATTGTGGCTTCACGCCTTCGGCCCACGGAAGGGCGTGATGCCCATTAAGGCGATTAGCATTTGAGCCAGCTGGTCTTCGTTGGATCGTTGTCTACCATGCGTCAAAGCTAGAGCTCAGTTAAGTCAAGAGTCTATTATGAACGTCCATCCATCTTCATCCGCTTTATCCGGGGCCGGGTTGCGGGGGCAGCAGCCTAAGCAGAGAGGCCCAGACCTCCCTCTCCCCAGCCACCTCCTCCAGCTTATCCAGGGGAACACCAAGGCGTTCCCAGGCCAGCCGAGAGATATAATCTCTCCAGCGTGTCCTGGGTCGCCTCCTCCCGGTGGGGCATGCCTGGAACACCTCACCCAGGAGGCGCCCAGGAGGCATCCTTGTCAGATGCCCGAACCACCTCAGCTGGCTCCTTTCGATTTGGAGGAGCAGCTGCTCTACTCTGAGCCCCTCCCGGATGGCCGAACTTCTCACCCTATCTCTAAGGGAGAGGCCAGCCACCCTTCAGAGGAAGTTCATTTCTGCTGCTTGTATCCGCGATCTCGTTCTTTCGGTCACTACCCACAGCTCGTGGCCATAGGTGAGGGTAGGGACGTAGATCGACCAGTAAATTGAGAGCTTCGCTTTTACACTCAGCTCCCTCTTCACCACGACGGACCGGTGCAGCGTCCGCATTACTGCAGCTGCAGCCCCAATCCGTCTGTCGATCTCCGGCTCCCTTCTCCCATCACTCGCGAACAAGACCCCGAGACACTTGAACTCCTCCACTTGGGGCAGGAACTCATCCCCGACCCGGAGAGCGCACTCTACCCTTTTCCGGCTGAGAACCATGGCCTCAGATTTGGAGGTGCTGATCCTCATTCCCGCTGCTTCACACTCAGCTGCGAACCGCTCCAGTGCGAGCTGGAGACCCTCACCCGATGAAGCCAACAGAACCACATCATCCGCAAAAAGTAGAGATGAGATTATGAGGCCACCAAAGCGAAAGCCCTCCGCCACTTGGCTGCGCCTAGAAATCCTGTCCATAAAAATTATGAACAGAACCGGAGACAAAGGGCAGCCCTGGCGGAGCCCATCACCCACCGGGAACGAGTCCGACTTATTGCCGGCAATGCGAACCAAGCTCTTGCAACGGTTGTATAGGGGCCAGACACCCCATACCGCAACACCTCCCACAGGACACCCCGAGGGACATGGTCGAATGCTTTCTCCGAGTCCACAAAACACATGTAGACTGGTTGGGCAAACTCCCATGCACCCTCAAGTATCCTTGAGAGGATAAAGAGCTGGTCCAGTGTTCTGCGACCAGGATGAAAACCGCATTGTTCCTCCTGTATCCGAGGTTCGATTAGCGGACGAACTCCCCTTTCCAGCACCCTGGCATAGACTTTCCCAGGGAGGCTGAGGAGTGTGATCCCCCTGTAGTTGGAACACACCCTCCAGTCTCCCTTCTTAAAGATGGGGACCACCACCCCGGTCTGCCAGTCCAGAGGTACTGCCCCTGATCTCCACGCAACATTGTAGAGGCGTGTCAACCAGGACAGCCCTACAACGTCCAGAGTTTTCAGGAACTCGGGGGCAGACCTCATCAACACCAGGGGCTCTGCCACCAAGGAGTTGTTTAACTGCCTCAGTGACCTCGCCCCCGGAAACTGGCGGGTCATTCCCCTCATCCCCAGACTCTGCTTCCTCCTCAGAAGATGTGTCAGTGGGATTAAGGAGGTCCTCGAAGTATTCCTTCCACCGCCTGACAATTTTCGCAGTCGACGTCAACAGCATGAACGTTGTAATTAATTCTCGTTTCCTCATCTACAGACCTCCTGAATACCTTCCCTGTGTGAATCATTGTGTCAAGTGTGGAGAGTGGAACTGCGGTTGTGAGTGTGGAGAATTGGAGAACGAGTGACTACCCCTTTGGATTTCCCTGGAGCCTCATCCCTCACTTTGTTGTATATAGTGCTGCCCTGCACTTCCTGTATAAACACCTGGTGGATTCTGTAAATAAATTCTTGTGTACAGCTGATTCTGGAGTCCTGCGCTTGAGTGCCCACGTTGAACCATAACAGTCTCAGTGAAAGTGTGACTGTCAAGTCATTCTTAAGGAAGCAAAACAGGGAGAAAAGGCTGACGTAGGCCAAATTACACAAGAATGGGAAAGAACATCAGTGAAAAAAGGTCACATGTAGAGATGAATCCAAATTGAAAATTGAATTTAAAAAAATTATGGTTCAAATCATCAATGTATTTAGGAAAGAGGTCAGGAGAGGTACAGCAGTGAGTTTTACAGCCATCTGTAAAACACAATGGGGGCTCTGTCATATTTTGATTATCCCTGAAGGCTACTGAAAGAAATTTCAAGGAAGCCTATCTAAGAGAAGAGTCATACCAAATATTGACTTTAAGGTTTGTTAAAATTCTACAAAACTTTTTTGGTGTGTGTATTTAGCAAATAGTTGCATACTTCTACATTTCACAGTGGCTGCGATTTCTCTTGAATAAAATAAAGCCTCGTTATTTCATCATCAGCTCAAATTCCTGTGGTTTCTCAGGTTACAGCAGTTGATCACACATGTCCAACATTTCAACACAACACCTACCTGATGCAATTGCCTGGACACTCCCACTAAAATGTGTCAATAAAAAGAGACGATTGTGGGGGCAACTTCTGACAGAGTAGTTATTCCAAGGATCTGACCACATTCAAGAGGGAAAATGGTGCAGTATAAAGTGACCGTATTCACTGGTGATCGCCTTAATTCCACTACTCTTAACAATGTCTTCATTAAGCTGGTGGGCACAGATGGGGAGAGTGATCGCACGTGGCTCATGGGCTTGAAAGGGGCTACATCCTTCGTTATAGGAGCCGTAAGTCTGAAATATGCATCTTCATGATTAAATGTATCTCAGGTTTCCTGTATGAGATGATACACAAATGAAATCATTTTTGTGGAAATAAGGGGAATCTATCACCATGAAGATGGTCAAAGCAAACAGTTCACTTCATGGACCACAGTAAATTATAAGAGGAATTGTATGCTCGAGTGTTACAGCTCAGCACAAACTGCTATGTCATTCTTTAGGTATCAAAGTTTAAGGTGTCCTGTCCCACTTCGCTTGGAAATCTTGTGCTGATAGAGTTAGACAAACAATCTCTCCCACTGTTCCCGGAGGACGCTTGGTTTTGTGCCAAGGTGGAAGTGAAATCCCCTGAAGGAGACATCTACAGCTTTCCCATCTACCGCTGGATTGCTGATAGCAAGGTGCACCGCTTCAGGGATGGAAAAGGTTTGGGAAACTGTGCTCATCTTAAATCTTGTTCAAACCATTGAAGATGTAAAACAAAGGTTGTAATGAGGCTGAAGCAGTTTCCTAATACAGTATATACCATATTTACAAGAACAACTTGAAACCATTTTTCTTTCTTTCTTTGTTTTCTTTTTTTTTTTATAGCTCTGAGAGTCTTTGAAGACAACCATCATCTTGGCAGGTACAGTCGGCAGCAGGAGATTCAGCAGCGAGAGGAAGACTATCGGTGAGAATTCAGAGCTTATACACATTTTAGCCTTACAGCTCCTGAAACTAGAATACAAATGCTGTCCAGTTATAGCTGAATATCCTAATACTAATGATATTTAACCTTAAAATTAAGCATTGCAGCATATTCTTTGTCTGCTGGGATTAATTAAAAGAAATTAAACTATTGCATATGTTGCAGATAAAAAGTATATCATGTCATACTGTAACTAACTTCCTCATCATCGCTGTTTCTTCGTTTCATCAGCTGGGATGCATATGCAGAGAAAATACCTCACTCCATGAAGGCAGAAAACCCATTTTCACTCCCGTATGAGGTTCAGTTCTCCTTCACCAAAACTAAAGAGTTTCTCTACACTGCTTCCACAGGGTGAAGTTCTGTTATACATATTTTTCTCTTTACTCTTTACTCCTCTGTCACTGTGCCCCAGGGCGGCTGTGGCTATACAGTAGCTTGCCATCACCAGTGTGTGAATGTGTGTGTGAATGTGTGGATGATTGTGTATAGTGTAAAGCGCTTTGGGGTCCTTAGGGACTAGTAAAGTGCTATACAAATACAGGCCATTTACCATTTACCATATTTTTCTCTTTACTTATCAAAAGTATATTAAGTATCATAATGAAGTTATATAAATGTGCTCTTCTGTTTCAGACTGACTGAGCTGAAGCTGAAGGGACTGGATAACTGTAAGAAGAAGTGGGATAATATTGACAGCATCAATCGAGTGTTTTGCTGCAAAAAGACTGAAATATCAGGTACTGTACTAACATCATAGCATATTGGAGTCCTTATACAGTATGCACTCTATGCAATAATGAGCTGAATATTGGGCAGCCTGTTCTGTAAACCATCTATATTCTTACCAGAGAAATCGGACTTTTCTTTTACAGTTCACGTAATGAAGACTCTCAGACCCTGAACTTCTGACATTAATTCAGAAATTTAGCAGAATTTAGTAGCTCACAGTTTCAAAAATAATAAGTTAAATGTCTCTTTTTCACAGAATATGTTCATGAACACTGGAAAGAGGATGCTTTCTTTGGCTACCAGTTTCTAAATGGTGTCAACCCCATGTTGATTCAGCTTTGTACAGCCCTGCCCAGTAACTTCCCTGTCACTGATGACATGGTCTTTCCCCATGGCCAGTGCAGCCTGGCAGATGAAATGAAGGTGATCATCTGAATTCTTTATAATAAATTGATTTTTTGTCAAATAATTGTACTTGTACAGTCACTGACTAAATATTATATCCACACTGTTGCAATATCCTGAACTTTCAAACAGAAAGGGAACATATTCCTGTGTGACTACAAGCGTCTGGATGGAGTAAAAGCAAACACCATCAATGGGAAGAAGCAGTACTTGATGGCTCCTCTCGTCCTGCTCCACAAAGATCCTCATGATAAGCTAATGCCGATTGCCATTCAGGTAATTCAGACAGTAAGGTTTAAGTTCGTGTATTTATCAGCTCATCAGTAGAGATAGCACACCTGTTAATGTGTAAAGCAATTGTTCATGTACAACGTCATTGTAAAATCAAAATATAAGGATATTCTATTTGCAACCATAGCTAGTACCATATCTGAACACCAGCTGTGAAGTGTTTTTGCTGAGCCTTAGCCTTGTGAAAGTTCATCCCATAGCAGTATCCAGATTGCTGAATGCAGAGTCTGACACGTACATAAATCAAGTCAGTTTCATTTATGGCGCCAAAATCACAAACAGCCTTCCCAGTTCATTCTGTACAATACACTCACACAGATGCAACATATTTACTGAGCAGAGAGAGATAGCATCAGTAAAAACTAATTAAAAGCTAATTAAAAGCATCATGTAAAGCTGTTCAGAAAGGATTCAGTGGAAATTCCCCATAAGGGATCAGCAGAGTATCAAACTTTAAAGATAAACTTGTCAAACATAGAACAGGAACTGAAATTTCATCAGTCTTGATCAGTAATTGATTTTAGGAGCATACTTGATCATCTGTATCAAATGACTACTCTGCCCTGTCCTTCTGTAGCTGAAGCAGACTCCATCAGATGACAATCCGATCTTTCTTCCTACTGATTCTGAGTACGACTGGTTGATCGCCAAGATTTTTGTAAGAAGTGCAGATTTCAATGAGCATCAGCTCAATGTTCACCTTCTGCGCACGCACTTGCTGGCTGAGGTTTTTGCAGTGTCACTGCTGCGCAATGTGCCCATGGTGCATCCTCTGTACAAGGTAACTGACGTTTGCTGAAACTTCAGTTTGTTTTATGCCATTATTTCAGTGGTGTGGAAAGCATTTGTCCATAACGGCTGGTTGTGGACAATAAAATGAAGTGTTGCCCCAATCATGTCACTAACCGAGTTCCCTCTTTCCCGCAGCTCCTCAATCCTCACACGCGCTACACTATGCAGATCAACTTCTTAGCTCGGCGTCTTCTAATTTCTGACACTGGCAATTTCACTCAGGTATGCAGTACGACCAGCACACTTATGGCGTAAAAACTGTTTCCGCAAGTGCAAATGTTGAATTTTAGGGAGAAAATTACTTTGAGCGGAGAAAAGTTTAATTTGACCAAACAAAATTAACTGCTGCATGCAGTATGTGTGATAAGTATGTTATTTTATTTGAAAATATAAAATGTTTTAAGTCCATTGTTGGTTTTAATCTAGTTTAAACCAAACCACTCTATTGGATTTAGCTACACTTTGGACAGTGTTTCCGGAATGCTGTGGCTAGCGAGCTGATTGGAGACCAAAACAGCCAATCAGAATTTTTGCATCCAAGTCTGTGATTGGTTTGTTTTGTGGCACATACGCACTGAGAGCAGGCCTACAGATGTCCGTCAGCACACAGAGCAGAGATCTGAGCAAGAGCAAATGCCAACAACCGAGTGGCTGTTATTGTGTGTGTAAATGGATAATAGCAAACACTGAAATGCATTTCTTGCACACAGCAATGAATTTTGTTCACTCAAATTAAACTTTTCTTCAATCAAAAATATTTTTCTTCTCAAAATGCAACAACAACACTTTTTTTTTCTCTTTTTGTAACGTGCGCTCAGAGTAGAGGCACAAAAATAACACCATACACACTCACTAGACCTTTACCTTAAGAATTGTTTTTCTTTTTCAGTGTCATGTACAACATTTGTCTCTAACTGTGAGCTACCCATTCTCTAGTTTGCATCATCAGGTGGAGAGGGCATGTTTACCATCCTACAGAGGTCAGTGTCCTCATTAACCTACAGCTCCCTCTGCATACCTGATGACATTGCTGAACGTGGCGTGGAGGCTGTGCCAAACTTCTACTACAGGGATGATGGACTAAAGGTTTGGGATATCATCCACAGGTACCACACTTTCTTTTCTTTTGATTTTGATTTTCTCCTAATGATGCCATCAAGCTGCAACAATTCAGAGTTTGTAAATAATAATAATAATAATGGATTGGATTTATATAGCGCTTTTCAAGGCACCCAAAGCGCTTTACAATACCACTATTCATTCACTCTCACATTCATACACTGGTGGAGGCAGCTACAGTTGTAGCCACAGCTGCCCAGGGGCAGACTGACAGAAGCGAGGCTGCCATATCGCGCCATCGGCCCCTCTGGCCAACACCAGTAGGCAAGTAGGGTAAAGTGTCTTGCCCAGGGACACAACAACCAGGACAGAGAGCCCAGGGATCGAACCGGCAACCTTCCGGTTAGAGATGCGATTCCCAACCCCCTGAGCCACGGTCGCCCAATAATGGGTCATCCTATCTTAAATCAGCATAAAAAACTGATCTGGTCTTTCTCCACAGTATTGGCTGGTTAAAATATGAAAATCAATAAATAAAAGCCTCCTGTAAAGTCATATATTTGAGCACACAGTAATAACAAACTTTCCTTTGCAAAAGACAACAATGACAATTTCTTTGCACAGCGTGTAAAGCACATGGTGTAAAGCATTGGTCTCATTGTCTGTTTGCTTTTTGTTTTTTGTATTTATGGTCTTCATTGGTGAAGGAATTGAATTAAGAGATGTCTTTGTGCTGGCTAACCGATTTGTTATCATTGTCATTAATATTATTTCAAATCTCCAATGTGGACAGAAAAAGACAGATACGTTACACCTTTTCTATGTACCTTTTTTAACTAGATTTCTTTGTTTTATTGCAAAAGCTTTCTTTTGTGAATGTCACATTTGAGTGTGGCTTGCATAACACCTCTTCTTCTAGTCTTTGCCAACATTTTCCTTGCATCAGTTTTTTCGGTTAGTCTGTTTTTTAACCTTCATTGACCAACAAGTAAAACTTATGAGATCTGTTTTGCAAGAGTATCCTGAGCCTGTTCTTTAATAGTGTATGTTTAAACAAGTTATGTCCCTTTGTATATCAGTAGCTGTCACCACATGTACAGCCTGCCTTGATCTTATTAAACAACATTTAGATTTCTGTTGAAACTAAAATGCCTCTAAACTGAGAGATGTGTCTGCTACTTACAGAAGCCTACCTTCACTAAGTTAAATTATAAACACTTGGTGTGTTGATCGTGAACCTGTAACCTCCCTATTTTTAATCAGGACAAGGTACTTTGTGCCATTTATTTTTATGTAGTTTTTGAAACAAAAGAATTAGGGCAAATACAATTTTTTATTATTTAAATAATCCTGGAGCAGTTTGTGTACAAATAATAAAAACATGTTTTACACAGTGTATTCCCATTTCTCAAAGGTCTGTGCAGGGAATGCTCGGCTACTACTACAAGAGTGACCGTGAGGTCCAGGAGGACTCTGAACTTCAGAAGTGGATTTTGGACATTTTTGAACATGGGTTCCTTTCTCAAGCAGAAACAGGTGAGTTTCAATTACTATCTTCAATTATTATGATGATAGTGGTGATTTCTCCATACTATATATTGCAACCTAAACCTAAAGGAATGATGCTGTTATTTCAGGAATTCCTCAGACATTTACCAGTGTGACTGAGTTGATCAAGTTTGTCACCATGGTGATCTACACCTGCTCAGCCCAGCATGCAGCTGTGAACAGTGGACAGGTGAGTTCTTATATTATCCCAATAATGAAAAAAATGGCACAGTTTACAATGTCAATAAAAACACGATCAATGTAATGGTCTGCAAATCTCAAAAACCCTAATTTTATTCACAATAGAACATAAAAAACATCACATGCCTCCCTAAGACGCTCTTTTTATAGTCAGTCATGTTACTGACAAGTTGTAGCTTATGAAACATTTCTCCCAAAATCAAATGAACTCATTGTCATGCAAAGGGAAAATGTAAATAATTGTATGAATAATACCATACAACAGCAGGAAGGTAACAACAATATTAAAAAACAAAGACAGAATTAAAAACTATGCTTTTTAATCTTAGTAAATCCTTTACTTATTCATTAAATACAGTTTGACTATGCTGGCTGGATGCCCAACACTCCCATCTCCCTGCAACTCCCACCACCGACCAAAAAGGGGACGACAAGCGAGGCCACGATGTTGGCGACCTTCCCTGATGTCAACGTAACAGTTCAGGGCATGGCCACCGTGTGGCTCCTCAGCAAGCAGTCCAGTGACTTTGTAAGGAGCAAAGATTTCATTAAGAATGTCAGAAATTATGTTTACAGTAAATTTTTGTGAATAATTTTGAGTTATTTTGACAAAAATTTGAATGTTGTTGAAGAAAAACTAAATGTATCACTGTTCTCATTAGGTCCCTCTTGGCCAGTACCCAGAGGACCACTTCACTGAGGAGATTCCTCGCAAGATATTAAAGGATTTTCAGACGGAGCTTGAAATTTTGAGTGGAGTCATCAAAGCCAGAAACAAGCACTTAAACGTGCCATACACCTACATGGATCCAGCAGTGGTAGAAAACAGTGTGGCCATTTGAATATTAGAAGATAAGAAGACAAATTTAGCTTTTCAAGCGAAAGCAGGGAAAGAAATGCAAGTTCTGAGTTTTACTGATGAAATGGCGCAACGAACTTACTGCTTCTGATCATTGTATGCTGATTTGCGATTTTTACTTATCTGTTGAAATATGTCTGGGTAACATTTTCATCACTCTATGAGAGTGTCTGCTCTGAGCCAGAGTCTTACTAAAACTTTACCAAATTACATTGCTTATATTTTCATTATTTTAATGTTTTGTTGTGTTTCTCCCACACAGATTTGTTTTATTCATTAAAAATATATTGCATTACTCCCAAATCAACAAGCATTGTTATTCTGTTATTGAATTAGTCCTTGACCTTTGTTTTAATCACCAAAAATAAGCACTGTTTTATGCTTTTATGCCTTAACACAATAAAAGTTTTTTTTTTGTTCATTTATTTATTTATTTATGGAACAGCTATTTGATGTCTGGTATAATATTAACATCATAAATTCTGTCTAAAGCTTTATTTTAGCTAACGTGCACTTTCTACATTTCTTTGTAGAATCATTTTTAAATTCTAGTTTTGTTGTACAGTGGGGCAAAAAAGTATTTAGTCAGCCACCGATTGTGCAAGTTCCCCCACTTAAAATGGTGACAGAGGTCAGTAATTTGCACCAGAGGTACACTTCAACTGTGAGAGACAGAATGTGAAAAAAAAAAAATCCATGAATCCACATGGTAGGATTTGTAAAGAATTTATTCGTAAATCAGGGTGGAAAATAAGTATTTGGTCACCTCAAACAAGGAAAATCTCCAGCTCTCACAGACCTGTAACGTCTTCTGTAAGACGCTTTTCTGTCCCCCACTCGTTACCTGTATGAATGGCACCTGTTTGAACTCATCATCTGTATAAAAGACACCTGTCCACAGCCTCAAACAGTCAGACTCCAAACTCCGCCATGGCCAAGACCAAAGAGCTTTCGAAGGACACCAGGAAAAGTATTGTAGACCTGCACCAGACTGGGAAGAGTGAATCTACAATAGGCAAGCAGCTTGGTGTGAAAAAATCACCTGTGGGAGCAATCATCAGAAAATGGAAGACATACAAGACCACTGATAATCTCCCTCGATCTGGGGCTCCACGCAAGATCTCATCCCGTGGGGTCAAAATGATCATGAGAACGGTGAGCAAAGATCCCAGAACCACACGGGGGGACCTGGTGAATGACCTGCAGAGAGCTGGGACCAAAGTAACAAAGGTCACCATCAGTAACACACTACAACGGCAGGGAATCAAATCCCGTAGTGCCAGACGTGTTCCGCTGCTGAAGCCAGTGCATGTCCAGGCCCGTCTGAAGTTTGCCAGAGAGCACATGGATGATACAGCAGAGGATTGGGAGAATGTCATGTGGTCAGATGAAACCAAAGTAGAACTTTTTGGTATAAACTCAACTCGTCGTGTTTGGAGGAAGAAGATTACTGAGTTGCATCCCAAGAACACCATACCTACTGTGAAGCATGGGGGTGGAAACATCATGTTATGGGGCTGTTTTTCTGCCAAGGGGACAGGACGACTGATCCGTGTTAAGGACAGAATGAATGGGGCCATGTATCGTGAGATTTTGAGCCAAAACCTCCTTCCATCAGTGAGAACTTTGAAGATGAAACGAGGCTGGGTCTTCCAACATGACAATGATCCAAAACACACCGCCCGGGCAACAAAGGAGTGGCTCCGTAAGAAGCATTTGAAAGTCCTGGAGTGGCCTAGCCAGTCTCCAGACCTCAACCCCATAGAAAATCTGTGGCGGGAGTTGAAAGTCCGTGTTGCTCGGCGACAGCCCCAAAACATCACTGCTCTCGAGAAGATCTGCATGGAGGAATGGGCCAAAATACCAGCTACTGTGTGTGCAAACCTGGTAAAGACCTATAGTAAACGTTTGACCTCTGTTATTGCCAACAAAGGTTATGTTACAAAGTATTGAGTTGTATTTTTGTTATTGACCAAATACTTATTTTCCACCCTGATTTACGAATAAATTCTTTACAAATCCTACCATGTGGATTCATGGATTTTTTTTTTTTCACATTCTGTCTCTCACAGTTTAAGTGTACCTCTGGTGCAAATTACTGACCTCTGTCATCATTTTAGGTGGGGGAACTTGCACAATCGGTGGCTGACTAAATACTTTTTTGCCCCACTGTATATGTATATATATGTGTAAACTTTGTGTTTCTATTCTTTTTTTCAACTGATTAATTATTATATAACTCCTAAAATGTTACAGCCTTTTTAGGTTTTAGATGTGTCCTTGACCCATCACAGCTGATTTAAATGGCTAAATTACCTCCTCAACATTTCTCGAAGTTTTCCAGAGGCCTGGTAATGAACTAATCATTTGATTCATGTGTGTTGACCCAGGGGGATATCTGGGATAGCTTCCCCCCCTGGCCTAAATAAATAAAAAGAGAAGTTGTGGAGGCGATACAGAGCAATTATTCTGAAGAACTTCTTCTTGTCATTGATAAAGGTAAGAGATCTTTTCACTGGATTTCAGTCAGAAACTATGGGTGGAAAAAAAAAAAAAAAAGTTCAACATAATCTCTTAAATTTCTTTTCCATTGTCCTTTTCATTGTGATGCCACAATTGTAAATGTTTACATTTCCAAATCAGTGCTATAGGATCATAACTTCTTCCCACCAGGATTTGACCACATTCAAGAGGAAAAATGGTGCAGTATGAAGTGGCCGTGCTCACTGGTGATCGCCTTAATTCCACTACTCTTAACAATGTCTTCATTAAGCTGGTGGGCACAGATGGGGAGAGTGATCGCACGTGGCTCATGGGCTTGAAAGGGGCTACATCCTTCGTCAGAGGAGCCGTAAGTCTGAAATATGCATCTTCATCATTAAAAGTTTCTCAGGTTTCATGAGCTTATGAAACCTGAGCTTATACAGATTTTATACAGATTTTAGCTTTACAGCTCCTGAAGATAAGAGAGATAAGATAAGATAGAACTTTATTAATCCCTCGGGTGGGTTCCTCTGGGAAATTCGACTTCCAAAAAAAGCACAGCAACGACCGAAGTTACAGTTACAGAACTGTTATATATATATATATATACACACACACACACACACACACACACACACACACACACACACACACACACATATAAATACAGAGACAAATATAAATAAAATATACAAAGGGGATAAATAGAATAAATAGGAATAAAAAATGAAAACTGGAATACAAATGCTGTCCAGTTATAGCTGAATATCCTAATACTAAACCTAAAGCTTAAATATATTTAACCTTAAAATTAAGCATTACAGCATATTCTTTGTCTGCTGGGATTAATTAAAAAAAAATTAAACTATTGCATATGTTGCAGAGAAAATCATGTCTTACTGCAATTAACATCCTCATTATTCTGCTGTTGCTTTGTTTCAACAGCTGAGATGCATATGCAGAGAAAATACCTCACTCCATGAAGGCAAAAGACCCATCGTCACTGCCATAGGAGGTTCAGTTCTCCTTCACCAAAAATTCAGTTTTTCTTCACTGCTTCCACAGGGTGAAGTTCTAATATTATAGAACAAATACACAAGAAACAAACATGTGTCTCTCTTTACTTATCAAAAGTATATTAAGTATCACAATCAAGTTAAATAAATGTGCTCTTCTGTTTCAGACTGACTGAGCTGAAGCTGAAGGGACTGGATAACTGTAAGAAGAAGTGGGATAATATTGACAGCATCAATCGAGTGTTGTGCTGCAAAAAGACTGACATATCAGGTAATTAACATCATAGCATAATGGAGTCCTTGTACTGTATGAACAATAATATGTACTTAGCTGTTACTCTAAAATTATTCCTAGAATAAGCTGCTAGCATAATGACTAATGGCAGTATGTGTTCATTTGTTGTTGTTTTTTAATCTGATCTTGGAAGAATGTGAAGCCCTATTTTACATTAATGATAAGTGTTTAAAAATGTAAAGAATGTGTATCAACACATTTACAGAAAGGTCTTACCTTTTTTTATATTTGATATAACATTTAAGACATGAAGTCAGAAATTGAATTTGTTTCTTTTTCACAGAATATGTTCATGAACACTGGAAAGAGGATGCTTTCTTTGGCTACCAGTTTCTAAATGGTGTCAACCCCATGTTGATTCAGCTTTGTACAGCCCTGCCCAGTAACTTCCCTGTCACTGATGACATGGTCTTTCCCCATGGCCAGTGCACCCTTGCACATGAAATGAAGGTGACTGTCTCTTATGCAAAAGGAGAAAGAATTTTTTCTTGTATCAGTTTATTCTGCCCTCACTGCTACACTGGATACAGTTATGCAGATAGATAAACTCCTCGACAACTGACAGGTGTATCGTCCCTTTTATTGACGCTGCCTTCAATTATCAACAGAGTGAAACTACAAACAGAAGAAATAAGCAATATTCAGCCTATATATTCACACGATAATGCAAATCAGTTGGCTAAACTAGCTAACATTGGAAAGAAAGTAAATCTGAATACAGTACACCTTTAACCATAAAAGTGCATAAATAATAGCCAATATAGTTGCATTAACTCTTGTTCAACTTAAATACTCACAAGCGATGCTTTCTGTAAAACAACGAAGAGGATGGATGCAGATGTTTATCTGAACAACATGCTGAGTCAGTCTTTTCTCAAAGTGTGCTGCATTACTAACTCTACAGCTAATAGTGATGGGATTTCCGGCTCTTTTTAGAGATCCGGCTCTTTCGGTTCGGCTCACTAAAAAGAGCCGGCTCTTTCGGCTCCGAACCGGCTCTTCAGGTTGTTTTGTTGCTTTAATTAATTTATTATTAACAATAATATAAAATTATGCACAAAAGGAATTACTAACATAAAAACAAGTGGTTTTATTTATATATGTTTATATATAAATATATGCGGTGGCCCCTAGAGACAAAACACGTACAAACTCCAAAACACATTTCTAGCATGAACTGAACTTCCAAAGCAGAGCTACTAGATCACTTAAATTACACAATTGAAAGCATGTGTGTATTGTTTGTGTATTTATACACAGGCACTCATATATATATTCAAATAATTTAAAAAAAAAGTTCATTTACCTGTTATTACCACACACCAAATCCGGTCGTTGGTACTTGCTGGCTTGTGTAGCCACAAGATAACAAAGGCTCAATACTGCGCCCAGCATCCTGGAGCACTTCTGTTGTCTTTTGTACGTGTTTTGAGTTTTTATATGCTTCTGAGTTTTTATGTGCTTCGGAGTTTGTACGTGTTTTTACGTGTTTTGGAGTTTTTACGTGTTTTGGAGTTTGTACGTGTTTTTACGTGTTTTGGAGTTTGTACATGCTTCAGAGTTCGTACGTGATTTGAAGTTTGTATGTGCTTTGTCTCTAGGGGCCACCGTAAATATACTTTTATTTATTCACTCCACATAAAATGTAATAAATAAATCATATAATACAAAAATCAACTATTCACATTTCAAGTTTTAACTATTTAAATTTTCAGCTTTTTCCTTTCACAAATTTAAAGTGAAAAGAACACAAAACACTGCAAACCACAACACAATTAAATATAAATTATAATATGAAAACTAAAAGAACATGCATATTCTCTGTCATATGGACCTGCATGAATAAACTTTCTCAATCCTTTATCATCTGCAACTGAAAATAGTTGTGGATGATTACTATACCTTTCTAATGTTGTTGTCCCTGCCTCTCTTTCTCTCTCTCTGGCTCTGTTCCTGTGCTACTGAGTGTAACTACCGCCCCTCCCCCCTCTGCCCAGCGTAAAGCACAAGGCTCGCGTGCAGAGTGAAGCGGAAAAAAAGTGCGAGAGAGAGGCTGAGAGAAAGAAAAAAAAAAAACAACCCACGTGACGGCTCGCGATAAGGAGCCGGCTCGCGTCGTTCACGTCAAAGAGCCGGCTCTAAGAGCCATTTCGTTCGCGAACGACCCATCACTAACAGCTAATAACAAACAAATCTTGGCATGAAAGAACTGTAGCGACTCTTGCTGGTGGGAAGAAGAACTACACCAGCACACTCCCCGTCTGACATCTATTGGATGTCATCACCATCTTTAAGGATCAATGTCTCTATTAGTATTTCGCAGCAGGAGTACAGTCTCTGTCACTGGTCTTAAGAAGGTTTTAGATATTCCTCCAGAAGTGACCTTTACCTCAATCTTTCTGACATGTCCGTCTTGGCTAGGAAAGGTCTCAACAACCACCCCCATGGGCCAGTGGTTTCTTTTAGCTCGACTGTCCTTTAGAAGAACTAGATCTCCCTTTTGAAGGTTTTGACTCACAGATTGCCATTTTCTTCGCTCTTGGAGTGTCGGCAGGTACTGTGTTTTCCAACGGTGCCAGAAGACATTTGAAAGATGTTGCACTTGTCTCCATTGGCGTCCGAACATATCTTTATTGTCAAAGTGTCCGGGTGGTGTAGGTGGTAATCCAGTTTTCTGCGTAAGGAGGGTAGCAGGCGTAAGAAGAAGGGGGCAATCTGGATCTGATGAGACTGGTAGTAGCGGTCGAGAGTTTACAATAGCGGTTACCTCTGCTAGAAGGGTAACGAGAACCTCATGGGTCAACAGGCGAACTGAGTTGACAGTTAGCATAGAGTCCAGTATGCGCTTCACGATGCCGATCATGCGCTCCCAACTTCCTCCCATATGAGAACTATGAGGAGGGTTGAAGATCCATGTGCATTCATTCTTGGATAAAAAGTCTTGAATTTCCTGGTTGCCGCAGTGTTTTGAAGTTATTCCGAGCTCCTTGCACGCTCCCAGAAAGTTGGTCCCACAGTCGGACCTCAGCTGCTTTACTGGTCCTCGGATAGAGATGAATCGTCTCAGAGCATTGATAAAACTAGACGACTCCATCGTCTCGATGACCTCAACATGAATGGCCCTGATGCCCAAGCAGGTGAAGATGACGGCCCAGCGTTTGCTGCTAGCAAGGCCTCCTCTTGTTCTCCGAGAGCTTATTGTCCACGGTCCAAAGACGTCAACTCCGACGTAAGTGAACGGGGGGCAGACTGTCACACGATCGATGGGTAAGTCTGACATTTTTTGCGTTTCTGTGTTCCACCTGAGCTTGCGGCAAATTACACAGTGGTGGATGACTGAACTGATGCTCCGTTTCCCACCAACAATCCAGAAGCCAGGGGATCTCATGGCTCCCTCTGTGAAATGGCGCCCCTGGTGCTGCACCTGTTGGTGGTAGTGTCGGATTAGTAAAGTAGTTAAATGGTGGTTGCCTGGGATGATAATGGGGTGTGCTTCGTCGCTTTCCATGCTGGCTTGTGAAAGGCGACCACCAACCCTGAGACAGTCTGCATTGTCTTTGAAAGGAGAGAGTTTTCTGAGAAGGCTCTGTTTTGGAATGTCTTTTTGGGCTTGAAGACATGTGAAGATGTCAGGGTAAACCTCGTGTTGAAGACCACTCAGAACAACGCTCTTTGCCTTACTGTAATCTTCTGGACTAAGACTTTTGCAGATATGCCAGCCATGACACCCTTTTGGGGGAGTGCTATTCCTGTAACACCTTGCAATATGAATGAGCCTTGCTATTGCTCTCAACAGTGACCCTCAAGTAGAGAAAGACGCAAATCGTCTCGTTTCGAGGAAAGAAGCCACGACATTGGTTGAAAGTGATGTCACTGTTGGACGGATCTCAGGATCTGATTCAGGATTGACTAGTTCAAAGGTATGTTTAGTGACTTCAGGAGTTGCTCTCAGTAGGTAATCTGGTCCTTTGAGCCATGTGCTTGATGAGAGTGCACTAGCTGGGATTGATCTTGAAGCTATGTCGGCTGGGTTAAGCTCTGTTGGAACGTAGTTCCACTGCTCTGGGTTGGACGATTTTCGAATCCTCTGTACGCGATTGCATACATAGACGTAGAATCGTCTGGATTCATTCTGTATGTATCAAAGTACCACTGCTGTCTGTGAAAAATCTTGTAGAATGGAAGGGAACATCAATTTCCTCTGTGATAATGTCAGCAATCTCGACAGCAAGAACAGCTACACATAGCTCGAGCCTGGGGATTGTTATTTCTTGCTGCGGTGCGAGTTTTGCTTTGCCAAACAGAGCTCCCTTTTTTCTGCACCATTGAAGGATATAGAGGTGTACATTCTCGGTATTCTGACTTCTTCGAGAAGTTTCAGGGACTCTTTCCATGCACTCCACTCTTGGAGCAACTTTTCTGGGAGTGGATCATCCCATTGACATATGTCTGTGGAAAGTTCTCTAAGGAGAGCTCTGCCTTTGATGCTGACCGGAGCTGCAAACCCGAGAGGGTCAAACAGACTGTTGACAACTGAAAGTACCCCTCTGCGGGTATAGGGCTTCTCAGCAGTGGACGCTTGAAACGTGAATTTGTCTGTTGCAATGTCCCAGCTTATTCCAAGGCTTCTTTGCATAGGTGGAATGTCAGCTCCTAAGTCGAGGTCTTTTAGACCTTTGGCTAGATCGTTTTTGTGGAATGCCTTCATTACGTCCACGTCATTGGATGCAATCTTGTGTAGCCTCAGATTAGATGAAGCCATAGTGTCTTGAGCGTTTTGCATAACAACAATGGCATCAGTACTTGATTGGAAGGAGGCAAGACAATCATCTACGTAAAAATGTCGTTCCACCAGATGTTGTGTAGTGATGTCTTGCTTGTCTCGGTCCTCTGATGCCCTTCTGAGTCCGTAAGTTGCAACCGCGGGCGACGGGCTGTTGCCAAAGACATGTACAGTCATTCTGTATTCCACGATCGGTTGATCCATGTCATTGTTTTGGTGCCAGAGGAATCTCAAAAAGTTCCGGTGGTCCTCCCTGACCACGAAGCAATGGAACATTTGTTTGATATCGGCTGTGACTGCCACCTTTTCTTCACGGAGTCGCATCAACACACCCAACAAGCTATTGTTGAGGTTGGGCCCAGTAAGAAGAACATCGTTGAGGGATACTCCATTGTGTTGTGCGCTTGAGTCGAAGACAATGCGTATTTGTTCCGGTTTGCGCGGGTGGTACACGCCGAAGAAGGGGAGGTACCAGCACTCTTCTTCTTTAGTGAGTGGTGGCGCTATCTCAGCGTGGCCATTGTCAAACAAAGTTTGCATAAAGTCTGTAAACTGACCTTTTACCTGAGGGCGTTTGTTCAGCATGTGGCGTACCGATGTAAGGCGTTGCATAGCCTGCCGCTTATTGTTCGGCAGCCGTGGCCTGGGTGAACGAAAAGGTAGTGGCGCGACCCAACTGTTAGCACTGTCCTGGTAGACTTCCTTATCCATTATCTGTAAAAAGGCCCTTTCCTCCTGTGAGTAGCCGAGGCTCTCGTCCAAACTTGTTTGTTTGAAAACTGTTTCTCCAATCGAAGAGTGCTTTCTTCGCATTGGGGTGTTGACCTTGTTGTAGCCTTGCGAGTTGAAACTTTCCTTTACCTGAATGGCATTTTTGCATGGAAGGAAGTGACTTGGACGACCATTGTCTAAGATGTTCGTTTTGAAAATGTTAGCACGCACGGGTTTGTGAGCTCCACCCAGGCAAACGTTGCCAATGATCACCCATCCAAGAGCTAGCTTCTGTGCAAATGGCGCATTTGGAGGTCCATTGCGCTGGTCGAGAACTTTGTGTGCTTGAATAACGTCCCTTCCAATGAGCAGCAGGATCTGAGCACTCTGGTCGAGAGCCGGGATTTTGGTTGCGATTTCCTGAAGGTGGGTGTGGTTTCGAGCAGCTTCAGCTGTGGGAATCTCACTGCGATTGTCGGGTAGCATATCACACTCGATAAGTGTCTGGAGCTCAAGACGTGACGTGCAATCTGCCGATTCCACAATGAAGTTAAAAGCTCTCCTCCCTGTCACTTCCTCCAATCCAGCACAGGTTCTCAATTTATATGGAAATGAGTTTCTTGTGATGCCAAATGTGTCAAAAACCGATGATTTTGCGAGTGACCTGTTGCTTTGGTCGTCTAGGATGGCATAGGCCTTAAGTTTCTTTTCAGGGGAGTTCTTTGGGTAAATGAACACAAGGCAGATCTTGGCACATGAGTGACTTTCAAATTCACTTCCACATACTTGTGTGCATGTCGAGATAGCTGTGGGCCGTGCTGCATTGCGCTCCCCGCCGTCAACTGTTACCGGCTCTGCAATAGTAGCTGTCGCAGTAGTCGTTGATGCCAGTCCCGGATGAAGAGCTGTAATGTGTAATTTTGAATCACATTCTGTACAATGTATTTCTGACTTACATGTCTTTGCCTGGTGGTTTGTAGAAGCACAGCATCTCATGTTTTTCTTGAGATAGGCCTTTCGCTCCTCCAGTGGCATTTCCCTGAATGCTCTGCATTTTTTGAGAGCATGAGGTCTTTTGTGGATAGGACATTCCTTATTTGGGTCCTCAATGTTTGTAGGAGTTGATTTCGGCTCCGTACTGACAACTTCGGTTCTGATGACTGAGATAGGTTCTCTTTTAGCGTGTTTTTCGTAAAGTTTATTCGTCTTTGAAAGGGCAGGAGGAGGCGGCACAGACTGCCTAAAGCTGGGGTCGTTGCGCATTTTTGCTTCTCTACTGATGAAGGCCACAAATGCAGAGAATGGTGGAAATGACACGCAATGGTCCTCTTTGTATTTAGAACCATAGTTCATCCATTTTTCTTGCATAGCATAGGGGAGTTTTTCCACCACTGGATTAATGCCTCTCGCTGTATCGAGGTAGAGTAGACCTGGAATGTAACCTTCACTCTTTGCGGCATCTATTTCTAGGAGCAGGTCCTGTAGTTAGTTGTGGATCTTTGTATGAGATTTTTGGGAAACGGTCCAATCTGTCGAGCAGTGCGTTCTCTATAGCTTCGGGGGAGCCGTAGCACTCATTTAATCTTTCCCACACCTTAGCAAGTCCTTCAGAGGGATTGTTAATATGCACAGCTCTTAAACGATATGCATATTGCACTGATTCTGTGCCAAGCCATTTAATCAGCAAATCCAGTTCCTCACTGGCCGTTAGGTTTAAGTCACAAATTGCATTCTCAAACGAAGATTTCCATCCCCAGTAATCTCCTGCCTTGTCACCGAACCTTCGGAGGCCACCGGTGAGTAAGTCACGTCTTGCCAGAAACCTGGCTATGTCAGAAATGTTTCCTTGTTGCATGCTCACCTTATGTTCAAATCTCGGTGAAGTACCTGGTGACATTTTCTGCATTAATTTCAGAGACTGGGAAACGTTTTCTCCTTTGTCAGTACTCAGAGGTTGAAGGACATATTCCTTTAAGGTGTCCGACCTGGTTGGCTCTTGTTTTGGCGTGAGGAATGTGACATTTGGTGCAGGCATTGAATTATACTCGGTATGGCCAATTGGGCTTGTGCTGTCTTTGATGATGAGCTGGTCTTTCACATAGTTAAAGGTGCGTTCCAAAGTGTCAACCCTTTGAGGTACACTCACGTGTTCTTCTTCAAGATCATTGACTGCTGTTTCAAAAACTATTGCTTCGGCGTGTTGGAGGGCTTGTAATGTGGCCTCTAGACGTGTTTCCTCTACTTTAAGCTCTGCTTTCTTAACTTGCATTTCGATTTCCTTTTTAGCGTATTCAGCTCTTTTGCGTGCTGCTTCAGCTTTGGCTCGAGCGTTTAGGGCGGCCATACTGGCAGATGACCTACTTGTACCTTTTGACCCATATGATTTCTCTGAACGGACAGATGATGCTTTATCTTGTCTTGCTTCAGACATGGTTGATGTAGCTGAGTTGACGTAACATCCAAAGGTTGTCTTGTAGAAGGACGCTTTTTCACTATTCTGCCCTCACTGCTACACTGGATACAGTTATGCAGATAGATAAACTCCTCGACAACTGACAGGTGTATCGTCCCTTTTATTGACGCTGCCTTCAATTATCAACAGAGTGAAACTACAAACAGAAGAAATAAGCAATATTCAGCCTATATATTCACACGATAATGCAAATCAGTTGGCTAAACTAGCTAACATTGGAAAGAAAGTAAATCTGAATACAGTACACCTTTAACCATAAAAGTGCATAAATAATAGCCAATATAGTTGCATTAACTCTTGTTCAACTTAAATACTCACAAGCGATGCTTTCTGTAAAACAACGAAGAGGATGGATGCAGATGTTTATCTGAACAACATGCTGAGTCAGTCTTTTCTCAAAGTGTGCTGCATTACTAACTCTACAGCTAATAACAAACAAATCTTGGCATGAAAGAACTGTAGCGACTCTTGCTGGTGGGAAGAAGAACTACACCAGCACACAGTTAGATCTTTTCAATAAATTCACTTTTACATGAGCAGATATTATATTCAGATTTCTACAATATCCTGAACTTTCAAACAGAAAGGGAACATATTCCTGTGTGACTACAAGCGTCTGGATGGAGTAAAAGCAAACACCATCAACGGGAAGAAGCAGTACTTGGTGGTGGCTCCTCTCGTCCTGCTCCACAAAGATCCTGATGATAAGCTAATGCCAATTGCTATTCAGGTAATTCAGACAGTAAGCTTTAATTTAATAATACACCCTTCCTTCTGCCCGAGCTTTAGCCTTGTGGAAAAAATCATCCCATAGTGATTTCCAGGTTGCAGAGTCTGACACGTAGATTGAAACGTGCCCATGGTGCATCCTCTGTACAAGGTAACTGACGTTTGCTATACCATTTATTTCAATGGTGTGGAAAGCATTTGTCCATAACGGATGGCACATTAATACCACCTATGAATTTCTTCACTATATAAAAAAGTGTACAAACAATATATTAAATGATCGTCTTGCTAATGTCGTTTCCTCTTCCCCTCAGCTTTTCAAACCTCACACACGCTACTCACCGCATGTCAACCTCTTAGCTCGAAGTCGTCTCATATCTGAGACTGGCAGTTTCACTCAGGTAAGCAGTAAAAACATTAACATTTTATGCGATGACCAGCACACTAAAGAATTGTTTCATTTTCAGTGTTATGTACAACATTTGTCTCTAACCGTGAGCTGCCCGTTCTCTAGTTTGTAGTATTGGGTGGAGAGGGCATGTTTACCATCCTGCAGAGGTCAGTGTCCTCAATGACCTACAGCTCCCTCTGTATGCCAGATGACATTGCTGAACGTGGCCTGGAGGCTGTGCCAAACTTCTACTACAGGGATGATGGACTAAAGATTTGGGATATCATCCACAGGTATCATTGTGTTCTTACTACTGGTGGTGGTGGTGTACTATTACTGGGTTGGGCAGACGTTTGCCTTCATTACTGCCTTAGTTATTTCTGGCATAGATTCAACAAGGTGCTGGAAACATTCTTCAGAGATTGATTCATGCTAACATGATAGCATCACACAGTTCCTGCCTGTCATGCATGCATGATCCAAAGCTCCCATTTCACTACATCCCAAAGATGCTCTATTGAGATCTGGTGACTCTGGAAGCCATCTATGTACACTGGACTTGCTGTTACTTTCAAACCAGTTTGCAATTTCTTTTGAGCTTTGAGGTGCATTATCCTAATGGAAGCAGCCATGGATACACTGTGGTTATAATGGGATGGACATATTCAGCAACAATACTCAAACAGCTGGGACTAAGCTGCTCAAAATGTGCCAATAAAATGTCCCGCGCAACATTTCAAATACCAAACAAGAGCACTCAGATGGTGTAACTAACCCTGAAGAGCAACGGCTGTACTAAAACTTTTTATGATGTTTCATTATGACATGCTGACCTCAGCCTGTTTTTATTATGATATGATGACATCAGCGTGCTAACAATCAGGGTCACTGATTTCACATTTGGTGTGATCTTGACCTGATTTTCACCAAAATTAAAGCAGCTCAAGCTGTTATACGTATCTACCATTACACAAAATTTGAACACAAGACCTTGAAAACTGGATGCTAGATTCCTTAAAAACATGCAAACAAACGAACACAGTTACATAATCCCTGCGTTTGAAGGAGAATATCATTGCTAGGCTAAAGTCTTGAATTCTTGCGTTTTTCATATGATTCAGTTCATTTTGCTTCAAAACCCTTTTCTTAGGATCATGATTTTCAATAGTCTTTTAAACTACATTTTTAATCCTAAAATTCTCATTTCCTTTTGCTTAACTCACTGCAAAATTAAGTTCTTTCTATAATTGATTATCTAAAGCTTTATTTTTATTCAGCAGAACTGACATGGTGCAAGTCAGCAGTTCACAGAGAACCCCTGCTTATTATACAGCTCCACCCTGACATGGAAAAAAAAGAAAAAGATCAGACATGACTGTGTGGCTCATAAAAGCGGAAACATCGCAGATGGATTTGGTATATTCACGGTCCGAGGTTGGACTGTTCTGCCCTGAGCATCACCAGCACGCATGTACTGGAAATAGGTTACATTTTTGAGGCATCTATGCAGAGCCCAAACTAGGCTATGCTAAAAACAATACCTTAAAGACATTAAATTCATTCTGCTTCACCTGGGACGCAGCACAGGAGTATTTGCAGTTGTATCTCAACCCAGTATCACGGAAAAGGATGTAATAGACCCGCTGGGCTATCATGTGGATGTCACGCTTTGCCTCTCCAGACGTGATATGGATACGCATGCTTAACTTACCTAAGGAGCTTGGAAAGAAAGCAAATTGACTTCTTTAAATTTCTTAAAGGCATTTCACCTCTGGTTCTTCAGTTCTAAAACAAACTTTAATTCGTACCTGTGTCTCTCCATCGTTTGGCTTTTGACTTGATTCTCGGATATAAGGTGAAAACTACTTCAAGAAACATCAACCATAAGCTCCTTAGACTACCATGACCTGGATGACTGAGAACTTACCGACATGCTTAAGTTGCAATACCTTGCAGTAACAGAAGACGGCAATAATTTATTTAAAGCCAACATGAAAACAGTCATGGGCAAACCTTTAAGGAAACATTACTAATACATTTATATGTAAATACATATCAACCATCTAGCTTAATCTTACCTGGCATAGAAGGACCCTTGAAAGTACTTCATTCTTTAGAATAGCCCTTTGTAGAATAGCCCACACCTTGGTAAGTAGTGACTTGTTGGCTTTAAATAAATGATCGCCCCCTGCTGGTACTGCAACTTAAGCACGCAGGTGAAGAAGCAAAGTGTGACATCCACACGATTGACCAGCTGTTTCCACAACTCAGGTCAAATATTTTATATTTGAGTTATTTATTCAGTCATTTGGGTTTTGGTTCATCTTTTGTTAGTAACATGATTAGATGACATCTGAGTTCTGTTCATAGTATGCAACCTAATGATAACTGATATGAACCACTGATATTAAATCATGCATCCTGAAACATCATCTGTACAGTAACTTAACATGAATACATTCTCATCAGTGAGTTTATCTTTGTCTCAGTCTTAAACAATTTTAACCAAAATTATCATCACAGTAAATGAAGCAGACATTAACATGAATTGGAGGGAGACTTTCTTTCAGCTGCTCCTTTTAGGATCTCTCCAGAGCGGTTGATCTGCCTCCATCTCACACTATCCCTATCATCCTCTTCTGTCACACCAGCTCTATTGTTTTTGCTAAATAAGATTCTAAAATTGCTCTGTTCACTTGCGTGTTGTGATATGTGCAGCATTAACCCAAACTCTGAACCTGAAGTACCACTTTGGGGGGAAGGAAATCATCTTCATTCTAACAGAAGAGTATTTGCAATTTGCAACTGTGCTGAAGTTTCAACAGTCTGTGGTTCTGTTCATACAGAGATTCTCTCCCTTCCTCTGCCTGTTTGTAGGATGCAACATTTTGCCCTGCCTTATCTCCTCTGGAAAGCTGGCGCTGATTGAGGTTGACAAAAAAAGCCTGCCCCACTGTTCCCTGAAAATTTGTGGTTTCCCTGTAAGGGTAAAGTGAAGTCCCTGCAGGGAGACATCCAGAACTTTCCAGTGTAGCACAGTGATAACCTTGTTCATATTACAGACAAGCAAGCGGGTTTGTGTACTTGAACTTTGCTTTTATGGTGTTTTGTGTTGTTTATTTAGCAAACTTGTTTTCTATTCTGGAGCACCAAATAACAATAAAACAAGATATAAATGAACAGAAAAGACTCATTTCAGATAATAATCATTATCATAGCAAGTAAAGTAGGGACGAAGAGCCAGTGGCAGATAATGATACAAGGCCCTTTTGTAAGCATGTACATGTAATGACATCGATTCATACTTCAGAAATGGAAATTGCCATGCCTTTTAGCGAGTAGGAAAACAAAGAACTTTTGTCAAAGGATAAGGTTGTGTGACATTCATTCATTATTTATTTAGTCACTCAAAATAACAAACTGAATAAAATCGAACCTCATAAATGGCTAGTCAGGGAGGTCACGCTGACCTACAAATTTAGTCAGATTTAGACGTGACCGCTAACATGATACGACACATGCATTATTTGTTTCGTGCAGACCAGTTCAGATTTACTGAAGGGAAATAATATGTTTATAAAGCATTCATGGCTTAATTCGATTTTTTTTCACTTAAACTTTTCTTTTTCACACCATCATCTGAACTTCTGAATTAATATTCAGTCAGGCAGCAAAAAATAATCTATGTGCAATATTTTGGACAAGTCTAGATGTTTGCTATTTAATGAGATTCAACTACATCTGTCGCTTTGATGGAGCTTATTGAGTTTTGTATGGATTTTAACATTCTTCAATAGATAATCTTAGTGAAAATAGTCTACTGGTGTTAGAAAACCTAATTATGCATTTCAGTTTAATTGAGACTCAGCTTACATGCATGACTGTCCAGCAAAGAAGGTTTATAGTTTCCAAGTCTCGAAAAGAAATGCTATATGTTAGGTAACATTTAATGTCAGTTAGGTCTGCAATTCATGTTGAATACTCCTTTAAATGGAGTTGAGTGGGCCCATGGAAATTTTTCAAATCATGATTCAAATATAAGTCAGCCAAATGAGCCTCTGTCAGCCTGTGTGCAATACTGCCTTTTGAATTTTTCAAAACCCTCAATGCCAAAAATTCTACAGGTTTATTAAAGTGTAATTCTGAAGTGAGTTTCTAGCTGCAGTTTCTAACAGAAATTCATGACTCAAGAGTAAAAAAATAAATAAAAATCAAAGAATGTTATTTAAGTCATGCGTTGGTAGAAGCAAAGCAGTCAATGTTTAGGCAAAGTTATTAAAATCACAAGACTCTGGCAGAGTGAGCCTGGGCACATGGCATCGGAAATGCATGAGAACTGTGAGAAATAAAGTTACGAACACGAAGTGTAACAGAGCAGTACAGAGAGGAGAATGGTGAGTGAAACTAAATAGGATGGGTCACAAAAACATTAAACACGAGAAGCACGGGACAATTGGTGAGTATTTCAAAACAAAGTGGAAATAATGACTGAAAACCTTAAATAGTGTGGGATGCTGGTCCAGTGGTTAGCACTGCTGACATTTATGTTCAGCTAAGTGGTTGATTCTAACCACTGTCCAACCTCCTGCTCAAGAGCAGGTTGAGTAGGTCATCCATTCATTGGAAGGTTGGTGGTTTGATGCCTTGCTTGTACAGTCTGCATGCCAAAATATTCTTGAGCAAGATACTGAACCCCACGTTGTTCTCTGATGCATTCATTGACTTCTGAATGTGTTCAAATGTTAGATAAAAGACCACTTCGTCATAGAAAAACAGTGCTTATATGAATGGGCGAATGAGGCATGCTGTATAACGGGCTTTATATAAGAACCAGTCCATTTACTACTTAATTTGGCCACACTGTAGGTGGGAATGGTTGTCTGTCTCTCTCTGTTAGCCTTATGATGGACTGCCAGCCTATCCATGGTGTACCCCACCTTTCACCTTATGACAGTTGAGATAAGCTCCAACCCCCCACCCCCAAACCTGAATTAGACAAGTGGTTAAAATTCAAAACAAAACCTCAAACAGCAGACTAGAATGTAACGCTCAGTCTCTCATATAATAACAGGTTATTTTGTTGTTGTTGTTGATTCTCATAAAACCAAAGTTGATAGGAATGTTTGTCAGCTACATCGAGGAAATAGAGCAAACTGCTCTCTGAAGAGGTGGTGGGACATGGGTAGAAACATCAATCCCTGGCTCCTCCAGCCTGCATGTCAAGTATCCTTGTGCAAGGTGCTAACCCCAAGTTGCTCTCCGATGCGTCCATTGGAGTGTGAATGCAGTTAGAAAAAGCACTAGGTAGAAACATCTTACATCTTTTTTAAATGAAGCCTCTGGAGAAATCACTGATGCCATTGGCCTATATGTCCATAACAACATTTTTACACTGGGACAGGAAAGGAAACTAGGGAACAGGTGGTTCATCACCAGCTTGGCTAAATATGGTGTGACAACTGCAATACATCGACCAAAGCAGACCAAAAATCATTTAGTCTAGGTGAGATTATTTCCATTTGATGC
Source organism: Astatotilapia calliptera (assembly GCF_964374335.1). Taxonomy (NCBI): domain Eukaryota; kingdom Metazoa; phylum Chordata; class Actinopteri; order Cichliformes; family Cichlidae; genus Astatotilapia; species Astatotilapia calliptera. The sequence goes on along the minus strand of NC_137427.1, from coordinate 24,301,598 downwards.
TTCATCCTATCACTGGTTATTTTGTCTGTTTATAACTTAGTGGTAATTTAGTCATGAGACTCTGACTTTTTCAGAGCTGTTGCAAACACTGTTCATGGCCAGGATGGAGCCACCTTAGCTTTCGTTTTTACATTTTTGCTTCCTCTAGTGGGAGCATGAGCTACACTCATATGGACTGCACAGGGTTTAGAACGTAAAACTGTACTACTATTATTATTATGCGAACATTTCCTAGACACACAGCATATAACTTGGTTTTAGAAGAATAAAGAAAATGAGATGGAAGAAAATCTTACTTCTGATGCAGGGTTGCCAGTTAACTTCATTTCTCTCCTCATTTACAAGGACAGCTTGTATCAGAAATTCTTAGTGCTCACAGAGTTGAGCTGAGCTAAGTTCAACACGCTGCTCTAGAGGTACTGCTTTACATTCACAGGAAAAAAAAAAGTTTGGAAAGTCTCTAAGAGCAATAAACAACCTTCTTTAATAAGTCAAAGGGGGGGGGGGGATTCCCACAAAATAACAGTGTTTTTAAATAAGCGTAATATTATTGTGCGAATGTTTAGGGGGATTGTTTATCAGGCTTCTGCATGTTTTTATTTATTCCTCATGTATTTCATATGCTGCATTGTTACAGCAGCGGGGAGCATCTCCAACAGGAGAAGGGTAAGTTATAATGTATTGCATTTTCATTACATGAGTACTTCTGAAGGATGTCAGTGCAATAACAAGCACAGAAAGAACAAAACAATAACAACACTGTGCCTGTATAAGCTGTGGCATACTGGTCTAAAGCCTGATTTGGATTTTTCACAAATCTGTAGCTTGTAAGTGATAAAGTAAGAAGAATGAAATCCGCCATGATCACTATGAGGTGAAATAAAACCTTTTTTTATTAAAGTGTGTGTGTGTGTGTGTGTGTGTGTGTGTGTGTGTGTGTGTGTGTGTGTGTGTGTGTGTGTGTGTGTGTGTGTGTGTGTGTCGGGGAGAGGGGGGGACATAAACAGGCATAAACATATACAAATGCACTTAGAAGGGAGCGTGGAAAACCTAACAGCTTGTAGAGGGTCGTCTGATTGTTGGGGTTTCTCTGTATTACTGCAAGGTCTTTACCTTTCAATATAACCTGTCTTCAGCTGACTGTTTTTGTTTTTTGGCAATATTTAAATTAAATTAAATTGAATTGGATGCAATGATAAAATTTATAAATATTATACATCTTTTTTTAATGAGAAGAAGCATCAGAATATCTTCTTAAGCTCAGTTCAGAGGGTGACATAATTTAACCGAAATTATAGCCATTTCATCGGACACATAAAGGCAATTTGCGCCCCTAATGGAAAAAAAAGCTTTTTCATGAAAAAGCATTTATCAGCATTTTATCTGAGGCAGTCCATCTTGACAAGTGTTGTGAATCATTAGTTCTACATATTGATTTATCAAATGAGATTGGATAAGTCACCGTGAAGTTTTCTGGAGCAGTCTCAGAATGAGATATTGGCCCACCTCCCTGACCAATCTTACACCATCCACCCATTTTCTTCCACTTATCCAATTCATGATCACAAAGACAGGCTAGAGCTTATCTCAGCTAGCATAGCATGGGGAGGGGGGGTTACCCTGGACGGGTTGCCAGTCTATTGCACAGCATTCGCACCTATGAGCAATTTACTAATTTACCACTCACCAAATACCAATTAACCTAACCCCACTATTTGGGTGTCTTTGGACCTGGAGACAACCCATGCAGACATGGGGAGAACATAGATATTCCACACAGAAAGATCTTCTTGCTGTGAGGCTGACCAGTGTCAATCTTGGATCAGTAAAATCAAATGCTGAATGCTGAGTATTGGCTGTTAATTTTTAAAGAGATACTCAAACCTAAGATGGCCCAGTTTACCAAGTTGACCCCACAGTGAGAAATTATTTGTTCTTCTTTACTTCCCACAATATCTGTCTGTCTGTCTGTCTGTCTGTCTATCCTTGCTGCTGTTTTCATTACACTTTTGATATAATGTGGCAGGGTGTGGTCTGCGCTGCCACCAGCTCTGCCACCAGCTCTGCCACCATTTGGCCCAGCTCCTTCCCTGTCCTTGGTCCTTAGAGCGGACCGGTCCACATTTTTATACTTTTCAGCATACTTTATTCTTAAGTGCTGTTGTTGTTACAAATACTTGCCTGTAGCTTCCCAACTGCCAGCCACACACCAACAACAACGACAGCACAGGTTTTTATGGTGGCGAGACGTGATTGTAGATGCTTGCAGGTGAGTCCATCTCCCCTGCAGCGGCACCACAGACCACGCCTCGCCACACGCCACAAAACAGTTCTATAGCCTGTATCAGCAAAGCTGGGCAACTACCACATTTGGAAGTGAGATGTCCCTTTAATTATGGAGTTGTTTAACCAACTGAATTCTTAGAGGAAACACAAATATTCCCTCATATTAAATTTTATTATGTATCTCTTCATTCATGACATTCAAAATATTACTTCAGCACTGATAGATCCCAGTGACAGGTTTCCAAAGAAGAACCACAACACAGCCTCAGAGGGTTTTTCACTTTCATTCAGTCAGAGGTGTCCTTCTCGTATTGTGTGCTTCATCGTGTCATGTGAGAAAAGAGGAAAAGAGACAAACTATGCCTGGCTTTAAACAGTTTCTAGCGTGCGCGCACACATACACACACACACACACACACACACACACACACACACACACACACACAGAGGGACCTACATGTGTCTGGGTTGGCTATTTCCACTTCCCTGTGGATCTCTTACTGTCTTGATGTTTTATCTCAATAAAAGGCTTGTTTGCTTGCCCCCTTGGCCCCCAAATAAGCAGCCAAGAAGTGAAATGAAGATCTTTAGATATCTCATAACAGGTCAGTGATCTGAAAGATGAACTGATCTAATATCGAAATCGCAGGCCTTATCTGAGCAAACAAAAGTTTGAATCATTCGCTGTTTTCTGCTGTGTGGTGGTGTGTGTGAGTTATGGAGACTGAAGGAGATTATCCACCATAGCCATTCCTCTAAAGGGCATCAGACTATTTTTTTGTTGTCTACCAGAGCGAGCACACAATCAAAGCTTTATCGACTCTGTAGTTGTGAAAATTTCAAGGTGGCTTCAGTTACTGCTGCTATTGAAATAATGAAATATGAAAACGCAAGCGGGCGGAGGTGGAAAAAAATTCCACTGCCTGCTTATTGTGATTAAACTTCTCTAAGGCTACTTACCACAAAGAACACTTAAAAGCTTATATCAAAGCAGATCGACCCACTTTACTTCATGGTAAGAATTAACTAGGTGCAGCATGAAGTGTAAGTGTGTGGTTTCTCACAGTTCTGTGACACAGTTATTTACAATGGTATTTGCATTAATGCCTGTAACTATGTACGAGGTTTGGTCTTCAGTTTTATCTGAAACCTGCCAGCCTTCACACACAGCTATAATGAAGCTTTGTGGCTGTATCATAAAAAAGAGAACATATCCCTCAGTGTCTGTGGGGATTTGAAGTAATACATCAGAGAACATGTCCTTCTGCTTCCTTTTAGCCATCTGCTAACTAACTAGTTGCTTCATCAAAGTAAGAAACTCTGTTCTCCCTTTCATCTAAAATTTATTTTGTCTGATGCATTTTTTTAAACATCCGATTTCTTAAAAACAACAACAACAACACCACCACAGTATTAGATTGAATCAGATTGGTTATCCTTTAATCTTTTAATTTACATTTTGTTGTATATGAATCTTGAAAGACTTTTTTTCTGATGGATAAATATTAAAAAGTTTCCTTTTTTCATATCTTACAAAAGTAATTCCAAAGGTAAATAGAAAAGCCAAATAAAGTAAAGCTTGCAAGAAAGTAAACAAACTGATTCCAGACAGAAGTTTGTGACCTGCAGTAGTAATTGGATGCTAGTGTGAAGGTGGTGTGATCTTCATATTTTTATCATTTTTCCAGAATAGTTTGAAATTCTGGGACATCGTTATTTTAAAAGTACCACATTGAGCTTTTACACTAAGCAAACACAGGTTTGTTTATTCCTGAGAAAAGCCAATCATAACACTCGTATTTCAAACGTCCTTTGTTTGTATATTGTTATATTTCTTCCTATTTTCCTTTTGGCTGCTCTCTTTAGAGGTCGCCATCATCTACTTGCATCTCATCCTATCACTAGCATCCTCTTCTGTCACACAAACTCTCTCCATCTCCTCCTTCACTTACATCCATGAACCTTCCCTGAGGTCCGTCCTCTTTCCCTTTTGTTCGACAGCTCCATATTCAACATCCTTTCTCCAATACTTTAAAACGACTAGCTCCAGCCTGCACATGTCCAAATCATCTCTAACTTTGTCTCCAAACTCCTCAACCTGAGCTGTCCCTTCGATGTATTCACATCTGTTTCTTCTGCTCACTTCCAATGAAAATCTGTCATCTGTCAACCTGTCCATCACCATTGCAAACAAGTAGGGCTGAGAGAACATCCCTGATGTAATTACACCCCACCTTGAACCCGTCTGCCACTCTTACCACCGTTTAACAATCACAATAAAAGTATTTAAAACTTCCTTAGATGTTTCAAATTTGTGAAATGTGCACTTTGAGTTGTTACACTCTCTCGTTCTCTTTTATTTCACTGGAGTATTGACATTTTTATAGCATGACCTGCTGTTGATAGAGCTGTAACTGAACTGTGTGGCTGCATATATTACAATATCAACAACACCGGGGTCATGGCCTGTATATGAAAGAGAGCCACCTTGATGCTGCCCTCTAGTTTTAAATCCTTTTAAAGCCTGAATTATAAATATCAGTATGTTGGTCTTTTGATGCCCAAACTGATAATAGTTGTATGAGAGAGAGTGAAGTGCTAAGCTTAATTAGCAAGCCACAGACAGTATGGAGCCCCACAAAAAGTATATACTTATACAAAATGCAGTTATTAATTACTGAATAGTGGTAAGTGACATACTAGTGAAATACAAAAGTGTCACTAAACACAAGTGGGGCACAGACTCACTGGACAGGCTGTTAACACAGTTTTGCACAGTTAGTCACATCAGCTGCGTTAGAAATTCTCTAAAAAAAACACAAGATATCGAGCTCAGTGACTCAAATTCATAGATACTTTTTCATCCATCAGTAAGGACCTGCATGACCTCTGCTTATGTGCTTCTAAATTAAGATAAAACTAAACTCTTAGAAACATAATGTCTGGCCAGATACTTAATCTGGATGACAGTACCCTGGTCTCCAGTAACACTGTGAGGAATCTTGGCATTGTTTTCACCAGGATATGTCCTTCAGTGTGCATATCAAGCAAATATGTAGAAGTGCTTGCTGGACTCCTGTAATAGTACATATCTGCTTGTTTACTTGTGGTTCCTAGGGTATTTAAAAGAAGAATAGGAGGCAGAGCCTTCAGCTTTCAGGCCTCTCTTTTGTGAAACCAGCTCCCAGTTTGGATTTGGTAGACAGACATCCTCTCTACTTTTAAGATTATTTTAAATCTTAAAAGTAGTTTAGTTTAAAATGTTACATTTTGACAAAGCATATACTTGGACTCTGAATCCAGGGTCACCTGTCTGCTCTCGGCTGCTTTTTTTCATTCACCATACACACATCTGCATTAATTATTGGTTATTATTAATCTAAAGTTTTCTTACACACCATGTCTTTTGTCCAAATTCCTTTCCTTCATACCCAACAGCAGATGGCTGACTCTCCCTGGTTCTGCTGGAGGTTTCTTCTTCTAAAAGGCAGTTCGCTCTTCCCACTGTCAAATGCTTGCTCACGGGGATCCTTTGATTGTTGGGGTTTCTCTGTGTAATTGTAGGGTCTTTCCCTTGCAAAATAAAGTGCCTTAAGGCAACTGCTGTTGTGATTTGGTGCTATATAAATAAAACAATTAAAGGAGATGAAACACAGCTGAATGAAGCAATTACAGCTGGTGTTCGGTGTTCAGCACTTACCTCTTAATCAAAGTGACTATGTCACCAATGATTTTCCAGAACTTTTTGTGTGTTAAAAAAATACACCCTCAACACCCTTTGATATGCGATGAAGGTGTAAATTAGCTGCTGACACCAAAGTCTTTTTTTAAAGGCTGTAAAGTTGCATTTTAACACTGATGTCTTTGACTCACTTTTGGAAACAGCAGGCATTTCTGGATCTGCAGTTTTTGATATTTCCAACATGTTGTAATTTCTGAGCCTCTACTTATCCTTCCTGGGTGGAAGCCAGAGGGCTAAATCGTGTTTTTTTTTTTTCTTCCAAATATTAACATTTTACCATGTTTTGTAAGGATTGTGGGGCTAGGTGAACTGGAAATGTAAACAATATTGTGTTTTTGTGTTCAGACCACACAAAGGATTTTACAATACAAGCCACATTCACAACCCAAATGCTCGCCCACACACACATTCAGAACTTTATTGATTGCACTGTAAAACCTTTATTTGTCTCACACATCCATACCTACAGCTAATTTAGAATCACCAATCACCTAGCATGTCCGTCTTTGGAAGTAAGCCAATTTTGTTTTTTTGTTGTTTTTTTGTAAACACACCATTCAAATGTTTTTTTTATTTACATACTGGTCTGGATAATTCTGAATTTGGTGAATGCAACCATGCACACAGAAAACCTTTACAATGCCCTTCATTATCACATCATACAATATGCAACTATGTGCTTAGCAAGTTACAAACAGAGCTTTATACCATATGAAGACACATTTTTGGACACTTTAAACAGCCTTGCACTACACAAGGTTTTGATCTGTGTACACGTTCTTTCCTTAAAAGTTGAAATATCAACCAGCTGAAATCCAATCAATATCTACGTATGAATTTACATAACATATAAATCACACAACAAATGGGATTGTTTAGAGTATGTACACACAACTACATTTACAATAATACAATTTGTGAAAACCTAAAAAGGTGTTGGTGTCATCATCTTTATAACAAACTGCACTTAATATAACAAAGCACAAAGTGTATAATAAAAAGTAACTTTTCGGTTGACTCGAAAATCGTACAATGATTCTGTTTTACACGTTTCAAGTATCTGAAGAACATGATCGCAGAGTTTTACCAACCTCAACAGGCAATAACACGATAGAAAAGATGCTAAATATCTGAACTTTCTGCGACCAAGCAGGTCTTTGAAATGCTGTGGCAAGAAAAAGGACCTTTCAGACAAAGCTGTGCTATAGAACAGTAGCTGGTAATTAAAACGAAAAACAACTCACATTTGACCAGCAAAATTAGCGGTAAACTGACTTTTGGTGTTATGCTGTGGGCCTATATCAGATTGAAAGAAATCTGCATTAGAACCAATTCAATTTTGACAAATAAAATTTGTATTTTATGTACATTTTTTAAATCTCCAACCAAAAGAAATCTACCGCTTGTTTCTTCTTCTTTTTTTCTGATCAAAACAGTCACAAAATGCACCCCTGGCCACATGTTTTCACCATTAAGCAACTAAAAAAGCAATGGCTTGTGGTTAAAGGATCAAAGCAAAGCAAAAGCGGGCTCCCTAAATAAAGGAACAATCCTCTCTCCGGGAAGAAATGAAGTGAGCGTGGGCCTGTCAGCGGTGCGGCTGGAAGGCTGCCAGTGCTGTTAGGTGGAGGACATTTCCATGGTGAGTAGGTACATGCACACTTTAGAGTAATAAGGTGATGGAGTGAGATGGAAGCTGAGAGGACTGGGGATGTGCTGCTGGGATCCACCCACGAGAACAGGTTCGGTCCTTTTATTAACGGACAGCCGAGTGAGAGAAACCCACTGTTCTGCAGACGCATGATTTGGGGGGATTTTGTTTACACGACGGCTGAGGGGTTTAGGGAGGGATCTGTGAGTGCCCAGGCAGAGAGAGAGAGAGCGGGGAGAGGGGGGGTCACAACAGAGTCCGTTCTCTTTGAGATGAGTTTCTCTCTTGTTTTCTTTCTGCCTCGCCCTGTTCTGTCAGTCAAAGTCTCCTCAGATTGTGCTCCTCTGTGCAGGAGCCTTTCCTCAAGGTTATGTCGTCCACGGCCATCTCTCCGCTCCTGCCTCGCCCGCGCTCCCCCTTCAGGATCACCTGATGAACAGCAGTAAAATGAGGCACACTGAGGTATTCTTACATAGGAACAGGAACATAAAGTATGAACATTAAATGATGTTAGATGTTTAAATATTTTTACTTTATGAGAGACTCATTATTTTTTTATATTTATTGTTATACTTACACTTTCCAGGCCTGTGCCCCATAATGTGATCTGGGTGTGTCTCCAGCCATTTCCACCTGTTCGACCCCAGACTGCTGGACTGTACTGCTTTCCCTTCTTCACAAACACTTGGAGCATTCCCACATGGTGACCTGCCAGCTTGTGCCGGAATGACAAGCACAGATTGCCGTCATTCCAGGGAGGGATAAGGGGGAGGACCAGCCGCGCTCCTCGTCCAGTCCTCTTGTTTCCTGCTTCGGGTATCGTTAGGTAGCGTCCACCTGCGGATGCAAGTCACAGATTTTAAGTCAGTGATGACATGGTAATCTAAATTTTCACAAAAAAAAAAAGAAGTAAAGACTGAGTTGTGTTGATAAGATTAAGCTGCATGAGCTTTCTGTGAGAAGGCTGTACTCTGAAACTACTTAATAAAATAATCAATGTTTGTGGCTTTGCCGTTTTTTTTCTAAATGTCATGTTGTTTATCACCTATATCACCATCAGTCTGTACACAGTGCAGAAAAATATATAAGCAAGAATCAGGGATTTGGTTTGAATGCACTTCAATTGAGCCAAACAAAGTTGAAAGACAGATCTGAGAGAAAATTTGTTGAAACAGACCAGAAGAACTAAAATGACCAAAAAAATGGACAAAACTCTCTTTCCTTTAGCTTTGTTTTTGGGATGCATGTGCATTTTTACTGCCACAGAAACTGGTTTCTATTTCACCATGTATACCATCACACATACCTGTCATTTAAAAACATTTTTATTGGCGTTATTTTCTAGAATCCCGATGCAAACTTCTGATGACAATGTTTCCCTAGTGGTTTCTAGAAAGCCACATTGTGTTTTCCTGTCACTTTATTGCTGTCACTTGAAGAATAGTAAAAAGAAATATACACACCAGCCAATTCAATAGGTACACTTTCGAAACTGCTTGTTAACACAAATATCTAATCAACCAATCAATGGCAGTGACTCAGTGCTTTAAGGCATGTAGACATAGTCAATATGATCTGCTGAAGTTCAAACTGAGGATCAGAATCTGGGTCCAAGGACTTGCTTGTTAGGACTATATGATTAGCAAAGATCTCCTTCACATACTGCTACACTACGCTTGAAAGTGCATTATGGTTTTCTGATAAGGCTCCATCTGTCAACCAGTGGCTACAGTCTGTGATATGTATTGTGCCAATGGAAGCCTTCTCTACAGCACTTAAGGACAAACCTTTCCTTTTCTATCGCACATGGGACCCTTTTTTGGCCCATCTGGACACTCCTTCTGCTCAGAGGTTGAAATCGGGCTTACAGGATTTAGCCTGGCAACAAAGGGACAATTGTTAACCTTTTTCATTGTCTATTACTATTGCTGTTGGGTTTTTCTTTCTACCTCCCAGGTCCTGCTATACATGTAGATGCATCTTTGTCCTGTATATGTATATGCTGGTGACTGCTGTTTTCCTGCTTTGCAATTAAAAGTTCAATAATAAAAAAAACAATAAAAAAAACTGAGGATCAGAATGAGGAAGAAATGAGATTTAAGTGATTTTAAACGAGGCATTTTGTTGATGCCATATTTGCTGCTCTTGGCTGCATGTGATTTACTGTACTGGGATATTTCTCCACAACCATCTCTCGGGTTTACAGAGAATGGTCTGAATAAAATCAAAACACATGAGAGTGGCAGTTCTCTGTGTAAAGTAAAGCTCTATTGATGTCATAGATGACATGAGAATGGCCAGACTCAGACGGTATAGCAACTCAAGTCATATCAAAATAACGCAAAGGTCATCTCTGAACGCACAACATGTGGAACATTGAAGTAGATGTACTACAGGAAACCGAGGCTACAATTCCCAAGGGCTCATTCGAATTGGACAATAGAAGACTGGAAAAATGTCGCTTAACTCTCCATTTCTGCTGTGACATTTAGACCAGCGGTCCCCAACCCCCGGGCCTCGGACTGGTACCGGTCAGTGAATCGTTTGGTACCGGGCCGCGAGAGTTGAGGCTCAGGTGTGAAATGTATAGTTTTCAGGGTTTTTATTGGTTTTCAGCGTTATTTTGTTATCGTTTTTAATCGTTAACACGGTTTTCCTGGGTCTTTTCACGTGTGTTATGAATAAATCTTCTTTTTTTCGGTACCGGTACTAGTTTTATTTTGTTGTATTTATCCGCGACACCTTAAAGGCCGGTCCGTGAAAATATTGTCGGGCATAAACCGGTCCGTGGCGCAAAAAAGGTTGGGGACCGCTGATTTAGACGATAATGTCAGAATTTGGCTGAACATCCATCCATGCTTTCAAACATGAAAGCATGGATGCTGTGTTGTATCAATGGTTCAGGCTCGGTGTGATGGTGTGATGGTCTGAGGGACAGTTTCTGGTAACACCATGAGCCTCAGGCTTCCTGCATATTGTTGCTGACCATGTCTGTGACTACAATGTGCTCATCTTCTAATGTCTGCTTCCAACAGTCAATCAATCAGTCAAGGCTTTATTCACCACGTGCAGGTTGCCCTGCAGTGAAACACGCCATGTCACGAAGCTCAAATGATTTCTGTTTTTTGAACATGACGTTGAGTTCACTGTACTCAAATGGCCTCTACAGTCACCTGATCTCGATCCAATAGAGCACCTTTGGGATGTGTTGGAACAAGAGATTCACATCATCGATGTGTAGCCAAAAAACTGCATCAACTGTGCAATGCTGTCATGTTTTTGTAGTGTACTTGTTTTTGTTTTCCTGTAATTGTGGTTAATTTATCATTTAAAACAAACATGGTATATAAACATAACTGATACTTGTGTTTCTGTGCATCAAAATCTCCAAAATACATATACAGTATATAGATACTAGACAAACCCTTGACCCATTTATGTTTCTTTCCCTCAAAATACATGTAGTGGCCCTGGCAACTAGATGTATTTTGGAGATTTTAATTTATGCATTAGTTAGTGATAGTTGAGCTACAGTTTTAAAAATTTAAAGGCGATAGAGCCTCTGAGTATTAGCTGATTAATGCTGATGTATTTTGCTTATACAGCATGTATGGCTGGTGTTAACTGCAGGGGGTGTATTAAGTATCTGCAGGCCCACAGAAGCTTTCTGCATAAATTATGAGCGCTCTCCAAATCTATGCCAATCCTCTAATGGGCATGAGTGTTTGCCCGTGGCTGTCGATCAAAGTACTTAAAGGGATGAACAGTAAATAATTACATGCTTCATAACACACTGGGGATTTTGCAAAAAACTAGGCAGACACACACACACGCACACATATATGTACAGTATAGCTAAGCGATTATTTAAGTGTTCTGATTAACATTAGTAGCACAGAGAGGTTACTGCAAATTGAAATGTTGTCCATTAAAAGGAATTTCTCTAAGTCAGCACTTAGCTTATGATTCATTCTAAATGATTGGTCAGGGATCTTATAGGTCTGGGGAAAGAAAAAACCTTTATTGCCTTTGTGAAGGAGCTCGGACTTTAGCTGAAATGAGGCCTCATTCGGAATGTCTGAAAACACTAATAACTGCAAGACTAAACGATTTGCCAAAGGAAACCAAACCTAGTTAAACAGTTCCAGTACACTGCACCTTTAAGCCTTCTCACTACCCGTAGAGAGTCCTCTTAACATAATTCACTATGTCTTCTCCTCGTCTGAACCCACAAAGTAACGGTGTTGTATTCCTATTTAATGTGAGCCACAGGTATCCCTGATGGGTCACGTAATCTACTTCTCATTTGCATCGCTTTGCAGAGTGAAGCGCTAATCTCCAGAGGAGACAAACGACTTCCCTGGAGTGATTTCACCTTGACCTGTAATTGAGTAGAAGCTACTTAGATTGCCAGAGTGTGAGTTTGCGCGTGTGAAGCAGCACGGCTCGTGTTATTTCTAGTTCCTGCCAATAAAACAAACACTTTGCCGTATTACAAACGTGTGACTGAGGAGAATCAAGTTGCCCTTCAGTTACCTGATGGATCAGGCGTCGTCTCCCAGTGCAGGTCCCCGTCTTTGTCCCTGATCCAGCCACAAAGACCATCATCAAAGGAGCAGCTCAGATACCCCGACTCTGAATAGAAGAAAAAAAACACACACTTTTCAGAGAAGTGGAGAATGCACACACTTGCACGAGGCGTCAGTCTGCTCTTTGTAATGCTTCACAGTAACCTTGCTTTTTTTTGCCTCTAACTTCCCCAGGAGCGAGAGGACTGGCGAAGCTTCTTCTGATGAACAAGATGATACAATAAAAGCGTAAACATTTGTTGTAATGTTGTAATCTCTCTGAAGAGATCTGATGCACTGGAGAAAAATGAATTGGAAATGGAGCTGCACAAATTACGAGCAGAAGTGCATTCATCTATAAAAATAAGAGAAAAATATCATAAATATTTACATGAGCTGCAGGAACTGCTGATGTCATTGTGTTTGTAAGTGAACACAAAGACTACTGTTTGCATGCCTTGCATTGTAATTAAAATACATCGTGGTTACAACACAGCTGTAATATTCAGTGACTGATGATTTCTAAGATCCCAGTGATGATGCCCAGACAATAACATTAAGGCAACACAGGCAAAGCAGCTGCTGTAGCATGCAGGCGCTGCGGTACAAATTGGTTCGATGAAAATAACATCCATCATTTTGTCCCTGAAACAGAATTTCCAAGAAGAAAGAAAAAAAAAATGCCAGTTCATTTTCTGAGCCAATGAAAACGCTCTGTGCCTGTGACACGGCGTATCAAATGATACACCCAAATCACAATAAACACACAACTAAATCATTAGGCAATCTTTGCTGCATACCATTGACATCAATAAATCACATTGAGCAAACATGACAGGAGAAGCCATCTCCTCACAAAAGCTTGTTGTTGTGGGAACCTCCTTAATAACTCAAGTATTACGAAGGTTTTGGGCGAAGATGTGATGTGCTTCAAAATGGTCAATTCATCATTCAAGCAGTCAAGCAATCAAGCTGGCGTAATGCAAAAAGTGGGAAAAGTCTTGCACCGCTTTCTGGGCTGCGAGCCATTATTTAAACCGAAACGACCAGATGTCATGTGTCACCCCCTGGTGAAGGCCCTATCAAAACACATCTGGTCACTGTAATACCTTCACCCTCTGCAGCAGCACTGCGGGAGATGATTGTCAGTTTCATTTTGGTCACGGTAAATGCGACTCGTCCATCATCATTCGAGCTCAATGAGCGGGGCTCTTGCTGATTGTCTCTGTCAAATGTGTTTTGTTTACCTGGGTCATCCTTGGCTTCGTCTGCCGTGTTGCCGAGCTCAATGTCAAAGTCGATGTCGAGGACTGTGTTGCCACTGGGGTTCCGGGGGACTGAGAGGAAAGAGACAGAGAAACAGAGACAAAGGCTTAGATAAAGGATTAACAAAGGTATTATGTTTGTTCACTAACGTCTGCCTGTGGCTGTTATATCCCTTTGTTTCATTACTCAAAGATTTTACATGGCAAAATCAATGTCATGGCTTAGCACCTCCATAACCAATGTCAGTCACAATTAATAACAGGCAAGACTCCAGAGACTGGAATACCTGAGAAAAACCTGTAGCAACACTAGAGGTCTAATGTGAGTCATAAAGAGGAAAAGGAAGATGGCTCATCTGATGCAACATCTGAGCAAATGTTACGGCTGCACACCTAGCAGCTTCAGTACACGAACGTACACGAGGTACACGGCCTCTCCTTAAATAGCCTCTTTCCTTGTCCGATGGTGTCACCCTGACCAAAATATCACAGACTGAGCCGAGTCATTAAAGGTCAAGTGTGCGCCGGAGAAAAAAAACCCATGTTTTTTTTAGTGAGCAATGTTTTGACCTTTTTGTTCTGTTAGAATGATCACTGTCTGATTTTAAAATGCCTTTTGAAAATGGTTGAAAATGTCAAAAATATATAAAGTACAGAGACATCCTTATTTTGATATATACTGGGTTTGCACTTGTCAGTGGAATTTAATGAGACAAATTATCAATTAAAATATTCTTAGCCCTCCAGGCTGCTTCGTGTGCGTTTGCTATGAATGAACTGTAACCTGCACTTGAACTGTCAAGCCCCCCCCCCAGAGTCCTTAATGTGTGCCCCTTCCCACTCTACACTGAAAGGGCTCCTGCACATGCTGGGTCACGACCACCTGGCAGACTGTGATGTAGTCTGTCAGTCGTAGGAATCTGAGAGTGTGGAGATCACACACACATAAACACACCAGTCTCTCGAGCAATCCCAGGCATCCTGTCTCAGAGCGACGCTGAAAAACTAGTTCATGCATTTATTACTTCCAGGCTGGACTACTGTAATTCATTATTATCAGGATGTCCAAAAAACTCACTGAAAAGCCTTCAGCTAATCCAAAATGCTGCAGCAAGAGTCCTGACAGGGACTAGAAAGAGAGAGCATATTTCTCCTGTTTTGGCTTCCCTTCATTGGCTTCCTGTTAAATCCAGAATTGAATTCAAAATCCTGCTCCTCACATACAAGGTCTTAAATAATCAGGCCCCATCTTATCTTAATGACCTTGTAGTACCATATCACCCTATTAGAGCACTTCGCTCTCGCTCTGCAGGCTTACTTGTTGTTCCTAGAGTATTTAAAAGTAGAATGGGAGGCAGAGCCTTCAGTTTTCAGGCCCCTCTTGTGTGGAACCAGCTTCCAGTTTGGATTCGGGAGACAGACACTATCTCTACTTTCAAGATTAGGCTTAAAACTTTCCTTTTTGCTAAAGCATATAGTTAGGGCTGGACCAGGTGACCCTGAATCCTCCCTTAGTTATGCTGCAATAGACGTAGGCTGCCGGGGGATACCCATGATGCATTGAGTTTTCCCTTTCCAGTCACCTTTCTCACTCACTATGTATTAATAGACCTCTCTGCATTGAATCATATATGTTATTAATCTCTGTCTCTCTTCCACAGCATGTCTTTTATCCTGTCTTCCTTCTCTCACCCCAACCGGTCGCAGCAGATGGCCCCGCCCCTCCCTGAGCCTGGTTCTGCCGGAGGTTTCTTCCTGTTAAAAGGGAGTTTTTCCTTCCAACTGTCGCCAAAGTGCTTGCTCATAGGGGGTCATATGATTGTTGGGTTTTTCTCTGTATCTATGAAGCGCCTTGAGGTGACTTTTGTTGTGATTTGGCGCTATATAAATAAAATTTAATTGAATAATTAATTAATCCAGGTCTCTCTGTGTGTCTGTCCTTTTAAGGAACAAGCATCCCTATGAATTTGGTTGTAGAGTATATACCTATGAGTGATGTAAAAAAGAAAGGGCATTGTCTTTCAGCTCTAAGGTTTAACATATCACGCTCTTACTGCTTCCAGAGGAATTAGGAGGGTGAAGTAGCAGCTCGGTCCTGCTAATCAAATGCGCTTAATTAATTCATCATGAGCAAGTGTGAGCAAGGAGAAAAGACCACAGCAATGACCTTAGAGAAGCAACTGTTGCTCTCCATTAATCTGAGAATGGTCAGAAGGGTAATTTCTAAACAATTTGAAGTCTGTTATTCTGCAGTGAGAAAGATTACTCACAAAGGAAAACATTTGTGAATAAAACTCAAGACTCTCCCAGTCTTCCTGGGAGTGGACGTCCAAGCAAATTCACTCCAAGGTCAGATTGTGCAGTTCTAAGAGAAACTGCAAAAAACCCAGAAGCTGCATATTAGACTCAACTACCCAGAGTCCCGGTTTATCTATCTATCTATCTATCTATCTATCTATCTATCTATCTATCTATCTATCTATCTATCTATCTATCTATCTATCTATCTATCTATCTATCTATCTATCTATCTATCTATCTAACAACTAAGGATGTCTTTGTAATGTGGGGTAGAGGGGGGAGAAAAACATGTAAACAATAATTTGAAATATGCTGTGATGTTTGACTCTTGACCATGTGTGTGTGTGTGTGTGTGTGTGTGTGTGTTTCAAGCCAGTTATTTGGTAGTAAAAGCTGCAGAGTTGATATTCTACATTCTGCCCAATTGCCGAGCAAAAAGTAAAGAAAGAAAGAGTTTAAGGTTTAGAGACAAGTGCAGTGTACTTATTCCTTTCTAGACACCGTGTAGCTGCATCTTTTAACCGGCAGGTTAAACATCGCACTTCATCATCCATCCATCACTGTCGCTCAGTGAAAGCCTCACATCTCTGCAGCTTGCATTCAGAGATTAAGAGCCTTATTTAAGCCTAATTTACAAGAATTCCTGACACAATTCACGGCATGTTTATATTCTGCAAAATATGTTTATTGGAGTTCTTGCTGACTTCGATGGAGGTAGAAGTGGCAGGCAACAACATTAACATGAAGAGGGGGAAGCAGCGAGACACAGCTAGCCTGCCTCTCTCTGTAGTTAAACAAATGTGACTATTAGCATTTCAAAAGCTTACTAATTGGCAGTTCTGGCACTATGTCTTTAAACCTTATCCAGACAGAGTCATAACAATTTGTTGTTTTATAGGCATTTGTGTAGCATTATCATCATTATTTGGCTGGAAGCCGACTTCATGGTGTTTTGCCAAGCAAACAGCAGAGATGCTACGCAGGACAAGCTGTCGTTGTAGTAAAAACCAAAGACACTGTCATTTTTCTAACACACGTCGATAACAAAAATGCACAATTCAGATAAGCGTATCACTTCATCTCAGCCTCTGCTCCTTATCTTACTGTGAGGTGATCACAGCTTTCACATTTTTCCTTAATGATTAAAAGGTTATAGAGACGAGGTTTTCAAAAACGGGTTCCGCTCACTTCACGGGTCAAGACCCAAAGGAATCTGTGAAAACCTTTGAATTAGTTCCGACTGAAACGCACACCTGCACTCGAGAAGCAGCTGAAGTATTCTTCACGCCACGGGGCTCTTCTTCATTTTCATCCCTATTTCCGTCTAATTATTTGAATAATCACTCAGTGATGTCTCTCCTCCCCTCCTTCCCTCTCTCTCTCATCTGATTCAAGCCATCCTCGGCAAGCTCTGATTTCTAGAGCTGCTCTGCCGTAGTGCGGACTATTAGATTGATGTCTCCCTCAAGCAGGGCAGACAGGTGTTAAGGTAATCTTCTCTCCTCTTCCCTTTTTCTAATTATGTGATGCCATCTGGCAAGGTGAATAGGAACCACAGTATCTCACCTCTTATTCTGTACTTAGTTTCTCGGCATACATATTTTTGAGGGAGAACAGCTTAATGCCGAGTTTTCAGTAAACACTGTAATTTGCTGTGGCTACAAGCAAGCAAAACGCCAAAAGAGAGACACTTCTTGGAAATAAGCTTTATCGGGTCTTTAATACACAGACAGTATTTGTTAGTGGGATCAACTCGTTGCTGCTTTTTTTGTCTTATCGTTGGATTTACTGAGCACTGTCAACAAAATACAAAATTCCAACCAGCCCTATCATGTAGCTCGAGAGAGAAAAAACGAGGATCGTGATTTCAGCCCTGAACTGCATATTTCAGACTTAACAGTGGGCGAGTTTTCTCATTAAGAAACAATTCACAGTTCTGAAAAGGTGCAGCACACGATTGGCCTGATTAGCTCCTTTGTTAAAGCCAAAAAAAAGCAGTCTTACCACCTAACATTATTTATAATTCATTCTGTTATTTGGTTTGATTGAGAATGTGATTCATTTTGAAGGTAATTGGTGTCAGAGTTTGATGCTTGGCCGAGAGCACTGCGTGACATGTGAATAACAAACGGTCTGGCTAAGTTTGTGTTTGTCACTTGAAGCCAAAAAGATAATTACCTTGAGAAGAGAAAGACATTCCTTCTCTCACTGTACAGCTTTGTGACACTGAGCTCATAATACTTCATTTTCTTGCAAAAAAAATTGGACATTATTTCCATACAATAGCTGCATTTTGAAGGTGGGTGTAGCTCTATTCAAATGGAAATCACTGTGAATTCGCCTATATAGGAGACTTAAAGGGAGCGTTCGTGCCAGAATCAAATTTACATATTTTACCTCTGGTGTGTAGTGCGTTTTATCGATCTTCTTTTCCCAGAAATTATAAACTGTTTACTCAAGAAAAAAAGCAAGTGGCATGTAGTTTGACTGTTGAAGATGAGGCAGGGGATTTCTTTAAAACTGAAAACTGGCTGCCACTACAGGCTAGCTGGAAAACACATTAAGGTGACCAGATCCCAATAAAGTGAATGTGGAGCAAACACTGTGTTTGTGTGGGACAAAGTGGGACACGTCAACAACACTGAGAGGTTTTCTGAAATGTTCATATCCAATTTTAAACTTAAAATACACTAAACTGCGCAGGTCACTGGGTTGTCATTTAGCAAATACAGGACAAATATACAGTGATCATAAAAGGAAGCTTCAGTTTGTTCTTATAGACTCGTGCAATAGTCTTTATATACTCCTGTGTTCTCTTTTATTTCACTGTTATTTCAGCAGCTCTTCTGTTTGGATGTATCTATAGATAGGATGACACTTTAAGCAATTTTTATCCAATTATGACCCACACAGCCTGCGTCACCACACAACATATCTTCCGCCTGTGGGAAATGGCAAACTACCTTTAACAAAAACAGACAAAACCGCTTTTTTTGCAGCACCTTCTGTCATATTCAAGAAAATCTACAAAGTTTGTGACTTTTTTGGGGACTTTTAACTTTACCTTCTTCTTCTGACTATAATAAGAAGTGTTTTCTTCATACAGACTGCGTAAAAGTGCATGTCCCGCAGAACTAGTCAAAATATGGCACATTGTCCAAAATGTGGGAAGGGGGGGAAACAGTGGGTAACAAACTCCCGCTCCAGTGTATCTTAACTGGTCTTGAAAGTGACCTCTGAGTTTTGAGTTGAACCATTTTGAAGACTTTGCAAATGGAAACTTTGAGATTCAAATTTGCTGACATATCTGAGCTAACAAAGCTGGAAGATGAACTTTATACACCAGCTGCCAGCTGCTGTTTATGGTAATATATGAAATCTGGATGTGCGAATGCAACAACTTAACCCCTTAATGCCAAGTGGATCGCATTTGATACGTGAGTTTTTGTCGCATTTGATACGTGAGTTTTTGTCGCATTTGATACGTGAGTTTTTGTTTTAGAGTTTTGAGTTTTTGAGACATCTACATCATCAGTGTAATTTTCCCCCCTGAAAAAAATAAATAAATTGCACAGTACATTTTTAAACAATACACTGCAAAAACTAAAACTAATTAAATTTTTTTTAAAAACACACCAGATGTAGCAAATGTGATACAAATTAAAAGATAATTCATGCAGATGTTATTAAGACCCATGGTGTAAATGAACAGTTCAGCTATAAGGAAACCAAAAGAAAACAGGGTTCATTTCATAATCACAAAGCTGAAGCTGTAAATGTAAATGCACAGGTGCTTATAGAGCGCTGTTCTGAACTGAGCACTCAAAGCACTTTTCATTACAAGAGTACCCAATCATACACAATATATTCACACAGAGCTTTATTCTGTGTCTGAGCCCCATGTCTCACATTCATGCACTCACATACTGATTAATGCTTATCTTGACCAAGGGTGCTTTAATATACAGACAGGAGGAACCCGGGCATCAAACCACTGACCTTACAATTGCAGGAGAACACGTTGAATCGTCCTGAGCCACAACCCCAAGGTAACAAACAAGGCTTTCCTACATGTTCAGAGCAGTTAAAGCTGTTCCATCCCCCCAAAAAATACATTTATAAGAACAACGTGTAGTTCTATAGCTGCTATGTGAAAGACTGCATCACCTGTATGGAGTGTTTAAGCTCATTGTTTTTGTTCTGCAGCCCACAGCTTTACTGTTCTGGTTCACTTTTACTGCCTCGAGTCAGCCTTGTTTTCCAGACACAGCAGCTGTTCTCAGTGAAAAAGCTGTAAACACTCATTGTACACTACCTGCCCTGCAACAAGCAGCAATCACTCAAAATAGCAGCTCGCTGCTGAACATTGCAGAGCATTTAGCAGCTCAGGAGCCAGATTTTTTTTCTTATATACATCAAAACAGATTAGTGGACGCATGTGGAACAGACAAAGAAACACCTTATAAGACTCTACAGTTGGATCTAAATATGTCTTATGTCACATGATTTCCTGATGAAAGTGTCCCTCACACAACACAACATCAATCGTTTTATGACTATGTTTGGATAGTGAAGTGTAAAAGGGGACATTTTAATAAGCAGATGTCGTCTTCATTTTGGGAGCACTGAACTTGTTTGCCAGATAAAAAGAAAAACACACTTAAAGTTAATACTGATGTTGCTCTTTGTGTGCCAGATGTGTAAACAAACAGCTGCCTGCTAACAACTGTACGAGGTAAAAATGTAAATTTTGTGCTTACGGCTTCCTCCGGTAAACATCTGGAGGAAGTACATCAAACTGTTGCTTTTTTAATATTTCATGTGTATTTACTTAAGAAAAAACAATATCTATACTTATGACTCAAAAACTTTGAGTTATAAGTATGTATCTGAAAAGGGGAGGAAGCTATCACAATGGCTTTAAATCACCTGTTGAAACAAAACAACACCGTAGTAAAGCAAGAAGCCTCTTACTGTGAACATCCCCTCTCTGCTTGGTGACCTCCTTCTGGATGGTATTGTCCACTGGTGTGACCGGTGGCAGTGGCAAGGGTGGTCTGGTGGGAACTGCTGGCCTTGGAATGTAGGGTTTGCGAGTGGGTACCGGTGGCTTTCGGGTGGGTATGAAGGGCTTTCGGGTGGGTATGAAGGGCTTTCGGGTGGGTATGAAGGGCTTTCGGGTGGGGACCAACGGCTTGTGTTGCGATGGGGTCACCCTCGGGTGGGGTGCCTTGGTTGTAGTTGTAGCGGTTGGCGGCAATTTAGGGAAGATGATCTTTGGAGTGACTGGTGGGCGAGTGGTGGTGGTCCTCTGCTGATCCAAGTCTGGGATGTGGTTGTGATGATTTGGAGGCACTTTGCCTGGTCTCGGGGGGTCAATAACCACTTTAGGGATGGCTGAAATAATGAGAAAATGCAGATGGAGCACTGAAATATGAGCACTTAAGAGTTAATGAGGCATACATTTGCAGACTAACTGCAATTATTAGCCTCACTTTTTTGAAGAAGAGGGCTTTACTTCATCTACTGAGACTTCTGATAACCATTACCTAAATGTTAGCACTCTAAAACAAATTGGGTGTCTCCAATAACACTGAAAGCAAAAGCTCACAGCTGCAAACGAAGCTCATAAGTTCACATTCACTCACAGTTACAGGACTTCACAAGCTGAACCATTAAGACAGCCCACGTTCAGTGAACTCCTGCTCTTTGAAAATCGATCTTGCTTTCTTATCATGTCTTTTTTATCTGTCCGTGCGGTCATCTTGATTAGTAATTCTTTGTATGCTCATAGCCAGAGGCTTCGCAGCACAAGTCTAGAGCTGCTTGAAGTGTATGGAATGATTTCTGCACTAAGTCAGGCTGCTGTGCCCCGAAGATCACCCTCGCTCATGTCATCAAAGCTACACCGCCTTTTCCTTTGTGGCTGCACACATTGTCCAGGAGCAGAGACACAGATTGGGGGGTTGGCTTTCTTTTTTTTTTCTTTTTGGCAGGGGTGATAGTGGCAGTTTCCTAAGGATTTCATGAGTGAAGAATGAGAGTGGACAAAGGCAAAAGGTTTGAACTCTGTTATTGCCTTTTCAGGTTGCAGGCGACTTTGATATGTGATACATGAATAGGATATTGCAACGTGACTCCCTGAGCACTTGCGGCTCACACCCTTTGGGCAGGACGGTGGGGTGAAGTATATGCAGCAGGTTCCAACTTTGCTCTGTGGAATGCCACATGAGTTGCGCCCGTCCATTGATTAAATAACTGTGGAGAATAAATGACTCTTTGTCTACTGAGCTGCTGTAAAAAAGTGCCGACGCACACTGTAATGAACTCTGTGTCAGTAAGCAGAATGAGACCAACTAACAGATCACAACAAATCACAGATGATGACGACTCCTCTTTGTGTCCTTATTACCCGAGCCGCATGTCAAAAAACCAAGTCAATCTGGGAACATGCGATAAAGGGGCAGGGTGAGTCAAGTAATGACTGACAGCTATTACAAAGAAAGGAATTTCAGTCCAAGCTTTGTGCTTGCAAGCCTATTTCTCCCTCTCTCCCTGCTCCCCCCAGCACATTTTTAAAGACACAGGCAAAGAAAAAAGAAAAAAAACCTGAAGCCCTGTTCCTTGTTGATAAACTGAATATTAGTTCTGCGGTTTTCTCTCGGGACTTACGTTTACAGTCGTGGCCCATCCCCCTGTAGCCGTCTTTGCATTTGCACTTGTACGAGCCCGGCGTGTTGTAGCAGGTGGCAAAGCTGCTGCAGTGGCTTTGACCTAAAGAGCACTCATCCACATCTGAAAGATAATGGAAGCATAACAACATTCAGCTCCTGGGTGCAAGTGCAGAAAGCTTAAAACGTAAAAGCAGAATATCAAACGCTAATTGCTTCACATCCACTTAAAGGAAGCTTCAAAATTTATGTCGTACTGTTAGTGAAAGAGTTTAAGTGGATAATAGTCGACCTTTTATGAATACCGGAGGAAAAATCACCACGAAGGTTGTTGTAAAAGTCCTCCCCAAGATACAGAGATGTGTCTGTGATACATTTAAAGAGCACCTGCCAAGTTGCTCTTGGCCGTTCTTTAATCTAATCAACTTGATAATTTTATTCAAAAGCAGATAAAATAGGATATGAATTGCAATAGAAGCTAATCTGTATTTGTTTTTCACATTTTTGGTGGTTAGAATTCATGAGCATGATACTAACAATTAAAAATCCACCTTTTGAAAGTTAAAAGTTTATTAAATTGCCATATTACTAAGTTTTTTTAATCTCTGTTTTTCTTTTAGTTGAAAAATACAGTCATGTGAAAAAGAAAGTATGGACTTACTGCATCCATGCACCTTGCAGTCATTGAGTCGGCCATGAGCTTCTCTGTGTATCAAAATATTCTAAAGTTAAATGTGAGGCCATCTGTCTGACAGCTAAAGCTGAAAGATGCAACGGAAATACGATCCAGAGTTGCAAAGGTAAGACTCCTCCATAACCATGTGAGATATGGTTAATTGCTTGTACAAGTTACATTTTAAAATGCAATTTTCCTGTTTTTTGTTACTGCATTGTTTTCCCTTTGCAAAGTATCTACTGATGTAGTTGTTACACTGAATCGTGTTTTTTAAACTAATTGTTTTACAACCAATTAACCTACAAATAGAAAATCACAACGGGCCTGTTAAATGAGAGATTGGTTGAAAACCGCATCAGAGCATTAAATTAAAATACTAAAGCAAAGCAGAAGTTTGTCACATTGTAGTATCAAACATGGATTTCTGCTACTCATCTCTGCATGCGTGTTTCTTTTCTTTTCATCGGGCTCCTTCATAAGCAGTTCAAAAACAAAACTCGCATCACTAAAAGTACCTCGGCTTAAATTCAAGCCACCTCAGCGCATCTTTGACCTTTGTGTGAGTATTGCCAGTCGAAGCCTCACAACAGAGGCGCTGCCACAGTACCTATGCACTGGTATTTTCCGTTGATGTATTGCAGGTCGAAGCCTTCGTGGCATTTGCAGATGTAGCTACCAAAGGTGTTGATACATTTCCTGAACCTGGGACACACTGCTATCCCTGCTGCACACTCATCCACATCTGCAAAAGAAAGAAGATTGAGAAATTGAGGAAAATGCTCAGATAAATGTCTATAATGCATTAAATAAGAAGTGCACTCAAAATAAAACGACATGATTTAAAAAAAAAATTGAGATTAGAAAGCATAATTGAATCTAAACTAAACATTACTATTCATGCCGGAACACATGTTCTTCATCCCTGCTTAGTATTCATTTATGAACAAAGCTCCTTTTACATTCTGCTCAGCGAGCAGAAAACAACACACACTAGCTTGTTTCATTATTTAAAGACTTTTTCCAAGTGTCTCTGTTGATCACCTTTACAGGCATGTGATCATTAATATTTAGACGCTGGGAGCCTGAAAGCTTCGCCTTAAAATCTTTAATTTATTTGCAGCATAATGCAGCTGAGGTGCTCAGAAACTGTTGTTTAAAATAACCTTAACAACACTAAAGTCACCTGGACCAGCTGGGAAAACAAGCGAGAGCGGTTAGTGGGCAGAGCTCTTCCCATCCCATTAACAACTACTGCTGAGGGTCTCATCAGCGAGGATCTTAATCCCAAACTGCTTGAGTGGAGCTGCTTAATGGCCAACAGTTGTGGATGCATCACTGCCGTCACAGCAAGGGCAGACGTGGATTATTATATTTGAAATCACAAAGTAAAGTAACTGCACCTTTATACAGAGTAAAAAGCAAATCATGCTTACCCCATTTTCACATTCACAGATTCTATATCAGCAATGTTTATGTTTTAAAATGTGCTGAAAGTGACAGCTTCTGTGAGAAGCCGACTTTAATCAGATGGTGTTTCAGTCAAATTCTGACACTGAGCAAAAACAAGTCGATACCTTCATCCAGTGAATCGTGAGACATCCTTCTTCAAGGATTCCCGGCCTAATTCACTTTTAGTAAACAAACACTGAAGCATGTGGAGTTTCCTAAAAAAGCTACAGTAGTCCTGCTGGAGCTATTATGTTTACATTTTGTACCAATTCATGCATTTCAGTCGCTTCCAATGATTAAAAAAACCCAGAATGGCCGATGGGATGAATATATATGGTTTATAATGACTCATTCATACAAACTTGTACTCATTCCTGTTAAGGTTACAGAGAATTAGTTCAACTAAAACATCCGACACACTACGATGGTCCGATCGCAGCGTTCGTGCACTTTGAAACATGTATGAGAGCAAAGCTACAGATATGAGCAGCAGTGCGCTACGATCCCATTTCCACAAAAGTTGCAACACTGTGTGAAGTAGTACAAAGGGAATGCAAGATTTTCTAGTCATCCCAGTGCTATATTTTATTGAATATAGTACAAGTACAACATATCAAATGGACTTTTTAAGAATATGCGCTCATTTTGAATGTTATGTGCTTAAAAAACACAGATTTGACCGACAGCGTTTCATCATCTCTTCCTCATTAAAAACCCATAACTGTAGTTTTTAGTGTGAGATGTTTCTCATGATGTTGATATTTAGGCCTCTTTGTTTGTTTAGGGTTTTTTTTTTGTTTCATACAGTAATGTGCCAAATGTTTTCAGTGGGTTTCTGCTGGCAAAATGTTTCTCAGCATTTTCTTGCTGAAATAAGAAATTTATTTATTTTTATTTATCACTTTCCTCATGCTGAAAAATGTCTTCAAATGTCGGCATAATATTGTTTCAAAACAGTGTCCTGTATTAATGGTGCCTTTTCAGTTATTTATGACATATGCGTTAATGCCAACACCCCATACCGTCATAACTGCTTTCCTTCTTAGCCTGGAGGACACGTCATTTCCAAACTCAAATTTTGAATCCACAGACCACAGGGTACTTTTTACTCTTTACCTCAGTCCACACTGAATGAGCTCAGGCCCAGAGGGTTGTTTATTTCATGCTACAGTTTTCACTTGCATTTTGGGGCGGCAGCGATAAACTGTGTTTACTGACAATGCTTTTCAGAATTGTTCCTGAGTCCATGCATAAAAGTGTCTGTTTTTAATGCAGTGGTGCCTGAGGGCCTGAAGCTCACGCACCTTTCGTTCATTTTTGACCTTTTCTCTTACATCAGATTTTTTAATTTTACATTAAGAAAGGGTCTTCTTAACTTATTGAACCACTTACAAATTCAGACTTTCACACCCTTCTCCATTTTTACATCTGACAGACTCATCCTCTCTTTTTATATCCAGTCATGCTACTAATTAACCTCATTAGCTGCCAGATGCTTCACTTCAGTCTCTGGTTCCTACATAGAATCACGTCCACGAGGATGATTATACAGCTTCCATAAAACTCTCCACGTCCAGAGTTTACTGTAGTAACACCTGTGGTAGGCAAAGGGTTCTGTCCCCTTCATAATTCTTCATGATTCATGTCGGTGCTATTTTAGAAAACCACCCCTTTAGCTGCCCAGCAGTTAAGTGGCCCTATAAGGCAGCATAAAGGGGAAGAGCCTCTAGTGAACACCCTGTGTTTAAACCTGACACAGGTTAACTGCCTCAACTGCCCACCTCATCTGTTAAGGTACCCCTCTGAGGAGCAGTGTCACATAAAATTGGCAGTAAAGGCAGACATGTGGGATTCCCTCGATCGCATTCCTGCTGTAAAAGCAACAGGAAGCAAACAACTTGGTCGAGAAGGACCGACGATGAAATCAAAGTGATGCGCTGTGAAACAATTTGGATGAATTCAACTTTGATGAGTTGTTTGCTTTGAGGATTTGCGTTCGAGTGGCTAAACTGCAAATTGTGTTGCCAGTTTCTTTTCTTCCTTTGCCAAAATAGTTGCCTTTGATTAGCAAATTTAAAGGCTGAGAAAAACACACAAACACATACTCACACACAAACAAAAAAAAAGTTATATTTATGAGGATTTACACGCTGCAAGTCGCTCACAGATAAGAGTAGCTCAGCTTTCAGGCATGTGGAGATATTTTAAGACCGGGACGTACCCACACAGGTTCTCCCATCCGGAGCCAGCTGTAGCCCCGGCGACGGACACTGACATCGGACCTCTCCTTTCAGCACCTCGCAGCCATACTGGCAGTTGGCCATACCACAAGTGCGAGCGTCTGATGGGTAAAAGAGAAACACGGCACACATTAACACACACTGGTGCCACTGGGGAGTACAAAGGGAGAAGAGTTTATGCCATTCTCACCTACACTTTTTTTTCCTCACACCAACACACACACGCGCGCGCGCTTCTTTTTCCTCCAGCCAATTTATAACAGCCAGGCCACTCGCCTGCCTTTTCTGATATTAGCTTGACCCTGGGGTGCTGCCAGCGGCACAGCACTCACTCTGCCATTATTAGACTTCTCTGCTGTGCAGTTGCCATGTGCTCACACCTTAGCTCCAGCAATCTTCCCCCTGCCCACTTTTATCCTTTGTTACACCCAAAGATTGATAATCCATCTCCCCCCCTCGATATCAAAGCAACAGCGTGAGGCGTGAGTGTTGTTGAGACGTGCCGGGCAGATCAAGAACTTCCAAAAATAATAACGTAATGAAACAGATTTTCTTCGGCCTGTCTTGATAACAGTGGGCTCTAAAAAGGAAATTAAAAGTGAGGCTTTTGCTGCCACTGCTACTTCAGCTGCTGCCGGCACCCTGGAGTAGAGTCTGATGACTGAGGCAGGCCGGGCTGATTAAATGCTACAGTGATCTATTGATCAAAGGGGAGAAAGGAGGAGCAGCAAGGTGTTTAACGGCATCATGCTATCATTAGACAACAACATCTAGGATAATTTCAGATTGCCTCAAGTGTTACGCGATTTAGACTTTAAAAGGTGGGGAGTGAATTTTCCCCTCGTACAAAAGAACTAATTAAAAAGAGGTATCGGGAGTCATACAGTCCTCAAGTGGAAACGTGCAGGGAAAATAGTTATCAGGTGGGAAACAGAATTTACAGGGAGACATGTTCAGGCATCAGCTCACATTCTGTGGACTACCTCGGGGCAAACAATAAAAAAAAACCCTAAAAGAAAATGTGCACATTCACTCAAGGGTCTGTAGATTGTGTTTCTTTCATATTTTTCATTTCAGCCCTCAAAGGGTTCTTCACAGGGGTTCTTTAGTCTGAAGAGCTACTATAATGAAGCAGATCAACACGGTGTTTTAATCAAAACAGTCTATCAAAGGATTGTGAGGCTGCTGTCAGGGGTACGAGTGGGAAATACATTTCTTAATGATATCAACACCGTGTCCTGTAGAAACAGATGGATACATTCAGTGAAAAGAGGAATCCTCCATGAGGAGAACACAGACAGGGAAAGGAAACTTCCACCTCTCAGGCTGTAACACAAAGAGTGTTAACAATCAAAGTGTGTGTGTGCAAG
This sequence comes from Astatotilapia calliptera, assembly GCF_964374335.1. NCBI lineage: Eukaryota > Metazoa > Chordata > Actinopteri > Cichliformes > Cichlidae > Astatotilapia > Astatotilapia calliptera. The sequence continues at coordinate 24,273,379 of NC_137427.1, read as the reverse complement.
AGAAACAGGCTTACTTCCACAGGTCCCGTCAGGCATCAGCATGTAGCCATTCAGGCAGTAACACTTGTAGCTCCCATACGTGTTCATGCACCTGTGTTTGCAGGGCCTTGGCTTTAGCCCGCACTCATTCAGGTCTGCAGACAGAGAGAAAGACAACTTAAATCATCCGGGGTACAGAGAGACAGAGGTCCTATAAAGAGGTGAAATTAGTCACGGGGCAAAGGTGGAAGAGGTGAGTCATGTCAGACATCGCTTGTCCATTTACGTGCAGGTATGCAGGCTCCCTCTGAGGTGACTGCGTGTTAACGTGGTCGTTGTTTAAATGGGGTGGGGGTATCTTCAAGGAAGTGAAGCGTTTCTGTGTTCTGACAGGCCCAGAAATCGCCCTTTTGATGGTTAAGCCAGTAACAGCATTAAACCTTTGCATCACCTGCATGCGATGAAGGATATGATTAAACCCTATGACTTTCCACCACTTTGTGAGGTTTGCCAGTTCTCCATCTGGTTTTCTTTGATGGATACGTTTAATTCTGGTGTTTTTATGTGGACGTGAAAGTAGAGAAATCTCACCCACAGTAGCCCATGAAAATCTTATTAGAAAACGATGCTGTCTGGGCTCGGAGTAAGGAGCACCCCTGGGAGAAAAGAATATGCTCTCAGCTCAACACCTGTCAAATGCTTATGCAAATTCAAGTCATTATGCTTTTCTCGGAGCAGACATTTTGACGAGTCAAACAGAGCTGTAACTAATGACATTAATGATGTCTTCCTTTTTTCCATGTATTTTAAATCCCAGGGCTCTGGTGCATGCTGCCTCACTGGGATGACTTACTGACACTCCAAAATGTAACAGAGCATTGCCAAAACCATTAAAACACTGGTTACACTTGTGTACCTCCTGTTATGATAAGACAAAGTGTGCAAAGTACGTGCAAAGTTTACAGTGGCTCAGGTAAGTGAATATATTTAGGTCTTTATATTCATTAAAATGGATGGAAAACAAAGAGACAGCCACGACATTACCTTTAAAAGGCATATTTTGACATATCATCGCATAAAAAATTAAAGGTGACAATTTGTTTTCATTAGTCTGTTTCAGGTCATTGCACACACTGCAACTTCAGAACAACTTAGTTGGATATGATTAATATAGTAACACCTACAGTCAGCTGGAAAAGAAAGTTTTCCCCAAACTCTCTGCAGTCCAGTGAAAACTAAGTACACCTCATGGTTCAGTAGCTTGTAGGATCACCTTTAGCTGCAATAACTTAAAGTAATTGTTTTCTTTATGGCTTTATCAGACCCTCTTGTCACAGTGGAGGAATGACCCACTCTTGGTGCTTCACTTCATTGAGGTTTGACAGGCTCATTCGTCTGGGCTTTGACTGGGTCATTGCAACACCTTGGTGCTTTTCTTCTTCGGTCATTCTGTTGCAGATTTGCTGTTATGCTTGGGAAAACTGTCCTGTTGCATAACCCAATTTGAGAAAAGCTTTAGCTGTCAGAAAGATGGCCTCATATTTGAGACAAAAGTACTTTGTTATACAGATGAGTTCATGGTGGAGTGCAAGGTGCTCAGGTCCTTTGGCTGTAAAAACGAGTCCAAATCATGACCATTGTGGTCGACAGTTGGTATGAGGTTTTTCTGCCAATATGTTTGGTGTGCATTACAGTCAAACATCTCCACTCCACAAGGACGTTGTTCAAGATGCCTTGAAAAAGCCATACTTGTTCAGCCTTTTAGATCGTACTATTATGTACTGTTAGCATTTAACAGGTCTCAGTAGAGTCTGAGTCGTGGCTCTTGGAGTGTTTTATGACCTTTGTGCAGTCTGAAGTGTGTGTGTCAAAGCAAATGTGACATCTTCCAAAGCATACTGCTAACACATACCTGAATGCTCCAGATCAACAAATTGCCAAAACTTCTGCTTTTATCAAAGTGATCCTGCTTTCCAGTCATCAGATAATTAGTACATTTGCGGCAAAGACCAGGCTGCTTCTTGTTCTCTTAACTCCTGTGGAAGCAGTAAGGGGGGCACTTACTTCTTTAACAGGACTACATAGGGCTGCATGAAAACTTTTTTTTTCCACAACTGTATATATTTAAAATCAAATCAAGTGTTGTGTCTCAAATTGTACATTTCTGCACTAACACTTGTCTTTTTGAATGCATAAGAAGAGTGACTTTTAAAAGTTTGGGCACATGCATTCCACCAGACATTCTCCAATGGTGTGCTCATTACAGTCAGAAGCTGACTGAACAGTACTATATGTTTGCCACCTTTTGTGGTGGAATACACAGCAGAAAGGATGGATTTTCAGCCAGTAGTAGGAGGATGGTGATGCCAATAACTGGCTAGCTAGCTAGCACTTTATGCTTCTTGGGGCAGCACTATTCAGTGGTTACCACCCTCATTATTTTAAAAACTTGGTGCTACGTTTTGGTCAGAAATTTTGCAAAGTGCATTGCCAACACAACAATGATGGTCAAATAATCATCATTTTGAGGCACTACATTGGTAAAATTTATAGACTATGCAAGTAAATCCACAGTCTATTAGTAAAAGTTTTCAAATGAAACACAAGCAAAGGCTTTTAACAGCTGTCTTAAATAAGGAAGGTCTGTTTTTATTTAGTCCACTGAACAAAGAATAACTATTATCTGATACAAAGTGACAATCATAACAATTATGTAATGCACTCAAGCTTTCACTCCATTAAAGAGGATAAAAATGATGGCAGATGAAATTACTGAACCGTGAAACACAAACAGAAATGTCATAATTACATCATGTTTTCATCATTTTTTATTTTTTTTAGCGGTTTGATGTTTAGTTCCTCAGTTTACAGCTAGTGGGAGCAGACTGTAGATTAACTGCCACCAACAGTTTATCAGTGAACTCAAACATAATATTTGCAGTAACTTATTGGATGAAAAGGCCAAATTATTTCTGTCTTAACCTGGCTGTTAATGTTATTAGCAACACAAGTGCTTTTTATGCTGCGTTAAATGTTCACTGCAAGAAAAACCTCTTGTAGCTTTCTTGGTGGTTTCAGACTTTGATGCTGTAATTGTTATTTGCTGTGTGCGCTCAATAATTTATGCAAGAAATTCTTTCTACGCTCCCACTTTTAGAAAGAGGGATTACACTAGCCTGCAGTCATGCAGCTCCGATGTGCAAAGCGTTTGCTTTAAATCATGTTTTTCACCTAAAGTAAGTTTTAGGAAAGAGTTGTCTCATAAAGGAAACTGTGTCACTCTTTCAGAGCATCACTGAACAGCTTGTCTGGTTAGAGTAACCAGATAAGCCTTTTCATAGTCCCAGCTCTTGCTTACATCCTTTTAATAACTTGGAGAACTTCAGTGCTTACAAGGAAGACTACATTCTGTTTGAAGTCTAAGTTTTATTGACCAAACAGGCTTTGGTTGTATACAGGTAAACAGTTCGTGTGAAGTGAAAAAGGGATTGCATTTAGTGAAATGTAATATTAAAACCACTGGTTATTGCCTGAAGACAGACTATCTTTAGATAAGCTTTTCAAACAGGTTGCTTCTGCTTTGGTTAGCATAAATTCGCATGTGCATATCGCTGAAATACTTATGGATTTTGATGGAAACAGGGTTTATGTTTGGGGCAAATGTTTCTTCATATATTACCTGCACCTCGTTTAAATGTGACAAGTTTGGAGTGTCAGAACCATAAAATGAAAAATCCAACTTGAAACGGTACCAAAAATCCATCACACCTGAACGATGACACACACTCCAAGCAATATAAATAACTATGAATACCACTCTCTGTGTCTGTGACACAGTAGAAGCATCATAAAATAGATTTCATCTCACCGTGTGGCACATGAGCGTTCATCTTGGCTTACTGCACTTTAAATGGCGCCGTGTTTAGCTCTATGGACATATGTAGGGCACATTCTTTGAGAGCCACATACCTCCTGCATTTAAAAGATGCCACAGTTTAATTTGGATGAATGATTGAGCAGATGCCCAGTTTGTATATGTACAGACTCCTGTCTTCTATTAATGAAAGCTTCTGGTCTACTAAAGCCAAACTGGCTAAGTGATCAGTAAATGTGTCAGAAATTTGGACAGCATGCTTAACCTTAGGAAGTGCTGCCAGACTTCAAGTCATGTTCCATGACCATAAATTCTTTTAGATATATAGGGGTCAGTTTGTGAAAGCAGCTGTCATGCTGGGGTGATATATAAATCATTTAAAACATTACTTTCACTGTTTGAATGAGTAGAGATAACAAGGAGCAGACTACTTACAGTTATAAAAACATTCTTCTACATGTAAGACAAGCTAAATGGTTATTAGACTTAAGCAGGGCTGCACGATTAATCCAGTTTTAATCTCGATCACGAGTCTGGTTTCCCACAATTAAATCAGCATCACTGATTGATAATGAAAATCTGTGCTCTGGCAATAAAATCCTGTTCCCTGCAATGTACAGGATCACATTAAAAGCAGGTCATTAGCTGTTGTTTGGAAATACATTTTAGTGATTTAGTCCTGTATTATTGGGTCTGTGCTCCAACTCAACACAACTAACTTATTCAAAACACATCTACATCTGCTCTACAATGAATGTAAAGACAAACAGTGCGGTCGTACCTAATGGAAATCATCCAGCACAGACTCAGAAGTCCATAAAAAAAGCAGGCCTGTGCAGCGCATCTGGTCGTCCATCAAGCTCAAAAAGACAAACTGAAGTCACCAACAAATGCAGTCAAATTCCATTTAGCCAAAAATATGTGTCCACTACCCATTAAGGCTTAAGGAAACTGGTCAACTGTATGAAAGTGGCAAAACCTGCACTATAGGCAAAGAGAGAAATAGAGTTTTACTATATGCATTTTATTCACATCTGTCATGTAGGTAACCATAATGGAATAAAAAAAAAGTGCTCCACGGCTCCAAAGGCTTAACTGACAAGTGCTTTTCAGTGGGGCAGATGCAAGCTCAGGACCAACAAAAAGGACTTCCTGGGGCACTTGGTTTTATTGCAAAATAATACAACAAGTTTATTCTAGGAGCAGTATGAGACGAACAAGTGCATAATTGCTCTAAGAGTCGACCCTGATGAAGAATAGATGTGTTGGTTTATATTCTTTCCTTCTAGGAAATGCACTCGGGTCAGATGAATAAGGCGTTTGGATACAAACACCTCATTTGTATGCAGAGATGTTTTAATTAACATGAATGCAGCACAAGGCAAAGGTGAAAGCATCGTCCTGTGGACTACATTTTGTGTTAGCTTAGTTAAAAAAGAAAAAAAAATTATATGAATATTTATTCTCTAAGATATGCACTGAATTTAGGTAACTAAAGAAGGACTGGTTTTATTTTAAACATTAGCAGGAATGCAGCAGAGCATGGATGTAAGCTTACATGATCATTTCGGGGGTCAAATCAGTGAATAATCACAACAACAAACGTTGACATTTAAAATAATAGTGATAATAATTTTGCTCATAGTCGTGCTGCCCTAAAATGAATTTTTATTTTGAAATTTCAGGATTTCTGATATGAATGAAATGTCTTTGCAAATATAAACTGATTGTCTTCTTGAGATAACAAGATTTTCATTTGCGTGCATAACAAAGTGACACAGGTGCAGTGTGATGACTCTTATTATTACACAGCGCACACAGCAGGTCTTGCTGCCCACTGCAAACCGAATTTGTTCTGCTATTTTTGTTCACCACATGAGCATAAAGCTCACTGCTTTTTTCCCCACACTTTTCAAACACCTGTACAAACTGACAGTCTTTCCGCTGCGACATAAATTATTCTTAGTTTTTCTATGGAGGGAACCACGTCAAAATGATTTGTTCTGTCCTTTGTCAGACAGGAGGCTTAGCTCCGCTTACTTCACCCACAAGATATTGTCCAAAACACTCACACCTGCACACACACGTGCATGCACGCACATCACTGTTGTCCAATTTTTACAATTAACACTGTCAATCCTGTTTCTTTTTTTCATAGCACACAGCTTTTGCACACTCATTACTGCGATAACAGAAAACCATAGCAACACTGTCCATTGTCAGCGTGAAAGAGGAAAAAGGTCTCCACTTGTCCGTTGCACTGAAAAACAGCTTAAAAATGTAAATGAGGGATTATTGAAATTCTCACATTCTCAGACAGTAGAGCATCAGCACAAGCAACGCGCAAGATACAGCCAGGCTCTCATCTACAGGCAAGACCAAGAGGACAGACAGAGAGAGAGAGAGAAACAGAGAGATAACGCACAGATATGACCACCAATTCATACTTCGACATGGCCCCAGGACTGCAGAAACCTGTGAGATAGCAGAGGTGGAGAGCCCCTCTGGGGTGTTCACTGTATGGTAAATGAACTGCTAAGACACATTTGAAGTGATGCAAAATGGAGTGATTTATTGGGTCAGCTCCACTGAGGTGTGCTACATTCCCGACACACCTCTATCACTGACAGGGATTAGCAGGGGCCTTTTTCTTGGGCATATGCTCATCTTTAAAGGAGATAACACTGGTTGGAATTCAAGGCCTTGTTCTAGCAGCGATGGAGAAGCCACGAGTGCTGTGTCCATGTCGATGATGGTTTGAAAAGCAAGGAAGAGCTATTTGTTCCAGGCAGTCATGGTGCAAATGAGAAAGAAGAAGAAGAAGCAGGGAAGAGAAACTCATGATGGCTCTTCTGCACAGAGAAACTGTATTCAGGGTAGAAGGGATAAAGAAAGGGAGGGGAGAGTGGTAAAAACTGCAACATGCTTGGCACTCGTGCTGTTTTTCTTCTGCTGAAAAGCTGCTCTTGGGTGGTGCCTCCTCTGCCAGGGACAGAACGAAAGCAGGAAGAAAATAACTGGGAGTGACATTTAGTCCTCCTTAGGTCACATTGTGCAGCACCATGCATGTTGCCAAGGGGGAAGAAGAGAAGCTGCCGAGGGGAGGTCGATCGAATCTCACCCTCCATCACAACTCTCGCCGGCTGATGGTCCACGGGAAGAAAGATAGGAAGGTGACTGGCCCACACTGGTGGGGTTAAATAGTCCAGCGCCTCTTCTTTAGACAAAAGAAAATGGGTTAGAGAGGAGGAGGGGAGTGGGAGGAAAGGGAGTGGAGGGTTTGATTGACATGAAGTAGTAAAGTGAGTGAGGAGAACAGAGGGAGAGGGAGAGAGAGAGAATTTTTTAAAAAGGAACCAACCAATGGATTAGGACACCTCTGACCACGCTACATTCCTGGAAAGTAAAGAGGAACATTATGCAGCAAAGAGGATTACACTTGTGGGAATTGGACATGAGCTGAGTATCAGGAAAAAAAAAGGGCACATGGGAGAAACAGCAAAAAGTGGTTTTGCATCTCCTGTCCTCCTGCCCGCTTGTCTCTTCTGCATTCCCTTTTTGTCACAAGGGTGAAATAGGATCTGAGAGAATTACAGTATCGCACAGATTCAGAGGATCCCTTCTCAATTTCTGCCCGGAGTTTCAAAAGTAGGCAGGAGTTACATTTAAAGAGACAAATCACTGTTTGACTGCAAATGCTTCAGCCTCAGGAATTTCAGCCCCTCCCCTTCCTGCCTAACCATCTATCATTCAAGCAACCTTTCCTCCGGCACTGGGCTAACAACAGCTATTGTTAAGTGACAAGAAGATGATACAACTAGCTCCGACTGTTTCTGCATGCTCCATATCATCCGAGCATTTTTCGACCGAGGAATACAAAAATCTAAACTGAGAGGTTACGCAAGCAGCCGCACTGCCAACTCTGCTTAAGACGGAAGCATTTGTAGCTGAACTTTTCTGTAAATAGACACGATGAACGGGCACTGGAAGAAGAAACAAACCTTCACTATGAAAACAATCTGTTTTCAGTTTGTCTTCATTTATAGACAAATGGCATGCAGCTGTTTTTATTGGAACTAGAGATGTAGAGATATATTATTACTGATAGTAATCATTACATAAGTTTATGGAGAATACATCTCTAATAAGGCTGTAACTATGTGCTGGACAGGAACACAGTGGGTGGGTCCAGTCATAAAATGGGGAAAAACAAGAAGAATAAACCCACGAACAATTTAGCTACTGAGCTGCCACCTCAGGGTGTAGGTGCCTGTACTGCACCCACTGGCCACATTTTTAGGTACAACTTCCTAGTACTGAGTTGGATGACCTGTTGCTTTCTGACATTCAAAAAGGTGCTGCAAACATCAGGTTAACATGATAGCATCACACAGTTGCTGCATATTTGTCGGCTGCGCATTCACGATGTGAATCTCCTGTTCACATAACAAAAGCACTGTACTGAATTGAGAGTTGGTGACAGTGGAGGTCATTCGAGTACAGGCAACTCATTGTCATGTTCAAGAAACCAATTTGAAATGCTTTGAGTTTTGTGACAAATCATTATGGTGTACCCATCTAGTGATGCTGGGAAATAGGTATCAGCAGATGGGTACACTGCGGTCATAAAGGGATGGACGCAGTCAGGAACAATACTCAGGTAGGCTAAGGATCACGGTGTAACAAGAAAATATCCCTCAGGCCATTACGCCCACAGCCTGAACCATTGATACAGCGCGGGACCCATGCTTTCATGTTCTTTACGGCACATGCTGACCCAATTATCTAAATGTCTCAGCAGAAATCAAGACTTTTGAGACCAAGCAATGTTTTTCAGTCTTCTCATGTCCAAATTTGGTGAGCCTGCATGAACTGTACCCTCCGTTCCAAACCTTTAGCTGAGTGGCTTCTGCTGCTGTAGCTCATTTGCTACAGGGTTCAGTGTGTTTATGTTCAAAGATGCTCTTCTCTTCTGTCTTGCTTTCCCATTCTGATCCTCGCTTTGAACTCCAGCAGTTATCGCAGGGGCGTAACTTCCAGGGGGGTTATGCCCCCCCCCCCCCCAATAATCAGACCCAACCAATATAACCCCCCAATAAAATTATGAATTATCTTAAATAAAGAGGCTGTTGATTTTCTTTGCTCGTTTCAAGTATTACCAGCAAAATAGTTGCATGTTTACTAATCTGGGAATTTACCCAGATTTATTTATTTATTTAGACAGAGATCTTGACACCCCCCCCCCGATGTTCAGCACAAAGTTACGCCAATGAGTTATCGTGGCCATGTCTGCATACCTACCTAAATGAACCATGTGATTAGCTGATGAGATATTTGCATTAGCTGGCAGTTGAACAGGTGTACCTAAAGTTGATGGTGAGTGGAAAAAGTTCAACTTAGTGGGAGAATCAGTGGATTTACCTGAAAAGTACCAGAAAAAAAGTATTTCTGCAAATGTTATTAAGTAAATGAAAATATCCATAAAGACTCTGGAGGTCGATCTGATCAGTGAGCGATCCTTTAGCAGCCACTGTGATTTCAAGGCTCATTCTCTGCTGTCTCTGTGTGATAATTTTCTTCCATTCTCCATGCGCTGTTAATTGTAATAGGACAGTTCTGCAAGCCACCATCTGGCTGCTTTATTGTGTGATGTGATATCATGTCTTCAATCATATGTGTTCAACCTGTGTTGCATCATTCTTAATGGAACAATATCTTTATCATTACAATGAATATCAGAAGGAAATCTTAGCAGGGGGATGATTTCTAATCACATATACTTCAAACTCACAGGAGTTAACTCAGGTCAAACATTACTTCTTGCCTCTTTGGTGACCTTAAAGAGAACACAGATAAAAGGAATCTGGAGTAATAGCCAGACAACTGAGTGTAAATACACAGTATGATGACATGCATGCAATACTTTAAATACTTGCAGCTGTTTGGCTGCTAATAGCAGACAGCCAGAAAGACAAACAGTGACAGAGAGGGATCGGTTTCTAAACCAACAGCCCTGAAGTATCTGTCTACACCTACACTGAATTAAATTCGCATGGAGATTAGTCAAAGTGTTCATGCTCTTTTCTGTGGCTTTGCCAAGATAAAGCAGTGAGAGATCCAGATAATAGCTAATATTCTGAAAACAGATCTAGAAGTAAACTGTATACATGCTGCAGCAGCAGTATTAGGCTATCACACTTAAAGTGGTATTAATTACGTATCTGGCTGACAGACGAGGAGCATCTGGAAGCATCTCCGCAGCTGTATTCCTTCTGATGTCTGAGACATGGATCCTCCAGCAAAATCTTTTAATAGTGTCTTAACAGCAGGTCAACTACACCTAATTAAATCCACCTGCATGGAATAATCATCTTATTAAAATGATTGGATCAGCAGGGGGAGTTTGCTGCCAAACTGTTAAACAGATTATCCTTATAATGAGTTTATTTGTGCAGCGACAGCATGCTCATCTATCACTACGCTGAATGACAGCAACGATTCTCATCAGCACCGAGCATGAGGCGCGTTCTCAAAACGATTCTGTTTGGATTCTCAGAGAGTCAAGTTAATGGTGAAAAATAATCACATTCATTTAAATTATATCCCGTTCAGATCGTGGGATATTTTCTGTATAGGAGCTGCGACGAGAGTTAAGGCCAAAGAATTTGGTAGTAAAAAACCCCCCAAAAACAAACAAGGTATATAAAAATATAAAAATATTGGACATGTGAAAATACGGCAGCTGCTGTGATCGTGTTTACTGTAAACAATGACTGTCTGTGGTTTGCTTTTGCTCCACACAAACAGTGTTTCTAAGGTGTTCAACACTCTTGTTAATCAATCCGAGCCTCCAGGGTGGCAAACTCATCCGCACATCCCACTTAAAATAAATTTGTGTATTCACCACTGATGTCCACACTTGTGCACATTTTCCTGTTGTAATCTCTTTTTTAAAAATAAAATAGTAGCTCCTATCATTTGCAGTCAGTGAATTTTTGTTGGTGTGATAAGGTGAGGTAATGACCTTTTTAAGGGACACAAACTAGGAAACTGCTGGACAAAAGTTTAAAAAGTCGCTCAATTTTCTAAGTGTTAAATTTGTCTCTTTAAAATGTTATCAGCGATTTGCAGACAGATAAATATAGATAAATGTTCACCTCCTTTTAGAAGCACAAGCAGGGCATAAAATTGAGTTATTCAAATATAGGTACTTAAGTCGAGTATTTAGCCTCTTAACGAGTTTGACCACCGGCTGCACTTATCGTGCAACTCCCCAGGAGACGCCGTTTTCCTCAAAACAAATTTACAGATTATAATCTGATTTAAAAGCTCTCGGGGAGACTGCTTGACCTTTAGCAACATCGAGGTCAGAGAAGCAGCTCGGGGCTCTTATTTCTTTCCTCCAGTTGTCTCCTCGAGATAAATACTGCACTCCAGAGGGACAGGATATTAGAATGCTTCAAAACACTGGCCACCTGGCACATCAATAGTACACCTCAAATCAATGTTTGACCGACGCTGCATTTAAATGAGAAAATCTAATCTCCGGTCCCTGAATGATTAAATTGGTTTCCATAGCATGGGGCAGCGCGGCAGAGAATGCGGGGTTATCAGCACCTACGCAGGCTGAAAGGTCAAGTCTGCCACTCAGAGCTAAGTAAAACGTCACGAGCTTATTGGAAAAATGGGAGTTCGGCAGACGCTTGAAAGTACAGTTTCATCTTGAAAGGTCTCGGAATCGCTTTTGTCAGATAAGTCTGTCTGAATGGTTGGCAGCGAAGTCTGCCTCGCTTGGATACCGTATCCTTTTACTTTCCTCCTCTTTGTTGCAGATTGAGACAAAGTAGACCCGTCTGGCCCAGGCAGACAGGAGCCACCTATAGCCCTGAAATGCAGGATGAGTCATTTGGAACATTCCGGAAAGGATTTCAACACCCCCACCCCCCTCCCTCCCCCTTGTTTTTAATTACACACTATCCTATTCCCGTCTCAGGGCGTGAATTCCACAAGTATTTTCAAGCTGCTGGGATGCAGGTCAAGCTAACTGGGGAAGCTTTAATGCTTTTCAACGTGCCCAAAGTGTAAAGGCACAAAAACTCCAGACCTCCCCCACCCCCGCCCACTCTCATCCACCGACCAGCACACACACACGCAAACAAACAAACGCCTTCAAATAGCATTGGTTGCACTCAGTCGGTCCAAGTTATCTCAGGTCAGTAATTGAGATGTTATCTTCACAGGAGAGGATGCACTCCAGGGATCATTCAACACAGCTTCACCACTCATTTCCATTTGAGCTGAATCAGCCCCCGCGGTCCACCTCCTGCCCTGTGATTAAAGCACCTCACTATTGTCAGCTGATGCAAACCAGCTTCCGCTCCTGTGGCAGCTTTACAGCGCTGATGTTCTACTGTGGAGATTTGGCTGCAATAAACAGTGATTACGCTGACATCACTCAAGGCAGAGGTTCTCCTTCACTTAGTTTTCTTTAGGAAAGATGCGCACGTCAGCAGGCCCGTTGCTTAGTGGGTGGGGACAATATTTCCCGACTCTCCCTGCTTTCTTTGTGGTTTATCTTTCTATTTCAGTGCACTGCGAGGAACAGATAAGTCACGTCAAATGGCAAAACAACATCACGGTCAGAGTTACGAAAGCGGCTGCAAGCTTCGGTCGATAGCTCACCTTGATTGCAGGTTTTCCCAGTGAAACCAGGATGGCACTTGCACTTATTGGGTCCCACGCAGTCTCCATGCTTACAGCCAGGCTGGCACACAGCTGGTTAAAGGGGGATTCAGAAGGGAAGAGACAGATCAGCGCAGCGCCCTGGAAGACTACGTGTACCAGATCAGGATGACAAAGCACTTAATCCTACTGCTTTTTGACTTCCACAACCCCTTGGCTGTAAATTTACTCCCAAGTTACAGCAAAAAGACAGCGTGATGCCTCATTCATATAGGAAATGTGTGTGTTTCTCCTTGTGTGACAGTCATATTATCATTGACTAATGATAGTGGAAAAGCCATTTTCAGCTAACCACATAGTAGCTGTTTTTTTACTTTGCACAGTGCAGGATTCGGGAGAAGTTTTATTGTCCTTGCTGATATTAAATTATTTCCCACTGTAGAAAATAAATGAGACGTTTGACCTTTTTTACACCCGGCAAAATTTAGATTCTCGTGGCTTTAAAATGCAGCGCTGATATTTACTCTGGCATGCCGCCAACAAGGATTACCTAGGTGAATAATATTTCCCTCTTAGAGCGAAACTGAAACAATTAAGCACCAAAATAGCAGATTATAATTAGTTTCTCATTAAAGAGATCCTACATAGTGCGTGGATAGTTGATACTTTGATTGTGTACAGAGACGTGGAATTAGAGCTTCCCTGGCTCTGTTCTGTCTCAGTGAGCTGGAGGCTTGCCCTGCTTATCTTACTGCGCTTGCTGCAGCTTGCTGCTAAGCACTTCTGATACACCGAGTGTTACTAATTTTCATTAAAAGCTTCATTAATTATGTCATAATACAATACCATCAGAGGACTTAATTACCAGTGTGGCAGAAGAAGCAGTACACCCGAGTCTGTGAGTGTGCGTGTTTAGGGAGCGAGAGAGATGTTCTTTTGGATAGTATTCATCCCACCAGCCAGTCTGTTGTTTATCTGGAAGGATGTGATGGTATACTGAGCTTATTTGTGCTGATAAAGATGCAGGGCATGCTTGTTTTGGTGATGTCCTGCATACAGCACGGCAACCCCGCACTGAATCCAGCAAATAACCTGCATCAAGGAGGATTTACCTCTCGCCTTAACCAGTCCGATCTCTGACAGTTTTAGCTCAAACACAGCTTAACTGATTTCAGTTTGGTTGAATGGTCGGACAAAAGACCAAAGACGTCACATATATTTGTTTATGTATGTGTTTCTTCGGGTATCAGTGAGTATGTTTTTAAAAACAATCACAGAAGAAAGTGATCCCGAAATTCAGGTTTTGATAAAAATAAATTCCATGATAAATCTGGAATTTCCAAAGCTCAGTGGGAGACTGAAATACTTGTAGCTGTCTGTGATATTACAAGTTAAAAAAACTGGCAGATCAGCTGAATTTAGGTTAGCCTGTGCCACCATGCTGTGTTTCCTCTTTAAAATATAATGGAATAAAGTCCAGTGACTCTGGGTATTTGTATGTATATTTTAACATAAAATATCTTTTGATTGAAAATATCTAACTGCTCTCTGTTTCAAATGAGATAAATATAACTTCAGCGCACCGACTGACGTCTGATACAAACGTAGAAATGGTTGAAGACTCTCTCTAAGTGAAATCCATATGCTAAGAATTCAGTTACATCTTTCAGAATTTGCAGCTAACCTGGCCTATTCATAAAAAACAGTAACTTTAGTTACTCAGGTGCAGGAATTCAAAGAGAACAAGGTAATGATATCATTCCTTTAACTGATCTAGATAACTACTCACGACTCATTCCACTTTATTAGGCTCCGTGACTGAACAGAATGAAAAGCAATGTAAGCCAACTTTGAGCTTGTGATATGAGTCGGGTTGTTAACACACCGAGCAGTCAAAGTTCACATTTACAAATTAAAAGTGGCCCATTCTTGTTGGAGGACATGAAACGTGCTGCGCTCTTCCGGAAGCAGAAGTTTGTTAGACCCCGGTCTGGTCGGCGGATTAAAGGAAAGCAGCTACTGATGTCTTCGTTAGAGAGCAGCCAAGTGAATGCTCTGTGTTGTTACTCCCCTCCAAGGAGGAGGACTTGATTGGAAAGATCAGAGGCAACCATCAACAGGCTTTGCCTTTGAGGGTATTTTTAAGCCTCTGGCCTGGCAGAGAGATCAGGATAATGACCGGTGTTCATTAGCCACAGCAAAGGACAGGGAGCACTAAAAATGGCCCCACCAGCTGGAAGGCCAAACATAGTGAGTGTAATCCTCGTTCCTTGAACGCCATCAAAACACGTCAAGTGATGACACACTTTCACTTTGGTTTACATCAGCCATTCCTCCGGACTCAAGAGAATTGCTACTGATCCTTGTGTGGACTGTTTATGGCGAATAAGCCTCGTGTTAGTGTAACACATCGGTTCATCAACCTAACGTGGAAGTAATTACTAGCAAGTAAGGGATAACTTGCGGCTTGTTTCTTTTTGATTAATGACATATAAAGCCAACTGAGATCAGGAAAGGCAATTCTGAAAATTGAGACGCTACAAATAATACATATACAAATTTAATTTTGTATATGATCAAACTCTATCCGTTTGCCTAATAAGTTCACCGTTCCTATAAGGAGCATCTCACTCCGCTCAACCTTGGGATAATTGACTAGGCGATGCTGTGGTGAGAATCCTATTTATTAGGGAAATATAAACCCATCCAAAGTTCTTACACTGACAAGTTGCGGCACATGTTCTGTTAATAACGCTGCATCATAAATGCTTGAAGAGCCCTATTACTGATATCAAATTTAAGAAACATTATGGATTTAAGCTTTAAGGGGCTCATTAGTATTACAATGGATTGACCAGAGGGGTGTTTGAATATTAAAAAGTTACCAAAGAACTTGGGAAAAATTCCTGTTAGACACTGGGTTCAGCTGACACAGGGTCTGCAGAGTGCAAGCTGTGTGCGCAGAACTGAGGCCAGAGGGAAGGAGATGGTTACTGCCAAGGGGTGGAGAGGTGTTACTGGTTTTGGAAGCGGGTGTGGGCTTGGCTCTATAAATAAGTGAGTGAGCACAGGATTCAGAGGATGTGCCCCCAGCAGTACATGTCAAGCAAGATTATTTCAAGAAACATGTGGAGCTAACCTTGGGGCAGGCACCTTATCCCGACTACCCTGTGAGTTAAGGCGAAGAGAGCTGCAAAACAAATAGCCAAATAAACAAGATTGCAGGCATTGTTTAGTCTCTGGGGGAGCAAAAAAAAGGAAAACAAACAAACAAACAAACAAGCAAACAAACAGACATGATGTTAGAGGGCACAGTCTGGTCATTGGACAAGCAAACATTCCTGGAACACGCACACGGTCTGGAATCACACATATGACTTGTTGCCTCTGGGGACGTTTGGAATACATGATTAATAAAAGAATAACTAGAAAAACGAGTAAATGTCCTATTATTAAAGGAGGACATCGCTCTTATTTAAAGCGTTGAAGGTGGAAGCAGTGTTCCTTAACATGATGTGAAACAGCGAAATTATGGCTCCAAATGAAAAATACAAGACTGCACTGCAAAGATTATTCATTTTAAGTTCCTTTAAATCACTCAAGTGAACATGGTTCGCCTTCACCTCTAACAAGCAAACCCTTCTGCCTCGCTTTCACCTCAAACGGGCGAAAAGATGTATTTTTTTTTTAGCGGAGCCTTTACAGCCCGGCGATAATGAAAACAGCGAAGCAGACAAGGAAGCCACACAGACAACCCCGTTAAACGATCTTACTTAAACTGAGGTATCACTTTTCTCCTTTCACCGCTCGCTTGTTAGCTCACATTACCAATTCTAGGCTCCTGCCTTAATCCTGCGCGCACCATTTGAAGAAACAAAGACTGCACTCAATCAAACAAAATCCCGGCCTCAGTGAATCTGAAAATCCCGCAAGGACCTCGGAGGAAATTATAATGTGTGATCTATTTAATATGGAGATGATATTCAACCCACGCCTTTAAAATGCAGAGAAAATCAGAACACATCTTCGAGCCTGGGAATTTCGTAGCGCTCGCAGGACTATCCGAGTTAATATAAAAAATGTTAGCACTTAATAATAAGCCCTGTGTAATTACGGTGCAATTTTCACAACAATTACCGTGTAATTTTACAGAAATCAAGGTGTAATTTTTTTCCTCCTAAAAAATACATGAGGGCCTGGCAACTGGAAGCTTTAAAGGAACGAAGAAACAAATTATTTTTTAAGTTATGGGCACTTTCTGGGGATTGTAAAAGAAAGGAAACAGAAATTATATCTGAATACGTTTTTATTTAATGAAGACTTTAATGGCATTTAGTGGTAAGTGAGAAATTAACTAGTATTATTTGGAGTGTGTGGTGTATTACAGTATCCCAGCCTCCATTTACTATGATATTTACCTTTTAACACTTTAACAGTGTTTTTTGAGTTGTTTTTTTCTTATCCACATATTAAGGGGCCTAATTTCAATATGACTGTAGATTCGAGCCCTGATAATATTATCAAGGCGAGCCAAGTGTGCTTATATTAGTACAGCACAGCTCTGCAAATACCCATCTTTATTCTCAATGACACATGTTCTCAGTGTAGGGTTAAGGATTCCTTTTGTATAAGAAACCTCTATTATGAACTATGGATTGAGAGTTTGAAGGGTCAAGCAAGCCATTGCCGGGTTGCAGTTTGAGAAGGCTTTCAGAGTGACCACAGCAGGTACTAAAACTCAGGTTTTAGCCTTTTCACAATTTCTCCTTTACATCTTTTTCTTACAAGTATGAGGCTTTGGAGAAGATCCAAATTACTGAAAAAAAGGAGATTATCCATGCAAATGTTCCTGTCTGTGCATTACATTTATGTGACTAATGATAACATTTGGCTAGGGTGTGATTATGTTCAGGCAATTAAATCATTTGATCAGTGAAAATGGAGTTTAGGTAGGGCACAGACCTCTGTCTGCTCTGTCCAGCCACTCAGATTTTACGCCCTCGTGGCTCATTCCCGCTGAATGCTTTAGCTGTCATGCAAAAATCATCGACAAAGAACTTCTCGAGCCAGTGAGACGGTTCCCATTGAACGCTTACAGACTGGGATGTGAAAATCTAGACACTGGGTGTATCGAAGCTGAACTCTCCATATTGATGAGTTTTTCGCACTGCGAAAGATGAGAGCTGGACTTTTATTTGTCTCATTCTTCCTGACACTGGCAATGACTTCCTGCCCTGACCTTGAATCCTAGCACTTGCATGAGCACGCAGAATTGTCCAGTACAAACTTCCCTCAAACAAATATAATAATGATGTTTTTTAACCATGAATATTTAAGTTTTAATGGAATTAGATTCGTATTTGATACAGATGCGAATCACCTGATAAAATCTTTGATGAATAACCGAAGACCGTGACTGACTGAGAGGACCGTGTGGTTACTGACGCAGCCGGGATCAACTTGTTAAAAAATGGCTTTTAAGCGTCGTCCTCAGTGAAACAGAAAGGGAGGCACTTTCATGTGACCAAAGTGAAATGCATTTCACTGGAAATGCAAATGTTCGAATGCTCACAGTGGCAGTGAAATGTTCGCGATGGCAGCTGGTTGGAATAAGTAGCTTCAAGTGTGGCTTTGCCTGCTGGATGGCCTGTCAGAACATTATGAGTGCAGCCTCAGTCTGCTATAAATCTAAAGCTCATCTCTCTCACACATGCCCCATCTGCCTGATTTTCTCACTTGTCTTCCCATCCTAACGTCTCACCTCCACTACAAGAGCAATCACCTCCAACTCCTTCCCCTTAAATCATTTCCTCTACACCCCAGGATTTTTACTTTTACTCCTTTTTCTCTTCTTTCCCGCACTTGGATCTAAGAGCTAAGAAAAAAAAGTCAGGGTTGATCCATTAAGTTTTTCATTCTTTGAGAGAAGTCGCGCAAACCGGCTGCTGAGCTCTGAGTCTGAAAAGCCACAATCCGATAGCTCCAGCCTAATCTCTTCCATCTCCACTAAAATTTACCAAGACCTGAAATCTGTGACGACTGCAACCCGTCACACACATGCAGAAAAAGGTACGCTCACATGCACACATCCATGATTACCCACAATTTCTTTCTGAAACCTTCCGCCTCCCTCCTCTTAGGTTTAAATCAGCACCTTACTGACTTGATGGAATGCTGATTGTAGTCTCAAGTGAATGGATTTGAGCTGTGCCCACTCAGGAGCATTGAAAGCATTAAGGCGAGCACTCACCGAGTGATTTAACTCACGGAACAGATACGGTTTTGTTGGGAAGGGAAAGTGGTAAAGCAGCAGCTTCATATGGTGGTTAAGTTCAAAATTAGCTGATATTTTTGGCCGAACATGGAACATGTGGGATTCCAGAGCAACAAAGAAGACATGCTCACACACTGCTGTTTGGCTGGTCAAGTAACCGATGCAAACAGGACTTTAATGTGACGTAACTGGTTTATTTAGGGTTTGAAGCTTCCGTGCTTCTGTAGTTATCTTCATATTCTTTACATCCTCAGCAAAAACAAATATCTATTTTTTAAATGGGAAGCTGTAAAGGCAGAGAGCCCAGTACAAATGCACTGGGAAGTACTGGGCACTGAGATGGCTCACTCCTGCCAGGATTACTGCTGAATTTGGCTCTGTGTTCAAACAAATACATTTGAAACAGTGGTGATTTTTCCTGTATCATTCCAGCACAGATTTTCTAGTTCAAGTGTCAAGGCCTTGGGAAAAGGTAGGAGGTGTTTTTGAACAAGGTCAGCTACAGTATAAAAACTATTTCAAATTCCAGCCGTGAAATCAAACCCCCTCAAGCTGCGAGTTTAGTTCCGTCCTCTAAACAATTATCATGACTTGCTCCAAGTGTTTATGTAAGAGCAACATTATCATATTTTGTTACTAATAGACGCAAAGAAAGAGGTGGATAAAAGAAAAGACCTTAGGTTAATCTGCCTAGGCTGCAAAGGAATACAAAAACAGTGCATTGATGAACTCAAGGAACACTGTTCGTGTTCTTTAGAACAAAAACTCTTTTACATGTAATGGGAGTGAAAAACAGCTGCTAAACTCAAAGGCTTAAAAATCTTTCAGATTAGCAATAATGGACCTTTGGACTCAACAAACAGCGTGTGGCATATTTTCTATTAAACAAACCAAAAAAAACACAAAATACAGTGAATAAAATTAGCATGGCATGGTGAGCTTCAACAAATGAGAAAACACATCAAAATATGGTAATTTAAGCAATGAGAAACACAAAATGAGTCAACTGTTGAGTGAATTAAACATTATTTCAAAAAGCAATAAATATGTGCCCAGTTAGAAACATCTCTTGGCCCTTTTCCACAGCAGGAACTTAACAATCTCAAGTTGTGTGAGGTCCTGCCTTTCCTTTCCACTTTATTTTACAAACATTGTAATGTTATTCTTTATTTGAAAATAAGGCATAATTTTGAAATATTATATGCCAATAAAAAGACAGCAATATATAAAAGAATTATGTTTATTTTCTTTCATTTTATACACAACCAAATGAAAATCAGGCTAAGTCTTTTAAATAAATATGTGTATGTGTGTGTGTGTGTGGGGGGGGGGGGGGGGGGGGAACCTAAACATATATTGAATATCAAAAATAAAAACTTGCCTTATGTTTGTTGTAATGTTGATTTAGTGTTTGTACCGCATCCGGTTCATTTCCAAAATTCGGATGAGATTAGAGAAATAAAAGCTTAGCTAGCAGCTAACATTGTAGCAAATACTGACATTGTTTCTTGCTAACATGGGTTTTCTTAGTTGAGAAGACTGTTGCTGCTAGGAATTCACACCCTGATATATTTAGATTTGTTTTTAAATGACAACGAGCTGATTTAAGGCAGATCCAATCAGTTTAGTTTTATGACATCTCCAGCACCACACAGGTTGCTAGTGGTGCAGCTAACTTAGCTTAGAGGAAGCTAACAGCAAAGTGTGAAATATTTCGAGGCATTTCACAACAACAGTTTTTATTTATATTTATTTATTTGTATATATTTGCATCGGTTTTTAATTTACTAGCAAACTACGATCGAGTAAGTTGATATGACTGAGAAGCTCAGATGAAGATGTTTTCTTTCCCTGACTTGCTCTCTCTGCGGTTATGTTCAGCAGAATGCGTCTTTAGAAGCCTTTGCTGAACGTATGGAGACGTAACATTTTGTTATTTCACTTCATCTGACTTTTGTAAGCTGAGCGTTGCCTGAAAAATTACTATTCTTCCTGACAGCTTATTAATTTATCATTATTAACTCAGCAGTGGCTTAAGCCAAGGTGACTGCATTGGATGAGAGCTGGAAGTAGCTGGATCGGTGCCTCCCTGATCACCGCTCACATATCTGTAACCAAAAACGTTAGTGTAGTTTCTCATAAAGCTCGACAACAGAAGGAAACCAAGGCCAGACAACTATGTCGCACAATTTCCGTTAGTATCATGTGATACATACTGGAAACAAAATGGATTTTCCCCCAATATAGAGATCCTTGGTGTTATCAGAATTTGATCCATTTGGTCATTAATTTGGGGGAATTCCAGAAGACCTGTATGCTCAAATTACCATTCAAATGGGCCAACACAAAGCTAGTGTGCAACCTCTCAGTAGTTCAGCTCAGCTCAGCAGAATCAGCCATATGTACATGCTGTATAGGCACCAATAATGTGAAAGCACGAAAAAGGCTGGACATAACATGAATGTAAACAGTAAGCTTTTGTAGTAATTAACGGGCAGCGTATTCATGTTAATACATGGATGAAATTGCTCCAGTTAGTTAAGAAACATCTAGAATCTTTAAAGATCATCATTAACACATTGTACCTCATGGGTTTCATCTCCAGGGCTTGAGCGTATACTTCTTCGTAATGGCCCATGTGAGGTCTTTTGCCCTGGCTTTTTGCTTATCTAAACTAGCCAGCTGTTGGCTTAGCACACACACAGGATGAGAGCGCTATTGATTTTCTCTTGGCAAGGAAGCGAATAAGCATACCCACTTCTCTAACCTTTTTAATAGCCGCTTGGTAAATTCTTGCCGTGGAAAAGGCCTGTTGATGTGTTACCCCTTTTCTTTTATTAAATGTCCACAGCAAAGCAGCAGGCGTACCATCAGAGCCACCAAGCCATGCAAAGGGTCTGATATTTGTGAGGCACCCAGCAAGTGTCTAAAATCCACTGGTATATTCACACATCCCTCAGTAGCATGGAGTAAATATGTTGATAATGTGAGATGAAGCATTCAGTGTTACACAATGACAGGACACATCCTCTGAATCCTGATGAGTCAAGTTATGTGCACCTGACAACACCATGGATTATGTTAACATCACTGTTTGTTTGGTTTTTTTTACTTGTTCATGCACTGCCGGCAAGCTTATGTTTGCACACTTGTAATCTATAATCAATCTCCTATCTCCCCTTTGAATGTGTCCACCTGCAGCTATAGTCTCGCTCATTAAGGCCACCCGCAGTGTGAATGTAAACCTCTGCCGCTCCACCAGCGATCATCATCAATCTTTACTCAAAGATTGTTCCAGGTGCAATGCTCCATTAGCTGCATGTGTTTCCGTTGAGACAATCTGCATGTGTATGTGTGTCTGCGCGTTTCCCCGAGCCTTTGCAGTATATCCACAGTTTAACAGCATCTATGACCTCTCCCTCCTCCCTCTAGCTTGAAACCCCGCAACCTTGTTAGCTCCCGTTTTGCTCCCCACCCTCCGAGCAGCACCAGCAGCGGGCACGGTGGCACTCACGCTGGCAGTGACCCCAGGAGCGACGAGTCCATCCCCAGCAGCAGTCCACACGGGCCCCATATCGACACAGGCCATTGGATGATGCCATCTGCCGTGGCCACCTGTGAGTGGATAACATAATAGGTTCACAGCCAATTAAAACACCTTAATGAAAAGCCTTTTTACATTGTTTGGAAGGGGAAGGGTGTGTGATTCAGAGCTTTCATGAGTCATTTTCCTGCTGCAAAGAAAAAGAACCAGAAGATACATTTAAAGACTATTTAAATAAAAAAAAAGGCTTTTTAACCACTAGGTACAGTGAGCACTTATGGCAGTCATACTAATTGCAGGTACAGCAATGAAAATAGACACACACGAAACAAACGAGTACAGTTATGTTCACATCAGGTAGATTAAGCACTACTGCAAAATGCATGAATAATAACAAATAAAGAAAGCCGGGTCTTTCTTGATAGATTTTTTTCTAATGTTTAATTTCCTCATCTAAATGTAGAGCATGAAGATGGATAAGGTTTCTGAACAGATTTAAAACCCTTTATTATGATTTAAATTCATTAGGGCGAAAAATAAAACTGACTTCGCTTGACTAATGTGGGGAGAAAAAAGTTTCAGTGCATAACAGCTCTTTGATTATGCATCAATCACAATCCTAAAACAGTCCACTTTAAGTGATGTCTATTTGTTTATTAATGTCAGAATGTGATGACAAATCTCATTTATTGAGGACTCCGGGGTGCTGTCTCTCAATTTCACTCCCTTTTTATAAAAATAAATCAGATACTCTGTTTGTGTAACACAAAGAAACAGCGGCAGCAAAAGAGTTACGTTTGAAAAGTGGTAAACAGAAAACATTTGCCACTTTGCTTCTCAAATATCTGAAGGGGGTGAAAGTGACAAGTGTCAGAAAGTCGAAGACTGACTTTTCACCGCTTCGCCATAGCAGATTATCTCCGAATCATGGAAACAAAACTGACAGCACATCAGCTCGTGTTGGTTTCGTTAATGTCAAACTGGAGACCTGTATTGAAAGCCTGCCAGGCCCGATTTGAATTTAGCCTTCAGTGCGTGCATCGCTACGCCGCTGACACGCACATCTGACAACACCACATTACTGCTGTGTTCACTTGGCTTTCGGGAGCTCCTGGAAAAGATTAGGGACTACGCGCTTCCGGTTGTCCTTGAAAATACAATATTTGCCTCCAAAATGGCAACTCCATGACACTGGAAGATGGTATTATCTCTGCTACACAGAGATGATAGGTAGGTATTAGTTCTTATACACATTCTAAAGTAGGTTATTTCCCCAAACACAACAGTTCCTCTATGAGAAATTAGAGCCGGATATTTTTGTTACACTCTGCTCCATTCTGTTCAGAGCAAGAAATAGCTTCTTGGCAGACCGCGTATGTGGATTACCTTTTTTATCTGTACGAGGGCCGACCACATATTTATGGCGAGAATAGAGTGAAGGAATGAGCCCATTTAAGGATACTGAAGAAAATCCAAGGCACATTCTTTAAGAGCCTGGCGCTCATATGCTACCTAAAATCTGAAACAATAATAAACGAATCAGTGGATAGGGAAGATTTGTTGCAGCTGACTGTTTTTTCCCCTCTTTCTTCAAATAAAGATGACAATGTTTTTAACCAGTGGGACATTTTTATCGTCATTTATAGGAGGTGTGAAGCACATGAGGAGGTTTGCACAGATCACTGAGTAAATCCAATACAATAAGAAGGTTTTAATTGCACAGAAGAGCTGGAAAACGCTGTAATCCTGCACAAAACAAAGGAGAAGTTCACTTCCTTTACGTGCTTCACACAAAAGACACTTTCTTTTTGTCTCTCAATGAGAAAGTGAGGTTGTCGCTCAGTATTCAAGGCACATCCTCTGCTGCTATCCCTGCCTGTTAGTGCCTCTATGCCAAGATGAGGAAATGCTAATGCTTGCCCCTGCTGCCAATCACCTCTTTGGAGAAAAAAAACAAAAAACAGACGGATGCTAAGTGAGAGTGGCAGATCCAGGGAAAATGTTTGTCTGCTGCCTGGTGAGCGGGAAGTCAGTCAGTGAAGCACACAGTATGGGTGAGGAAATGAGGAGGGGAAGGAAAAGGAAGCAAAACCAGAAGAGAGGAAACAAATGAAAAGAATTGCATGAAAGCAGTAAAAGAGGAAAGGAAAGAATAGGAACGGTCTGGACAGCAGCCACATTTCTCAACCTGCCTCCCCTTCCACACTAGAAGCTTGCTGCATAAAACAAATTAAAGATGCTTCTGCATGAGGCAAAAACCCTGCTCGTTGACACCTCTCAAAACATCTGACAACCTCCTTTGACATTTCAGTGATATTTGGATTTGGCGACTGGAGGCGGATTTCATCCTGATGTTTTGAAAGCTCTTGTTAATTGCTGCACAAGGCAATCACCACCTTAGAATATGGAGGCATCAAGTGGAAGGCATTTATGCTGCTTCGGCTGCACCTGTTCCCATATAACCTAATGGCCTCACATTCGTTTGCAGCCTGCAAAGTAATTATCACATCGAATGACTCCCGTGGATGTGCAGATTTAGTATCGTAACAGTTTTCATTTTTATTTCTGACAGTTTTATTACAAAAGCATATTTTCATGTTCACGTCATAATCTTCAGCACACACGCGTTGTGCCATGATGAAGATGACAAGAGCAAAAACTCGACATTTTTTAGATATACAGGGCTTTGTAAAACACACAATGATAAAGTCATTTTTAAATTTCAAATGGGAAAAGGGAGATTAAGGGCCAATCACTAGAGTAAAGGCTCAACCCCTCTGCTCTGTGCAGGGTCTGGCTAATGTGAATGTTGTAAATGATCCATAACTAGTTTCTGTTAACAGACAAGCTGCTGTAATTGGAGACGGAGCCAGAAGGTAATGAGTAAAAGGCGAGCTTCAGAAGTGTAACTGAGAGAAGATTAAGATGGCAGAAAGCAATGGCAATTTATTTATTTATTCACTGATAGAGATTGAGGAAATGTTTGTAACAGAATCTAGACAATAATGAAATGTGTTTAAAAGTATGTCCAGCTGTGTGTGGTGGCATAAATAATAATATGCACGTCTGATGGTCTGGTAAGCGACAAAGAGGAAGGTAACAAAAACAGCCACTGGACCTATCATATCAAACTTTTTATGGACCTTTATGATATATGTTGCAAGTATTTGAAGAGCATTGCTTTGACATCAGTCAGAAGCAGCTGGTCTGCCTATACACCTATATAACTGACTTATGTGACATCAGTGATGGCTATTCATGTGCTTTATATATCAAGATCAATGTAATAATTGGAGAAAAAAAAAACTAATAGTAGCAGTAGTATCTGCACATTTTTAACATGAAACTGGTTGAACTCTTACATTACATAAAGGAAAGTTGTTTTATTCTTGAGATTTTAATATTGGCACACAGTTAAATATAAATCCTAAAATATTCTTCATCCCTTTTCCCTACTAAAGAAACTGAATTTAGTAAGTCAACCATCAGTAATATCGTCACAAATATTCACAATGCTTGTATTGACTCTGGTGTAATCCTCTGAAATATTGCACAACATTTTCCTCTGCTACTCTTCACTGATCTTTTTTTTAAAAGATTGACAAGTTAGAGCTAAAAATAAAAGTGAAAAAGCTAAATACTACTGAAAAAACCTGTTAAAAATGTCCTCACGCTAAAATGTGGGATTCATACTTTAGTTACAAAAAGATTTGCATGCTACATGTAACACTGTAATTGATGAAATAACTGACTCTATAATCTCTATCATATCTGAAATGATCATGAGACATGATGGAGGAAATCTGAACAAAAACAGCTAACAATGGGTATTTTAAAACTGATTTTTTTTTTAAAGAACATAATTTACATACACTATTTTAAAAATGTAAGAGATAGAAACAAAGAAATAAATTAAAACAAAAATAAACAAACACACATACGAGTAAGCTAACACATTATACTGAGCTTATTATATCTTCACACAGCGATCAGAAGTGATGCTGGAAGGTGCTTGAAGTCCTCAGCTGGGATCACAAAAATAAATGTGCTCCTTCACACCAGAGTCGAGCAAAATGCCAGAAATAATTTAAACATTGAAAATCTCCCAAACAGTTTTGACTATTTTATCTTCATAGGAGAAAATCTTTCTCAAGCTATTAATCCTCCTGAGGGCAACACTTGTAAGTAGAGCAGGGCGATATGACCAAAAATATTTATCACGATATACATTTGAAAATTTGCGATAACGATATAATTGACACTAGACAAAATGCTTTACAACTCCACAATTTTATTAGTGCAAAAAACCCATCAATGTATTTTCACTTAAACAAGCAGCTGTTTTTTATGTGCATTAAAGTTATATAAAAATGTAACAGTGCAAATGCAAATTCCTTGCTGACAGTTTAACCAAAAGGCATTTCCAGTGGAAATTGGCCGACATATCCTCAGCATAAGCGTGTATAATATCCACAAAACTTAAAAAGAGGTTATACACACACAATACAGTAACATCATGTTGAAGAGCAGTACGTATCACTCCGCGAGGCTCCTGCCTACGATAGCCGCAATGCTCCGACAATCCATCAAGCGGTGCGGGTTCGTAGCTTAGCAAAGTCGTACTGGAACATTTGACAGATTTTCGAGCACCGTGTACGACATAAAATCGTTTCGAGGTCAGTAAACACAACCAGAATTCATACATAAGGCACACGGGATTATAAGGGGCACTGTCGATTTTCAGAAAAATCAAAGGATTGATTTTAAGTGTGCCGTATTTTCCCAAAAACAGGGTAATAACGACGGCCCGCTAGCATGCTCTACCAAAAATAGTGCTTTGTTGTGTATCTGATGGACGAAAGCTAAACCAGTTCTACACCACTGAAGTTGCAGCATTTTTACAAACCAATTCTGGTTCATTCGTTTCATTCAACGATCTGCTTTCGACCTTCTCATTCTCCGTCGCCGCCATGCTTTTTCCGCCATGTGCGTATGAAAACAAAGGCACTGCGCATGCGGGTTTTACCCATATTCTATGGCGATATTTCATTTTCTTGTCGTTGCCCAACATTATACCGGTATTACCGTGAACGGTATGATATGGCCCAGCCCTACTTGTAAACAAATCTTCAAGGAAATTATTTAAAGTCTTTCTTCTTGACACCAGCTGATAAAAATACATCTTCAAAGCATCACAAGCATGAAAAGTTTCCATACAGTGGATATGGATGGTATTCATAGTAAAATTGTACCTGAGATACAAAGATTGTCAATGGTGACAAAACAATATATATGTGTACATGTATAACAGATTGAATACCACCACAATATGGCTTTAGAAAAAAACAGAAGCACTTGTATCTCTGTTCTTGAACAAAACCAAAAAAAACCCCACAATGATCTATTGATAAAACTGGCACATTCTTCCTTGGTTTTTTAAAAGTGTTTGATTTCATATCCATTGCAAAATATTTCCGAGACTTCAGACTCCTAGATTTTGAATATTTGGTTTAAAAATATGTATCTTTCTTTCTTCTTTTCTCACAAGCTGGCGGTTGGCAAAGCCAATACGTCTCTGTGGGTGCCGTAGGGTTTCCATCTTGGTCAACGATGCACTTCCAGGCCTTGCGGACTCTGGCCTTGGCCTTTGCTTGCTCAAGGTTTAGACGTCATTGTTTAAGATCGTCTTCAATTTGCTTGATCCAAATCTTCTTGGGCGCGTCACACTTGATTCTGCAGTGGGCAGGGTGCTACTGCAGCAGGAGGCGATATGGCAGGCGATGGTTCCTCATGCGGCAGATGTGGTCAAACCACTGCAGTCGTCGCTTCTGGATCAGCTCTTCCATTGAGAGCTTCTGGTGATATTGACTACGTATTGCGCTGTTGTTGAAACAGTCACGAGGGCCACTCGGAGAATATGACGCAAACAGTGCATTTGGAAGACCACGAGCTTGTTGACGTCGTGCTTGAGGATGTCCCAGGTCTCGGATCCATGAAGAATGGGCAATGCCAGTGTGCAGTACAGACAGATTTTGGTAATGATCAGTAGAAAGGAAAAACTCTAAATGAAATATGCAATATGCAAAGTAACACTATATATGGAGTCCCACAGGGATCAATATTAGGACCACTCCTCTTCCATTTATATATCAATTATTTTGTTAACTAACCTAGTTTCATAAAATAAAAATAAAACTCTAGAGTCTCCAAAATATTATAAACTAGGACACCTGGTTGAAATGCAATAAACTATTGTTAAATATTATTCAAACAAACATATTTTAACCAAGCAGAAACCAAATAAACTGCACACAAGTATGAATGTGAGTGTGAATTATTTCCTGGTTCACTGTGTTATCCCTGTGACAGACTGGCAATCTGTCCAGGTTGTACCCCCCTCTTGCCCTATGGCAGCTGGGATAGGTTCCCGCCCGTGACCCCAAAATGGATAAACAGAACAAAGTGGGTAGATGAACCGAGAACCCAATTAATGTATCCAAATACATGGTAGGGTTGTCGAGAGGGTAAAATTTACAAAGGTTTTGGGTGGTTGATGTTGATGAATATCTGAATTTTAAGAGGCTTTTTGACAAATTAATGAAGAAATAATCTGAATATGTTGATTTATTTTTCAAAGGGAGACACCTTTTCCCAAATGAAGCTCTTCTAACCTTGTATCAGTCTCTGCTTGAGCTTCATTTTTACTGTTAAAATATTACATTGTGTAGCATTTATCCTACTTATTTCAAGAGATTGCAGATTTTACAAACTTTTCACAACTCCTGTGTGATATCTTATTTATTAAAGTATGTATAATATCATATTTAGATTCTCAGTGTATTCTTCCTCTCACACAAAAGTCCACTGACCCAGAATGAGCTTGAAGAAAAAACACAACAGCTGCTACTAAAACATGTTTGATTCTAAACCCTGTATGGTTTTTTTCAAAATCTGAAAAAAGGTTCAATTTAATGTCCATGATTAAATGAATCTATACCACTAATCTATACAGTAGATTAGTAGAGTGGTGTGACTGTTAGATAGAAAGCACTGTGATCTAGAAAAAAGAGTTTTATAATATGTGTGTGAATGGGTGAATGAGACATGTTGTATAGAGCACTTAATTAGAGTAGAAAAGTGCTATGTATGAACCAGTCCATTTACCACGTGCTGCTGTGTTGAATTAATGTTTCTGTAATTTAGGAACCTTAGAGGACAATATTTTTAGAGATAAAGGTAAATATAACGACATTTTTTTTTTCATGTAAATTAACTGATGTTTAGGAAGTCTCATTTCACAAATGACTATTTCTTATGTAATTGTGTCTGAAAACTGCATTTTACCTGATTTGTGAAAGTGAACAGGTTCATGGATCAACATTTTAGAGATTGTTCATTCCTCTTGTATGTATTGCACAAAGACCCACGAGTGTTAATGAAAAAAAATAGCTGGAGCAACTGGAAGTTGGTAACATTTTCAAAAATTGTATAAATAATTTAAAATTTGGAAATAGGTCTGTAGCGTTTTTCTTTTGTTTTTGTTAATGTTTTTAAGGAGCAGGATGAGAAAGTCAGTAATAAAATGCAGCCAGGTAACAGAGAGAAGATGTGGGGGAAATGACTGGCAGACTTCTTAATTTATATGGTGCACGCGACTGATTGTTTCAATTGCAAACACTGGCTAGAGTCTCCTTGCATTCTCTGGTATTGAATAATCAATTACAGCAGATGACTGGAAGAGCATTTTTATAATGGATGGGATTCAATTTTCCATAAGCAAAAGAGCCAAGAGAAGTGGACATTTAATGGTTTTCTCTAATTCCTGTCTGACAGTGAATATATTTCTGTTGTGGAATGTTGGTTTAACAAAATAAATTAAAAAGCCGCTGCAACCCCCCCATATTTTTCTGACATTTTGACCAAAATATTTAATCAAGAAACAGATAAATAATGTAGACAATCATTAGCTGAAGCACTATTCATTTCTGTGTGTGGATATCCAAAGGAGATAGAGGTCAATGAAATGTGAAATTAACATTATGCAAACAGCAGATAGATGATGCAACCACACACGCACAAGAAAAAAGAAAAAGGAAATGATGAACAAAAGTGCATTATGAGTATTAACTCCTACGAGGATGGTGGGCTGCTTGTTCAGTGCAGTTGGAGCAATGATACAAGAATCTGCTGAGATGCAACAGGTTGAGGATTATTAAATTAACCATCTCCCTTCAAATGTTTTCTTCCTACACACTGATACAGTATATGTATATGAATTAGTATAACATATTTCGTGTTTTCACTAATCTATGAATTTACTCTACAGCAGTTGTGCAATTCTACACAATCTGAACTTGAAACTGAGGGTTTAATGCAGTTCATCAGCACCCTGTTTAATCATCGCAACGCCACGGCAATGTCACATTTGAACTTTCTGAAACATTCATGGGTTGCAAATTAGGACTTACCACAATCAACAATGGGAACTACAGTAACACTGCACAATAGAGGAGACCTTTTTTTCTCATATGTATCTTGTCCTCTGCCTTATTCTACTGAATGAAAAGCTGGCATATCAAATGGACGTGAGCATAATACCTGCATTTATTACCCTGAAGCCCTGAATAATGATCCCAAATTGCACTAAGCCTTGAAGGAACTCAAGCAGATAATTATTACCCTTCATGCATGCTGTGTGACAACTCTTCTCAAGTACAGAGTATAAGACAAGGTTGTTCCTTCAGAACATGACAGGTTGATATCCACTGTGGTGACACCATCCTTCTTCCATTGTTTTACAAATGGATTCATAGCTGGCCACTATCCTTTTCCTGACAGCGAAGAGCTGAGTCAGTCTATGGCTCACAGAGGAGCAATACAGAGCGTGAATAATCCAGGTCCATGAACTTACATGGTCTGCATTCATAGCGATGATAATCTAATCAAGCTATCATCCATCCGTGACCCCTAAAGTATGCAATGCAGGATTTCTGACTGGATTTTTATCACAAACAACCACAGATGTTGAATTCTTCATCAGCATTAGAGACTTGCTCGAACCTGCCGAGCTCAGATGAAAGCAGGACTTTGTGGAGTCAAAAGGAGTCTGCTGTCTTAATTAACCGCTTCAGCCCAACCTATCAGCGGCATCATTGACTCATATCTGAGGCAAAGATTTATATTTAGAATGAGCAATTAGTCGGTTTATCCATCTGCCATTAAAAGCCTAATGGACAGTATTCACTGTGTGGCTGAGAAAAAAAAATCAAACTCTACCACCTTTAATGATGCTGTTTACAAGAGGGTGGGGTGGTTGTGGATTAGATGGTAGGCAGGGTCATCTACCAGTTAAACGGTTGGTGGTTTGATCCCTGACTTGTCTAACTTGGGCAAAGTACTGAAGCCACAGCTGCCCCCGATGTGTGTCGAGGAGGTGTGAGTGTGAAAATCAAAGAGTGCTGAGTACGGTGGCCCTTAGGGATCGACTCCAACTTTAGAAAACACCAGCGAATGAAAGAAAAATGCTGCAAAAGCACACAAATAATAAAGGAAGTGATTGTGGAGGAAATGTGATGCAAAGCATCGCACTGAGACGTGCTTAAAAGAAACAGAGGACTCTTCCGTGTTGTGAGGGAGAAAAAGATGAAGGTTATATCTGTTCTGATCACATGATAATATTGTGGATGTATCCTTGTTATTATTAGTTTTCCATTATTGTCTTCCCAAAGCTCACGTATCTTCTGTTGTGAGCTTTTCATTCACACTCTTCTGCTCATCCAAGTCAGGGTCGCGGGGGAGGGGCTGGAGCCTATGCCAGCTACCATAGGGCAAGAGACGGGTACAGCCTTGACAGGTCTCCAGTCTGTCGCAGGGCAACTGGCTTCTTTGTGTTTTTATTCAACTTCAATTGTGTTTTGTGTGCTTTTGAAGTATTTTTCTATTTGCTGGTATTTTTTTAAGTTGCAGTGCGTTTGACCTCTCAAGGCCACCGTACCTTAGGCACAGAAAAAACAGCTGCAGGAATGTGTGTGTGATTAGGTGACTGAGGCTTATGACTGAAAGCATTAATTTACCTTAAAATTACAAATATCTATCTCAATCTTAAAATGTGATAGAGCTCACTCTTTTTCTTTCCTTATTAACGCGGACTTCATTTAGCACTTTTGTTACAGTGAATTCTGTAAGGATTCACAGAAACAAGCTCAAACACTGCAAACAGTCTTTGGCAAAAAAGAAAAAAGAGCTTAACAGATTATTTTATCTGCTACAAGTGATGTCAAAACGGTCAAAGACTTCTCTTTGCTGGTTAACAATATATACTTATGTATTTATCAATGTTAAACTGCGTTACACTGTACAACTGGCTGTTCACACGGTCTACTGTGCTGCAGACTCTGCCAACAGAAAACCTCGGGGCTTAACCTTGCTGGAACTATTTTCTATTCTCTTCTGTTTTTGTACATTGATTGGTCCGTATACCTGAGTTATATATACCGAAACCTTTTTTTCATTTCTTATAATTATCGAGACAAGTGGCAGCAATCTGTAAGGGTTTCACTGCCCGTGGAGCACTTATTCCAATACAAAGTTTTTTCCACTCCCACGCTGTCCTGTTTGCTTTAAGAAAATGACAAGAAGATTAAATACCAGGTGGAGCAGTCATATGAGTAATAACAGAAAGTCTGCATCAGCTGTATTCTCTTACTGCAAGCTTTTTAATTTCTCATATGTCATGTTAGGTGTGACAGCATTAGTTTAATCCAGGTTTCTTTCATACAAAATGTAGCAAGAGGACTCTTTTTATCATTTCGCTAGAACGCAATAAAGACAATGCCCCACTCTTTTTCACGTTCATTGACATGTACAGCAGCAAACACTGAGAAACCTGCTGAGCTCCTGATACACGGTGAATCCACCAGTGTTTTCACACTTATTTTCAAACCGTGGAAGCCTGAATGTGCGCCTGATGTTACAATACCAACATAACCTGGCACCAGTCCATGCTTTGGATTATTACTGAGTAGGTCTGGTATGTGCTGCGTGAGACTTCACAGTTTAGTGATGTCACTGGGGAAGTATATCCTCTTTTGTATGTTTTGCCTTTCACTTCAGCACTCTCCTCTGCTGTATGACATGTTCCCGAGTGTGCAGAATAGAAAAGTGGCAATAAAAACAGTTTTTAGAGACAGAAAGGCGGGTAAACACATTACGCGCAGCTACAGGAGACCAAATTTATTTTGCCAACGATGCCCGTGAAGGACCCTTTAGGACTAGATGGATAAGCCTGTTAGGAACGCTCTCTAAAAGGTAATAAGTAAGGAAGACTAGGCAATAAATGTTTTTTTTGCTTGCGTTCGGTCTCGGGGGATATTGTCTCAATGAATTAATATTGAAGCGGGGACTCAGGCCAGAGTTTATACCCATAAAAATCTGCAAATTATGGTCATGGTGACGAGCCACTCCATCAGCAGGGATGTTAATAATGTACAATATGCTGCTGCTAGGTTAAAGTAAATGATTATTACACCAAGGAAATATGTGAGCTAAAGTAAAGGCCCTCCACATCTCATCAGACCATAACATGTCAAACAGACATTAGCCATAGTGATTGAAAGAAGAAAAATCTCCTAAATAAAAATATTATGTGTGGTGGCAAATACTGAAATCTACCACTCTGCATTATTCTCTGTCCTCTCTTTTATTCTGTCTCGCACACAGACACCCTTTTAGCCTTGCAGAAACCTTTGATACTCCAAATTGCTTTTTTTCCTCAATACTTTTTGAACATAGACGGAAAGTGAATTGAAAGAGCTCAGGAGGGGGAAGGAGAGAGAGAAAAACGGCTACACTTCAAATGTCAAAATCTATTAACAAGCAGGTGGAATGGCAGTTAGTCTGACAGAGCCTTCTGAAATGCATGCATACTGTTTCAGTAACAATTACCTCCAATAAGCTTCAAAGTTTTTCATTTATTTGAACAAACGCTGAACACGGGAGAGGATTCGGCTTTGGAGCTCAGCCTGGCTGACAGAGATACATGAGGAAAAATAAAGTACTTGGCAGCATTCTCTGCTGGAGATGTAGGAAATTTGGCAGTAGCACTTTGTTTGTGTAACTCTCACCATTTGGACGGACTTCAGTCCAGCTTTTTTACTTGAGCTCCAGAAATCTATCTCAATTTGACAAAAAAAAAATAAGAGATGGAAAATGTTTTTTTTTCTTCTTCACACGGTTAAGATCCTCTCTAATAAATGATCAGAGACAAGGAGCAAATAAGTATCCTGACTGATGGAATTGCTGTGGTTCAAAGGGTTAGACCCATTACAACTCAATATGCGTGGCTGTTTTTTTCTAAAAGAAGAAGAAGAAACAGCCACTATCCCTCACGCTAAACTCAGATTCACCTATAGGCAGATGGAAATCTCGGACACGTGCATTCTTTGGGGTCTGGCACGTCTTCACACACTTCGTGGGATTCGTGTTTGAACATGATCGCCGGGCAATGTGCTGTCACATCACTTTATAATCAGCCTGACGTCTGCACAAGACGAGAATCGCTTGGCGAGATGCGATTTTCAGTTTTCAAATTTTTTTTGCAGCGCTACAAAAGAATCCAAGCTCAGAGGCGCAAAAGCACAAGACGCTTTGGGGTGCACTTGGATTCATTGTTGAATGAAAATAAAAGTTGTGATCGTGAAATTAAATAAATAAATAAATAAATAAAGCGAAGACGCTTGATATGATTCGACACTCACTTTCACGGGAGCAACATGCTTTCAGTTTTGGAGAGCTTCAAATAATCCACAGCAGCTCGCAACCAAAGTGTCGCCTCGAAGCGAAGGCGCAGTTTTCACACAAATGGATGAATCGCATTCTGACGGGTTCTTTATCAAAATCAGCCTTATCGCACAAAAAGCCTTCGTTTCTCAGCCTGCGTGACCCTACCTGCCATCGAAGTCTGCACTTGCTCCAAAGCTGCAGCTGCACAGCAACATCAACTTTATCCATAATTCCATGATTTCGGGAGTTACGCGCCCACTCTGTTTCCAATTCTCCGTAAATCCAGAATCACCGGGTAGGAAACTGTGGAGTAAACAGCGACACAACAACAACAAACACACAGTTTGTTTCCTCCTGGAGGTGCGCGGGCAGGAGAGGTCTGACGGCGTCCTTCAGACTGTTCATCTGAGATATTCAGGAGGAGAGAAGGCAGCCCGATGCCTGGAAGCAGAGTGACTCCGATGAGTGTGCGCGCGCGCGCGTGTGTGGAGCGGGACGCACTCTGCCGGGAAGAGCGCGCACAGCCGCCCCTTACCCACCCACCCCCCTCTCTCTTCTTTCCTCCCCTCACAAGTTCAGGCAGCGGGCTCTCAACCAACAGCACCCACTGCAGTCTGACCTTCGCTCGCTGCAGTCTCAACAGAGCCGTGGTGTGCAGCCACTCAGTTGCGGAACCTTAACGAGAAAGAAGAGGCTCCACGTGTGGCTCCGTTACACGCTGTGGAAAATGCCTTAATGAACCTGCTGAGACACGCAGGTGTATTGTTGGCCACCCAGGTAGATGTTGATCACGCAGCAAAGACAAAGCAGTGAAAATTACTGAGGGTATAAAAAGAAAGCTGCGCAAAATAGAAAATCAGTGGTTTGTTAAAGTTTGAGG
This sequence comes from Astatotilapia calliptera, assembly GCF_964374335.1. Lineage (NCBI taxonomy): Eukaryota > Metazoa > Chordata > Actinopteri > Cichliformes > Cichlidae > Astatotilapia > Astatotilapia calliptera. The sequence continues at coordinate 24,237,366 of NC_137427.1, read as the reverse complement.
CGCACGCGCACTCAACAGGTGGAAATACTTATTTAAAAAAACAACCTTAATATGTATAATTTTTGCAAACAAACACAAGTGGATGCATTTAATCAAAATCGCTTACAACTACCGACTGTTTCTGTTTTCTCAACAAGCCAAAAAGCTTTTCTGAACGACACTGCGCATGCGTAATTGCTGTCTTTCTATTCTTTCACACGAGGATCCTGTTAGACCTCATCACCTGTCTGATTCCTAAGCGGCACTCCACATTCAAAGTCTCCTGAACTGCGCTTCCTGTTTGGGTGCAGAATGATGAAGGCTGCCTCATTTCCTGATGTGACAGCTTTCTGTCAGTGAACCAACCAGAGGGAGTGCCCGGTTGGCCTAACAGCCTTCTGGAGCACGCGATGAATGACGGGAAGGTTCATGTGATTACTGCTAGTAGTTCAGAGTCTCTTTTGATTCATGCAACTCTTCGCCTTCACTGACTGAGTAATGAATCTGTGGTGGCACCCAGGTCTGACCTCAGCTGGTCGCAGAAAGGCTGGTGTCCCGGTTTGTGTATAATTAGACTATCAATCACAGTATTGACCTGACTGTAAGAACGTGATTCCTTGTGTTATCATTGCATTTAAATATGAGCAATGGCTTATGCCGATCGCAAGGGCCACGTCTCATTACCGGTAATATTCATATGTTGTGAAAAACTGAGACACTGTGTGGATTTTAAAGGGTCACTTACGCAGCGCATCTGTGTTTGTTAGCAGGAGTATACTCAGGATGTGTGGGGTTATTTTTAATGAACATTTTACCAGATGTGGTGCTCAGCCAAACTTAGAAGTTATGTGTTGAGTTCCATGACTGTGCAAAGGTCTTAGGCCACCCCTCATTTCTTTATATTTTGCTTCCAAGAGGCCAGAGTGTCTTGTAATATTTTGAAGTGATCTTATAACAGCTCTCCAGGCTTTCTTTCAATGTTTATCTTCAGACATCTCAGTCCAGTCCTTGTACTTGACAACTTTCAGAGAAATGTTTTTGTTTTTACTTGTTTTTTTAGTTGTTTAACGCTGACTTATTAATCATCCACACATTAAACAAGGATGTATCTGATCCATTTAAAGTTCATTGAACCCTCATCAGAAATAGTCTCAGTGGAAAGGTGGCTGCCAAGAAGTCATTCTTTAGGAAGGGAAACGGGAAGAAAAGGCTGAAGTATGCCAAATTACACAAGAACTGGACTAAAAATCAGTGACAACAGGATTTATGGAGTGATGGATCCAAATTTGAAATTTATGGCTCAAATCAGTATCAATATGTATGCAGGAGGTCAGGAGAGGTACAACAGTGAGTGTCTGCAGGCATCTGTAAAACACAACGGCGGCTCCACCATGGTCTGGAGCTGCGAGATGCTGTCAAAACCGATGGAATTATGAACACGTGGGAACGGTCAAATTTTGATCCACCACGAACACCATCTGGAAAGCGTCTCATTGACGAGAGCTTCATTTTTAAGCATGATAATGATCCCAAACACACCATCAAAGCAGTAAAAGTATACCTGGATAGAAAATAAACAAACAATGAAACATGGTCAGTTATAAATTGGCCTCCCCAGAGCCCAGACCTCGACTGAATCACTCTGGGATCATCTTGACAGAAATCAGAACAAAAAGGCAGCCAACATCCAATAACAGCTTTGAATGTCTTTCAAGAAGCCAGGAGAACTATTCCTGAAGTCCCTGCCCCATTTCCCACTTTCCTAGCAAAACATAAAGAAATGAGAGTTGACTCAATACTTTTGCACAGTATTGTAGCTCCAGATTTGGATCTAAGACGCAGTTGTTCATTTCAAGAGGAATGAATCTCCAACTATAACAGCGGTCCCCAACCTTTTTTGTGCCACGGACCGGTTTATGTCCGACAATATTTTCACGGACCAGCCTTTAATAAAACCAGTACCGGTACCAAAAAACAAAGATTTATTCATAGCACACGGGAAAAGACCCAGGGAAACATAATGTTAAAAACAGATAAAAACCCTGAGAACCATCAGTTTCACTCTCGAGCCTCCACTCTCGCAGCCCGGTACCAAACGACTAACGGAGCAGTACCGGTCCATGGCCCGGGGATTGGGGACCACTGCACTATATGGACAACATGCTACGAATGGTGCAAACCAAGCAGGACACTTCACAGCAATCAGCATCCTTTAAAGTAAAGATTTACCTAATTTCGTTGTTTGTTTAAAATCACTGAACAAAAAAAAAACAAACCTCTAGGTGTCGACATATTCCAGAAATTATATTAAAGCGACCGATTAATCTTAATTTACTGCAACTGTCAGGGGTATCTGAACACCCCCCCCCAAAAGAAAAAAGAAGACATCTATCTGTGTGATTTGGGTGAACTCGGTCTTTAAACAAGCTCCTGGGGAGAGTGAGTCATTGTTGCATTTTAAACAGGCTGTGCCACGACAGACACAAAGTAGAAAATAAATGCTGAACCTGAAAGCAAGCATGGAAATCCTAGGTGACAATGTGACAAGTAGCACGCGAAGCACAAGAGAATACATTACAGGATTATTAGGGTGTGCAAAATAACAGCAGCTGAGCCCTACCAGGCGACCAAAAAGGAAATACTATACATAATTAACTGCCAGTACTGTGGACACCAATAATTAAACTCAGTGCTGTTTATTAGAAAATTATGCAAGTCAACCGAAAAACACATTTTATAGTTCACACAGGTAAAATATAAAAAAGAGAGAGTGAGATATTTAAGATCACAGAGGACGTAGGAAAAATCCCTTTGTACCTTTCACATGGACTCGTTATGAGTGGCTGCTGTGTTAACCCAAGACACATAAACAAGGTCAGTGTTTGTCAAAGAGGATAATTGACACCAACAGAGAGTGTACCCAAATATGGAGCAGTGAGCTGTTGTGGGCAACCAGCCACAAACTCTGCAGCATAATGAAATGGAAAACTGTTGGCAAAAACGCAAGAAATGAGCAGAATTTTTAATTAACTAATAAGGTGAAGTTAGCAAAACAACTCCAGCTCCATCATTTCCTGGAAGAGGATTTTGCCCCCCCCCCAAAAAAATAAAATAAAATAAAAATCATCACCCAATGGTTAAAATTCAGATCCCAATTTAAGTATAAAATTATGCTCTAAATCTCATTATGAGCAACTACATAAAGAAAACAGATTAAATAGCAATAAACTATGCATACAGCGTCTGTGTAGTCACAGGTTATTGTACATTGGAGAAACTCGCATGTAGTTGACTTTTGTATCGAGGTCAGCCCTCTAATTACGCAAATAAAAAATGCATTAAGCTAAATATGTGAGCGACTCTGCAATGCATTCGCAGAAAGGTTTCAGGAGGTGAATCGTTAGAAAAGAACATCTCTGCATTTAGATGAAAATGAGCCAATAACAGCTCATCTGTTTTATCTAAGCAAAGAATCCACTGTTACTGTTCTGATGTTTACTCTAAGCCAACTGCCTTCACCCTCTGCATTCTCCTTCCGATGCACACTTTAAGTAGTGCCACTGTTCCCCTCTTTTGTATGTATATGAATTTCTGTAATGTGCACTTGCCACAAGCATGAACAGGGAGTAGACTTCTGAAATAATTCCGATCCTCGGAAGGAGCTGTGTCTGTGGCCATTTACCTCGGGATAGATTGACTCTGCTGACTGAATTCAGATGAGCCTGACGTCTGCGAGGCCTGCATCTCTCTCACATCTATCCCTTCAGTGGGAGTGGGAAAAACTGGCTCCTTGGCTACCTCCCCAGATTTCTCAAGCAGCTGCATCAGACTGTCAAAGGTGACAACACTGGATTTTTTTTCGTCTTTTTTTCCCAGAGAAACACACGAATAGTTTCAGATGCAAGACTGAGAGCTTAAGGTGCCTCACTGTGACTACAGTAACCGGGACTGGAAATACGGAGCGCGCTGTGTGATTTCCAGTTATGAGGCACTGAACACCGTGCGTCTAATCAAGCGCGCTGACCTTTTCACCAGCTTCATAAAATATTCATTACTGCTGAAAGTATTCCAGAATGCATACCATACTCGCATTGCTTTTTTATGAGGAATAATCAGGTTCCTCTGTAGAACCATGAAAAATGCGACACTGTATATTACCCGATGTGACTCGAGTTTAAATCCACCTCTGATTGTCTCTCGCAAGAAAAAAGAAAACGACAGAAGAAACGTAGGTGAGATGACAGCGAGGCGATTCCTCACCTCGTCTTTAAATGCACACGAGCTGTTAGCACTGAATTTCTTGTGTTAATCAGAAGTAGCTGACTACTGAGCGCTATCCCAGAAGGCTGTATACAGACTATTTGCGAAAACAGCATGAGGACGTATGTCATACTTCATTCACAATATGGGTGTGCCAAGTCCTGCTGCGTCTGTGTGCGCTGACAGCTTGAGTCACGCAGTTTAGGCAAAGACAAAAACATAGCATTGCAGTTGGGGAGAAGCTTGAGCAGATGATCAACTAAAGTGTGTAACTCCCGGGAATGGCATGGTTGCTTTAACGTTTAGCCTGAAAGAAACTTTAAAAGATGGTAAATGGCCTGTATTTGTATAGCGCTTTAGCCTAAGGACCCCAAAGCGCTTTACATATCCAGTCATCCACCCATTCACACACTGGTGATGGCAAGCTACATTGTAGCCACAGCCACCCTGGGGCGCACTGACAGAGCTGAGGCTGCCGAACACTGGCGGCACCGGGCCCTCTGACCACCACCAGCAGGCAACGGGTGAAGTGTCTTGCCCAAGGACACAACGACCGAGACTGTCCAAGCCGGGGCTTGAACCGGCAACCTTCCGAATACAAGGCGAACTCCCAACTCTTGAGCCACAAAGCCAGATGACCTTTGACAGTACAGAAATAATAAACATGTATTTTCTGCAGTTAAGGCTGAGCTTGTAAAAAAATAAATAAAGTAAATTGTTGAGGGTGGTTTAAAAAACACTCGTGATACAGCCAGAAGCCGGATAGTTTATCAAACCCTTACAATGCTAAAGACACTCTGCTGTACTCCAGAGAATCGAGTGTTAATTATGCACTGCCTCTTCCAGTTGGCCAGCGGTGACTTCCAGTCCTCTCTTCTGCAGCAGCCTTCCCACCAGCATGTTGTTCTTTGGTGAGCAGCTTTCGGGCTCCATAGTCATTACTTGAACCGAATACCCATGAGTCTCTGCTGCCCATGACCGGTCCAAGTCTACCAAGCCCATACACTGTTTACCTGCAGAAGGAAAAAAAAAGGATCGAAATATTATTATTATTGTTCTATAATCAGACACTAAAATACTTTTACCTAAAGTGACTAATGTGTAAAAAAACAATATTTAAAATCTTTTTATTTATACTATACTAGATATTAACGCTGCCCCCTCAGTCCACGCACTGACTGAAACATGTCATTTTATCTCATCTCCCAGATGGATCAGTCACAGAGGAAAACCAGGCTGGCAACCTCCCTGCAACTGGGTGGGAAAAAAGAATCAGTCGTTGCACTGAATCTTTCACATTTGGTGACCAATTGCTGTCTAATTTATAAATGTATAGAGACTGCCTACACGCTGCAATCAATGTGATAAGCACAGCTCATCTGCAATACAGGACTCGACTCACCTGGTTGCAGAATGACTGTATTTTGTATTGCTCTAATAAAAGCAAGGTTGCTGAGCACCTGTGACATTGCAAAATTTCCTGTTTCACACCTCTGAGGATGTAAGAGACTAATATGAATCTATGTCTATATAGACTGCAGATTTTCAGGAGTATATCACAGTGCCAATTTGACCCAATTCTAATGCAAACTAATAGTAGACTGTCTTCGTCTTATTGCCACCTCTATGCACCGAGAGATGGCAATTGACTGCAAGTGGTGGCAGGTATGGTTCCTGTATTAGGAGTAACTTTTTCAAAGGCAATAAGGTTGTAAGTTCACTGCACACTGCAGCAAGAACTTTGGCAACTTCGTTCCAACTTGCTGCTCCTAACAGGACAGAAACTTTTCCGTGGGCACAGTCAGAGTTTTGTGTGTGAGCGATGACCCCACACAGTTTCACAACAGTTTGTCAAAAGCAACACTTAATCTATTACGGTAGTTTGATTTTTTTTTCCACACAAATGTTCCTCCCTTAATGTTATATGAACATAAACACACACAGAAAAAAAGAAATTAAGCACACAAAGTGAAGATTTCCCATTTGAAATGGTAAAAGTCTGCATTTAAACATTAATGGTGGTGGCATGAATCATTTCACCGCTCACGCCACAGACTGGATTCTACTGGACTTTAAACAGACTTTTGCGCTCCATTTGTGTTATTATGACTGTGTTGCTAATTAGGTAACTAATCACTTAAAATTTAGGCAATAAAAACATAACAGATTGGCTCTTTTACTTTGACATAAGAGTCTCTTTATGTTTTTGAGGAAACATTTGCATAAAGACATTTGATTCCTCCAGGATCAAATGTCTCCATCCAGGAAGCAGGAGGGATCACCGATGTGTCTGATGAGCATAAGGATGAAGTCAATCATATCCCAGTCACCAGATCTCAACCTGATTAAACATCCATAGATGTGTGACCATCACCATCCAACCACCAGAAGACTTATTTGGGGACCAACGACATTCAATGCCTCCAACTAGAGAATCAAACATCTTGTACTTCTGGCAACACATAGAGGCTCAACACTATACGAAGGCTGTATGTTGGTTCTTCTTATAACTTATTACATGTCAGGCGAAAATCAGCAAATCCCCCATCATTAAGGTCTTTATTGCTCTAAAGCTGTACTGCTTTATATACCATTTCTGCATATTTTCAATATTGTGTGTCAGAAGACAGTAATTCATATACATGGATTATCCAGCCTCATCTGTTAGGATTTCCTTAAAAACACAAACTTCAAATGTAATTTAGCAGTGTGTGGAAGCAGGTGGCAGACACACTACACGTGAGCTTTGCTCCGCCGTGTTGCTTTGACGGGCGAAGTCTTACCAGCAAGCTCAAGAGGGACGAGATCACACATAGTTAGAAAATGTTAGTGGGAGAGGTTGAGCCCTGTTAACTGATATAGAGAAGAAACTAGTGTGACAGGTGGTGTCAGGTACATATGAAAAGGCTTCACGCTGACGAGACTTTGGGGAGCCTTCTCGGAAGCTTTGATAAACTGGAGAGCTATCAGGGCGAAGAGAGTCCTCAACATAATGAAACCCTGTAGAGTGAAGCTTCAGCAGGGGCCTGTAGGGGTTCTGACAAAACATTTCCCTCTGAATCTGACAACACTGATCTAGCAGCTGTTCGCCGCAGCTGTTTTGTCACTCTGTACAAATCTCTGCTCTAACATGTTTCTCACATCTTGAAAGTCTAGACTTTTTAAGGAACCCGCAGCAGTGGGGCTACCGAACAGTGTAAGTGTATGAAGAAAGTATGTCAAAGGATATTACAATGAAAAGGTGCTTGTGTCCATCACACTGGACTTCATCAGTCAGTATCATCATGGAGGCGTCAGACTGGTTCCAGCTAGTTTACATATTCATTCTGCAGCAGCGCAATGACAAAATAATTTGAACAAAGTAATGTCGAAAGAAATATTCAGGAACATTGGAGCTGTTTCAAAGGCAAAGTGTGGTCCCAGCAAATACTGATGATTTGATTTTAAATTAGTTTTGATAATGATACTCGATGCTGTGTCTCTATGTGCAGCAGTTACCAGATACTGCTAAGAATGTTTAGCCTAAAAAAGTAATAAAGGACTGAACATAAATAATAGCTCAGGTCTAAAGAGAAGATTGCAAACAGCACCAATGAGTCTCCTGTCTGGCGGAAGCTGGACAGCCGTCTGGTCTGCGAAGCGACAGAGGATCATGTGTTCCTGAAACAAAGACAAAAAACGAGTACAGTTACTGCTCACTTATTGTTACGTGGATGTGGTGCAAGTGATCCGTTCATCACTGCGTTAAGATCAAGTATATCTGAAAATGTCCACACACTGTATAAAAGTTTAACTAATACCATTGTAGCTTATTTGTATCGATTCATCCTTTTTCTCCCTTGCTTACAGCAGTGGGGTCAAAAACATTCTCACTTGAGTATCGCATGGCTTAAAATTTCTGTGTATGCAGCTCTGAGCACACAATGTACTACACAACATGGCACACTATATATTACACAATGGAGGTGATTTGTTTGGGATTTCCAAAGCCGGATAACGATCAGAGTAATATAACATTAAAGTATCTTTGTAAATATATAAATGTGCTTTAAGAAAAATCCAATTATTCTCAAAGTGGCCGCAGTTAAGAAGCGGTACAAACTTTACACTTTGTGAAAGATTTCCCTTGGATGAATTAAAAAAAATGTCTTCAAATTGAGCACTTATGTTCATTTGTTCAGATGAATTGATAATATTTTGGCAGTCAACAGTTAAGGTTACCGTGACCTCACAAAGCTTCGACTATAACTCAAACAATCATACACGGCATTTATGATGAAAATGATACATTATTACGTATGTATGTACCACAGGATAACAGTCAGAACTGATGAAATCTTATATGTAAAAGTTCAAAGGTCAAGTCTGCAATCGCAGCAAACCACCCTGACTGGTTTGCAGAACCATATACCGCAGCCGTGAGGCAGTAATTCTAGTTTCTACCTTATGGTTCATGGAACAAGTGATTCATGAGAGCGTTAAGTCAGCTGAAACTTGCCTCCACTTTAATTGGTTCTATTCTTCACTCTGCGGGGTCGGCGCTGAATGCAAGGCCATGGAACAGGTGCTTAAAGCTCGTGTGAGCACCAATATCTCACACCATTAGCCCTTTATTCCAGTGATACACTATTTGTCATTGTGCTGTCATTCTGTTTAACTACTGTAGTTTGGAAAGAACAACTCTGGTTCTGCTGTAAAACGAGTGAACGCAGCTTTTATTTCTGTGACTCTTGTCTGGGACATTGCCTGGGATGTCTGGTGCGGAGGGGCAAAGAAACAGAAAGCAGTGGGGTTCCCTACCTTGAGCCCAAATAAATAACAAATGCCAAACATGTTTGTCGAAAGGAAAACCAAGGAGGGAGGCCGAGGAGATTTGGAGCTCAGGTTTAAAGTGGAGGATAATATGCCTGCTGGTATAAACAGAATATAGATTTCTCCTGCTGGGTGGCTGCATGCTTAGTGTCTTCCTTATTGTGTGTTTTTTTCCTCTCACTCAGCTTTTTGGAAAAATCTGAACTCAGTATCACGTAACACTGTAATTGCTCAGTGGCTTCTAAGTATAATACTATGTTTTGTGCCTCTTGGGCCATGTAAAAAAAAAAAAAAAAATCTGATTCTTGTAGCGCACAAAGAAGTTAAAGGTGGTCCAATGTTGTGACATGTCAACTCTTGAGGTTGCTATGGTTAGGACCTGCAGCTTCTCCTGCACAGATTTTCCCCAGGGGCCCTGACAGGTCCCATATATCATCGCGGGATAGGCCCTCCCGGAGCACAGTGGCGTGTCTGTGCCGAGTGATAAGGGAAGTGACTTGGGAATCTTTGTTTGCGAGACACTGATAAGCGCAGAGATCTCATCAGTTCTTCTAAGTTTCTGATAAAATAAAGATTTTCATCCAGTTTTATGAATGAATTGGAAGAGTTGTTAGATTTTTGTTGCCTTTAGACTGGGTGGATAAAAGTCAAACCTTTTAAAGCTGTACACACAGTAAGTGTACATTAATGCACTATATGTAAACAAGCTATGACAAAAACTGAGCCAACTCACAATAATTTGGCTTGTTTTTTTGCTCCTAAAGTATGACCCATTTGAAGATAATATAGGAAATTATTTGTTAAATTCTACCCTAACCTACTGAGTCTTGTCCTCAAAGACTTTTTTCCATATTTAATACTACAACAGTTTAAAATTAGTCATCTGAAAGTTGCTAGTAGTTGCTAGCGAGTTGCTCCTAAATGTAATCTCAATCATGAATACACAAATAGATTTTATTTAAAAATATTTTTTATTAATGCCACTTCCCAGGAGCAGATGTCCCTGCAAATTCCCTCTAAAGGTTAGACCGTATAATGTTTCTTTTCCCCCCACAAAGCTTGTAAAGATGGCCAAGAGCTAGATCTCAGACTCTGCAGATCTCGGTTAGCGTGTTACGTTAAGGCTCATGACAGATTTAGAAAGACTACAAACAGTATGGCTGTTTGTAGTCTTATAGTCAGGAGAAAGCCTCTTATCTCTGAAGGAAAACATGGCAGCATGGCTTAGCTTCGCCACAGGACCTTGGCACCTTGCGGTCATTGAGTCAAACACGAACTCCTCTGTTTACCAAAGTATTTCAGAGTCAAACGTGAGGTCATCTGTCCAACAGCTAACGCTTGGCCGAAAATGGGTCAAGTAACAGGACAATGATCCCAAACACAGCAGCAAATGTGCAACAGAATGACTGCAAAAGGAAAGAATCACAAGTTCAGATTTGAACTTGATTGAAACCCTGTGGTTGATGAAACGAGCTTAAGAGAGCTGTGCAAAGCCCAATGAACCAAAGCAACGCTCTAAAGAAGCTACTTAATTTTTAATCTACTGCTTCTTTCATTTTGGGTTTGTTTTTTCTTATATAAATAAGGACACGGTGTAATACGTGCACAGAGTCCTTGCTTTTCACATGTATTGACCTGCATGTGACACTTTCCTTGTAAAAAGTTGCTGTAAACCTGTAATCTGTATTAAACACAATAAAGAGAATTAATCATATTTAAAAGCATACCTTAGATGTCAGAGTCTCCTGGAACATTTTGCTGTAAAAAGAAAAGAAAAAGTAAATAAAAAAGAAAACACAAAAAAGTTTGCTGAGAGAAAAAAATAATGGAAAAGTTCTATACAAACAAGATGAATGTGCAACAAAATCAAAGTCCTAAACCAAACAAAACCCATGTGCATAATCTCCAAAGCAGGGAAAGAAGGACTTTCATTACTTTTGTTTTGACATGGGAGTAAAGTTTGTTTGAGATGGTTAAACATGGTTTGGTTTGCTTCATGCTAATTAAAAATCAACATGAAACAGTTCAAGGGTTAGGGGCCAGTGCGGTCACATGGAGAAAAGTTTAGCACAAACTTTCATGGCCTTAATGAAACGGGCAGTTTAGAGCTTCACAGCTCATAAACCCACAGACTGCTTGGAATGTCTTCACCTGCAAAATATCCACGAGTACCTGGAACACGACCTGAGGGCAAAACTCTAAAAGTAGCAAGATGAAGATTGACAGAGTCAGGTGGGCTAGTCCTCCTCACATTTATACCCCGCAGAAACAAAGCTTCTTGTTATCTATCACAGCTGCAAAGTCATTTTTAGTGTCATTCTTTAATATTTTATGAGGACTTGGGAGGGTTGAAATGTCACGGGAAATGTGAAAAATGTAAAATATTTATGTCGTACACTGAAAATCACATAGCAGGAGTCAACCGTTTAATCGTTGCTCTACATCAGTGCAAATTCCTTAAAGCCCAACAACAGCAACGTCGTGCAAATATCTTCATTTGGTTAGTGACGATTAAAAACATCTAAAATATTGGACTTTCCACATTGTTATGTGCATATCCCAACTTACATTGGGGAGGAAGTGGAGAACAAGAACAGTCAATTTAAAGACTGACATGTAGAGTCAGTTTTACAAAATGAAGCATCTTTCTTGGCAGGAGAGCGTGGGAAAAGCATGTAATTGTGCTGCTAAACAGTGCATAAGAGAGCAACCTAAAAACTTTAACAAGTGGTCTAAAATCAAAGTTTACTGCAAAATAATCATGATAGCAATATTTACAAAATAATTAGCAATATCCAACAGATTATTTAAAAGGAGGAACTGTGCTTTCCAAGTACTTACATTTACATATAAAAATCAAAACATTTAGAGTGCCTATTAAGATTTAATGAGTTTTCTTCCCCATAAATCAAGCATAAAATGTTTTGTAAATATTTTAAAAACCACGCTGATTGTATTTTTCTTGCAGACTTGTTCTACCTTGCCTTATGATCCATTGCTACATTTCCTTTCTTTTCACTAATGGTGATACCATCTACAAGTATGTGCGCCGCATCTCCTGCCTACTCCTGTCTGTGCATCTTTGTGCGTGAGATAAAAGCAAAATGGAAAACCTGCGTATTTACAGTCTTCTGTGGCATTATCAGTCGGCATTCCTGGATACAAGAGGTTACGTTAATGAAAACCTACATGAGAATATGCTGCTCATCTCTCACATGAAAGCTATTTTAAGAAAGAGTGTTATAATGAATTGAGAGACTTGAAGAAGCTTCGTGTGAATCACAGTAAACACGGAGACAACACTCGGTTGGCAGCCTGTGATTCTTGTACGATTCTCTTCAAAATATAAAGTGACACAACAACACGCAGGACGAAATGCTATGTTGCTATGGAACACGGCCGTGCCGTCATCAGACAATACCATCCAAGATAACACTGGAATACAATTTTACTTGATATATTAAAAAAAAAAAAAAAAAAAAAAAAAAGAGCGAGAGCAGCTTGTCAAACGCCCAATAAAGAACTGCTGCGCCCGCTAAAAGTGGAAACAACAAACTCGTTTCACCACTTCAGTCATAAATACAATGTCAAGCACAAGCAGGGTACAAAAACACAGAAAGAGGAGATGCTAGCAGCTGACGATGTGCAAACTAAATGTTACAAAAAATGACTCAAGAAGAGAAAACAGTGGCTGGAAGTCCTTGATGCAGTTACATGAAGGTACAGGATTAGGCAGGTTTAGGAAACTCAACTTAATAAAATATGTCTCTATTTAAATTTTATTATGTAACAATATTTTGCAGGTTTCAGAAGATTTCAAAGGTTATATTACATTATATTATTATTTCATGGTAAAGCTCAATAGTAATGCACTTATCTTACACTTTAACTTAAAACTTCCAACAAAAACACATTACTATTACTATTATGCTATAATGCTCCGTCTTGTAGCCCCTTATATCAATCGACTGACACAGTGTGTCATCAATGAAAGCAGCTCACTGGAAAAGAAGGACAGCAAATGCCCTTCATTTTGTTTGCGTCAATAAATGCTGCCTGCAAGCTACAATCACCAATAAAACACTGTTCAGTATTTAATTAATATCATCAGAAATATCATTATTGCACATTTCCTTGAAATATCACACATGGTTTTGAGGCTGTATCAAGGAAGCCTTACTCACTATAGCAGCGGTCCCCAACCCCCGGGCCTTGGACCGGTACCGGTCCGTGAGTCGTTTGGTACCGGGCCGCGAGAGTTGAGGCTCAGGTGTGAAATGTATGGTTTTCAGGGTTTTTATTGGTTTTCAGCGTTATTTTGTTATCGTTTTTATCGTTTTTATCGTTAACTCGGTTTTCCTTGGTCTTTTCACGTGTGTTATGAATAAATCTTCTTTTTTTCGGTACCGGTACTGGTTTTATTTTGTTGTATTTATCCGCGACACCTTAAAGGCCGGTCCATGAAAATATTGTCGGGCATAAACCGGTCCGTGACGCAAAAAAGGTTGGAGACCGCTGTGCTATAGAACACTGAAGAGTGCATTAAGGGCAAGAAAGACTTTGCATGTAAAGCAGGAGGTAACTGAGCTCCAGCTGAGCACCTGAAAATCTGATATCCTGATAGCTGTAATTTAACTCTAGGTCACACAGCATAATTTTTTCTTGTTTGCTTCCCATTTTAGAGTAGCTACAAACAAATCTGATGATTTATCGTGCAACGTTTAAACAAGATTTAAAGCGGATGGACACTGGACAACGAATAAAGCAGAAGAGCAAATGATAGGATCTGTAAACACTCTACACTATAATTTCGCCAACCTGAAGACTTGAACAGACTTGGCCTAACAACAAAACAAATAAAATCTCCAGCTTCACTTGCTGGTGACCAGACTTGTTGCTACAACAGCAACTCTGCGTAACAGCCTTGTTTTGCAGCAATCAGTCACCAAAAGTTGTTTTAGTAGCAAACTGCTGCATCTTATGTACCATTAGTGAGCATAGCAACAGAATCAACAGCGTCTCCCTCCACCCTGTTTTCCATCTGTATTCAAACAGCACCGTGTCACGGCTTGCATGATCACCAGACGTTTGGATTAAATGGTTAATTTCCTCGTACCCCACATAATAAAGTCGTCGCTGACATTTCGTTCTAAATTTTCCAGCCAGCCTATCTGTCTGACACATTCCTTCCAGTGTCTAAATTAAGAACCAAATTCTCAGTTCACATAACAACACACTGTGACTGGCGGACCATCTCGAGAAGGTGATGCGATGCTGCTGCCCCGAATTGGCAAATGGTTATGAGCAGTCAAAGGAGGCAAACAGAATGTAGTTAAGAGATATAGACTGTGTGTTTGTGAGTGACGACGAGATGAGAAACTAATGGAGAAAGTGACTCATAAAGACTGAAAGGCGAGGGAACAGGAACGAAGGGAAGCAACATCTATCTAACAAGAAAACATCATGGTTAGAACGACATTTTTAAAAGCAGTAACCCACAGACGTGACACTGGATCACACACCTCTTGGGGAAGCTGAACTTCACAGCATTCTGGATGAAGCCGTAGCAGCAAGGACTAATAACAAAGGCGGCTCCGGCCTGGATGCAATGCTCCATTACCATATCTGTTGCAACGCCACATGCATGAAGGGCGACCTGCATTAGAACAGAAAAAGAAAGAAAACACAAAAAAGTGTTACTTTCACCAACAAAATGATCTTGAAACCCTCAGATTTCCAACAGCAAAAACCAAAACTGAGAGCATGCACTCAATTCCATTGATTACTTCATAATGGCCACTGCTATTAAATAAATCTATGCTCTCAAAGGTGCAGACGCCGGGAGTAGCAGCAAACAAAATATATCAGTGCGTTTAGAGTGCAGGCGCGGATGCATCAGGATTCCTATTGACAGGGTAAACTGTGCGTGGTGATGAACACCTAGCTATGCATTAGTAATGGTGTGGTTATATATTGGATTGCAGAATGGTACTAAGAGACCCAATATCCATCATTCCTGGCCCTGTCCATCTGCAAAAATGCATTATGATTTCTCAAGGACAACGAGTTTAATATCCAGACGTGACATAACTTCCTCTCATATGTACAGTGACAAACCACATGCCATGTTAATGGCCCAAATAAAATCCTTTTTAAACAGCCTGATGTCCCAATAGCTCCTGAACTCTCTGGAATGAACCCCATTCGACTCAAGCAGCGAGCTCCAAAGTCTATTTGTGTTTTCCAAGAAGTTGTCACTTGGCGTCTGTGAGTCTGAATTAACTGCATGTTGCCTTGACAGCAGTGCCACAAAGCAGAAGGTCAGAGCTGATCAGGACAGAATTGAGCCAGAACTGTTGGCACCACCACACACAAAGAGCAGAACATACAGACGCTCTGAGCCAAACCTCCACCCACCCATAAGGTCAGTGAAGGTTTTGAACGGAGGGTATATTTCTTACAGCGGCTTTACGTTTTTCTAGAAACTGAACTTTTGCGTGTTTGATTAAAAAAAAGATTCACGCCCATTAAGATCTGTATCGATTTAAACGTGAACCCATTAAATGAGACTCTGCGATTTAAAAGAATAACTTCAATTACGTCCATTACCTTGTATCCATTTGACAGCTAATCTTCCATTTTATTCATGCCGTCAGGGAAAAAGCTTTATGCTTTTCTTAACAGCATGTTTTAGACTGATGATTAGGAGGAAGGGTTGCTATCAGAAATTACACGATGTTACACCTCCTCACATCTAAGGCAAAAATAATTACCAAAATAACACTATCACTCATTCCTAGCTTCTTAATGCTGTACATTAGTCATGCTGTATTAAATCCTAATTACATTTTATAACCTTTAGCCTCCATTTACCGCAAACACAAAGCCAATCAATTAAATAAAAAACACACAACTGGAATGAAACACATTGTGATATGTCTTCGTAGCTAATGCTGTATTTACAAGTTCTGATGACACAGTCATCTCTGCTTTATAACTGTGGTATTGACAAAGCATGGACCCAACTTAACATGTTCACATTCTGAGTGCAGCTGATTAGAAATGCATAATGAAAGGTGAAAATGAACACGAGGCCAATTTAAATCTCACAGTCCTACCGAATTACATGCATATCCTGCTGAGCTTTGCCTCAAGACACAGTCTGGAAGAAGAAACCCTAAATTAATGCGCACAAGTAAAACTATGTTCATACTGAGCTATCATTTCTGGAGAGAGAAACCTGTTTCTGGCTGCATTATTCTCTCAACAATCGCATCACAGAAATAACGAGGTTTCATTATTCACTCTTATTCCAGAAATTGTATCCCTCTCCAGGTCTATCTGGGCCTGAGACAGAGCAAGTTCCTGCAATACAGCTAATTAATACTTAATCAACATCATACGCATTTGCAAAATTGTGCTGCAAGCCTGTGCAATAGTTTTGGGAACTTTTTCTCAATACGGTGCACTTTTAAATGTTCAGGTTTGTCTGTTTCACTAATTTTATTACATGTGGACAAATGAATGCTTAGATGTGTCGACCAACCTATATTAAGTATGATTACACCAAACCAAAGAGTTGTTTTCCTCTCAAAGGTGGATGTAATGATGCCTTTTACCTGAGGTGATCAAACTCAATCTTAACTCACTCTTTTGAAAACAACCAAGACTATAAGGAGAGTAGAAAATAGTCCTAATACACCATTAGTATTAGAGCTGCACCAGATAAAGACACTTGGCACTTAATCAATACTGATTTTTTACATGAAGCCCAAAGTAAGACCAGCTAGTGCATTTTTCTACATGCAAACATAGAGGCAAATGAAAGAATCAACTGCAAACAATCAGACTCTTTAGCAGAACCAATAACGGACTTGCGTCCAATAAAATTAAAACCTGCTTCAAGCTCCACAACTTTTCATGCCTCTATAGTCTGTAGACTGAAGAACGTCTGATAAGACACGTCATACAGAGGTTGGTTTAAGTTTAACACCGAGGCCATAAAGTGAGCAGACACTGACTAACATCAGGGACACCTCAACTTAATTAGCCTGATTAAGTGAGTGTGCCTAAAAATGGGACCATGTATTATACATAGCAGGATTAAAACTGATGTGATGTGTGGCTCCAACAGGTAGTAATTGCTTTGTTATACAGGAAGAAGCTTAGCCACAGTAAGAAACTCAAGCGGGGCAGAAAATTACAAGCATAAAAATTGTTCTATACATAAATATATTGTAAATTAATGCATCAGGTGAAATGAATCTGTGCGTGTGTGTGTGAGGAAAGATTCAGGCTACCCTGCAAAAGACACTCAGATATCGAGCAGATGAATAATCTGTGCTGTTTGTTTCTTGCCAAGTGGAACGAGTCTCAGTGGAGTGAGGATGCTGGAACAAAAGCTACTTCTAATTACAGGAGGTACGTATATTTTTCTATTTGTCTCGGTGGAAGTTAATGTGAGGCTACAAGAACAGCTGGTTTTTCTGACAGCTGTGACCACAGAGCTTTAACACAGAAGAGTAAGACAGATCACTGATCTAGCTCAGGCTGCTCAGAGAGCCTAAATAAGGCAAGAAGAAGAAAAGTTTTAACTTGTGTGCTTTTGTTCCGCTTGTTTGAAAAATTCAGACATCCAGTGCACGTCCACAGCTAAGTACCTATTTGCGCTAAATTGATAATTATCGCATCGAGAAGTCAAGAGCTCTGCAGATGGAGGTGGGTGTTAAACAGGACTGACAAGGGTTTTGGTGGAGAGTCCTCCTCAGTAATGATTTTTTTTGTTTGTTTTAACCCCATTTAGCATAAAGTTTGACAGCCAGTTAAATATTTAGTTTTACTTAAAACATTTACTGTGTTTAATCTTTAGGCTTAAACACAAGTTGGAGAAATGCAGTGTCCATTAGGAATTCAAAAGGAGATATTGCCAGTCAAGATTCTTGTACAAGAAACATAAATTAAATTGAATTGGCAGAAAACACTTTCCAATGATTATACTTTCCCTTCCAAACATGATTCCTTCTGTGAAACTCAGAGTATAAAGCAAATGAAAAGCATTGTTGGATACAGAAAATGAGAACAAAGAAAGAAAAGCAAGAAATTACCAGTCCTCACTGAAGAGATCTCTAAACTCAAAGTCCTAAATTTCCTGGATGAAACTACCTTTTGGCTTCCTGATAATCAGGGAGCACCGACGTACCCTGTTCTGATTAAAAGCTCCACTTCAGGAAATGAACAGTTATTTTGGTTGCTCTAACAAAAATAACTTCAAGTTGACATTTTCAAGCTCAGTGAAGAGATGAATGACACATTTCTCAATGTGATGCGATAAAAATACAGCGATCAGACACCTTAAAGCGAAGAGGTGATTGTGGCAAAGTGGAAAATCGCACTTTGTTTATGCAGCGTTAATCCTTATGTTTCAATTTCAGTCCATCAGTAGAGAACTAATACACTCTCTTCCACAGAAAAGGTCAGGTCGTACCCCTGTCAATGTACAGTACTGTGCAAAAGTCTTGAGCTACCCCTCATTTCTCTATATTTAGATAGGAAAGTGGGAAGTGAGTGCAGCACATGTAAACATACATGGAAATACAGTAAAATAAGACAAAAAAGAGCGTGCACAATTCAATAAAAAGAACGTCAGTATTTGGTATTACCATTTTAATTCTTCAACACAGTCTGAACTGTCTTAGTAGGCAGGTTTCTTCTAATTTCTTTAAATAATCTCTAATTGGGAGTAGTTCTCCAGGCTGAAGGACATTCAAAGCTCTTCTATGGATTCTGGCTCCCTTTTGTTCCATACCTCAGCCTTTCCTCCCTGTTTCCCTTCCTTGAGACCATTTCTGATGAGCCTTTAGTCAATAGTAAATGGATGAACCTACAGGCCAGATGCATCTTTAAGGTCTTGTATCAGGTCAATGCTGCATTTTTTTCACCTCATTTTTTAAGGACATCGCTTTTAGATACTGTTCATCTGCTGCAGAGAGTTGTTTTTTTGGCCTTCCAGAAAAAAATACATTTAGCTGAAAATGATCAGATACAAAGAGTGGACTAAAAATGAGTGAACAGCAGCCAGTGTCACCAAAAAAAGTTTGAAAGACCTTCAAAAATCCTGGGGAGTTATTGCTCAAGACCACTTTTAAAAAATTACAAAAACGTCAGGCTCAGTGGAAGGAAAACATATTAACGTGAGGACTGGCTCAAGACTTTTGCACAGCACTGTACGTATGCACATTTTGTCAAAAAGCCAGATAACAACAATTGTTTTGATGCTACAGTTCTGTCAGTTATTGCATAATTAAAATGTTTGAATTTTTAATTCAGTCAAAGACAGAATATCACATTTCCTTTGCAGGATAGTGCAACAAGAGAAGCAGTGGGACAATTATCTGTGCACTGATTATTTATATTTCTATAAGAGAAAAGTTTCTATCCCAAATGTTATTACTGATTAAATTCTCCACATTTTTAAGATTCTCTTAGAAAGCTAAGCTGTGAGAAAAACAATTAGCTTTAAGAGGTATTTTGAAAAACCCCATTATGATTCATGATACTGTGATTGCAATATTACAGTAATTACAATTTACAATACAATAAAACTGCAGAACAGATAATATAATAATTGCTCTTAATGGGTTTAATTTCATGGCTCTGGTGTAATTTAGTGACTTTTACCATGACAAATAGATTTGACATCACATGCGCTTGCTGCATTTTTGGTTTCTGTTTTTCACACACTGGGAATCTGAAGTGTTAACCACACTGTCTACAGCAGCGGTCCCCAACCCCCGGGCCTCGGCCCGGTACCGGTCCGTGAGTCGTTTGGTACCGGGCCGCAAGAGTTGAGGCTCAGGTGTGAAATGTATGGTTTTCAGGGTTTTTATTGGTTTTCAGCGTTATTTTGTTATCGTTTTTATCGTTAACTCGGTTTTCCTTGGTCTTTTCACGTGTGTTATGAATAAATCTTCTTTTTTTCGGCACCGGTACTGGTTTTATTTTGTTGTATTTATCCGCGACACCTTAAAGGCCGGTCCGTGAAAATAATGTCGGGCATTAAAGGTTGGGGACCGCTGGTCTACAGTACTGTACTCTTTAGATCATCATGCAAATAAATGAAACAAATTGTGCAAAAACGATTTTTGTAACTTGCTATGCTCACCCCGATGTGAAAAGGTCCAGTGAAGTAATCCAGATTGGCCTGAATGAAGCCAATATTTTTCAGACCGAGCTCAGCACTGCGACTCTGAGCCCTGACCAAGGACTCTTCTTTGTTCTCTATGAGGATGACCTTAAGCAATGACAGAAAAATCCCCACTGTGAGTAGCTGCTTCTTTTTAAAAAAACCTGAAACAAGCACAAATGCATTTAAACTTATCCGTCTACATATCCTTAACAATATTAAAACACATCACAAATATTAAAAATTCTTAAACAAACCATATGCTTTGTGAAAAACTAAAGCATTTCATGGAGATGCATTTAATTATTAGGAATAATAACACATAATAACAGAGAGGGATGGGAATGGAGAAGCGGGAGGGGGTTCTTGTAAAGTACCCGCTTTTGCTTCTTTCAGTAGTTCAATTCCTCGGAATTGCTATTCTGCTTGTCTTAGAGGCTGGATCAGAGTCTCGCAGATGTTTAGCTAGCCTTTTCATTAAGGCAGGGAAGTGGTCCACTCAGGACCGGGTCTTTCCCTGCTGCATGTGCTAGTTGACTTCTTCTGGAGCTTCTGGAAAGCTTTGCACTCGTCAGGCCCATATGGGCTCCAAAGGCTCAGTAGCTCCCAGTGCACACAGCCAGCCCAGCGGTTTCCCAGCTGGGCAGCTGCCTGAGGGGTTAGCTGGTTGATCTTGTGTCTTTTGACGTGTCTTCCTCCCCTCCCCCCAAACCGGTCATGGTGGATGGCTGCTCCTCCCTGAGCCTGGTCCTGCTGGAGTTTTTTCTTCACACTGTCATAAAGTGCTTGCTCATAAGGCGTTGTCTGATTGTTCGGGTTTTCTCTACTACTGTAGGATCTTTACCTTACAATATAAAGTGCCTTGAGGCAACTGTTGTTATTATTTGGCACTATATCATTAAAATGTAACTAAAATTGAGATTAATATTAACAGGAGAGTAAAATGACTGAGGCGAAATTAAATGAATGTCATCAAGCAGCGACTCGAGTGTGTCCTGTATTTCGATAGGATCATTTGCTGCATGTGATAAAATTAGCACCATCAAAACTGCACGTTGTTGTTGTTTTAATTATAATCCTAACGAGATCCTAATGAGAATCGATAACAGAGAATCGATAAGGAGTCAAATTGATAAGTGATATTTATAATGGAATCGGAATCGATTCCCATCCCTAACATTTTTAAAAATGCCTGCCAAAAGTCACCACATACCACTCACGAACTCTACTTAACACGCAGCTAACACACAGACACACACACACACACACACACACAACATCTTCATACATGTTACCTGGCAGTCTGGAAGTGTGTGAGCAAGAACAATCCCTACGTGGCCCTGAGAAAGAGCACAAAGAATAAAAATATGAAAACGCATGAAAAGAAAACAGCACACATCAAAGAGGGCATCGACAGAGTTATGATTAGTGTCTCCCTTTCCAGCCCTGACCCGTGCTGACTCCGAGCCTGCATTTTCATTAGCACAATTACCAGTCTGCTTGTGCGCACCGGCCAGCAACAAAAGGCGTTTAAAAAGGGAAGAAAAACGCGAGGGAGTGAGGGCTGGTTCCTTTCAGCTGGTCCCTAATGGAGCATCTATCGAATGCAGCCGTGGTCAGGTATAGTGATAAATATGCATGCTGAGCCGGACTGATGGATGAATACTCGTACCGTTCCGCTGCAGAAATCCACGATGGTGTATCCTGGCCTGGCGAGCTCTGTAACCATGGCAACCAAGTTATTCAGCTGTTGCATCTTCCTGACTGCACGGATATTTGACATTTTCCCTGCAAAAAAAATCCAAAAACCAAAATACTCATTTCATTTGAGCATAAAGTGGGAAAAAATAGACTTTAACATCAAATTCATCCAAAAACCCCCAAAAAACAATTAAAGGATTTTTTTTGTTTTTACACTCCCGGAGACGACAGCTATCAAACATGAATTACATTTTGTGAGGATTAGAAAAGCCTTCTTTATAGCTTAGTTGATCTGAGTCAACATTAGCCGTTTACAATAAGCACAAGACTTTCGAATAAAGCACATTTTTCATTATTGTAATGCCGTCTTTCTTTCTGCTGTCAGGGAACAAACGGGCTTTTCCCGCAACTGCTCAAATTATGATTTACAGCCAGCTATTTCAGGTAATGGTTATAGCACACAGATGAAAAGGCCTCCACTCTCTCATCAGCATGTTTCTGGCCAACAGGGACCGCGAACAATCTTTCAACATCATAAAAAGCGGACCTTCCAGCCAAATTCAAATGTCCCCTCGTTGGTGGCAGAGTTTTCTGCTGCTGTGCGAGCAGTGTGTACCTCATTAACTCAAAGCGCACTGCAGCCTCCTGCATCTTCCGTTTTCCAGCACGTCACGTCGGCAGTGAGCCGTTGACACGCTGTGAGGACACCATCTCTGGTCCATAAATCTAGAGTGATGAGTGTTTCATTTACCCCTGAGTCACACCCTCATAATCAGACGACTGGTATAGCAAAATCAAAATACTCCTATACTCATATCTAGCTCACGTTGCTTCATATACAATAACAGGAGAGGAGAAAAAATTCATTCTGCCACAAATGGGAAATTTCACAAAGGAGCCATTCAGCCTCTCGCACTGGCTGTTACTGAGCTGATCACAGTTATAGGGAGAGCACAAACCATAAGTGAATACAGAGAAACATCGGCAGGATACTGAGAAGACTGCTCTTCGTTTGGATGGGTAATTTACACAGCTACAGATATTTCTATATATGCACAGCTCAACTCCAAAAAGGCCTTAAAATAGAAGGTTTCTGAAGGCTGTGAACAGAACTAGATTTTAATTTTAAATTAACATGCAAAGCATGATAAGATTTGACGGTGCAGGAATGGATGTCTGGGGCGTCACTAGGTATGCCAGGGATGCAAAAATGCAGTGCAGATTAGCTGTGTGTAATGTTTGATGTGAAAGACGCAGGACACGGGAGCTTTAAAACATCACCAGCTTATCTTTACTGATAAAGCTGATAAGACAAGCTTGGCCCATTTTGACAGACCTTTCCATTAATCCGACAGCCCGTGTGCTTCAAGTCTGAAGACGCACTTCACTTAGCACTTCACTTTCCCACAAAAGTCTTGATGGAAATCTCACCAGGTCAGACCGAGTACTGGTTTCAACATGATACGAGTGTGACTGCATACAGTCACGTTAACTCTCAGGCTCTCACCAGTTTACGACTGCGCATGCCTCTTGTGCATGTTTGTGAGGTGCTCAGCTCATTAGAGAATCCCCTTAACAGCAATAACATGAACACATTGGCATTTTATCTTATCGACTCTGTTTCTAATTTGCGATAAGATTAAGGCATTAACCTATGATGCCTCTCTCGCTACCTCTCTGAGCCTGTGAGGGACGTGCAAGGTGGCGTTTAGCACAGACACAGACAGACTTTTACCATGACCATGGCACGCCAAAGGTTTGGTTACAAAAAAAAACAACAACAACAACAACAACAACATTTCAATATATTGGACAATTTCTTTTCAGACACACAAAATATGCTATATGTAGTTAAATGCTTGTTTACAGTATGCCTGACTCTGCTTGCACTGGTTGTTACTTTCCAAACATGTGTTTCCAGCAGGGATGCTGCAGAGTGGTGGCCAAACTATAAACTATGCAACAAAAACACCCATAACACATCGAGTCAAGGAGTTTATTGAACTCCTCTATGTATACCAAAGTATTCTAGAGTCAAATGTGAGGACTGGCAGTCCTGAAATGCATCAATAATCCCACTCACAGCAGCAAATGGCTGAAAAAGAAAACAGTCAATGTCAAAAGTCAAAGTTTAGACCCCAATCTGACTGAAATGCTGTGGTGGGACCTTAAGAGAGCTGCACATAAACAAATGCCCACAAATCTCAATGTGCTGAAGCAACACTTTTAGACTCTCACACTCTGTGAGTCTGATAAAGTCTAAAAACCATTACTTCAAGTTATTGCTGCTAAAGATGGTTCTACAAGCCACTAAATCAAGGGGTGTACTTAATTTTTTACACACTGCTTCTGCTTTTTTTTGCTTTGGTTTGTGTTTTATAAATAATCACAATGCATCTCGGGGTGTATTTACCACATTTTAAGGTTTTTTTTTTAATTATATCCTTATATGTAACCCTGTAGAATAGATGTGGCGTGAATAAGGCACGGCGGGACCACAGAGCAACGTTCAGAGCCATCTTTATTTAATTCACGTCACACCACAACACCCCAAACCCATGAGTCCCCGTGTTTTTAACTAGGCGGGCGTGATTAAGGATGCCGTGCAGGTGCGTCCGCCCTCCCTGCACGGCACCGCAAACCACGCCCCACCACAATAGAATAAACAGTGTATTTTTCATTTGACCTTTCTTCTACATATACATTTATTAATACATAATTCTAATTTAATCAAACATCTGATGTTTAATGACAACAAAAGGTTTCAGATTCTGATTTAAAGCTCTACCTCTGCTCTGTAACAACCATCTTATATTGAATACAGAGGCTTATTTATCAAACAGGAGGGTTGAGGTTGGGCCCTCTGCTTGAATGAATAGTTTCACAAGTACATCACGACATGATGCCAGGGTTGCTAGCTAAGGAATAATAACATAAAGGGTAGTGAATACAACCACTGTGCCCGAATAAAGCTTGGTCAAATAAAATATAGCAATTGTGACACAGAAGCCTCAAAGGTCTTATCCAAACCCTAACTTACAAAAGAAAACCAATCACAAACCATGTAATTCACACAAAGCTCACTCTGAGAAGGACCCATCTACAGAGATTTTTTTTCTTCTCCACTTTTCCCCCCCTCATGCATCCCAACTAGATGTTCTATCCCTCAGTCACTTTACTTATAAAGTGAAACCAGCTGGAGCAATCACAAGTATGACAGAAACTGCCTGCCACTACCACCTAGCTCAGCCCAAATGATCCACTTGCAAGCAGAGCTGTTTGACAGGTACACATTAACTCAACTCTCCTCTATCATTACTAACCCAAC
This sequence comes from Astatotilapia calliptera, assembly GCF_964374335.1. NCBI lineage: Eukaryota > Metazoa > Chordata > Actinopteri > Cichliformes > Cichlidae > Astatotilapia > Astatotilapia calliptera. The sequence goes on along the minus strand of NC_137427.1, from coordinate 24,212,104 downwards.
ATTTCAGCCATTAGTTAGGCACTGTCCTTTACAGCATTATGCCAAGTAATTAGAAAACCATGCATAAATTATCTTTTATGGGTAGAAGACTGACAGCAAGGACTGAATCTATTCACCTGAAACAGGAAATTAGAGTTTAAAAAAAAGAAGCTTGGCGAAAACGCTGAAACATGGCTTGTTGTAGACAAACAATTGTCACATTTACAGATATTCATTAAGAATGTCATGTTTTCTTAAAACAAGAAGAAAAACACATCATAACTGATTGGGCATAACTTTACGGCCTGATATTGTGTTGGTCTCCCTTTTGCTGCCAAAACAGTCCTGACCCATTGAGGCATGGACTCCACTAGACCACTGAAGGCGTGCTGTAGTATCTGGCACCAAGATTTCAGACACAGCTTCCTTAAGTTCCCATGGATCAGACTTTTTTTGCCCAGCGCATCTCACAGATGCTCAATTGGACCGAGATCTGGGGAAACTGCGGAACAAGTCAACACCTCGAACTTGTCAAACCATTCCTGAAACAAGAGGCCACAGCCTTCAAGGAATACTGGTCCCATGAAAGGGTGTACATAGCCCGCAACAATGCTCAGGTAGGTCCGTGTTAAAGTATCATCCACATGGATGGTAGGACCTAAGGTTTCCCAGCAGAATATTGCAAGCATCAAAACTGCCTCAGCTGGTTTGCCTTCTTCCTATAGTTCATTATGGTGCGGTCTTCCCTTGGTAAGCAATGCACACACACCCGGCCATCAACGTGAAATAAAAGAAAACATGATTCATTTGACTAGGCCACCTCCTTCCATTGCTCTGTGGTTCAGTTCTGATGCTCGCCTACTCATTGTTGGTGCAACAAAGTGTGATGCGTTGTGTATTCTGACACTTTTCTATCAGAACCAACATGAACCTTTTTGGCAGTTTGAGCTACGGCAGCTCGTCTTGACCACACAGGCCAGCGTTTGCTTCACTAACAGATGTCAAGGTGAAGTCATAAACAGTGTCATAATGCCTGATTGATGTCTAAAATCAGTATAATCGGGCAAAACATAAATGCAAGTTTAATTGATGGATTTATAATCACTCTGCTATCCATAGCTTACACACTGTATATATGCTTAAATACAATGTAAGACCAAAACAATAATTTTGGATTTTCTGCTTTACCTGTCTACATGGGAGAAAATATTTATTCATTGGTTATACTACACAACCACAATCCCAGTCTCCGGTTGAGAAACGTAATTACTTCTTTGTTCCGGATTATGTTTCCTTGACCTCCCAGTATATTCTGCTGACATGTTCCTTTGGTTGGAATCTGATGGGGTTCAGGTGTTTTCTTCTCAAAGAGTTTTGTGTTTAACCTCCTTCCGCAGGCGAATGCGAGCCGAAAGCAAGCACACTGATGTTGGCGGAGGTTATGAACAGGTGCACGGACGCCATCCCACCCAGATAACTCCAGGCACAAAGCCAGAGATGACAAACCTAGTAAGAGGCTTGGTATCACAGAAACAAGTTTTCTGTTTTCGTAGGAGGCTGACTCTGCTTTGACATCTCCCAAAGCTCAGAGAGGAGAAAACATGCTGTGGCAGCATCACTGGAGGGAGACACAGGATCCATTAATATGTGTGTCCTCTGCTGCTAAAAGGTGCCTAGCACTTCTGCTGCTGGCACTGAGCCCCGATCTACTGCCTTTTTCCCCTGATGCTGCAGAACTGCCTTCCTTATCAGGGAGGTCCATCACACAGATTAGAATGTAAACACATTTCTGTGGCACACGGGACCTCTGTATTCTGCAGGATCCAACTACCATCTCTAAGAGGACATGCTGGTTTAAAAAGCAAATATAAGAAGGGGCTGGTTTGAGATTTAAAGTTGAGATTATTTAATGTTTGACTTCAATATTTTACATTTTTGGATTCCATGTTTGTTTGGAGAAATTGCTAACTATTTACTGCCAGAGTGGCAAAAATGTAGGAGAATGTTCTCTTTGGAAAACAAAAAAAATTCTCCAACTCTTTTTTATTTCCCAGAGTCTGATTTGCATTTGAATTTAGGACAGCGCATTTGTGTGCCCGGAAATACCCATGCATGCCATCAACTGTTAAAAGTACCACCTTTTACATAGAGATCCTGCTCCATTTAATCCCTAACACCATTGGGATAGAAAGTTTCCATATGTTCACGTAACGTGCACATGCCAGAGTAACTCAGCCTCAGACGTGTACCAAAACCTACAGGAGCTATCTGCTGGATGACGCTATTGGTTCTGCTGCTATAGAGGAAATGAATTTCCAAGAGTGGAGCATGTCTGCAACAATGTTCCCTGACAGAGTAATCCATTTACAACCACGAAATATGAAGTCACAGGATGTCATGTGAAAAGATGGCGAGCCAGAAAAGCGACAACTTCCAGAGAAACTCATTATGCGAATCACATATGGACAGCTTTCCATGGCATGCAAGCATATGGCTAAAAAGAACTATAAAGAATAGAATACAGTATTTTGTATGTCTTTAATATTGTGGCAGTGAATGTACATTTAGATATTGTTGCAATAAATATAAATATTTACCTAAGCATACTAAATTATGTAAATATAAATCTCTGTGTGGGTTCAGTGTTTTCCATTTTTAAATAGTCTTTATCTGACAGAGGTGCTGCAAAGTGCATGGGCAATTTTAGAGTCATTATCTCCATTAGGCTTATGTACAATAATGCTTTGACAATATGATTTGGGGCAGCTGTATGTAATAATAGGATGAGATTATTTTTTTAATATATAGGAACAAATGTTATAATATTGACTGTAAATGGTGTTTAATGGTCTGAGACGAGTAATTTATGTGTCAGTACATATAAAGTAAATAAAACACTGGTTTATTCTTTGACATGGTAACTATGGAAGGAAACTTAAATACTGCATTCAGTTAAAATATATGTTGTATATTTTTCATACCATACAGTCTACTGGAAGGAAACAAACACAGAAAAGTACAGACAAACAAAGGAGAGACTTTATGATGGTCACCAGGGTGAAAAGAGAAATGCACATATTGATTTTGAAATAAGAAAGGCTGAAGTTTGAAGAGGGAACTGTTGCATTCAACTGAATACATGTTTGCATAACTATAAATCGAATAATGAAGTCATATCCAAGTACCGATATAGTTATATATCTGTTGATATAAGCACAGGGAGACCCAATGTGCTCAAGTGTTTCAGAAAATGAAATGGCAACAGTGTGGATCATCTTCACAACCACTTCGGCAGTTCTTCTGAACGTGCTGTGAACGCCTGGATCCGGCTTAAGTAGCCATGAATACGGCAGAGTGTCAATTGATAAGTTTGATTGCGGAAGTTTTGCAAAGAAACAATAGCAATGTTTTCTTGCCTTGGCAGCTGCTCACAACAGTGTGTGTGTGTGTGTGTGTGTGTGTGTGTGTGTGTGTGTGTGTGTGTGTGTGTGTGTGTGTGTGTGTGTGTGTCATAAAAACAAGTTAACAGATCTTGTGGTAGTTGGAAGTGCCAAAACCGAAGATCCTTAAAAAAAAAAAAAACTAATATGAAGCCGTAACCTGTAAACACCAAGTCCTGCAGCTCAGCCTGTCATAACTGCTGAATAAAATATTCAATTCTTTCACTGTCTAGGCCAAAAATGCTCTATAAATAATAATAACAATAAAAAGGTCTGTGCGCCTCATACCAGTGAAAGACTGGCTGATGTAACCACAGCTCCTGTTTCATTGCTGGGTGACAGAAAACAAGCTATATTGCAGGCACGACATGGTACTAGAAGAGTGTGACTTGCACACATAGACCCAAATAAAGAGTGCTTCTGACCACTTAATAAATGAACTGCCTGGAGCTCAGCCACTAAAGTAAAAATGGATTAGAAAGACTTTGACAAATGCCTGCCAGGATATGAAAGGCATAAAAGCACACGGGGTAAGAAAAACATGTCCTGCATGTACTTTTTTCAAAACCACATCATTGATGACTTTATGATCATAGTAATTAAAATTCAATGTCTACTTTAAATGGCCATTCCACTGCAACTAATGAAAATACGCCAAATATTTTGTTCATGTAAGGCATTTGTCACTTAGCTAATTAAAACTCTAATTTCACAAAGCTAATTACACATTTGCTATTTGCCTGTCAGCAAACACCCTCCCTCTAAAAGGGAAATATTTCATCATGTTGTAATGTCTTAACAACGCCGAAGCACCAAGCAGGTCCCCCTTAAAGCACAAACTAAGTCTTTGTTAACTTGTTCTTTTTTCGTGCAGTTTGCTGACACGTGCACTTGTAGCTGCCGTTCATTGCGATCTATAATTATGACATCAGAAGGAGACTGGTGAGGAAGGTGGAAAACCTTTGCACAAATACGGGTTCTCTCTCCAGTGTTAGATTTGCATCCCTAATATTAATTTCTGTGGAGTTAAAGGGACATTCAACATATTTTTATTCTGTCAGGAACCCAATGTTTCTGCATATGGCAGGTAGAATTGTTAGCTTGTCAACTTCTTTTCCCTAATTCAAAAGCTGAACATATTGTTGGCATTTATAAGTTTACGCACTGGTGCATTTGGCCATATGTTCATCATTATGGAAATCTGCTAGCTAATGAATGAGGAAATGAGCTCTGGCATGTCTTTGCAGCGTGTTGAATGTTGGTTATTAATGACAGGCAAAAAATCCAAATTCAGCCAACAGTGTAATTATCACGCCATATATTCACACGTATCCTTTAGAAGGGCAAGGAGACTGGAGCCTATAATGGGAAGTTAAAGGTGGAGGTGGACAGGTTTGCCAGTCATTGTGTAAATAATATGGGGGAAATCCTGAAAGCTTTAACAACACATGCCAAGAGGTTTGAAGCTATGAGGAGAAACGCTGAGCAGTAAAGATATAAAATCTTACTGACGATCACTGAAAGCTTCAATTGTTGTCAAGCTGTCAAAGAAAAAAATATCCTGGCGTCACTCAAAGATTTTTCAGCACATCTGTGTAAGACTGTAGTGACAAGAAAAACAAAAGGTAATGAAAATAAACACGAGGAAAAAACTTCTCATTGTGCATCCTTAAGCAGTGCTGGAATGTCTATCAAAACATGACCTAGCTGTACGCGTAGCTGTAGGCGAGAGGTTGGGAAAATTATGGAACTCCTTTTGTCCCTCCAACAGGTCGTGACACATTCCCAATCTGTGTGCAATGCCTTGCTTCAATATGAGCGTTCAACCAGACATAACAAACGTGTTTCCTGAAATACACCAGTTATCATCTGAAATTATGTTGGAACCATTTATTAATAAATTACAACTGAAAAATTAGTAATTGGCAAAAATGTATAAATTCCAATCTATTGTTTTCCTTTTTCCTTAGCAATAAAAAAAATCACTGTCTCTGTAGACACAATTTAGATCTAATGTCGGATTTGGCCATAATGCACAGCACTACATGTGGCACAAATCAAACACAGCACCAGAGCACAAACACTTCATACCACCAGTCATGTGTCTAGACTTTGCTTTGCTACAGTTACTTCCACATCATAACTTTTTTAATTACACATATTGTTCTTTTTATGCCATAACTGGGATGAAAACTGACCTAAGTCTGCTTTATAAATGAGCTGCCTGTAAAATTAAGTGGGCTGCATATGGGGTTAGGTGATCTGTTCTTCTCCCATGAGTAACCCGCACCACTGCAGCCGGTATCATCCATTTGTTATAGTGGTGCTATCCACCCTCCATAACCAATGCTGTGTGTTAAATAATGTTAGAACATTTTCCTGGTGTTTGAGTTTTTGTATCCTCACAGTTTTACTAACTTGCTCAATCAGCTTTTGTATATATAAAATAGCTTATCTTCACCATGTTCAGCCCACACACAACGCGATCTCTTGCTGACAATCACCCATGCCAAATTAAACAAAAATGAGTGGAGATAAACTAGTATCTCTACCAATTATTATTCCAATTTAAAATCAAAGCTTCAGATAAAAAAAAAAAAAGCTCTCTTCTGTTTTCTTTAACTTCTAAAAAGGGAAAGGTGCATCAGGGACGCAGAACTGAAACTACAGTGAGGCAGACTAAATTGACAGAATTACATTTATCCAATAGTAAAATATTGATTTCATAAAAACAGGAAAACACGAAAAGTTTGCCTTTATTGGCAATAAGAAACTAAACTATCCTGTAGTGATTTGTAGGTAATTTCAGCCTTCTGACATTGCTCGTTGGGCTTGACATCACTTCCATTCACATCAAAGAAAGTGTGTTTTGAATATTGATATTTTGAAAGTATACATAGTGCTTATTCTCAAAGATTTCTGGATGGTTAAAGAGAGACAAAAGCAACACCACGACAAGCTTAGCTACTGTATCATTTCAACACTTATGGAGATAGCATTGAATATCTTAGCCATCATTATAACAATGTGACATTTTAATAATGGCACGTCAAAGAAGACAGATCAATAACTCTCCTTTCGGCTCCCATTGATTGCATAGTCTAAATGTTGGCTTGCAGTCGGTCTCCTGGGCACCGTTCGCTGCCCTGTTTAAAGTGGATGTGGCAGGGGAAAAACTCCTACATTCTTTTGCTTTAAAACTCGGATCGTTCGTAATCGATCCATCCTGTAATAGCCACAAGCACATTGTTGCAGAAGATTCAATGACCACAGAGCTGTAATCTGAACCAGCACATTCACAGCTCAGAGAAACAAATAACCTGAGGCCATCCAAAGGCTGACACGCTGGTAAACTATCTTCACAAGGAACACACCGTTTGTGTACTTGAAATGTGTTTTTTATATATATTTTTACCACAGCAAATCAATCTGTCCCATTTCATGAGGTACTGGAACCTAAAGAAGGTCACATGTTATGAGTTTTTCAAGGAAAGAAAGCACTACAATAAACTTCTGTAGATTAAAGAATTTTGAGAGCTGTGTAAATGAGAATAGAACAATGTAATTAAGGGAAGATGATTCAAATGCTTTTATTTAATTGAAAACTTTAGTAAACAGAATGGTTAAAAAACGATTTTGGGAATTTTGACTTTGAAAGTAGGAATCTTTTGTTTAAAAAATAGCTTATTATCAGTAACAGCATCTAACACTATACATCGTTACAATATTGAAAACAACATAGAAACACATTTAAATGAAATGTAATAAAATGATTGTGTTCTTCAAAACTGCACTTTCAAGACGTGAGGAAAATAGATTAAATAAAAAACACTTTTTTAACATTTCTTCAGGCTACAAAGAGCTACAAGTATGTTAAGTCTAGAAAATGCTTAATTCCACCTGTTCTTTCTGTTACGGCTCCTCAAAGTCTTCCTCCACAGTTGTACATTTAAACTAAGTAGTTTGTTTTTATTCAGCGCACACTCTCAGCACTCTACACTCTGCCAGAGCTGTCAAAGTCAGGGAGTATATGGCATAAAGCTGGCATCGTTGGGGGGCTGTGTCAATGTCTTTTGGCCTGCAACCTTTGTAAAATCTTCCAGCCAGAATGGCTTTTAGCCCTAGTTTTGCAGTGCTAACTCAAGTATAAATAAAGGCTAGTTGGACACCAGCCAACTGGTGTCCCTTTTGCTCTCTGTGTCCTTACAGAAATATTGGGTTGTCAAAGGCAGGGCCCCTCTGAATAGAGAAATAGAGAAATGTAACCTTATTATTGTCACTGCAGAAACAAACACACTCCTTTAGCTTTCTTTGGCTCTCCAGCTCACATTTTAATTAAGTGATAGAAAGCAGACACTTTGTCTCAATATTTATCTGCGTCCTCGTTATATCCACAAATGTGTTGGCGCTACACAGACATTCCTATTTAGGAATGTGGGACAAGAATCAAGGGATTACAGACTGGCCACAAACACCACACGTGCCCTTTGGATAATTAGAGGAGGATTTACGAGTCATTATTCTGTCTTACGGAGCTGTCTGCATACTAAAGGCACAAATCGTGCGAACACTGATGTTAAACTCAGTCTCAAACCTCTTCTCACAAATTCCAAACCAAAAATAGCCTGATACACATTAGTGTAGATAAAAGAATCTACAGTTATCAAAATATCAAGGTAGGTCGCTCCTGCAGCCTAGGTGATATGTTTATTGTAAAAAGATCTGCAGACACAGAAACAGACAAAACACGTGCATAAAAGACAATTCTCGCCTTTATCAGTGTAATCCTACACCATGAGGGTCTAAAATACACAAGGGAAAACACAACTAACAACAAGGTGTTGAACAAAAGCAACTGAGACATGCATGCCAAAGTCTATCCACAACCTTGCTTTGAGCCAAATTAGATGTGGGCAATGGGGGAGGTCCCTCCTATATAAAGAGCACATTTTATGGTACTCACTAAAACCAAATATGACACATCATCTATTATAGTTCAATCGATACAGAACTGAATAAAAAGGTTTGAGCTTTTCTTTGAGCCCGTGCTTACAAAGACAGAAATTCCAGTGAGGTGACACATAATGATGGGAACAGCAAAATACTTTAATTTTGCTGTCAGGAGTTTGTGAAAATAAAGTTGAAAACATGTCCTTTGTGTCAAAGCAATGCTTATGACCTGAAATTATAGAGGCTCTGAACAGAAACAAAAGCGAAAAGCGAAAAGGGAGAAACATGGAAAAAGAAAAACAGACAGAAGGAGAGAGCGTGCATACTGCAAAATATGCCAGCTCACATAGTAAATCAACAAGACAGATGCATGCCATATTTAAGAATGAAGTATCAAGCTGCAGATTTCAGCTCTCCATTGCTAATTTAAGTTACTCAATTAGTTCAAGACTGCTATGGAAAATATTAGTAATCAATTAATTATGTGACATTCATTCATTTTTGGAGGCTCTGCTTTCCACACATAACCCAAAATAAAGGTAACCAGATTAGCATCTCCTCGTTTCCACTTGTAATTATAAATTAACACAGTGGAATGCAACATTTTATAATAATATGTGAAATGTTTGTAGTGGACGTACATGTTGAGTCAAAGGAAACCATCAAAACATCCTCATAAGGTGGTAAAGTATTTAAGCATTGCTCATTTTGTTATGTTCAGTGTTTTAATGTGGAATCAATTCTTTCTCACCCCTTACTAATCAATACACAAAACTTAATCAAGGCAAATCAAATAAAGACTGTAAGGAGTGTTTAGCTAATTTGTTAAAAATAAGAAAGACTGAAAACATCCCATGCCATGAAGAAGAAAAGAACATTTTTACTGAACTGAACGTGCACATGAACATGTTGACCTCCATTATTCTTCAAGAGAAAAACCTCTCCTAGATCTGTGCCACCTGCCAAGCTGACTAATTTGGGACGAAAGACTTTGGTCACGCAGGTAACCATATGGTCGATTGGCCAAACAGAAGCCATTTCTCCCAAAAAAAGATCATGACAGTCCACTGGGAGATTGCCAAAAAATAGCTTCCAGACTACGAGAAACTAAATCTTTTTCTCAGAGCAATGCTACAGTTTAAAATAAATGGCTGTCACATCATGCTGTGGGAATGTTTTTCTTTGACAGTGTCTGGGACAAGGACAAAAGGAAAAATGGATGCAGGAAAATATCGAGCAATCCTTTGACAAAACCTTTTCTAAAGTACAAAGGATCTCAAAAGTCACAAAGGAAACCGTTGCTTCAGGAAACCTCTGGACCTAAATCCAGATTAGTATCTCTGGAGCGACCTGAACGTGGCTGTGGACCAACACCAATGGTAAAAACTTCCAAACTGATATGTAACAGTTTTGACTTTGTCTTTTTGTACACTGGACGAGCTTATCACCTTATCTACATCTTGTCTGTCTTACTCTAGCTACATATAGACCGGTTGGGCACAGGGTTTGCCCAACCGGTCTATATGAGTTTTATGGATTTAGACCAGGGCTGCCCAATCCCAGTCCTCGAGAGCTACTATCCTGCAGCTTTTAGATGCATCCCTACTCCAACACAGCTGAATCAAATGGTTTGATTACCTCTTCAGCATGCCATCATGTTTGGCAAAGGCCTGATAACAAGCCATTCATTTGATTCGGGTGTGTGGGAACAAGGATGCATCTAAAAGCTGCAGGACGGTAGCTCTCGAGGACCGGGATTGGGCACCCCTGATTTAGAGAATTCATATGACTGTATAACTTCATGCTGTCCTGTGAGGAGTTCTTCAAGATTATTATGGATTATTGTTACAGACTATTCTGGTTTTTGGCTTTATTGGCTTTTTTTTTCTTGGTTATGTCTTAACCAGCTTGAACATGGTCGGTCTTGCAATCAACAGCTAGAATAAAAATTAGCACCTCCAAATCTACAGTGATGGTGGTCATCTTGGAAAGGATGAATTGTCCAATAGGGCTGGAGATAAGGTGCGGTCTCAGAGGAGTTCCAGTAGCTTGGGGTCTTGTTTGCAAGTGGGGGAAGAGTAGAGGGGGAGACTGACAGGAATGTCCAACCATAGGGGTAAAAAAAATAAAATAAAATAGATGGACTGTTAAAATTTGAAAGAAAAAAAAAGGGGGGGGGGGATTTCTAGTCAAACCATTTCCAAACTGTTAACAAAAATGATTAAAAAAAAATATCCACATAAGAGTGGATGAACAAGACTGCAGTCTCTAGAAAAGAATATTAAGAATAAAAGAATATAATTACTTAACAAATAAATTGAATATATGGCTTCTGATTATTTTGTATGATAACAAATATGACTTCTGAATATTGGAGAAAAACAACTACTAAAGTAAAAAGTCCAAATATTTTAGACTTCATAAAAATTATTTAATCATTTAATTACACTATAATGTCTACAATGGAAAAATATAGTGGTAACTAAAGGAAAAGATATTTTTTCCCCCACATACAATAGTCTAAACTATGCTCCACAGGAATGGCCTGCAGAGACGAGATTGCGCAGGCTGAACAGACTAATCACTAATTAATTACGAGTGCAGTGAAACTGCGTTAGAAACATGTAATCCAAAACTCATTGAAAACTAGCTGAAGGTAAGGCAAATTGTCTTCCTCCTCAATACCCACACTGCAATCCCTCACCAGAGATTATTGAACAAAACAAAACTGGGGAGACAAATGAATATTCATGATATGACATTTGCAAGGAGCTCATCGTGGAGGCAGTCAGTGGCTCTGCATTTAAATGGGCACAATTCAAACATCACTGCAAATAGTGAAACTCTGTAGTAAGCCTCCAGGGAGTCTAGATGTGTTTGAACCTGAATTGTAGAAATAAAGTGCCAATTATCCCTCTAATTACGAATAAAAAAGCTAGCTGCCTGTTGTGCTGGCTCCCATGTTTACGGCATATCTTTAAATCTGCAATTTAAAGGCTCTAATGAGTTCAATTAATTGAGAATGAGAGGAGTGATTTGGGAGTCACAGCCTGCTGTTTGGAGTTGTAAGCCCACGGGGATGCATGTTAACCAAATGTAGGGATACAGTTCAAATATATCCTCACTTAAAATAATAAGATCATTTAAAAACACATGCATACTGTATATTTATATTTGTATCAAAATATTCTCTACAAAGAAACTACAATCTCTCATTTTAACGACATAGGGGTCATATGATTGTTGGGTTTTTCTCTGTATGTATCATTGTCGGGTCTACCTTACAGTATAAAGTGCCTTGAGGTGACAGTTGTTGTGATTTGGCGCTTTATAAATAAAATTGAATTGAATTGAATTGAATCGAATTCCAGGTCTGAGGCAACACTAGTGAGAAACGGTTTTAAACTTGCCCTCTAACACCAGCAGTGGTGACTCCTGTGGTTTGAAAAAGAAAAAGAGTCTGAGAGAAGTCTATGGAAAAGTGACCATACTACTCATATAGTTACTTGATCTTAAAAACAAAAATATGTTCATTTCCTATAACATTTAGTAACATCTCGTATAATCCCGCTTCTTGTCCTAGAAGAGCTGGGATAGGCTTCTGCCTCCCTGCAACCTTAACCCTTGGTAAGTCTAAAAAAAAAGTACCCCTTATGAGGTCCTAGAGGCAAAAATCGACCACGCCATAAAAAGTGCTATAAAAAGATTATACATTAATATTTTTCCATTTCAAATTAGCCAATATTTTAGACCTACTTCTCCTTGAAATATATATATGAAGTTTTAATTATATTTTCGTTGTTTTAACCCTTTAAATCCCAGGTTTATTACAGGAGCGCCGTTTTTTTAGCCCCAAAAAACAAAAAAGTAAATATTTTCAAAAAACCCCCATTTGAAGTAATATTCGTTTGTTATTATAATTAGGCCTTTAGATGGACTAAAGATCGGCACCAAAATTAATTTCGATCCACTTACAATTTTTTTTTCCGGAGCCGGAAATGTTCTCCAGGCGGCCAATGCTCCTTCTCTAGGCCGACAGAGGTGCATCTTCCCGGCTAAGTCGCGACGAAGAACCGGGGCATTTTTTCGTGGGACGCATTTCTCCAGCACACACGTCCGGTACCACGTGACAACAAATACGTCATTTCCGGTTGAGTAAAAAAAAAATTTGCACCCTCTCAACGACCTGGGGACAGAAAATGGTCCCGCCCGATCAGCGGGCGAAGCCGGTGCTGCAAGCCTCAAATGAGTCTTCTTTTCCCGCAGGTCTGTTAAGGCAGCCCGCTGTTTTCCAGCAGTCGTCAAATGTGAAGCAAGGGCGCCACCCGGTGGCCAAATAAAAAAAATTACAACTCTAAGGCCTCTTCTCCAAAACGGAAATGAAACTTAAGCCATCCCCGAGATGCTTACGGTATAAATCCTGCAGTGAAAAATAGCGTTTATAATGGGTTTCAATGGGGCGATTTATGGCTCTAGCGCCTCATGTGGATGGCGGTTTTTAGCTTAGCCACCTTAAGCTAATCGAATAAACGGAGACGGCAATTCTAAAGAAAAAAAAAAGGGTTGGAAGGTTTGGCTATATTCTATTCAACACAGTGAAAATGGCCTAATATTAAAAAACGCTGTGGATGAAAAATGGCTGTAGGTCCTACTGAGGGTTAATAACTTTGAGATTCTTAGATTAAACACTTTGGACTCAGGAGGAATATTTGATTTATTACAAGCATTTGGAGAGTTGAAGTTCTGAATGGTGTCAAGATCAGTAAGTTACATTTAGTGCTGGGAAACTGGATGGAGATTTTAATTAGCCTGATATCCAGGGTTAGTTGAAAGAGAAATCTGTATACATGGCAAGTGTCTGAAGGATACATCAACTCAGTAAAATTCCAAATAGATTACCCTTGACATTTGTCTGTCAAAAGCCTAAGGATGCTAAGCACCTTTTGACAACTATCTGACAGCCAGGCAGAAAAAAACACATTTAGCCCCATTCCTTAACTTTCCCTCGTTACTATTACTGAACTCAGACCAAACACTAATGGTTTCCAGAAAAAACAAACTAAACACGGGCAGAGAGTCAACAATGTGATCTTCAGAATAAGCTGATATGTTAATGCACAAATCAACGGTTAAATACATTTGTGTCTGAACCTGATGTAAATCTCTCAGCAGAGCATCATTCAGCCCGATGGCTGGACAGCAAAATAAGTGACTAAAAGTGGAAGTTTGAGTTTGAGCTTTGAACAAGTTTTTTCAACTGTTCCTTTTCCAGGATGGAATGATTTTGAAAACAAAAAAGTATTTTCTCTAATGTTAAGAGGAAGTTCTGCTTGTAGCGTCAAAATTATGCATAAAGGCTCAAACACATATGCATGCATCCCCACTAATTTACTAGCCATCAACAAGCTTCTGGCCAAATTCTGGCCAATTTTAACCACTCATCTTGGCCAGAATTAGTAACCTGGTTTGCATGGACCCAGCACATATTGACAATGATAATTATTTTAAATAACTTACACTGAATATAAGAAGATTCACTTTTCTATAACCTAAAGGAAGAAAAACTGAACTTTCACAGAGATGCAAGATTTCATTTGGAAGATGAAATCATTGTCATACAGTATTTATTTTATTTTTTTTATAGTTTATGATAATCCAAAAGAGTGAAGTTCTACTTTAAGAATTAGTATTATGCCCTCAGGGTATCCAGCCAATATCTGTTGTTTTTTTTAATGAGAAAAAGTCAAGTTCATGAATCTAGACTTCAATCAAATACAGCTAATTATCTTCTAGTAAGTTCATTAATAGTAAAATGACATGCCTGAGGGAAAACGACACCCATGAAAGGCAGCCAAACTGATTTAACAGTGGAACAAATCTGGTATGTGCACATATTACAACCTTAATCCAAGTCACTGGAAAAGCAGAGCAGGAAACAAAAAGAAATTAATCCACCCACATAATAAAATAAATGACACTTGTAATTTGGACATTCCATCTCACATCTTACAGGCAAGTCTTCCAGCTCACAAACACATATGTTAAACATCTGAATTTTACCTGGAAGCTAAACATGACAGATGTTTAAAAGCTCAGTGTGGAGAAAACAAGCAAAGCACTGAAAATTGTGCAAGGGTCACAACTTCTGATGAAGCTAATATTTCCAGTGGGATTTAAATTAAAAAGAAGAGGGTGATGCAGGAAGATGTCAGTTATGGGAATAGGAAGTTCCAGCTCAGCTGCAAACACCATTTCAAATCGTTTAATGTGTTTAATGTTGCCTCGGAATATTGTGAAACTACTTAACACTGCGTGGATATTATAATACTGAAAAGCCATTACAGATCGACCCTGACAACACCGCATCAGCAGCCCCGCGGGCTGGGAAGTATCACAAGTTCACCACATTAACAAAACTGTTTTTTCCCCCAGTATATCTAAACTAATGGGCAGATTTAGAAGCAAATCAAAACTTTTACATCAAAAAATGAATCAAGTGGCGTATTCGTGACAGAGGCCATTGGTAATCATGAACCTACAGAGAATTAATACAAAGCCTGCAGCTTTCCTTCGAGCTTTAATGACTACTTAGCATTTTTAGCTCACCGATTTGGTTTAACAACCTCAGGTTTACTGTTTTGCTTCAGTCTCTGTGCTCTTTCTGATGCAGCAGCAAAGAGCAACTAGTCAACAATGAGCAACTAGGTGATAACGGAGTATTTATATTAAAAAAAACAATTTTAGATTAAAACCTGGGGTAAAATAAGAGAACCCAGCAGGAAAAAGTGCTACTGTACCACAATGACTGGATTTTTCTTCTTACTTTTTAAAATGTATTTTAGCTATTGCATACACAGCCCTTCAATGGAGAAAGGTCATGAGGCACGTTGTGAGGTTATTGTGTTCTAGTGCAGCACTCAGTTGTTCAAAATATCTGAAACAGCACCTTTAAGTACACACAAGCCAAGTTATTAATGTACAAAACAAAATATTCTACATGATCTGCATCCAGTTAAATTACCCACATAACCAAGTTCCTAATTCCAGTAAAAGCAAATCTCTTCCTCATTTTTTCTATTAATCTATGCGTACTTTTCAAGAAATATACACAGTCAGCTGCGGAGTTTGGGGAATCTCAATCACATCTCTCTTGCAGTAGAAGCAGGGAGCCGGAGACAAATGGAGCCAGCTTTCATTCAAGCAGTTCAACTTCTGCCATGCTGTTGTAACCTACGACAAAAAACAAAGGAACTCGTCTCATCTGCGTGTACCAAAACAACCCCGAAGGATCTAATAGCGCCATGTCTCAAGCATGACAACTTTGCAGTTCTTCACCAGCTCTCCCCTTTAATGGCTCGTTGTCTTGTTCACCCCCTCGTTCCTGCCTTGTTTTCTACTGATAACCCTTGTCTCCCCTCATGCTGTCTCACCCCTATCTCAATCTCCCACTGTCACCCACTCCATCATTCTACCATGCTTTATTTGCACCTCCTCTCCTCCATCTATTAAGTGAAGTGCTGGAGACAAGCCACTGGCTGTTCTAACACAATGGCCCCTCTATTCACATTGCTGTTTATCTGTTTGCAGACAAACCCTGACTAAACGTAGTGAATCAGCGCCTCCATACAAGCAGGACAACTTTGTTGTTCTACATATTATGCACACCTGGGAGCCTGTGTGTACAATTTTTTAATCAATGAATGCAAATAGGTCCGTATATAAAGCAAAACAGTTTATGGAGATGTGCTAGCATGATTATTATTTGACAATTGTTTATTTTTTAGCAGTCAGACGCTTGGAGGTTTTTCCATGTATACTGTAAGACCTAAATTGTACCCGACCTTGGAAATGGATAAAAATAGAAAAAATGGATGAAGGCAAACTCTCATTTATTAATTTCAAATCCATTGCTCTAGAGTACAGAGCAGAAATAACCCCATTTCAAAATTTCATGTTTCAAAGGCTTGTGGGTGTTATATATTAGTTTTGCACACATGGAAATATTTATGCACACGTAAGGGGAAAACACTGAAATTTTCCCTGTAGTACTGTACGTGTGTACATGTGTGGAGCCATTTGTGCGCACAAAAGGAATAGATAGATGGGGAGGCTCATGCGCTGGAGTTCTGTACAAATTGTGTGCCTTTCGTCTCTGCTCCTCTTTAATTACACAGTACAGAATCACAGGGGCTACCTGCATGCAAGCATAATTCTGCAGGAGCAGACATCAAGAGCACCGTTTATCATGCAGAGTGCTGACAAAAGTGGAACAGCTGAAATTTAGTATCTCTACATGATTTTCACTCTTGGTATAGACACCCCGCCTACATCACATAGAGTACTTCAGTTCAGGTATCAGTGGAGTTTTAGGGAAGAGCATTCTAGATGTCACTGAGGTTTAGGCTAGAAATTGATGCTAAAGTTTCACTGTGGAACCACATTAATGAGCTAAAAATCAGTGAGACCCAATATAACCAGTACAGTGCAGTCAAAAGTAAAAGGATAATGACATGAGCTCAGTTTTATTTGGCTCTAATTCAGCACAACAGACCAACAATGAAACATTGACTATGCAGTTAAAGTGCTTCGATAATCTTCTAATGACGTTTCGTGTGGGTTCAAAAAGGTTTCCTGCTTTTTGTGCCTGCACCTCTGAGTATTGGGACTGTTCCTGCTGCTCTATTCGTTTTGTTGTTTTTTTGCTTTCCCACGCTGCCAAACTCTCCTCACTCTCAGCTTTGTCATTACTCCTCTGATGCAATCATCTTTTTGGCCGTCTTCACCGAGTCAATTGGTCTCATATCCCCTCTTTAAAACTCAACGCTAATTATGTCAGTTTGCCTTCCAAGTCCATCTTTCCTCTTCTGCATCTCCACCTAATCCAGGATGTTCTGAAAACATTGTCCAAAGTTACAATCAGCCATCTGCTAACTCTGCTCCACCCCCAGACATTTTGGCAACTTTGAGACTTCGTTCTGTTTTTTACTTTACTGGAGTCAAACTGCCAAAAATGAGTTCAGTGTGGAACTTCTTTTTATACAATCCCCCAATTTTAGGACAATGGAGCTGAACAAACATACAGACAAGATATCCAAGTTTCCAGGATGACTTTAGTGATGGTGAGATCCCTATAATGTTTTTTTGGTTAATCTGTGCCATGAAAAGAAATTTTGTAAAGATTTATTTAACATACAATGAACTCTTCTAATTTAGGAGATGCCTTGACTTTCCTATATCTCAACCTTGTTTTCTTTAAATAAATATCTCAACACATTTTGAATTATTTCTCATCAAAATTTCTTAACAAACATGAGAAAAACTGTATTTACATTTTTTGCCCATGTGAAGAACATGACAGACTATCTGTGCACTTCAGTCTTAAATCAGTCATCAAACTTGATACAAACACCCAAGTAAATGAAGTCCCATACAATGAGAGCGCCGAATACAAAAAGCTGACCCGCTAACAGAAGTCGGATATTTCCTAAGTCTGGTCTAACCTCCCCTCCCCACTACTCTTCCAACCTTATCTTGATACTATCAAACAGCAACAGATCAATGGACGACACTCGGGTCTACACCTAGATGAAAGCAAAGGTAGTGTGGTGTCTAAATGTGGTAACTAAGCATCAATCATGTAAATTGCATTAAGGAGGACAAACATCTTCTTGGATTCTAAAACAACAGATAGCCTGCATCAGGAACTCAGTGATCTTAAATCAGGTTTTTAGTAGCAAAGATCCATTGGTTTTAATGCTTGTTGTTTTAATGGCAAGAGCCTCAAACCAACTAAGCCAAGTAAGTAAGTGTCAATAAACAATAATTAGCATCATGACTTTACTTCAATTTTACAATATTTAAAGTACGTAATGAGGAGTTGAGAGACTTTTAAAGTTACATATTCATAATTAAGTATTTATTTCGCTGGCATAATGAGAGAAATAAATGAAAAAGAAAAAAAAAAAACATACTACAGTTATTGAAATCTGCTACTGCCCAGCTGCCAGAATTGTGAATATATGTACAGGTCCAGATTGGGTGCTTTTTTATTTTGCTCATTTTTAACCTTTATGTTTTTATAAATCCTACACTGCACATTTGTATACAGCTTCAAATGAAAACAATTTGAAAGTAAAGACCAAATATTAAAACACATTTTTTTAATTTTTTATCTCAAAATTATGACAGATAATAGAAATATGTCAATGTGCTAACAGGCCCTTATTTGGGCAACACATCAATTTAGATGTGTGTCATACTGACTGCCTGGAATATTCACACAAACAGAAAATAACAATGAGCAAATCAAAACACCGTTTGTTATCAAAGTTTCTGTTGAATCAGTAAAAGTAGGAATAAATACATCGGGAAAATACGCTTCAAAGTAGCGCAAGTTAAAAGATGGATCACAGAGCAAAGGCTTCAGCACGCAAAATAAACAAAATCACTCAACAGCTCGTTTATCTGTTTATTTAGCGTGTTTGCTCATTCCCTGCGGGGTTTTTGTTGTATTGTGTGGTAATATATCATTTTGTAAACCTGTTTGGTTTGGATATGGATAAAATCAATTTACTATTCAAGTTGCTTGGAGTGAAAAAAAAAAGCTTAATATCATGGTAATGAAGTGGAAATTTGACCTACACAAAACAAAAGCTGAAAAGAGGTAGAGATCTTAAATTAAGGTGTTTTTTTTCCTTTTCTCATTTTCTTTGTTGGAGGAAATAGGCACTGCATGAACTCCTGCTTGTAACAATTTCCCAAATAAGCAAAAATGAAAGGAAGAAAGAAACGAGTGCGCTACACAATATTAAAGAAAATTGAAATATTTAAACAATCACATGCATGAAGCATGTGCCTTCATCTACCTTCCCCAATTTCTTGTGTCAATAACACTGAAGCGGCAACGTGACCGTATGGCAGCAAGTGCCCTCACCTCACAGCAAGAAGGTCCCACCAAAGCCAGACTGTGGAGTTTACATGTTCTCCCTGTGTCTGTGGGGGTGGTCTCTCCGGGCTCCAGCTTTCTCCCACAGTCTATAAACATGCACGTCTATTCCAAAAATGGCCAAAGATGGGAATGTGAGTGTGAATGGTTGTCTATCTCTCTATGGATGGACGGATTCAAATGTATTGGATTGAGATGGATGGATGGAATAACACTTATATGTTGGGAGTGATGCATGTGCATCATTTAGCGTTGCTAACAACAAAGACATCTCACTAAAAAGAGAAACAATGCAGGTGAGGAAAAGAGGCAAAGAAACAGATTTTTCCCCTCTCTCTGTTGCTCCAATGCCACCTGGGGCAGCAATCAACAAACCTCCCCCATTGTCTATCACAAACTACTCTCACAGCAAGAAGTATCCACTAAGACAAGTGGGACACTGTACAAGTTGTCTTTGAACCTTTTTAGGTGTTTTTATTGTTTTTGACTCTTGTTCTACCACAGACCTATTTCACACTTTCACCCTACAACATCAGCAGGATAGCACATGTAGATTAAAAATCATTAGGGGACCCTCAAGGGGAACCGCATCCACCTGCAGATTAACATAAAATGTGTTAGCATTAGGTGCAGCTATAAATCACCAACAGCCACAGTAGTACCGAAAGGTATAATGCAAATATTTATTCATGTTCCTCGCTCCATATATAGTAACATTTGTGTTTTTTGAAGTCAACCCAGAAATAAGGTGGGAGAAAGAGGCTGTGGAGTGTTGCAGAGGCATACAGGCTTACAAAACATGAGGGAAGTAAAAATAGTGAAAGGAGGACAAAGAGAGATGAAGACATCAAATAAATACAAGAAAATAAAAATAAAACAAACCAAAGGGGCAATGATAAAAGTGCAAGGGCAGGAGGGCAAAAATAAAATGGAGCCAGCAAAGAGCACAGCCTCGAGGCAAGATTAGAGTTTACCTTCAGTAGGGTTGATCGCTCCTGGTAAGCTTTCCCATGGGAGGGTCCAGGAAGGGCAAGGATGAGGAGTGAAGACTGCCTCGATGCCATTTTCCTTAGGGAAGAACACACACATGAAAACACACACACACACAAATATACAAATACAAGTTACTATAGAAACCTACAGCCTTTGTTGTAATCGAGTGACTTATTTTGTACAAGCCCTCTGCTACCTTGCACACAATACAACTCTTATTAAATTTTCAAGACAGAACATTGCTTCACCAGTACAGAACATACTCCAGCACATCTAGTACAATTAACTACAATAGCAAGAGAACCAGGGAAACCATGGTAAACTTTTTTTTAGTTCTCTCCATGATGACAGCAGGGCTAACTATGTATTTAACTAGCTTTGCTAAAGTTTGTCTAGATAGATGCAATATTTGTTGCTAGAAGGCAGCGCTATTTAGAAGCTCCTGATGAGGCTGTGTTCTCAGTTCTCCTTTCCTGCCGTGTTTCTCACCACAGCGTCTGGGGTAGCAACAGCTCATTTGCTACAGACTCTGAAATTGACTGAAACCGCAGGTATACAGGCATGGTAGAATGAGCGATCTGAATGGTGTTTTAAAATGAAACGTGAAAGGCATATTCTCAATCATGCAATAGCCTCTATTGGTAAAGCCTTAATTTTTCAGCAAGACAATGATCCCGAACTCACTGTCAATGCAGTAAAAGCACATGTGGATACAAAAAAATGAAAAATGAAACTCTATCAATCATGGATTGGCTTCCTCAGAGCTGTGTTAGATCATTTTGACAGAAAAGAACAAAAGGCAGCCAAGATCCAAAGAAATTTGGGTCATATTAAATAAAAATTTTTATGCAACCAGGACAGCGTAGATGGAAACACTCATGCAGAGGTTTCACCGAATTCAGAAATCAGTGGACGACATCACAGTAGCTATGTCCATCTTTTGTACTGTCTGTATTTACATAGACGTTTGCACTTGTTTCAGTAAATCCCTGGAGCTGTTTCCCATATAAAGAGGAAAAAAGCTCATCTTACTATAATATGACACCCTTTTAATAGAAGGTCTAACATGGAACATTAAATATGTGCAACATAGGGCTGCACGATTTTGCATAAAATGAGAATCACGATTTTTTGGCTTAGAATTGAGATCACGATTCTCTCACGATTTTCTTTTCCAGTATAAATATTTATTTCGCTTATTAACTGCACATCAACTTCGTAACAGTTGAGACTGAACATAAAAACACTAAATAAACATAAAAACAACAAATGTCTCACATTTTGTCGTTGCCGCAAAATATTGTACTGCTTGAAATTCCGTCTCCACCGTTGCTCGACGCTGCGTGTATAGAGCAGGTAGTGCAACAATAGAAAAATAGTTGCGGGAGGGCACTGTGTAGCATTTCTCTAGGGTGTTGATCATTTTCCTAAATCCCTCGTTTTGCACAGTGTTGATGGGAGCCATATCTTTGGTCATGTGATAAGTGATAGCCTCTGTAATTTCTTTGTGCCTGCGGGAGTTCGACGTGTATAGGGAAGCGCTGTATAAGGTTCCTGTTATTAATGTTTGGGTGGTTGACCGGGACGGATTTTCTCCTGTCACTTTCTCGTCATCCCTGACGTGCTCTCCGTTGTTTTTTCCCTGCTAATTTTAGCATCACACGGCACAGCTTCTGTATCACGTGGTATAAGGCTCCGCCCTTGTCATTTGTTGAGCAGGAAGAGTGAGCGCTTGTTTTCATGCAGATTACGTCCCGGATCAAAATGCGGTACAATCGTCGTCGTCTTTTTCTTTTTCTTTTCTTTTAAATCGTTGTCACTTGGAAATGAGATCGCACATAAGTATGAATCGAGATCGCGATTTTCTAACGATCAATCGTGCAGCCCTAGTGCAACACTATGGTCACCGTCTGTTACATTTAAATGTGTTTCATGAATAAAGACTTGACTATCATGTACAATGACATCAGAAAAATACATACACTGTGAGGTGCATCACTATGATGCAATAAAAGCACTGCAATTAAGACTATATTACTAAAAACCCTTAGTTCTGTTGACACTAACTGATCTGTGTGTTATACACTGGGGTTGAACAATGTCTCGCTGCCATATTAAAATATTCTAATATTTTGTTTTATTCATCTTTATATAAACACATACTACTATATAATACAAACCAATCAAAGTCTACAACACTGCAAACCTCAAGCTCAAAAAGTCTGTGCCAAAACCAATTATATTCACTCTCCACAGTAACACAAACTTGTAGTGCAAATGCTGATAAGGTCATTTTTGGTCACTGGGTAAATATGTTTGAGGTACCTCAAAGTACACTAAGGAAACATGCACCTTAAAGCTTTAATAATTTTGAATATGAAAAGGTGATTCTGTTTAAAGCTCTATTTCTTCTATTAAATCATATTCTTAAGTTTGATAGTTCACCTGCAACAAGGATGTCTGGTCAAACTTTAAACCCAAATGACAAATAATAGGTAATAATACAAGACTGCGTTATTATCCTGCCATAATGCTCGTTGATTTCAGTGAGGAGTTTTTCATGGGAACACACACAGACTGTCTTCAATCGCTGTTTCTGGAACAACAGCTCCCCTATGAACCCAATTCATCAGACATAAAATCAAAGACTTAACTTCCTTCCTGCAAACCCAGTAATTCTCCTTTTAAAAAAAACTCTATTTTTGATATCCAAGTTGTGTTAGCTTTTGTTAGGCAGTGATAATACCGGGTCTTAATTTCTGGTGTCGGGATGCCTGCTTGTTTACCATAGATACAGATCACAGGCTGGGGCTCCACAGATCACTGCATGGGGAGCTTGAACAGTATGCATGAGTGTGTGTTAACTGGAGTGATAAAGGGGCAGAGTTTATGAGCCATTTGTAATGTGAATGGTGTTGCGAGATGAGCCCACTGCCTCTGGTTAGCCGCCGTGAAGGATCGACTGTCACCATGTGAGACGGCAGACTGTGTGTTTATACCTTGGTGGGACACACACAGAGGACATATATGCGCACACAGACGCAAACAGACAGGCACATTACCCAGCGCAACAGCTGCACTGCAGACATGATGATGGCGACATGTAGCCATCCTTGTAATCCCTCTAGGCAGAGAATGGTGGCCATTGTGTGTTTGTCTGTGTGTGTTCACGCATTCCTCTAGGTTTTAATGTCGGATTTTAACCTGCCAGCAAAACTGTCATTTACACACATGTGGGCCTGACTAAATTTCATCCGGCAACACAGCACATCTAAAAGACACATCCCATCCTGACCACCCAGCTCACTCACCCTCATCAGAATTTTCCAAACCTCTTGTTTTTTTTTCTCCTCGCCTCGCTCACATTGTTATAGAAATGTAGCCAGCAGGAAATCACAGAAATATCTTTCCTAAGAGAGCAGAGCAAAAAAAGCCAAGTAAACAGTCTGAGGGCTCAGTGGCGAGAGGTTAGTCAGGGTTGAGGAGACAGTCTCCTTTAAAACAGCTGGGCCTGCTTATCTCCTGCTGTTGCAGAGGTAATATATGGAGCAAAGAAATCTATAAACGTGTGCGAATGAGCAAGTCTCTCGACAATCCTTCCTAAGGGACCTGCATTGGGTCGTGTATCTTGCCTGTGCACATGTAGATTTTTAGCCATAACTATAAACTAAGTAAAGCTATAACATTTTTGTTTTGGACCAGATTCACTGTTTTTATTGCACCTGAAATGAAGATAAGCTGAATGTGCACTGTCTGCACTCCTGCAAGTGGTAACAGGATCCACTGAGAATACTGAAATGTGCATTTAAAAAAAGCACCCCAGGCAAATACAGTGTTTTTTCTCATAAACAGATTGTTAGTCTTAAAAAAAAAAGCTTCTTTTTTTGTAATGTCTACAAGAGCAAAATAATATGCATCGATAACAGCTTTGAATTCCTTTCTTTTTTTTTTAAGACCACTTAAAATGTTAATTTTATGAGTGAAAGCAATCACTGTTAAATATCTGGCAGAAAAACTAAATATCCAACAATTACAAAAGTCTGCCAGAAACCGAAACATTAACTCAGAGCTACACTCTTGAAGGTGCAATCAACAGAAAATGGAGGCATGAAATTACAGGGATAATACTTAACAACCACTCTGGAGGCTGCGAATCTGTGCTGTTAGGGGACAATGGGAGGCAGATCCCTTGATATTAGGTCAGGATGGAAGTGTTGGAACAAAACATGTTTGGTTAACATATAGCTGCAAAGCATGCTGGGGATTAAGTAAAGGAAAGTAATCATTTACTTTGAGTTTAGTCATTGTGGGCCTTGGGCCGCCGACAAAAGGAACCTCTGGGGCCATCTCCCGGCCTTCTTCCTCTTCCACCGGTAGACTGGTTGGGTTGTCCTCTGCTGAGAGAATTGGGAGTCCAGACGTGGGAGCCTGGGGTATGGACAGAAGTAGCCCACAAGCCTTGGCTGCCCGAAGCACCCCCGGTACCTCCTGGACACGGCCGTACCAGCGCAGTAGGTGGGGGAGATGATGTAGAGTGGCGGCAGCGCGTTCTTGGAGGGAACACTATTAAAGACCAAGAAAAGGATGAAAGGATGAAAGAGAAAGAGGAAAACAACAAGGAAATATTGATTAAGTGACTCGACTGACATGTTACTGCCAGCGGAGCGAGATGCCACGTTCCACCAGAATTCACACATCACGCTGGTGAACACTTGTGCGACAGACTGGCAAAAAAAAAAAAATCTAAACAGAGCTGGCAGGAGGAGAGGGTGAAGAAACAAACAGAGACATGATCTGAGACGAAGCATAAGGGCACAGAGTGTGTGTGTTTGTGTGTGTTTGGACACAGAGTGGTGCACGGAGGCAGAAGGGGCACTCCGCAGCACGACAAGAGGGTGGAGTGGAAAGGATTCACTGTGGCTGCATGTGTTGTGGACAGTGATGGCCGTTAAGAGGAGACACGCTAGGCTGAGTGTGAAACTGGAAACCACTGGGGCACAGCTGACTACTAAAAGCCTCATTGTGAGAACTTCAGTTCTTTCCCACAGTCGAGGAATAGCTGGAGACAGCTGAAAGGTGAAATGAGACCCACTCCACTGCCAGACAATGCAGCATTCCTGATCAATAACAGCATAAGCCTGAACTTTACAGCTCTCGGTTCGCCACTGCAGTTGCTACCAAATTCATCACAAACAATGAGGCGTAATGAATATTCAGTGAGCACTTGAGCTTCTAAATTCTTCAAAGATTTTCAAGTTAGGAGTTTGTTTTTTTAGGTCAACATAACAACCTGCCAACTCTGTCAGCTGTTCCCAAAGTAAAGTCAGTAAAATGTATTTCAACCTGCTGCATTTGAATAAAAACCCTCCCCGTACAGTGTTATCAGCCTTTGCCAGGTGGCTCCAGACCACCTTTGAGAGCAAAAACTGTGCCAAGTCTGATGCAGCGAGTCTTCTTAACCCAAGTTTCTGCCTGGCTGGATTTAAAAAAGGGAACTGGGTGTACTACCTGTTCACCCTGACCAGAGTGTCAAAACCACACATCATGCATAATTTGACAAGTCATCATAATAAAAGTATTAAAGAGCCAGCAAATTCATGTAACTGCACGCTCCGGTCTGCATGAAAGCATTCAGTCTGACATCAGCGCCACTTTTGTATCCACGGAGACAAAGCCTTTCCTATCAGCACTTGACTGTTTGTGTAACAGGTGTATTATTGAAAGAGCATTTGTAAAGAAAGTGTGTCAGTGAAATAAAAGCGACAGGCTTAAACTGACAAAAAAGGGCTAATAAAATTAATTGTGCTTTGATGTGTATGTGCCATTCTTAATTAGACAGTAACAATCAGAATGAGGTTGTTGACACCACTCAAAAATTCATTACATGTCAAAAAGCCCTTACCAGATACTGATAGATGCACGGGAGCAGCACCACATCAGTCAGAGTGAAGTACAGTCCCTCGGCAAACACATGCTCCAACGGAGGCAAATCTGCTGTCTTCACTTTCCTGATCTCAGAGTTCTCTCTGGTGGCTAAAGCTGGTACTGAATCCACAGACAGTTTGGCCAAAGCTGCTCTAAGCTCAAGTCCATCACAGGCCTGAGACGACTGTCCAAGCCCGGACTCGGAGTCCAGGTTCTCTTGGCTTTCAGCAGACTCTTCACGTCTCTGCTCCTGGAGTTTCCGCCTTCGTATTTTGTCATCGTTGTGGACTCTGACAGGCTCCGCGAGCCTTCGCTCAAGAGTGAGAATGGAGAGGGGCACCTGTTGATCATCATTTGCAGGATTCTGGAGATGTTCTTCAACAGCAGAGGGGATTTCAATTTCACACAATCTAGTCCACCGGCTCACCTAAGAGTGAGGAAAACATGGTGTTTGAGGTCTGTCCGTAAATGCACTCAAAATAAAAAGGCTGAAATACAAGTCCTTATCATAGCACTGTGCACAACTTGTGCAGTTGTCAGATATTTATTTGTAATTAAAAACACAAAAAACATAACTTTGCTACATATTTCCAAAACAAAAAAAGGAGAAAAAAAGTTTTGGTGTCAGAATTTGTTTTTTCCAGTTTTTGACTTTTTGGCAGTTCCTTTTGTCGTTGTTCCCTTTTGGATTGAAGAGTGAAAGGATCACAAGTGGAATATGTGTATATGTGAAATACATCTAGTTTACCACAGAGTGCTTTAAATTTCATTAGCCAACTGGGAACCACCATTTGCTCAAATCTATTATAAATAACCTTCTGGGACCCTGATGGGGAACAATAGACGGTCAAAGTTGTGAGGTATAAGAGCTTTCCTAGATCTGAAACCATGCAAACTTTAAAGCAAACTAAGAATTAGTTCATTATTTACTTATAATACTTTTTAAAAGTTGTTAATTGTGTGATTTCTAATGATGATCTCTAAGATTTTGCATTTATTTGGTTTACTTGATTTTGTAGATTTGCAGATGGTCTTTATTTTTTGTTAACCGTCACTTTTTGTAATGACTGAGTTTTGGGGTTTTGTTCGCATTAAGTTGGTTCGGTTTTCCTTTCATTCAAAGATTTAATGGTTCTTTTTGATTTCAGCAAATCATTACTTATGGAGAGAGCATTACACTGCTTCACAACAGCTTTCAGTTTGTTCCTGAAGTCACTAAATGGTCAAAGCACTTTAAAAAGCATGCCTCATTCAGTCATTCACACAAGGTCTTTTTTTCAATGCGTTCTCTACCAAAGTGCTTTCTATCTAACATTCACACACATTCATATTCCAATTACTGCCTCGGGAGAGTAACTTGGGGTTCAATTTCTTGCCTAAGGATACTTTGGTTTCAGCTAACTATAACTGATTTGTAACTGTGTGCTTACTTTTAGACATATTTAACCTCCTAAAACCCGAACTCTTCCACAACATGCATTTTTAATTTCTTTTTGATATTCGGGCATATTGGGGCCCGATGAATGTAAAAACAAAGAATTACCAGATTTTTTTTCAACCTTATCACTTGTTTATTTTCTTTTGTGCATTTTTGTCGTTTGCTTCCCTTTTTTCCACTAACCTCAGCGCAGGCTTTCAGACAAGTCTTCTTGAAACCCAGCAGAGCCAGTACATCATTTCTGGAGGGGTCAGCTTCGATGGTTTTGTTGATAATATGTCTAAGGACCACTGCCAGTCCTGCCCTGCAGAGCTGCCCAGTCTCATCCAAAACAGCAGGGAGGCGACAGTCCCTAACCAGCTGCGGCAGAGCCTCTGACTGAACATCAGAGGAGTCCAGATGCTCTGGCAGCTGACTTCTCAGAGACTCGGAGCTGCTGGGTTTCTTGAAGACCAGGTAAACTTTAAAAAACTTGCACTCGCAGTAAGAAAGGAGGAATAGGACGATGGAGGTGTGCAGGGGAAGGCGCGGCTCCTCGTTTTGAAAGCAAACTTCTAAATAGAGAGAGGGCTGCTGCTGGTTTTCGGGCTGTTGCTTCATTGTAAATAAAGTCAGCACTGCGGGGTGAAACACATGTGAAGGTTTAAAAAGTAGCCTCGGTAAGGTGTTCCGAGGTGGGGTTTGTAAATGGAAAAACAGCTGTATCTAACACGTTAAATGTCACTATGAGTGATACTTACAGCAGCAGTAGCTTCTATAAAACCACGTTGTTGTTATGGTGTGGGCTGCTTCTTCTTCTTCCCCTGTGCTAAAGCTACCACAGCTTCACCTGTTTTCTACTTACGAATAAACAACACACGATGTGTCACTGGAAAAATACATGTAAAACTGTATAATATATTATATGCCCGCTCCATAAAACTGGTTCTTTTAAAAAAAAATTAACTATTCAACGAAGAAGCCGTAATGTGAAATATTCTGGAGTAACACAAGTTGCTTCATAAGGTTCCGCGCTTATATCTTGCGGACATATTTGAGTGTTGCACAGGTTAGAGGAAACGGCTTCTTTGTAGGAAGTGTTGTTCTGCCGTCAGTTTCCCCATGAAATCGAAAAGACCGGATTGAGGAGAGACAAGCTTACGAGAAGCAGAGTGTGAGGTATGGTATTCCAGTTTAACGATTTCATTCGTAAATCCTAATTTCTAACTGACAGCTTCGAGTAACGAGAACTTTTACCGTTGTGGTGCTATTATGGTCCCTTGTGTTGCTGCTAGTCCGGACTGAATATGTTACGCAGCAGCCGAAGTTAATCTTTTTTTAATTTGTGTGAACTTTTAAATATTACACCCGACAGACGGAATTGAGACATTTGGGACTCAATCTACAAACGTGAGAAGGAAGATAATAATAAATATTTGTTTTAACCCACAGAAAAAAAGCACATGACGTATCACAAAACACAAACGCATGTCATTTACCTTGGAAGTCGGTGCTAACAAAAATGGTAAAAAAGCGCAAAATATGATTTATTTCGGTTCTTAGCAAGGTAGAGCCGTTTAGCTATTACTAGCAGTACAGCATCGTATTTGTTTTTTAATCTTAAAATGACCGTCGCAGCACATTCATGGGTAGAATCTGACCAGTGCTCTCTGCATGGCTTATTTAGCGAATCATAAATACACAAAAGTGACAGTACAGATTATACATTTTACAGTTTTACTGCTGTTTACGTTCACTGCCGCCATCTTGGATAGTTAACTCGGGGTTGATGGGTCTGTTCCGAGTGGGGAACCTGAGTTGAGGAGATGTTCCAGATTAACTGGAATCTACAGATTGACTGGGAACAAGGAAATTCAGATTTTCGACTTAATCTGGAACGCACCATTAATCCTAGTTTTCCCGGAGATCTGTCGTCTCCCCTTCAAGTGCCCTTCGTTTAGTAATAAAGATGTTTATTGTGACAGAGCTTTAACTCATGGGAAACAGTTTTCACTAAATATTTAAGTCTTACTAAAATATTGACTTATGCATAATTAATGTTAAGAGCACCAGAAATAGATGCATGATGTTTCAAGGAATTTAAAGAACATGTTACTTAAAGTGTTGTGAAAAGGTATTTGCCCCTTCCTGAATTGTTCACATTTTTAGCACTTAAGTTTCTGTTCAAGAAACAAATTTTAACGATAACATAAATAAATATAAATATCTTATTGTTGAATCATTAACTCTGACCTTAACTGAGGCAAGTGAGACCTGCTGTTCTTTAGTTGTCGTTTTGGGTTCTTTTGTGACCTGGATGATTTTGGTAGGTCGGTCACTCCTGGGAGTGGCTCTCGCAGTGGTTCACTAGAGTCCCAATGCCTTAGAATTGGCTTTGTGACCCTTTCCAGATTGATAAATGTCTTTGACTTTGTTTCTCTGCTTTTTGTCACTTTCTTTAGATTGCAGTCTGGGGCTGATTGTTTTAGCCTACTTCACTTTGTTAAACAGGTTCTATTTAAGGGATTTCTTGATTTAACGTGTCTGACAGTAATCTGGTGGCAACTGCTTTTTCACATGGGGTCAGGTCGATTTGGATAGCCTTTTTCCCTAATAAAT
This sequence comes from Astatotilapia calliptera, assembly GCF_964374335.1. NCBI lineage: Eukaryota > Metazoa > Chordata > Actinopteri > Cichliformes > Cichlidae > Astatotilapia > Astatotilapia calliptera. Next base: position 24,181,836 of record NC_137427.1, on the reverse strand, counting down.
GGGGGGGGAAAAAACCAACAATTTTTTTACTCTTACTATCCTTTGTTGTCCTTAGTTTAACTAAACTTGTTTAACTGCACATGATTTACTCAGTAGAGGGATGTTATTTGTTCCCCGAAGCCCGAAAAACTGTATTTTCTGATCCTCAGTTTCCATCATGGCTGGACCTGTCAGTTTGGAGTTGGATCCCATCTTTCTAAAGGCACTGAGTTATTTACACTCCAAAAGTAAAGACTCAGCTGAGAAACTGAAAGCTCTCCTTGATGAATCCCTTGCAAGAGGAAGTGACTCATCATACCGTTCATTACAAAAAGTAAGAAACTGGAGACGTACATGTTTATACAGTCTCTTTATGCTGTATCTCATTGTTGTTAAACCTTAATTTCCCTTTCTCAAACTAAAAATTATTATTATTATTATTATTATTATCATCATTATTATTATTGTCATGTGTCCTCAGGACATAGAGGTATCAAAGGGGACTGTGTCAAAAATGACTTTAAGTAAGCAAGACTCCAAGTCTTCAAGTTCTTCATCTTCAAGTAGCAGCAGTGGAAGTAGTAAACCTGAGAAGAGCAAGAAAGACAGTGAGAAGAGACCATCTGAGAAGGTACTGTGTGAATTTTGCAAAACTACTAGAAGATCTCGACAACCTGGTAGTCCAACGCAAAAGATGTTGCGTTGGACCATACAATCCTTCTTGTAAGGTGAAGTAGTGAAAAAAGAAAAAAAAGAAGGGAAAACATAAGTAAGTCAAGAACACTCTGCGATTTAAGCAGTCTTTTCTTCATATTTAACATTATTTAATCATTTTGCAGACACTTTTGATATTCTCTGATGATCGTAAACGTGCAGCTAAACGGCTAAAGAGCTTTTCAGGATGGAGAGGTCAATAAGTCGTGACAGGCCAAGTCAAATAGCTGCTCTCACTCCAGCTTAGCAGCATGCCAGATGCCTAACATGAATCTTTCTTTAGTCGGCTGTGTCCTAGTCCTGTTTGGCTCCTGTGAATAAGTATTTGTTTTGGACCTTAAGCACGTGTACTCTCAGGCCAGACAGGCTACCAGGTCTTTTTAAATTTATTTTTAGTTCAGTGCATGGCTGTAGCGGGCAAATCAAAGGGAGCTTCTCTCCTTATACTGAGGGGGGAAAAGGAATGAATAGATATTTTAGTAAAACAATGAACCTTTTTTTATGGTGAAAAGTGGAGGAGTAATCAATCAATCAAGGTAGAGAACCAGCTCAGAGTAGGTCAGAGCTACTTACATGTTAAATAAATTTGAGTTCAGAAATTTCCTGCAAATCTGAGAAGCATACGTATGTACTATTACATAGAAGAGTACTAGTGTTACAGTGAAGTAGATGCAGTTTGAAAATGTTTGTCAGTGATGCCAACATGCCATGTCTAAAATGTGCTCTTTCTGTCTTCCTGAAAAAATAGATCAGGGTTGACTTGGGTGAGGTGGACCCCCCGAAAAAGCCTCGTTTGGAGAAACAGGAGAATCGCTCTTCTCCGATCACTGTGCAGACGAGCAAAGACCTGCTGCCAAACATAAATGATGATGAGACCAGCGCCGATGACTTCGCCATGGAAATGGGCCTGGCTTGTGTGGTTTGCAGGTACATGTTGAATATTTGTAGATATGGTAAATTTTTGAGTTGCCGTCCCAAGTTTTATTTTTTTTTAACCTTTTATTATCATATGCCGAGTAAAGAAACATGTTTTTTCTGTCCCAAAGTGAGCCAATGAAATTCTTGCTTTTCCTGTCCACAACAGATACAACCTAAAAAAATCCACATACAAAATAGATAAATAGAATAAATGCTAATTACAACAACAGCATATCAGAAATCCAGTAGGATTATAGCATATGAAAAAAAATTGTACTTGGAACTTTTTCCACTTTAAATTATTGAGATTCATTTTACTCCATCGTCAACCTAAACAGGTAAACGTGTTAGCAAATTAATTATGTGTCCCTGCCATATGTCTTTACTTTCCTGCTGTTTTTATTCCTTAAGACAAATGACCGTGACCATGGGGAACCAGCTGGTCGAGTGCCAAGAATGCCATAACCTGTACCACCAGGACTGCCACAAGCCCCAGGTGACCGACAAAGAAGTCAATGACCCACGGCTTGTGTGGTACTGCGCCCGATGTACCAGGCAAATGAAGCGTATGGTGAGGAAAGTAAATTATCTTCCAGTATCAGCTTTGTATTTGGATTCAGCGAGCTTGGTTTGTTTTTAAGTGAAAAGTTGTTTGTTTGTTTTTGTCCACAAGGCCCAGAAACCTCCACAGAAGCCGTCCCCTGCGTCTGCATCTTCAGCACCTGTTGTAAAAGACACACTAGTGAAAAAGACGGAGCTTAAACCCAAAACTGACACAGCCAGCACCTTCCAAGCATTCAAAAGAACAGAAGTGAAGGTATGTGTTAACTCGTTATGGCTTCCATCGACGTGCATTGTTAATGCGAATGTTTATACACAGCCTTTGTGTCGTCTCACGTTCTCCTCCTTCTCAGACAAGAAAAAGTTATGATTTCACATCCGTAAATTACTTGGGACTGCAAGGGAGAGAACAGCAGTTGCAGTCAGAGTGCAAAGCTGCTGTGAAAGGAAGTCTGCATAAATCCCCGCAGAGGAAAATGAGCAGAAAGTGTAAACTTATTTTCAAGGATCAGCGTTCCAGCACGGTGCCATTTCTCCAGAGGGAATGGGTTTAAAACTTTTCAGAGCGCTTTCACTTAATGGAGTTCACCAAAAAGTTATTTTGATAGCAAACATGATACCCTGTAGTCACAGATTTGATTATGTTAATACTTCTACCGTGAGGTGTAAGAGTTTTCATAGTTTGCAGCAAAAGTATTGCTCAGGCAAGCAGGACGCGGCGTGAGTAGCTGAGGAATCACATTTTTACTTGATATTTAAGAAACTGCAACTGCGCTGTATGTTGTTGTTTTTCCTGCTTATAGGCTTTTATTTTTAATCAGATGCCGTAACAAAGCAGAGGCTGGTAATTTGATGCTTCTGCTTTGCAGTTCACAGACTGATGCAAAGAACCTTTTCTTGCATTTATAGGTCATTTTCATTTTTGTAATCATCTGTTCACCTTCTGCCTCCAGCAAACTTCTTTAATATATGTTCAGTCACATTATAATTGAGTACAAGAAGGTTGAAACTCACAAAAAGTGCCTGCAGAGATTATTGGTAATAAATTTACTAACGCACCAGTGACAACGACAATTTTATTTATATAGTACATTTCATTATATTAAAGCTCAGTGTGTTTAATACAGAAAAAGAAGACTTAACACCATAAATCAGTGGAAAATGCTTAAGAGAACAAAAAAAAAGAATAACGCATATTAACTGTAGGCCTGTGTGCAGAGAAAGGTTTTGAGTCCGTTTTTGAATCTGCACACAGATGTAATTGAACTTGAGTCAGCAGGCTGCTTGTTCCCAAGATTAGGACCACAATAATTGAAAGCACCTCAAGCGTACTTGGATCAGATTTTGGGAGCAGTTAAAAGATCACCCAGGAAGTTGATTCTGTTCATCTGGACGTAGCGTTTTCAGTAGGAGAAATGTTTCTGTCACCCATCCAAGTGACTTCTTCGGTCTAAAGAAGTGACCTCTCTGTCACTCAACTCCCAGTGTTTTCGTTGAGTTGCAATCAGGGTTCATTGCTCTGCCAACTTGTCTGGTGGTCAGCTCTGCCGCCAGCAGTCAAATAGCACAAGCTCCAGTCATGTCATTGTTACCAAACTGTTGGCCTTGGGTGTCCTAGATAGATGAATGGTCTTTTGGAGTTAGTTAGATAAAGGCATTGTGACTTCTTCCCCAAAATTGTATTTTGAGTCACAGGACTATTCACAATAATCAGTCAGCTCTGACTGTTGGGAACCATAAACACAACCCTGCATGCATTTGGACAACTAGTTTTCTTAACAGAGAAGCTCTTCCTGAATTGGGCCAAAAGTGCATTGATGTGACAAGAATAGGGGTGACCCAAGCACATCATCGATAGACAATGAAGCCTTCAAGTCCTGTACAAAAGCGTCAGTTAAAAATGGATTGTATTCAGCTGAATACTGTTTTCCTAACCCTCCTAATTCAACTGTATAATCTTAGCTATGGTGGCCACTGAAGGACAAATGGGTTTTTTGAAAACTAAAGCTCCAAACTAGGTTCTTCAGGCCCAAGTGGGAGCAACAGGGACTTGTTCTCAAATAATAAAACATAAATGAAAGAGATGAAAAGAAAATCCAAGTAGTTAGTAGTTTGTTATTAGTCAGTATTACACTCTAATAATGACAGTAACCTTTTCCCATGCAGCCACCAGCCACTTCAGCCAATCCCACCAGCAGCAGCTCCTCCTCCTCGGGCAGCGGTCTTACCGGCTGGGCTGCATTTGGCGCCAAAACGAGCCCATCTCTTCCTGCTAGCACCAAACTAGGTTCCTCAGGCCCAAGTGGGAGCAGCAAGACCTTGACAACTCCTTCTGGACAGAAGCCTGTTGGGTTATCTGGGCTAGCTGGAGGAAAGTCGGGGCTTGGGAGTGCAAAGATATCTGGGAGCGGCAATGGAAACGGCTCCAGTCAGGCAAACCTGAAACCGCCTCCACCTCTGACTCTGGGTAAGCAGCCGTTGAATAGGTCATCGAGCGGTGAAGGCCAAAGCAAAGGCAGCTCTTCGTCAGGGGCCGGCTCTCCTAACAGCTCCCAGACTGGAGGCAATGGAGGCAGTAACGGAGGAGGTAATGGAAACAATGGGAATGGGTCAAAGGCTGCACCTGGGGACAAACTACCTACAACCCAAGAGTCCCAGCTTAACGCCATGAAGCGGTTACAAATGGTGAAGAAGAAAGCAGCGCAGAAGAAACTGAAGAAGTGAGTGAGGACTGAGTGAAAGGAGGAAGAGTTGTGAGGAAAGGGGAAAATAAATGTTCAAAGAGGGCTGGTTGAGTGCCAGAGCATTACGTTTCTATTTCAAGAGCAGTTGTACATCAAGTAACACCATTGAGTTAAATACTTGAATTTCACTTTGTTTAAATGCTGCTAGACTCGTGTGCCTCATCCTGTCCTTACAAATCTAACCAGTGAAAAAAGTGTCATGTCACTTTTTATCAGTTAGTGTCATTAAATATCCTGTTCTTACATACTCGCAGTAGCTTTGACTTTATTGTGACTGTCTCAATTCAGTCATTCAGTTTTATTGGGAGAAATAGAGAATGGAGAATAAACCAGAACAGCAATAACCACAGAGGCAGTTTTTATTCATAACGTTATCAACGACTTTGAACATATTTCTTCATTTCAGGGCAAACGGTGAATAAAACTTCATATAAATCATTTCACATAAAACATATACTCTTATCTATAAATCATGTCATATATTTTTATATATAAAAATTTACTTCATTAATAAATCACTTCATTATTCATATGAACTCGACAACACTGAAGTATAAAAAGTGCTCAGCACAGTGCCCTGTGCTTTTATAATTCTCCACATTCATCACAGATCACTGGTCAAGCTCCATTAGTGAGCTCTCTTGTTATCTTCTGAAGGCCAAGCAGGTTCAACATCAACACTATGGTATGATAATAATATCTGTTGGGATGCTCGCCAAGCAGAAATGTAGCTTGGTTCAATTACATTTTGTTAAAACGGTAAACTGATGCTCAGAATTGGGTGTTTTAGGCGTAGGACATCCTGCCGAGGTAGTTGGCCGGGACGTATCCTTTTTGTCCGTTAGCCTCAGCCAACCACCACTCCTTGTTACCTCCCAGGTCACAGAATTGAAGGATGCGAACGTGCTGGTGCTCCTGCAGGGTCAGTTCCTGTTCGCATCGGGCTTGAAATGCATACACGGCGTAATACTGTGGAAACAGACCCAGTTTAGGTGTGAGCAAAGGCAGATGCAATTATCGCTTTTAAAATGTGTTAAAAGCAAAAAGCTAAGATTCAATCCAAAAACCTAAAACAAAAGGCATCATGAAGGAATATGTAGGCACTCCTGTTAATCCAGAAGGTGGCAGTGTTAAGCTTCCTGGCAAAACACAGCAGTAACACCAATACTGATTCTCACTCGCTGCGATCCATTAACCTATGTCAGTTTTTATTTATAATCTTTTATGTATTTCAAGACCTTTTAACTCGATGATGATCAGAGATGTATTTCAGTCAAAGGCCCCAAGGACGAACCCTACGAGTGCTGCTGAGTGACAGCAATCTCACCATGTAATGCTATTTTAAAAACAATTAAATTTAATGTCAGCAGACAGGGTGAAGCCATTAGACGTGATTTTAGAGTGACTCATCTTCTGCTGATCGAGTCTATATACCTGCGGTCCTCGTTTACCTACGCGCTGCAATAACCCATAATTCACAGCTGTGGCTCGGGTAAACCATTAGTTATTATTGGCTGAGCCTTTTTTTTTTTTTTTTTTTTTTTAAATCAGTTTTTTTAAGGTCTATGTGATGTGTGTTTTGTTGTTGTTGTTTTATTTCTGACCTTGAATTTCAGTCTTCTTTTTTTTTTTCTAACTTCAGTGTATACAGCTACTCTGACCTTAACTGTTAGGTTATCCTCTATGGAGCTAAGTAGTGCGATATGTTAATATGACACTGTGAGAGCAGTACTGATCAGCTGGCAGACCACCACACACACCTGCTGAGCCTCCGAGTCCACTGTGTCCTCCGTGTCCTCAGTGCTCTCCAGCTCCCCCTGCAGGCCCGAGAGAATTGAGCAACTGTCAGTGGCGCTGAGCTTGAAGCTGCGCAGGCTGCTGCTGCCGCTTCCTGACACGAACAGACTCAGGTCATCAAAGTCCTCATCCACCGTAGCAGGTGGCTGCTGCTGGGGCTGCTCTTTGGCCATCTGGCCTGCCCGCTGCGAGTCCCTCAGAGGGTTGTACTGCTTCAGGAAGGTGGAGTAGACATAGCCTTGCATACCTGACAAGGGACACAGAGATAGTTTGTCAGGTTCACTAAAATTAAGCTTTTTTTTTTTTTTAAGCTTTATTTAAAAAAAAAAAAAAAAAAAGCTTAATCTCTCTTTATATGTAGCCCTGCAGATTATTATGGATGTTATAGAAAAATATCAATATGGCATCTTCTGCCAGAAACGTAATCTTTTAAAGCCACTGTTATTTTTTTCATTTGTCTTTCATTCATATTTTTTGATTGGCACAAGAAAATAATCCATTCAAATCACAATGGGATCAAAGCAGCAATCTTAGAGATGTATGACAGTGAGTGTTAAGGGGCTTCATCCAGAGGCCACAGAGCACTTGCTTACACAAGTCTCGAATCCAGTTCCAGTGAGTTACTGAAGAGTGTGTAAATATGAGGCCCGCATATTCATAGTGTTGATATCAACAGAAGGAAGAACAACAACTTCCTGGGAATGCTTGTTATCCCTGAGGAAAAGACAAGCCTGTGAAGAATGTACTTTACGCCAAGAAACATACACACACTATTTTTTTTCTAGTGTTCTTAAAAAAGAACTTGTTATTTCAGAGTACAAAGATGAGCACCAGTGATATCTCTTCATCCTTGTCTCTGAATCCCCAGGGGAAAAGTCTTTGTACTCTAAGTAACACTGCATACAACTGCGTACAGCAGTTTGTTCCAAGCAAGATGCTGGGATCTCAGGTGCCTCTATGAGACGCAAAGCAGAGATAGAGACAAGCTATGGAGCCGGCATTGTTGTGAGGCAACGATCTCCAGAGGCAACCATGACAGCACAGGAGCTCCTGGGACAAATTCTCATCTGCTGACTTATCAAGGCCAGAAAGTAAAGTTTGGTGTGAGTGTTTTCACAGAGAAAAATGCATTAGATAAAACCTGTGGCACCCATACTTGCAGATGATCCAGTGTGATAACTTAATCCACGGTGTGTGTCTTACTAACAGTACTACACGCGCGCGCACACACACACACTTGCCTCCAGTGTGTACCAGCCAGCGGCTGCTGCTGCCCATCGGATCTGTGTCCTCAATCAGAGCTACCAGCTCTCCCTCCAGCAGGCTCAGGTCCTGCTCCTGGCAGCCATTGCACTTCCTCTTCAACTGGTACAGTCGGTTCACTGGGTATTCTGCCAGCAGCCAGGCACGCTGTTCCTCGGTCTGATGCTGCACCTCCGGCACCTGAAGGACAGCACAACACGAAGTGTTGCTGTAAATATTTGAAGCGGGTATGTGGTGTGCAGGTTTACGTAGGAGTGTTAGGTAACAGTACACAAGGGTAATCTAGGGAGGGTGAATGGTAATATGATCCTGGAGCTAGGACGTTCAAACACATCTATTCACGTGCTCAAGAAAAAGAGCCTTCTAATATAGGTGCAGATGTTTTAGTGTATATGCGTATGCAGACCAATGAGCATGCCAATATACAGTACTGTGCAAAAGTCTTGAGCCTCCACAGTGTTTTACTGATGGCTGTATCTCTCTCATGACCTCCTCTGTACGTATTGTAAAATTTGGATACTTCCCCCAATAAGACTAATTGTTACAGATTTTCAGCCCAATTCTTATGTAATTTAGAATACCTCAGCCTTTTTTCCCTGTTTCCCTTCTGTAAGAATGGCTTCTTGGCATCCATTTCTTAAGGACATGACTTTCACTGACTTCGTTTTTTAGTCCTGTCACTTCTTCTATTGTATTCTATTTGTTTAATTTCCTCAAGTTTTTGGGGATACAGTGCACACCATCCCAAGATATGCCAAGTTTTGGGCTAATAGTTTTTGGAAATCACCTTGTTGGTGCAAAAATACCATTTTATGCCTGTAAAACTGTGCTACATTTGACAATTTCATAGAGTTGGCTAAAGAAATGGGAACTAATGATGTGTTTTTGTGAAAGGCTGCTAATAAAAAAGTGCTCCCAAGCCCCATTTAGATCTGGTAACAGACACAACGCTGGTGCATCCTTTTACTTGTTTTGTTTTTTATGCTTGAATGACGCAAAGTTCAGTCTTTGCTGAGTAAACATGCAAAAAATAAAAGATCAGGTACAAGAACTACACTCAAATTGAAATAGCAGGGAAAAAGGGAAAAAGCAGCCAATGCCCAAAGAAAAACTTTGAAAGACCGTAAGAAGCCTGGAGAACTTTTGCTCAAGAGCACTTTAAAAAGAAGAAAGTCTGGTCTTCTGAAGCAAATTATAGAGAAATGATGGTTGGGTCAACACACTTACACAATCCTGCAAATGAGACTGATGCCCATCTCCTGAATCAAGTACTTAGCTTCATCATAGCCTGGGATCTGTGATGCGTATAACTGAGCATTTATGCCTTGCGACTGATTTTGTCAGAGTTTGGAAAAACAAAGGTCTTTTTGAATTTTCTCAAAACTGAAGACTATGGCACATTTGTTTTAACCTGTGATCAGTGACGAATGGAAAAATCCTCAGACCAGAGGTTTTAAAATCACACACTTGAGGCTTTACGTAAAGGTGAGATTAGTCTGTTCAGCTTTCTTACCGCAGTTTTCCTGTCTCGTTTTTCAAAGCTGACTTTTCGCTCCATTAACTTCTGTGCATTGTCCTTGACAAAAGTCAGATTATTCAGCTCATCCATGATGCTGTTCTGGACCTCAGCAATGTTTGACAGCGGAGGCTGAAAAGGCAAACATAACACAGGTTAGCTTTATTGTTCTTTTATTTTTAAAAAAAAACCTTTAAAGTCTTCCAAATGGGATATTTGTAGATGTATCCTTACTGGTAGCTGGTGCACTGATGGAGCACCCATCAGTGCATTATTCATCAGCCCTCTAAGTAGCGCCACTAGAAACACCACACTGTTAGTCAGGATAGTGTATGCAGCTGTGTTGAACCTCTGCAGTTCTTCCACTAGCAAAGCATTGAGAGCTTCGTAGTCTCTCTTGGCTGGACCTGGTGGGTCTTCTGATGCCGGTGAAAGAGAGGAAGAAGTGGTGGAAGAAGAGGATGAAAAAGAGGAAGAGCGCTCCAGGCGACTGCAGTAATCTAGTAATTTGTCATAGCGTTTTTGGATGAGCTTCTGAGGGGCTGTGAACATGCCGTGCAGAGAGGAGAGGGGGGTGAGCACCAAGTGCTCCAAATTGTCTCTCTGGGGGAAAAACATGGCAAAAGGAAAGAAATGAAGATTAGTTTGTGTAGCTCATAACATACTTATTTAATTTGTACATATAAACAGTTTTGTTTTGTGAGCATCTCCTTAAAAATAAAAAGAGAGAGATCTTTTTGCAAAATCTTTTTCTATGACGCATCTTTGAGGCCCAGCAGTTTTCTCAAAGTGGAGATGAAGAGTGTACTTTGACACTGGCACAGAATATCATGCAGTGATACAAATATAAAAGCAAACTGGAAACATTTTTGCACTGAAGGACAACAAATAGCACACTTACAAAGACCTTATAGGGATCGTAGCCATTGTCGTGGACCAAACCATTGCCATCATTTTTGTTTGAATCCTTGACTATGTTCTTCACATCCTGCACACTCTGAACAGCTACAGACACCATCTCCTGCAGGAAACATGGAAAAACAAACCTTAAAATAAGCCAAATTATATATTATGCATATTTTGCAAAAGAAAATGGTCAAACATGTACTTACCTGAGTGTACTGCAGGTAACATTGAACGTTTTTGACCAGTTGCCTCGCAGCTTTCTCTAAACTCCTGAAAAGCTTCTCCTCTCTGTCAAACACTTCATCTCTCACCTACGGAAATAACACATCACTTACACATAAACATACTAATAGCCAATTATTCCTCTGTATAGCTCATATTAGCTATAAAGAGTGGAGAATGAACTGGAAAAAGTTTGCTGTCACTTTGTTTTACCTGTGTATCAGCACCCGCGAGGATTTTGAGATAACCGGCAAACCTGTCTCCCTTCTTCCTGATGGAGTGGATGTTAAACTTGTTTAATTTTCCCCTCAGCGTGCCGTCATCCTCCAACCTCTTGTACTTCATAACTGAGAATCAACAAAAAGCCGGGGAACAGGTCTGATCAGATTTGGTATGGATATATTTGGTATGGATCGTGTATAAAACACACATACCGGTACACAAAATAAATTTGCAGTTTTGCTAAAGCCGTTCATATAGATGCATTTTTTTACAAACACACATTATGAATAAAAATTGCCTCACGTATGTCAGTGTGAATGAAATCTCACCTATGTCCTTGCGTCTTTTGAATTCATTGATGTTAATATTTATGATCTTGGCAGCTGTGAATGCCTCCTGCGTCGGCTGATAGTCGGTGTGGTCTTCAGGCGTGGCGTGCCACAGCTCCCCAAGAAGCAATGGGTACTTCATGATCCTCTGAACGGGTTTGATGAGCAGTGAACCCATATCCAACAAATTAGGTTTCCCTCTGTGCAAATGTGCATAATAGCCAATAATCAGCTATCAAAGCTAAAGTAATAACAAAAAATACATAGTGCAAAAATTTTGCCAGTAACTACACTTACTCTTTATCATAGATTTTCCTGAAAGGAAAAGAAAGAAGATTACAAACAGAAAAGGATAATTTTTGGAATACATAATAATAAACATAAAAAAAAATAATAAAGGTGAAAATCATTTAGAGAAAGTAGCTTAACTTACTTCAGTGCTAATACACATGTGGTAAAATGTTGCTTGATTTCTTCATCTTTCTCATAGGATTTGAGGGATGCGTTAGCCTCATCATGATGGTAACAGTAAATCTTATATACATCTTCTAAAGCTGCCTTTGCCTGGATAAATACGTCTCCTTTAAATTAAAATGGGAGACAACATGTTTCATTTACTACTGATGTGACCAGCAACAATCGCCAAAGACAAAACTGCTTCAGTCAGACAGCTTGTCAGTCACTCAGAAACTAGACTAGCGTTACCTATGACAACGGCTTCTGGATCAGGGTCAGCCATGGCCTCGTGCAGTCTGTGAAGGAGTGCTGCAGAGACCTCACACACCGTCTCCATGTTGGTGAACAGTCGATCCACATCCACAACCTGCAACCCAGCAGACTCAAAATGTACAAGTGCATTTTCTACCCACACGTCAGTTAAACTGAGTATTGTTAAACCAAAGGTTGATGTTATTTAAATGACCAGGCTTTGCTTTGTTTTGACATTTAAGCAGAGATTCATGACCTTCTATCAAATGCTCAGCGTATAGTTTAAGAATTTGAACTGAGGTTTACATTGGCACTGATTTTCATTGTTGTTGTCGCATACACCAGACAGGTTTTTTGGTATACCTTGCTAATATCCCCTTTAGCCTTAATAATGTGTTTTATTCTTTTTGGCGTAGATTCTACAAGGTGCTGGAAACATTCATAATGACATGATCATAAGATGGATGCACTGTTGTCATAAATTGGTAGACACTGAGGTAGGTTGTGGTGTTTAAACAATGCTCAACTGGTAGTAAGGAGCCCAAAGTGAGCCAAAGTATTTCCCCCACACTGATATCACAACCACCAACCTGAACCACTGAAACAATGCAGGATATATCCATGCTTTCATGTTATTGACACCTAATTCTTACTCTATCATCTGAATATCGCAGCAGAAATTGACACTCATTTCGTCTATTGAAAATTGTTTTAGTTGACACCCAGTGTGGTCTTCTGATGCTGCAGCCCATTTGCTCTAAGGTTGAATGCGCTGTGCATTCAGAGATGCTCTTCTTGGTTGTAATGAGTGGTTATGTGAGTTATCGATGCGTTCCAGTCAGCTGAGAGCAGACTGGCCATTCTCTGGCCATGTTATTTACTCAAAACTGCTGTTCACTGAAAATATTTTGTTTTTGGGACAAGTCTAAGTTAACCCTAGAGATGGTTGTGTGGGGAAATCCCAATAGATCAGCAGTTTTTGAATTACTCAGACCAGGCCTGCTACTGGCACCAACAACCATGCCACAATCAAAGTCTCTTAAATCACTTTTCTTCTCTATTCTGATTCTCCATATCTCATGTCTAAACACACTGAATTCCTGCCATTTGATTGGCTGATTAGCTATATGCCCGAGCAAGGACTTAAACAGGTGTGCCTAACAAAGCGGCCAATGAGCGTATATGGATATCTGTCAGCGGTAAGGTTACAAGAGATTTTAGTGAGGATCGTAAAAAGCACCTACCATGAGATTTCGCAGAGGCTGCACCACTTCTCTAATGCACAGCTCCAGGTCAGTGAGGAAGTCCTTTTCAGTCTGAACAAGTTCCTGAATGACTTTTGCCCTGCGCTTCATCTTCCTCGCACGCAACTCCTCTGGGTCAACGGCCGGAGATGGGATTGGGGACAGACCACGTGGTGTCATTTTCTCTAAAAGTAAAAGACAGTCAAACGTTAAAATTTCGAAAGGTTTTTATTTGACATCACAATCGTAGCATCTGTCCTAATGAGTCACACAGATTATACAACATTAATGAGCTAATTTTATATGTTTTCTACCATTTTAAGCCATCTATGTGACATTTTCTAAAATCTGGGTAAATACCCTGGCGCCATAAGCTGTGCGATGCTTTGAAAAAACTGTAACACATCCTCTTGATGCCTAAGCAGCATTCTTTATTTCACAGTGATCTAATTATTTTGACTTGAATGCCAAGAGACTTCACTTAACATGCCAGTCAGGCTGACTTCTGCTTCTTTTTTTAACTGCTCTGCTGCCTAATCAGTCTGTGGCTGCTCTGTGCTTTGCATGGCAGGCAGGAGTGTCTGCTCAGGGAAGAGGGATGCTTCCTTGCTGCCTAATCGACACCACACACTGCTTCCTCCTCTGCTGCGAGAGCACGATGAAAAGAGGGGGGGGAGAGACAGAAGGCTGCAAGACCTGTGTCAGGTTGCAAAACTAATCGTGCCACTGATGTAATCCTACAGCGTGCTCAGGCATTCCATCTGCTGCGTGTGTGTGTGTGTGTGTGTGGGGGGGGGGGGTGTAGTTATGAGTACACACGTACAAATACACCAACACACACATCAGCACTGATTCACATGTTTTTGGTGAACAAACACACACACAGTCACGCATGCACATTTAAACAAATGTATTCCGTCAGCCTCAGGTTACGCATTACACACACAAGAGTAAACACTGCAAACTCTAAAAAGTTGAAGTTCATCTTAGTGTCCAAATATTACCAAAAGCTTCTTGTATTTTGGGGGGGGGGGGGGGGGGGGGGCATCCAAGGAACCATTTGCAAAAGATGACTACATCTATATATCAGCAGCTTGAGTAACATGGCCATTGCCTCCTGGTGCAGACTGAAGATGACGAAACAGATGCCCTTTATTGAAGCTACGCAGAATGCATCTTGTGTTTCTGGCCGGTACTTGCTCTCTTATGAATGGGAGCAGTGTTCAGCATCGGTGAGTGACTCCAGAGATCTGCTGCGTACAGTTTCACCTTGCTTCCCAGCCTTGTGAAACTGTAAAATGAATCTGCAGTGGTTAGTCATGATTTATTTGACTGATTTTTTTGCCAATTCAACAAGAGCTTCACACAATTCCTTCAGTTATATTCCTTCAGTGACATAAGAGTCACTGAAGGAATATAATTAATTGGAATACAATGTTCTTCCTTCCTAAAATACTTTAAGTATTTTATAGTATTTTAGTATATTTTAACATGTGGTTAAAATGTGGTTGTCTTTGTGAAGGCTCTACTTGCACAGTAACTATACTGAAGCCACCTCACCTGGTCATTACATGGTATAGCATATACTATATATATATATATATATATATATATATATATATATATTATAGTCATAAATAGATATTTTCCTGCCACTGTAAAAGGTTTTAATGTGTTAAATGAATCCCGGTTCCTTTCCAGAGCTTTGAACTGAACACGTCGTCTGTCTCATTCAAACTTGACCTTGAAAGGTTCCCTCCACAGAGTTTAAAAAAAAAAAACATGGATCAAGAATAGGCGGGACATTTCAACTTATCCTTCTGCCGGCATTATGTTTGGTGAGGTATGGTTACTAGGATCGGAGTTCTCATGAAAGCAAATACAGGGCGTTTTTAACTGCTCAGTCCAGTGAAAGGGATCCAATAGAGTGGACAGGAAAGAATGAAGGCCACAGTGTATCATGTATCACCATCAAGAAAAATGACATGACAGACTTATCCGCATAGCACAGGCCCCTGTGGCAATCAGTGGGAAGGAGAAATACTTTGGACACAATAAATTAAATTGTTTTTTAAATGCCTGAAGTTATTTGAAAGTTAGAAAACAGGCGAGAAAGACTTCAGAAACTACAAACAAATAGGTAGTTTTATCTGTTCCATTACTGTCCTGTGGCGTTTTTTGCTGGTAAATCATTGTTGGAAGTATTTTATTTAGTTGCGGTAAATAATTAGACATATTGATGTCATTGTTGCCATGGCTCTATGGCTTGACCAACCTGTCTGGCAAGCATATGAGAAGAGACTTTCTAGCAGCAAGTCATATGTTTCCTCTTTCAGTGAAGTCATCGTTCTGTCAATATTTGCATTGGTGTAAATATGTAATGCTGCTGGTTTCCCTGAGGGTGAAGTCAAAAGGCGCGGGTAAATAGTTTACTCAAAACATCACAGTGTTTTTTGTACAACTCAGCCTGCCATGATGCAGGTTCTGAAAGTAGAAAGTACAAAGGGATGAAGAGTGGTTATGTCTCATATAAACTTAACATCTTCTGAAAAGACAAAAGTGTGTGTGTGTGTGTGTGTGTGTGTGTGTGTGTGTGTGTGTGTGTGAAAGGTGTTGTTATCCACAAAACACCAAGATGGAACTAGGTTAGACTGCACTATTAGACAGTTATTTGAACCACGGTGCAGTCATGTTGTCATGTGATGAGCATTGTTCAATGAAAAAGAAGACAAAGAACAAGTGGCACAGGAAAGCCTACATACTTACCTAATCTTTCATATCAACCCCCTGCTGATGATTGATGTCATCGGCAGGGAGCATTCCCAGGCACTGACTGCACTTTAAGGACAGGGGAATCCAGTTTTACTTACTACTATGTGTTAGAATGAAAAGACTGTGTCAGCAGTAGTAATGAGGCAACACACAGCTGAATTGACAATTGTTTCTCACAGCTCATTTCCTATTGCAGCTGGCTTATGCCTCCCATGGTTTTTGGTTTAAATGCTACGGCCACTGTGATCAAAACTAAGACCCAACATTTTAAATTAAAAAAAAAAAAAGATCCAAAGTCCCCCCCATCGCACAACACTGGCCTTGTTTACAAGCTGGCCTGGAACAATTTTAAGCCACTCCTCTGTGCCTGAGTTTGGAGCACACTTTGCATATGTGGCTTCATCCCTGTGGGAGTATCGCCTGCTCAACACATATTAACACAACAGGTTCAGGGTGCAGAGCGGCCCACACTTTTGTGTGTGCGTATGTGTGTGTGATCACTATTTGCCCGAAAGCCATCGATGCTGCTCCTACAGCCCGTCTACATTCAGATCTATTTGTCTGAACTTCTCCCACACAGCATTTTATCACCATGTTTGAAATGCAGAGACTTTTCAGAAGGACAGTTGCGCGTATAAGTTGTTGCCATAGTTTTGATCCCTGAGGGACATCATTAGTTGCTGTACCTTTAAGTTTGGCGCTGTACTCTGTCTTGTCAGACTGACTCCTCCTCACCAGCGTCCCCAGGTTGATGTCACCTTTGTCCGTGTCATCAGCTACGATTGTGTCCGTCTTTCTCCTCTCCAGGTAACGCAGGAACACAGGCCGGTTCCTCCTTTTAATCACTTTCTCCTTTTCCTTTTCCTTCTCACTTCCACCGCCCTCCTTGGGATCCATCATGAGGCTTTGCTATTAGACTAAAATCAAAAAAAGGCAAGGAAAGAAAGAGACACAAGGAAACAGAGCGAAAAAAAATAAACAAACAAAAAAAAGAGCTAGAGCCTGGGAAGTACAACAGGTGTACTGTTCCCTGTGCACTGGCCGCCAGCTCTGCACAGGTAATGTAGCTCCTCCTTGTGTCTACCTGTCATTGGAGCTGTGTGGCCACACCTCTTTGCTGCTGTTCTGTGTTTCTGCCCTTAAGGCATTCAAATCCATCCCGGAAGAGAAAGTGATAAACTAGAATCTGTCTCTCCTTAAGGGTAAAGACAGAAAAATAATGGCTAGCTGAGGTCTTTTTAATGAGTTATCCTCGTCTAAGAGCCTTAGGGTTAGGTGTCATATGTTGATAAGGAATAATTCATACATGTGACCCCCGCCCCACACACACACACACACACTATAAATCACAAATTGAGTTTTATATTTTTGCAATAATGTGATACAGGTCCTAATACAACATTTTAAGGATTTTACATCTGTGTGCCCTTTAACCACAGCAAATAGGAAAGGTATTGACAAGTCAAGTTATACATTAACTAACTACTGTTACATGCAGGACGTGGATCAGTAGATAAATTTCACATGGGTTTTTAGAAACATACGTCAGCAACACATGCTTAGATGATCACAGTGTTCCTTGTGAAAACAGTGAGTGTGTTTCCTCCCCACTGAAGGAGAGACAATAGACTCCCATTGTCTGTTTGTTTAAAACACCTATTCATCTTTTATTGACACAGACCTGTTTGACATCTTCTAAAGCATGCGTTCATAATCCTGATGAGAAATTGACAACAGTGTGTTTTTTGTAAGTGTCTGATATTATTCATCAGCAGAAAAATCTATTTGAATGTTTGGAGGGGAAAGAGAGTCTGAGCGTGTTTAACCATTTTAATATCTAGCAAAAGAGAGTTTTCAGCCTGAGACTCTCTGATCTTCACTCCTCCACCAATCAGACAACTAGCCTCTGGCAGACATACTGCATTGTCAGCCTGGGACGACCATTCATTAATTCTTTGCTCCATTAACCCCAACATATCTCCTGATGTTAGAAGGAAGGCATGGATTTCTTCTTGTCAACAACCTGTTGGTTCTCTGGCTGTGCCTTCTACCTAGAAGTTAACCCTTTCTTCTTCCACAGCTGATGCTTGAGTGGACTTTTTAATTGCCCTGACATCCTATCTCCATGTTTCTGTCAGCCTCTGGCCAGCTTCCCTGCCAGGTGGAATACTTTGTTTCTAGTCATAGAGCCTACAGCTACTTTTCCATATTTCTCTTACTAATATGTTGCTCAATTCCACTAGACTGATGCATATTAATAAAAGCGTGGAGACATGTAGACACATCTTCCTCATCTCCAGCAAAACTAACAATTGCTGTACATGCATACATAGTATTTAGTTCAGTTCAATTCAGGATTATTTATTGTATATAGCACCAAATCACAACCGCAATCTCCTCAATGTGTTTTATACTGTAAGTTAAAGACCCTACAATATTCTGGAGAAAATCCCAACCATAAAGCGACACCCTGTGAGCGAACACTTTGGAATTTCCCATACATATTTTCCTTATTTGAATACACCCATGCATATGCATGCACACACACATTTTTTTCTAGGAAGGTTGGGCGGTGCTTTGGTGAGACATCACATCCAAATAAGATACCCTACCACGAACTGATATAATGTGAGTTAACTCAGATAAAACTATTTCCATAATCCTGGGTTGCAGACAGCAAAAAATGTGATCTGCTTGGGCCTACAAAACACAGAAAGACTCACTGTACTCTTATTTTTTTCTTTTTTTTAACGCTCTGGTATTTTGTTGGGATCTTTCTCTTGAAAGGTGATATATAAATAACACATTCCTTACTTACTACAACATTGCAAATACGAGATTGGACCCACTTTTCCCCTCATACCTGACTTTATTGTGACACAGATTTGACAAGTTTATGCAGATGAGCCAGCTGGTCTTCCATGATGACAATATCCCGTTCCACCACATTCCAAAAGTGTGCTAATGAATTGAGATCTTGTGACTATAGAAGCCATTTGAGTACGGTGAACTCAGTAACATGTTCAACTAGTCTGGGTTGATTTGATCTTTGTGACACTGCATCTTATCATGCTGGAAGATGGGTACACTGTGGACATAAAAGTACAGAAATGGCCAGCAGCAGTACTCAGGTAAGCTGTGGCTTTAAACGACACTCAGTTGGTGGCAAATGCTACGCCCAAAGTGTGTCTTGAAAATATCCCCCACACCATTACACCGCCAACAAAAACCTGAACCACTCATACAAGCAAAGATGGGCTATTTGGCATTTATGTTGTCTACACTTGATTTCTTCTGTAACATTTGGTAGGGTCAGAATTTAGACTCATCAGACCAGGAAACATTTTTTTCTCAATCATCTGTTTTCCGATTTTGGTGTGCTTGTTCAATTCTACCATCACTCCTGTTCTTAGTTGATAGGATGGGAACCCAGTGTAGTTCTGCTGCTGTAGCACACAAGGTTCAACGTCTTGTGCATACACTAGCTGTAACAAGTGATGACTATTTGAGTTATTGCTGCCTTGAGCTCAAAGCATTCTTCTCTGACCTCTGGCATCAACAAGACATTTTTGCCACTGGATATTTTCTCTTTTTTTAGACTAGTTTCTAAAAACCTAGAGATGATTTTCTGGGAAAATCACAGTAGATCAGTAGTTTCTGAAATATTCAGACCAGCCCATCTGGCACCAACAACAATGCCACGTTCAAAGTCACTTAAATCACCTTTCTTCCTCATTCTGATACTCAGTTTTAACTTCAACTGGTCACCTTGATGATATCTGCACACCTAAATACATTTAGTTGCTGCCATTGAGTTAGCAGATTAAATATTTGCATTAATTAAGAACTGAATAGGTGTACCTAATGAAGTGGCTGGTAAGTGTATACATGTGCTTTACAAGACTAACAATAAAACTCTGTCTTGTGTGAAATGATGAACACCAGAATCTTTTGTACTCAGTAATGTTGTCAGTAAATTAATACTAAATAAACTCAATCTGTCTACCTCAATTTGATATATAATTGTATTATACTTCATTGTCTGTTTTTTTTATTATTATTATTTTTAACTAAACCTTGTTTCACTGATATCAGTTTCAGATACATCTGTCTTACGCACCCTGCCTTACAAATATGACCTAGCAAATGATCCAATGAAATGATCTAGCAAAGTCAAATGTCAAGTGTTAAACACAAATGATTTCCCAGTGGTTTCCATTGGGATAAAGGCAAACCCTGTTCAGTGTTTTTCATAACCCCTTATACTTAGACCTGTGAACATTGGGTGACTCAGAAAAATTATTTCCTTCTCTGTCAAACAGAGAAAGAAGCACAGGGCTGAACGTAGTCAAACACACATCAGAGCACAGAGTCTTATGTAACCAAGCGGACTTGATAAAGTAAACCATATCAAACACTGTAAACAAATGTCCAAGTGTGTAAACAAAGTTATCGTCTGTAAGCTGAACTGCTTCGCTCTAAGGAGCTGGTGTGACATTTTGTCATTTAAAGGTGTGGCTTTGTTTGATTTCATTAAGAGAGTTTACATTTGCAAGGGAATTTAGACTTATGGGAAAATCTGTGGCCTAAAAACACAGCTGTTATTTTTATCATCCATCCATCCATCCATCCATCCATCTTTCCACTTGTTCAGGGTCCGATTGGGGGTGGCGACAATATCAAAGACATGAACCAGCTTTTATGGCTCCTCATAAGCTATGCTTGTTTGTTTGAACAGAGGCCGACCTATAGAGCCGTAAAAGAAACACATCAAGGGGAATGGGATCATTGTTTGTTCAAGGCACAATGGATACATACAGACTTTGATCTCATGATGTTGAAATTATCAACATGAAATCCACAATATCCCTGACAGCTATAGTATTTTTTTTTATTCGCTGGGAAAAACGTGCAATCACACAAGGACATAGGGTGTCCATGACCAGAATGCTTTGAGCTCAAGGCAACAGTAACTCAAATAATCACCACTTGTTACAGCTAGTGTATGCACAAGACGTTGAACCTCGTGTGCTACAGCAGCAGAACTACACTGGGTTCCCATCCTATCAACTAAGAACAGGAGTGATGGTAGAATTGAACAAGCACACCAAAATCGGATGATTGAAAAAAAAATGTTTCCTGGTCTGATGAGTCTCGATGTCAGGGACCAAGCAGTAAAGCATAAAGGACACAGGTGTTTAATTCAAAAAAGAGGGGGTTTTATTAGTGATGTGACGTTCTGTATCGAGGCTTCAAAGCGTGTGTCGAGTAATGGAGGGGGCGTTTCCGCGATGCGCGTAACGAGGCTTGCTTCATTTATGGGAGGAGCTGAAAATGATGACGTCCGAAGCCTCGCTGTCCGGCTGTACCACGTGACTGGTTCAGGAAGTGGTTCGAACTTTGCCGCGAGCTATGACAGCGATATAAACCCCTCAGACTTCATTCAAAATGTGGGTGTTTGATGGAGAGTTGCGGTTAGTGAGAGTTTGGAGGTTTATGAGAGTGAGGAGAGAAAGTCAGGAGAGAAGGGAGCCAGCTAAGAAGAGGAGGATGTCCTCCCCTGTGTGGGAACATTTTGATCTTATTCCTCCCAACAAGGTATGTTAATTTCTACAGAAGATGTATTTTCATAATACTGATGGTGCAATATAATTTATGTTAAGCTGTCTTTACTTTTGTACAAGGTGAAGTGTTTGCTATGTGCCAGGGAGCTGGGATATAACAACAACACCTCATCCGTGCTTAGGCACTACAGAGCTTTGCATGAGAATAAGGGGGACACCGATTGTGGAGCAAGACCAGGTGAGCCATCAAATGCAATGATAACATAGCATGCAGTAATGTTACTAAATGATATAACAATATTATACAACTGTAATAAGTTACGTGTGTGATATTTATATTTGTGCTTTGTCTTTATTGTCTTTCCTCAGGAGAACAATCTCAAATAGATGAAGACCTGGTTAGCATGGTGATTGAGGACTCCCAGCTATTTAGCATTGTGGAGGACAAAGGATTTAAAAGATTTGTTAAATCATTCAATCCTAGCTATGTTCTCCCCACTAAAAAGGTCATAAAAGCAGTGAAAATTTAGTTTTTACAGAAAAAAATGTGAACAGGCAGGACTGAGGCCTCAGTCTGTAGCTGTCCGTATTTCAACGTTACAAAAGCACAACCACTGTCCACACCCCAACCACACCTCACCTCACAGTAAATGATCATTTCCATTTTAAGCATTTCCAAATAATCATTTTCCATACTGCCAGTATAAATATACACAGTATACTGCCATCACTACAATATACATGTTTTACACACTCCTTTTGTTGTTGACATTTACAGGCTGTGTGCAAAATGCCACACTTTTCAAATTCATGCCAACTAATATTTTTACGTCCAGTAGGTGTCCTACTAGAGCAAATGAAGCTTCAAGAAACTTTGTGCTGGGGTGAACCAATTGGATGAAAAGCTTCAGTGCTTCATGAAGCTTCATCTGCCCATCACTAGGTTTTATTGACCCAAAAGTATAAAAAGATATTTTAACAAAGCCAAAACTTAAACAGGGAGACCAATAAAAGAGGTCAACTCAATAGACTAAACTCAAGATAACAATTAACAAAACTTCAACCCAAACATAAGACAAGCTAACCTGCTGAAATGACACATGGGGGAACTTAAATACTGGTTTAGCTAAACCAAATGACACACACAGGGGAAAACAAAATGGCTGCCATATAACCAACTAATACAAAACAATTAAACAAACTTGAAACACCCCCCAAGGCAATGAAGCATGTGGTTCTATCCAATTAGGCTGTCAGTGGTACTTCAGCTCTCCCAGCCCTTTGCCACACCTTTTGCCAGACAGGAGGAGAAGCCAAACCCCAGGTAACTCAAAGAAAGATGTATTAATATAACATAAAACAGAACTTTGAGCTTGCAGTGTTAATATGTGTGCACGCCATATAAACATTGGAAGGTGTCATAGAAAAATAAATTTCATAAAGAAACTATATTGAACAATAAGTAGAATATATTAAAGTAGTGACTGTAAATTAAACTTACCATGTGTGGCATGCCATCACACTCGATTTCTGCTGTAACATTTGGTAGGGTCAGAATTTAGTGTAGACAACATAAATGCCAAATAGCCCATCTTTGCTTGTATGAGTGGTTCAGGTTTTTGTTGGCTGTGTAATGGTGTGGGGGATATTTTCAAGACACACTTTGGGCCTAGCATTTGCCACCAACTGAGTTTAAACCCACAGCTTACCTGAGTACTGTTGCTTGCCATTTCTGTACTTTTATGTCCACAGTGTACCCATCTTCTGAAGGCTGCTTCCAGCCCGATAAGACGCAGTGTCACAAAGATCGAATCAGCTCAGGCTGGTTGAACATATTACTGAGTTCACCGTAGTCTAACGCGTTACAGTAACGACGTTATTATTGTGGTAACGAGCACGGTAACTAGTTATGCCAAAATCAGGAACGCGTTAATCGTTACTGGGATTTAGATAGGGTCGTTATTCGTTACTTCGTGTGGTGGCTGTCGCGGAGCTTCCACAGATTCAGTAACATTAGCAAGTGGTGGAGGCCAGCAGGTGGATGAGAGAAAGGGGAGGCAGGAGGAGGAGAGACCGAGTGTCAGGTGAACTGAACTTCAGGTAAGAAGTTATGACCTGCAGTCTATCTGGGTCAGATATGAACCAAGTTTAGGTGGAGTTTATTTTCGTTGTGCTGACTTTTTCCGTACTGCGTGGTAGCTAGCATGACGGAGTTTCTATACAGCTGGGTGGGTGCTATAATGTTACTGATGTTGAACTTTATTTTGTTCATAAGGTTAATTATTAGAGTTGCCAACCGTCCAGTAAAAAACAGAATCGTCTCGTATTCGGAGAAAATATTACAGGTTTCGTATTGAGGTGAAAAGGAACACAGTTTGTCCGGTACTTCAGCTACAATGAAAAAGACACAAAGCTGGAGTTATTCTGTGTTTACGCTGCACAGCTGCCTCTTCTTCTCTCATCCTCTTACCCTCCCTCTCCTGTTTCTACTTCAATCATTAAACTGATCAATGATCAGCTGATCTGCTCTCTTGCTTGTTTATCGCCCACTTTGCGCCAGAAACAGGAAATCAGCGGATGTCGCGTTAAACAACAGCAGCAAGTTTAAGCTTGATCAGCTGTTGTTAGAATTTATTTAATATTAATTTCTAGTATCAGCTGATGTTTGCTGGAGCCACAGCCGTAAAAGCTGCTGGTCATGATATGGTTTGGTTATCTGGTGAGAGGGAAACATGAAGATGAAACTAGGAGATGTCCTTACTGGATCATCAGAGCTGAACAGGTGATGGAGAAACAGGTTTACCTTTTAGGTGACATGAATGAGTTGAAGGGAAGTTATGAACTGTTTCTGAGAGACAAATAACCCCAGGATCCTTTTTTAGGTAGCTGGCAGCTGGTAACTGTGCAGGGGCGGGTCTAGCAAAGTGTTGCCAGGGGGGCATGTAGGGCATTAACAGGGAGAGGGGGGCACAAAGAAATACTTTTCTTTCTTATTCTCATTTAAAATGTCTAGCTTTTAAAAAATAATTATCTGAATCTTACAACAAACGATTGATAGATTGATGCATATATACCATCAAAACAGTGTACATCACTGTCACAACAGTGTTTATTTTCATTCAAAGGCTTTATGATTTTTCCTATAATGGCGGGCTGGTCTCTAGTCAAAATGCCCGGGCTGATTTTTTGTCCCAAACCAGCCCTGTATGCAGCTCATCTGCAGTCTGGTGTTACCTACATCTTCCTATTCAGAAGGCAGAATTTCAGAGTTCTGAGTACAATCGAAAGCACCACGACTGCAGTTTTTGTGCTGGATGTAAAAAGCGCACATGACTCTGTGACGTAGGCTAGAACCATGGAAGCGGTCAATGATGGTCCAGGCGTGGGATTTCTCTCGTGGAAATATGCACATTATTTTTTCCTTTCTATTGGTAGGTGGCACAGTGCACTTGTGGCAAGTAAGCAAGCTAGAAGACTGGCAAAGTTATGGAAGCAACACATTAACAAGAGAATTCTGAGTAAAACCAAATTTACTTTCCCTAGTAACTAGTTATTTGTAAGTAACGAGTAACTTGAAGTAACTGAGTACTTTTGATAGAAGTAACTAGTAATGTAACTAAGTTACTAATTTAAAGTAACTTACCCAACACCGCTCTATAGTCACAAGATCTCAATTTGCGTAAGGCAAAATCAGAGTTTGTAAAATTCCAGTGACCTTGTAAGTCAATATTTGGTATGGCCACCTTAACTCTTCAACAGAGCCTGAAGTCTCTTAGGCAGCTTCCTTGTCATTTCTTTAAGTTGTTTTTGGGAATTGTTCTTCAGGATTCTTGAAGGTAATTCAAAGCGCTTCTCTGGATGTTAGCTGACTTTTCTTCTGTTCTTGGTTGAGTTGTACATCTCTTGACATCCTCATATTGGTGATGATTTGAACCAAATATTTCACATTTGGATTCATCCCTCCATAAGACCCATTGCCACTGACTTTCCATCCAGTTTTGTGTAATTTCAAATATCTCAGCCTTTTCTCCCAGTTTCCCTTCCTTAAGAATGCTTATCCAAGATGAGCTCTATAAATCCTCTATAGGCACATCTAGTTGGTATTTTCCTTTTAATTTGATCTGTTTAATTTGCTTATTTCCATGATTATTATTTCTATTAATACTCAGTACGTGTGTAATATAACAATTTCAAGCTGACAGGCAGGAAGGTGGAGAAAAGGGACACAAAGAAAAAAGTAGAAAGACCTGAACGACAGCTAGGGGGCAGTAAAAATAAAGCTACTACCCATTACAATCCTTTCTGTGGCTGTAAAATTAAGTTAGAAATAATTACTTCCGGTTAAAATATGATTTATTATTAATAAAATAAAAACAATGTATTGGTAACAGACGAACAACTGAACAGACTTGAGGCATGAGACCAGGCTACTTATACGTGACACTACACTATTATACCAAATAAAAAACAAAACAAACAAGAAGATCGTGTTAAAGAAAAAAACGCTTCTACACTTTGGAGACGCAGGTCAAATATGGGCCACTGCACTGACTAAATATGTCTAAGAGTGCTGGTCTGAATATGGGAAAAATAAATAAAATATACAGTACATTCGCACCTTCATGTAGAAACTGCGTCACACAAAACTACGTCCGCAGCTTTGGGGTGTTTTATTTTGAAACGCGCTGACCGGAAGCCCGCGGTTTCACGCCGAGGCTGTTGAAACAGAAGCTGGAGGACGGGAAGCAGGAACTAAGACGGGGGAAGTAAGAAGTGTATAATGAGCGCACTGATGTTACGCTCATCGGTCCGGTGTTTGGTGACAGTTTTCGACACATTTTCCGCCTCTAGCCGCAAAGTTATTGCACAAGCAGCAGCTGTTTCGCACCAGTGTTATTTCAGAAAAACGATGCACTATCAAACGGAGCAGAGAGGACACCAGAACTCTCCCGACTACCGGCTTTATTTTAGTAAGTTAATTTCCGCCATTGTGAAAGGAACCATGCCTGTTTTTGCATTGAATGCTGCAGCTGGTTAGCACAGTCTCAAAGGTTGGTGTCCGACCGTGTTGTGGTAACCATAAGTCGACATGCAGGTCAAGGTAAACGCTTGACCTTTGAGTTATATTTCCTGCCCAAGCGGCTCTTTTGTGGCTTTGCTTTTAGTGCCAAAATCCCGCTAACGCTAGCCGTCGTTGTCACGTGTTTTGAAAGTACGCGTAAGGAGAAACGAGGAAGAGGTGCGTGTTCCTCGTGGGTTGTACTTCCTGTTTGTTGGCCACGTGGATGCCAGTCATGCAAAACCTCAAGCAAAACCGAAAATGGATGCATTTCTATCATCAAGACACATCATATCAAGTCAAACCGTGTTGTAGATCATGAATTTTCTTTATCAAAATGTAACAACAGGGATGAAACCAGATATAAAGCTTTATTCAGGCACAGCAAAGGTCCATGCTTGACCCCAAAACCGCACTGGGGTTGAACTCTGATGTGGTGCTGTGTGATCGCAATCTACACCTGAGCAGGGAACTCCAGTGCTTCCTCAGTGACAAAAGCCTAACTTAATTAAACAAATACATTTAGCTTCCTCGTGAACATTATTGTGATAAGGAGGAGAGAAGCTGAAAAACTAAAATAAACTATTCTGGTTCAGATTGTGAATGGCACCAAGCCCAAGCCAGGAGAGTGTAAGGAGTTGGGGCAGTCCAGTTTGTTCACACTACAAGGCACTGTTTTCTTGGAGTATTAAAATGTGTTGTATGACCTCACTGTTAGCGCTTTACTGCTGCATCAGTAAATTACCAGAAAATGTAAAAGTGCCACTTTTTAAATGAAAATGCAAGTATCAATAAACATGAATATTCAAGTTATAGTGTGCACATGGTAGTAATGAGGAAACTGGACTGGAAATGAATGCATTTTTGCTTTTCACAATAATAATTGCTTTAAAAAAAAAAGGGAATTTGAATCACAATTTTAAAGAAAATGCTGTAATATTTGATTCATCTTGTTTCAAGCAGAAGGCTGCAGACATGCAGCAACAACATGCACACTGCAGTGCACTAACGTGTGGGCTGCATGCATGGAAATGCACTGCAAAACATACACCTGAGAGTGTGTTTGGGATTGAACATTGCTTTGGTATTGTGCATTAGAAAGCCAATTGTTCTTTTCCTGTTACTGTCAGTAATACAGGAACTTCTTAAAGCTTTGGCCACAATAGAAGGGCTGTACTGATGCCTGTGATTTATGTAGATAATTTATTATTGTTTAGTCAAATAATAAGACTCATAATGAAACTTTGTCAGAAGATCGAGCAGTTTAGGTTAATAATTTATTTTTCCCACCTGCATAATAATAACAATAATAATAATAATCATAATGATCAATGAATAGATTAACATCAAAAGTATTTGCACATTTATTGAACCCTGCAAAACTGTCTGAAACTGAAAAGCTTTTGATTTTACCTCACTTTCTAGTTTCCTCCATTGGCATTGAGAAAGTAGAGTAATAGTGTACCTATGACTGGGCAGTATATCAATTAAAATATGTTTTCAAAAGATATTAGCCGACAGCGTCATTAATACTGTTATAGTTTGATGCTGTGTTTTGTAAAGCTGTTATTCTGTAAAGCAGTGTTTGCAAGGTTTGTGTCTGTCCTCGGTGCACTGTCTGAGTGTAACCTCGTCCCTTGAAGCTTTGTTTTGCTGCACCAGTAATAGCTTAAAGGCTTGACCGTGTATATATATTTGTCTCTGTTCTGTTGCATGTGACAACATACACCAAAGTCTGTTGATTTGTGGACACAAGGACAAAACAGGGGTTGCTAGTCTAGTTGGTGTGAATGTCATTTTCACTAACTGACTGAGGCGGCAGTTAATTAAGACCTTATGTTTTTGGGAGGTAACATAACTGTTTTTGGTCAGTGGAATCTGGTGGGACGTTAAAGTTTCACTTCCTTGTGGTGAAGAGCTTCCTAATGGGAGTTAAAGCAGTGGCAATTTCTGTGCCAGTCAGTTCTCCTTTTTGCTTGAGGTTGTGCTTATTGCCGTCAACTGCAGGTAACACTGACTCATCAGAACCTCATACAACCCCCACTTCAAAAGCCCAAGTAAACAGTCCCTGCCTGAGTGATATGCTCCACCACCACTAAAGCAGTTCATTAGGCATAAAGCTCAGACAGGACCACTCGAGCTTCAATCCAAGGAGACTTGTTTATACCCCACAGACGGACAGCATTTGGGCAGAATGTCCTCTCTGTCAAGGGAGGCCATCTGTGGAACAGTCTTCCTCAACCCATTAGAGAATGCTCTACACTCAATTTGTTTAAGGCAAAGGTTAAAAACTGGTTATGGACAAATCAAGTGTGTGATCATGTATGAGTTGTATAGTTTTAATGTTTTATTTGGGAACAGAATGGTGTGTTTGTGTAAGTTTGGTGATGGAGTTTTTATTATGAATGAATGATGAATTTTTATGAATTATTATGTCTATTTTTTATGCTTAAGGACAACAGATGGAAATTAGCCCTTGGCTATAATCTGGTATGTTTACATTCATGTAATTTTATTTTTTTTACATTTATGTTCATTAACACGCACTGTCCTAAATAAAAAAATAAAAAAATATATGAGTAATACTTATATTTTAAACACCAGGAACAAGTGGCACCCCAGTTCTTTGAAATATGAACTATGACATCATTGTCATTATTATGATTTTTTTCTTTGTATTTTATGCCGATTAGTTTGTTTAAAAAAACTGTTGTGACATCTCTTATGATGTTTGTGTGGAAAGTGTCAAGATATAGATATCCAATCACCTCAAAAATAACAAGATTTAAGTTTTTGTTCCCTACACAGACGTCTGGAATTCAATTGTAAAATGTGTGTTAAGCGTAAAATGTTTATGCACAGAAGTACTTTGCTAAAGTTTTAATTTATGTTTTGTTTTTTTGTTTTTTAGAAACCTCAGATGGGAAATACATTTCGCCATTCCATGATATTCCACTAATAGCAGAGACAGAACCGGTAAGGGTTAGATAGCAAAGGTCTGTTTTCACATGAATCTAATATTCTAACCATTTTTATTTATTTTATTTTCTTAAGGAAAATGATGTACCTGCTAAAAAGTCCAAGAAGAGTGAGAGTGAGGTAAAGTTCGATTAAGTGTTTCAGGTCACTTCTACCATTTAGGTGTCAAACTCTGGCCCGCGGGCCAAATTTGGCCCGCAGCCTAATTACATTTGGCCCGCGAAGCCAAACCAAATTACTAGCTGGCCTACTGGTATTATACAGCTCATATATATATTGTTTAGTATTAAGCTTTGCTTGTTCCATATTCAGTTTTTCAGCAAAACGTGTTTGAGTCCATAAGAAAAGATTCATTCTTATATCTGGAGGATTAAATATATTTCAATAAATATTAACGTTAGCCCGCGACTTTGTTCCAGTCTTGAGTTTTGGCCCACTGTAAAACAATCAGGATAATGTATTCGGCTTTCTTGGTTTCTCTCAGGTGCTCTACAACATGGTGGTGGAGGTACCGAGATGGTCAAATGCTAAAATGGAGGTAAGAATAGATAAAGTAGTCATGTACGTACATGCTACAGGTAAGGTATCACACATTACATTCTACTATACCCTATGACAACTGCTGTTGCACTGGAAAAAAGGTTATTATGCACAGTCATCTGTTTTTAAGAAATTGTAGTCGTGGTTTTGTTTTTAAGTCAGATAGCATAACGACAACTGGAAGACACTTTATTTATCTTTAGATAAGCATTTGATGTGGCTTTTTGAGTTGTAACTGACTTACAAAACTAAATGTAACTCACCACAAGGAAATTTATACCGCATTTAAAATGTAATGGAATGAGTTGCCTCCCACTTCTGAAGTTAGAATAGCAGTGCCCTGAAGCTGTTTTCATTTAGCTAGCTAGCTAAGCATGAAAGTGAATTTTGGGGAGTTCCTGACATTTAAGAAGTGAAAGTTATTTACCTAATTTCTTCAGCTGCGCTTCAACAGTGGAAAAACAACAAACATGCACATAAAAACACACACCTTCATAATTGCTTCAATTCCCAGATAGCGATAAAGGAACCGCTGAATCCGATCAAGCAGGATGAAAAGAAAGGAAAGCTCCGCTATGTTGCCAACATATTTCCCCATAAAGGTTACATTTGGAATTATGGGGCACTTCCACAGGTGAGGAAAAGCACAGTATGAGATAAGCCTCCTCCTTCTTCATTTTCATCATATCTGTTTCAAAATAACAGTACTGCAGTTCATTTTGTTGTATTTAAATATATTCCAATAATTATATTTTACAAATACCTGCATGATTGTTTTCTTACATGCTTGAACTGAAGACGTGGGAAGACCCGGGCCAGAAAGACAAAGAAACTAATTGCTGTGGTGACAATGACCCCATTGATGTTTGTGACATAGGCACCCAGGTAATACAGCTTAAATCTGTACATTGATTTTATTAGGTACCCCTTTCTAGGATTGCTAGCAAGTCATATCTAATGAATCATGAGTCTTAGATATTTGTGCTATCAGTTAGGTGAACAGGTGCACCTAATGATGTGGTCAGTGAGTGTATATACATGTGCAATTTATGTAGTATTGCTTTTTATTAATTGATGATTTATTATGTGTTGTTTGGTTCTTCAGGTGTGCTCTACTGGTCAGGTTATCCAAGTAAAAGTGCTTGGCATCTTGGCCATGATTGATGAAGGAGAAATGGACTGGAAGGTCATAGCTATCAATGCTGAAGACCCTGATGCCAAAAATCTAAATAGTGAGTGTTTTAAACTAATGAAAGTCAAGAACTGGTAACATGTAATTAATTTAACGTACATTAGTGATTATTAGTAATTATTTTACTGTTTCATGGCAGCAGAAAGATTAAGGCAGATTCAAAATGATAAAGTGATCTGCTCTCTACCCTGATTCAAAAATACCATTTCATTTTCATCTGCTTATTCTATACAAGAAGATTAAGCACATGTAGAGCTGTTTAAGGTTAGCTATGCAGCCAGTATGCACTACTTGTCAGATTTGCATTTGCCCACGTACCAGGAGCGAGATACTAATGTACCTGCCCATTTCAGATTCAGTTGATTGTTTATCCAACACAGACATCATGGGAGAAATGCAGACTTGCACTCTGTAGTTAAGTCTGTACCCTGTGGAGGTTTTGCTGTAAACATTGCTGTGTTTATATTCAACGTGTCTTTCCAAAACACACTGTACCCTAGCCAACATGTTTAATGCATTTCTTAACCTCATACAGCATGTTCTAAATATTGTTAACCCTGCATTCATTTCAACTTGAATCCTGTTGTTGTATTAGTGTTGTATAGCTACATTGTGTCATAAATTATAATCTTAGAAACTGCTAACTGTAAATTTTCTCACTAAATATTTGCTGCACAATTTAGTTCCCAAATTCATGTTATTGAATGTGTTTTTTCTGCAGATATAGAGGATGTCCGCAAGAACCGACCCGGTCATTTAGAGGCCACTGTTGAGTGGTTTAGGAAATATAAGGTGCCGGATGGAAAGCCTGAAAACAAATTTGGATTCAATGGGGAGTTCAAAGACAAGGTACTTACTACCTTTGTAACAATCATATGACATGACAGTCTGCTACTAGTTGCAGTCCATGCAGTTAGCGAAAGAGGCAGCAAAAAACAAAATAGTCTCTATCTCTGTTGATAGGACTTTGCAGTTGAGATCATTAAGTCCACCCACGAGCACTGGAGGGCACTAGTACAGAAGCAAAAAAATACTGGAGGAATTGACTGGTAAGTTAGTTGAAGACAAAACTCCTGCTTTATGTGTTTGCATATGATGTAAAGGTGTAACTGGCTATGAAAGTATAATGAGCACTACTCTTTGCTTTTTTCTTCAGCAAAAACACATTATGTTGTGATAGCCCTTGGAGATGTACCACTGATGAGGCCAGAGAAGTAGTTCAGTCGGTAAGAACTTTACTAGTTCTTGTTTCACACTATTGGTAGCCATTGCAGCAGTAAGATATAAAGCTACACGATGAGTAAGTGTGGTAGGTTTATTTTTATATTTTCATTCTCCAGGCTCCTGCATTTGGCAGCGCACATCCTGTGTCTCCAGAGGGTAAGTTAAAAAAAAAAAAAGACTTATTAATATATTTCTAGCTACATAAATTAATCGATGAATAAATAAAAGTGAGAGAGAAGAACGTATTCCAAGAATCATACTTGGATTTCCACACAGGGAAATTGCTTTGCAACAGTTGTCCAATTAAAAAAATAAAAGAGATACATTTTAAATAATTCTTTGCCATTCTAAACCTCTTCTTGCACAGTGGAAAAGTGGCATTTTGTCTGACACTCCCAAAACAGCATGGATACAGTCAAAACGTCTGAACACCTAATGAGGGATTCTTCTGCAATCTTATTTTGTATGGAGCCATTTAAAAGAGAGCCATCGACACTCTGTTATTTGTTGAATAAAAGAAACACACCAAGTGAAGAATTGTGCTAAAGTACCAGACTTGAAGTCGGGTCTGATTTATGGTGCCACAAGTGACACGTGTTTGAATTTTTTGCTAGTATGCCAATTATTATTTGTCATGGGGGAAAAAGGACTCCTTTTTTATGATTGTGAATCATGCTGTATTTGTATTCCAGGACTGTTGTGGCCATGTCTAGTTTATATTTATATAGTCCTCTAATTTCCTGTACAAATGTAATTGTTCTTGCAGATACAGAACCACACACTTTATATGTAACAAGTAAACGTTTGTGTAAATTAAAAGGAAAATCTTAAACAACATGTGTGTTTTATAAGTTCACATCACAAATTTCAACTTGTGGATAAAACACAGAATTTAGATATTGTGATTAACTTGGAAGTAACAAATAAAAGTGCTTTAAATAAATATAAATTTTATTTAAAAAAACACCCACATATCAGCAACATCAGGAATGATATAATAAACAGCTTTCAAATAAACTGCATTCAGTACATTACAATACTTACAGTATTAATACCCATCCTCAATTTGATTTTCTTTTTTCTTTTGTAGCATACCAAACTTCAAGAGAACTAGGGAAGCTTTAAAAAAGTAAAATTACAGGCAAAAAGTTGCACTTTTTTTTATACCTTTTAGTGTCTAACTGCAAAAAGACCAAGTGTGTATGAACTGCTGGCTTAACCTTTGAGATGAGCATACTAGCTAAGCCCAGAAAATCATTCAAGTAATGTTGACTCACTCAGAATCACTCTGAAGCATCTTCAAGTATGGCTATGCTTTTTAACCCGCTATTTCTTACTACACCTTGGCTCTCTCAACAACGACCTGCTACTGTAGCTGGGTACTGTACAATGAAATTTAACATTTCTATATGATTATTTTTACAGAACAGATTAAAAAAAAAAAACTAGAACTACTGACTGAACTATGGGGATACTATAACTGTAACCATTGCAGCGACAGTGAGTGTAATATTTACAAAAAACTTTCTGGATTATCTAACCAAAATCATTTTAACTTGGGAAAGGGTCTCAAAGGACGAACTATGGTAGAATTGACAAACAAAAAGAACCAACATGAACATTGAAGAATGAGTTATACTCCTGAAATACAAATTCTTGGTATGTACATTGTGACATAATTTATTTTTTTTAACACATAAACAATCTGTTTAAATAAAACGTTTTGAAATTCTACATTACATTTTTTTTTCCTGAAAAAGAAATGAAGTGCTTTAAGAAAATGAATATTGAAAAGTGGGGTGAGTTGTTGCTTTAGCATGACTGTCATTAATTTAATTACATTAATTCAATCAAATAGATTGGGAAGAAGTCATTGTACAGTTGCTTAGTGGTTATAAATAAATGGATACACAGGCACAAAGATGTGCAACTATTTTAATCACTGCTCTGGTCTTGCTTCGTAACATAAGCAAAAAATTGCTTTTTGTTGTTTTTTTTGTTTTTTTTTAAGTCAATATCATTCCCTTTAGTCAGCTCAGTGCATATATGTTCAGATTACTATTACCTCCATTCTCCTTGCTAAAATATACGTACAAAACTGCAGGAAAGTATATTTTTCCACACAAAATAATTTTGTGTGAAATATAACAAACAAGAACCATATTGGGATTCAGGATGCAATGGCAAGTCCCTGAATATGAAAAAAAAACCAACCACATTAATACAGGCAATGCAGATGTACACAAAATTAGTTGAAAATGTCCCTGATTTTTGCAGTAATATTAAAGATTCAAGTTCAAGTAATACTTTCTTGCAGATTCATAAGAAAGTAAGAAATGAACTTTTATGCCTTTTGGTGGCCTGAATTTTAAGTGTGATCAACATTTTGAAAATAATAAACGAATAAAGAAAGAAAAAGATGTTATAATCCTATTGCCAAATGTTTGAGGTATATGACAGGTTTGTACTGTACACTATTTAAAAGCCTTCTCACCTCCCAAAGAGTCTCACATTTTATGTTTCTAGTAGGTTGAGTAGCACCTTATGAATAGATTCATTTGAAA
Organism: Astatotilapia calliptera; assembly: GCF_964374335.1. Classification (NCBI taxonomy): domain Eukaryota; kingdom Metazoa; phylum Chordata; class Actinopteri; order Cichliformes; family Cichlidae; genus Astatotilapia; species Astatotilapia calliptera. The sequence goes on along the minus strand of NC_137427.1, from coordinate 24,146,819 downwards.
CCCAAAGAAATACAGTGAAACAGGCTGTTAGCATTCTTTGCAACAAAAAATCTCTAACAGGAATTCCAAAAGGAATATTAATTTACTGTACAAATCTCACCTGTTTATCTTACAGTTAGATTACAATAAGTAAAGACCACACAGCAAGCCAGCTGCCCTCTGAAACTGACACTGAGCTTACCCAGTATCATGTTTCTCAGTGTTTAAAAAGCACATTTACTAAGCACCACAGAAAAATCTACATGTAATATTCACAATCACCAGGTGTGTTCAATTAACCTGTTGTAAGGAACGTTTAAAAAAAAAATTGATAAACAAAGGAACCCTGGAAAAAGAACCAGAAAAACCGAGATCTTTCTCTGTTTTTTTTTTCTTTCAAAAATGCACCATAAAAGAATGGCTCAATTTACAGTAAAAATGACATAGGAAAGTGAAAGAAGCACCAGCAATTGATAAAACTGTTAAAACTTTTGCATGGACACCTTTATGGATTGTTCATACAACCCCCAAGTCCTTACAAATTCATGAATGTCACAATGTGTTGCTTAGAAATGACATGCTTTCAATGCAGACATATGCTTTTACCAGATCTTATAATTTAAAGGTACTACCAAAACTTTTTTCAGCTTCAACTATCATTACCAAATGTGTTTTAAAAAACACTGGCTTTTCGAAAAGCATTTTGTATGTTGGCATGATATTTCCGGTGTCCCGCTGACATTTATCTGTGCAGTTAGTGTAAAGGCATTTGAATTAAAATAAAAGGTAATAAGCATAATTTTTTAGCACCGTGAATGTTGTCATTTACAAAAAGTCAGTGTTTTATGCCAAGATTATATCTCCAAAAAACTTTGAAAGAAAATTAAAAACCACCAAAACTCACTCTTTACAGCTAAAATAGATCCGTGTGTATCAGAGTAAAAGCACCAGAGAGTTTGTATCTTGCAAAAGTTACCAAAGAAGAATAAATACAACCTTTGTAGGGTAAACGGGTAAAGCTTGATTGTTAAAGAGGTGAAAGGTGATTTGTAGCTCATCTAATCACAGGTTCCTTTTACAACAAAAGGGTGATGGGAGGGCATTGGTGCCTGTGGTCTTGTTTGTCATAGCACCTTCAAGGGTCTTCTTAATGAGTGTTTTCTACGCAAGCTGGCTGTAAGGCCCTGTAACCTTGGTGAAGGCGTACGGAGATGTACTGACATACGTGTTTGTTGTGCATGACAAAGATCCCTCCATTAGTGCCTTGATATAACGTTTGTAAGGAGGCTCCCCTGTGGTCTCTGATGACTCTAAATGCTCACGTTTAGGCCCCTTTTTGCTGGTCTTGCTAGGAGTCCCCTCACCGCCATTCCTCTCTGCTTCTTCTTCTTTCTCTCTAGCCTTTTCTGCCATCTTTGCTTCCCACAGTGCCAAACCATGCTTGGCTTCATTCAAATTTTTGTGCTGGTAGAACACTAAGGAAATACGGGTTGGGTGGGTGCGATCTGGATTTTTAAGGGGCGTTGTCGCATGGAGCTCCCGTTTTGCACACTCAATAAGGACAGAGCCATGGCTAGGTGCCACAGCCACTCCACCAATATCAGGGTCTAAGAAATTGTGCTCGTTGTCTGACCACAGCTCTGGCTTTTGCGGCGTGGTGGGTGTCTGTGGTGTTCCAGGCTCCAGCTTGATACTGGAACCCATGAGGCTTCCATTTGGCAACCTTAACCCTGACTGTGTTTCAGGGTTTAAACACATACTGCCAGACTGAGCAGAAAGCATTTGTGGACCAGGCATACCCATCTCTGCTTTGATTTGCAAATGGAAAGGATCTTGGCCTGGGGACAGCATTTGAGGGTTCTGGGGCAGATATGGATTTGGGCATTCTCCAAACCGATTGCCTTTGCTCATAGCAGTTTTGTAATCTACGCCTGCATGGGCTGAGGATGCTCTTGAGAGGGGGTCCAGAAACTGGGGATCTGAGGCGCTGTTAGGAGTATAAGGTCCATAAGGTCGCATGGGAGGAACTGGTCTAATGCTGCTGGCATTATAACCATTGACCTGTAAGCCTGGCTCACCATATCTTGGTGGGTAATTGACCTCATAACGCCGTATACCATACTGCTGCTCTGAGTAAAGTGTCGGCCGTTGTTGTCGATACATTTCTAAGTGCTTTGGGTTTGGGGGATAATATGGATTGTAGTTGTCAAAGGGAATTCCTCCATTACATTGATAACCGAGGTATGGACGATTGGATGCATTCATGTATGAGTTTGATGCATGGAGTGGGGAAGGATAAGGGCTGGAAGATGATGGCTGATGGGGATATATACTTCCTGGCTTTGAAGTGCTTGGAAAAGACCCATTATGGTTGGGAAACCTGGAGAAAGCAGCATTTGTTGAGCCAGGATAAGGAGGGAGAATGCTCTGGTGGTGTTGCTGCTGCTGATGGACCCCTAGGGGGTGTTGTGGCTGACATGATTGACGGGTTGCTCCTACAGCACCTGGAATAAGACCTGGAAAACAAAATCCATTGTGTCACCTTTTGTAAAATCATTATTTGTGGGTCTTTTGGTGTTCAATTTAGTGTTCCAACAATATGTTGCTACAAAGAAAAAACATGTTTAACGCTTTCCCCCACAAAGACACATTTGACAACCTACACTGTACCATTAATGAAAAGTTATATATCTACATAAATCAATAAAGATGTAATGTTTTATTTTTTTTTTTTTAGAATACATTTCATGTTTTTCCAACGGTAAAACCTGTCCAACCTATACAGCCCTGGTAAGCTGTATAGGCATAGAGCACCCTCACTAACTTCTGATGCACACCTCATTTTGTTCTGGAAGCAAGCCTGGAATATGACAGAAACCGCTCAGTTCAGAGAAATCAATGGATACCTATGAAGAGAAAATAATTTGTTACCCTACCTGCCATTGGATTGCTCTGAGTAGAATTCTCAAAAGTGCCAGCTTTTGATTTGGCCTTCTCTCCTTTATCGTTGGAGCTTTCCAGCATGGCATTCTTGTTGGCAGCTGCTTTCTTAGCATCCAGCTTTTTTTGTCGGCAAGATTTAGCAGGCTCTGCAAGCATGCGCACCTGGCGGCGGAAAACACTGAGAACTTGGATAGCCCCTGACTTTATTTTTTCTTGTTGACCTTCCTCACTTCCAAATTCATCAGTGTTGGAAGCTTTATAAAGAGGTAAGACATGAAGCTGCTCATCCTCTGGAATCTTTCCAATCCCTCTGTTATCCTCCCTCGTTAATGTACACACCTGAAAAAAAATAAAAGAATTACTATCTGAATTAAATGGCTTTGCAGGTTGAATTTATGCAAAGCCATAAATTCAAAAACCGGCATTTTTCTAAAGTACTTAGAGAAATGTGTTTCCCTTTTTTATCCTTACCACAGTGCTGCCACCCTGCATGTTGTGGAGGTCTCTATGAGCATGGGCGCAGAAATCCATACAAGCAGTAACCCCAGAGAAAGGACGGCCATCCTTGAGCCCAAGACGGCAATCCAAAGCCCTATGTTCATGTTCCACCTGTGTTCAGGAACAAAAAGAAGTTAATTTAAATAAGCTGCCTAAAAGTTTGTGAAGGTCACTACAAAAAACAACAAAATGATAAGCCAACATAAGGTGTTCTACTAGGGTAGCATAAATCACTTATGACAATTCTTCAAAACTGTTTACACGAAGACAATTTTTACAGTTCCTTTATTTTGTTTTTTAATATAGACCACATGATTCCCCTCGGCTTTTCCATGGGTGTTCAACTAGGGTGAGATCAGCTGACTATAAAAGTATAATTTATGGTGCACATCATTTTACATTTAGGGATTTCTCTTACCCTATAAATGAGGACATTTTCATTATAGAAGAAATGACACCATCGAGATAGAAATGTTCCATCATAGGATAAAGATCTTCACTCGTATTGCCTCTTGGGTTTTAGTAACCCACTCACTTTACAATGACTGTTTACAGTGATAAACAGGCCTAAGTTATGCACTTGCAGCATTGATCTAGCATTTTCATACATGCCAGAGAACAAGATTGAATCTTGGCTGCTTAACAGTAATATACAGCTTTCTTGTAAGAAAGGTCTATAAAAATTTGGACAAGGACAGGTTTTCTTTGCCTCTGTACACCACAAACACTGATCTTAAATCAAACAATCTAGGTGTGATAAAAGAGTTGACTTTAGGCTGTCATTGAAAGCAATAGATTTTATTTAAAAAAAATATGTAGTTGGGCTTTTTTTCGTACTTTTGAGCTTTAGAGAATAAAGCACTGTACCAAAATGGCTGTAATTTTGAAAAAGTTTCAGTGTCATTTTTAAGAAACTCCCAGAATTAAAGTGAAAAGCCTTCACATCTTGATTCTTTGATTTAAAATCCCCTCTGGTGGATAAAATTCTCCAAAAACTTCCCTGTTTGCAATTTGCATTAGCCACATATAAATATATGTGCAGTATGTAAATGTTAATTGGTTTAGGTTTTACCAGGTAATAAGAAACTGTATTTTAATTTTTTATTTTAGTTTAAGAAAGAAAGAAAAATATGTCCAGATATTCACCTGGTTTCCATAAGCTTCAGGTGCCATAGTTTTATACAAGGGAGCCAGTAAAGTTGCCAGATTTTGAAAGTTGCTCTCCACTCTCTCTTCCTAAATGGAAAATTGTAAGCATTAAGATGAATAGCATGTCAGCTTAATCAAGGTAAACACAATGTGAATAATATTTTAAACTTCAAAAAGTACCTCCTTCACATCATCTCCAAGTAACTTGAATTTTCTTGGGACTTTGCTCCGGGCAAACTTGCAGCCATTGTAGTACATGCTCCAGGAACAGCCAAAGGAGAATGATGCTCCACAGGCTTCAGGATCTAATCCCTGGCATGCACATGTCCTCCTGCAAGGGCAGAGCAAAAATTAGGACTGTGATAGTCAGAATGATAATCTCATGATCAAAGGGGGAACTGGACTTGAAGCAAAAAAACAAAAAGTAATGAACAGAAATACATAAAAGCAAAGGCATTAACTATATTTTCCATGGACGCAAAAAAACAAACTGAAAACTGTTTGGTTTAGAGAATGGTGGAATATTTTGGCACTGGCAAGGAGATCCTTAAGATACAGTTTTTATATTATATAAATATGTGATAGCAAATATTAGATCAAGTCTGAGTGGCTAAATGTGATTTACACAGTGGTGTCACTTACTCCTCATTGAGAGCACAGCGTCTCTGGGTGAGGGTTCCATGTTTTGTTAGAGTTTCACTTAGCTCGAGGTAGAGGCGGTCAGCTAGACTTGGCAGAATCCCTTCCCAAACTAGAATTACAACAATGATGCAGGTTGTTGCACATCTGTGGCCAGGGCGTTCCCGCACCAAAACCAATAGCTTTTCTTCTTCACCGGATCGACGAATCACCTGAAATGATGAAAAGTATGGGAATATGTGCACACAAAGATATTTAAGGGAAGTCTCAGGGGGAGTATAGAAAAAATATTTGTACCCATTTGGCTATGGGGCATCCTTGTGTACTTTTTCCTTCCTTCCCGGTGTATATTACTTTCTCAATTCTGATGGCGCGCCCTGTTAGGCCAGACCTTTAAAGCAGAATAAAAGCAATTAAATTAACACAGGTAAAACTGTACATTGTAGCTATGTAACAGTCATATTATTCCACTTCAGATTTTTGTTAACCTTTTTTCCATCATTTCCCGTATGCCAGCAATGCTTGGTGCTGCCCCCAAGTGAGTGTAGTATGGGCCTTCATCCTTCTCACTTATTTGTTCTAGTCATAAAGCAAAACATATTAATATATACAATACAACTGGCCCATCCTGTTTTAGGCTGAACTTAAGAGACTTACCAACACAGTGACAGGATGCAATATCATACTGTGTTTTCATTGGGGTGTCTAAAAGATTTTTTATAGGGGTATTCAACAGCTTCACAGGAGAATCCATAAAACTTTGTAGAAGTTGTTCCTTCTTAGGGGTGGAATCAGGTGTTTTTTTAAGAACTTCAGTGGATGAGGCAAGTGCTGATGATTCTACTCCATTCACATCAGTTTTGGTTGACAGGATTGTGACAGGCCCAGAAGATTCTACTTTGACTTTATTCAATGCATTGATGACAATGGATTTTTTCTCAAACACAGGTGAAAGCTGGTATTGTCTCAGGCTTTGTTCCATAGAGGCTATGATACTTGCCTGCTTCTTACTTTGCTCACACAGAGATTGTTGGTTTTCCTGCTTAATTTGTATTCTACCTGCCTCTCGCATGTGTATCTGATGCTCCTGGTTCTGTAACCCAGATATTTCAAGTCTGGGTCCATTTTCCATTTTCACAGCTCTCTGGATATGTTTAGGGTCACTAGAGTTCTGAGGGGTTTGAGGAGAGCCCTGGCGTTCTTGCTTTTGTAACAGGTGCATACGTAGGGCTGCATGCCTCTGAAAGTCTACGTGGGGACCTGCCGGTCCCAGAGGTAGTTGAGGTCCCCTTTGGAACTGAGTGCAAGATGTCTTCAGCTGCTGTTCAGCTTTGGGATACATTTGTTTTGTGACCTGTTGGCTTAAAGCACCTTGTGGTAAATGAGGTTGTGACTGTGTGGAGTTTGGGGGAAAGTCCACGTGGTTGGGTTGGTGGCAGTGGCTTTTAGGCTGCTGTGGTTGAAATTGCTTGAGGTTAGTGCTGCCTGAGTTTGGTGGATACTGCCTTTGATGTTGTGACATCTCTACTGTGTTAATATTACTAAATGTTGCATGGTCATTTTGCTGGACGTGTTGGTTGCTGGATTGAGCAGGACCATTTCCAAAAGGCTGATTGGATTGAAGCAGCTGCTGACCTGGCTGAGGCTGACTGTGAGGTCTGTAACTGGGAGACTTTAGTTGCTGCGCTTCGAATTGTGGTGGCTGGGACATTGGCCGTTGGAGCTGACAGTGCTGTTGTTGCTGTGTTGCCAAAAACCCAGGTGACAATATTTCCTGGAGGTCATTGTCCTCACATAAGCGCTCTGACTGCATCTGGGATTGGCAGCGACTGTCAACTTGTTGATTTTGAGTGAAGTTTTGCTGCTCTGGCATTTTCTGGGCTAAAGACGGCTGCATTTGAGCTCCTTCAGAATTTGATTGCTGCCACTCAGAGGCAGTGTTGTGCTGAGCTGAAGCACAATGCGTTTGCATTGGCAGATAATCCTGCTGTTTCTTCTGGAAGTTAGACCCCTGGCTGCCATCAGAGAAAACTCTCTGTGTCTGAAATCTTTGCATTGGGTTTGGCTCAAACATCTGGTCATGATCCGGGGGGTTAGCTGTCTGCTGTTCTGACATAGACTTAGTAGAGAAGTTCCTCCACAGATCCTGCTCTTGTGCCTGAGATGATGGGCCACTTGTTGGTGGCTGTTGGGAATGTGAAGAATTCAGTTCTCTCCAGCCTCTCTGGTTAGGGGTAGAACAAGATAAATTGGCTCTCTGCTGAGACGTGTTTTCCATCCCGTTTTCTATACCAGTGTGGTGTAACTGTTGGAGTCTGGATCCCATGGGTCCCTGACTCTCAGCTCTAAGTGGGTTTACAGCATTTTCTTGAAAGTTCTGGGTTTGAATCCCATAGTGGCGATCCCTATCAGTGCCATGCTGCAGATGCTGACTAGACGTGTTTTCCTCACCATGCCCCAGTTTCTGTGTCCCAGAACTGGGAAAGGACTCGTATTCTGCCTCTGCTGGCTGTAGGGAACTATTGCAGTTTGGAAAGGAACTGCCGTTAAACTCCTGGTGGGCTTTTACATATACACCTTGATGACGTGTGTCATCCTGATAACACTGCGCACCATTTGGATGCTGTTGTGGGATTTTGGCATTATTTGTTGACAGGATCATGCCTGACAGCTGTCCCAGAGCCAGTTCCTCACCAGAATAAGATGATGTTGACTGCTGATGTTGTTGTGTCTGCTGGTCGTCTGCTCCAAAATTATTGGAGTATCCATTTAGTACATAGTTGACAGAGTTATAATTGTTGCCTCCTTCAGTATTTCCAGATGCCTGAGCCTGCTGTTGCTGTGAGCCAGGCATCTGTGCTGAATTGGGCAATCCTGAGGTCATAGGGGGAAGTTGAGCACCTTCACTGGACAGTTTATCAGGCAGTGAATTATTGACAGCATCTAATTGTGACCCAGATGTTTGTAGTGCAATTGAGACTTGCTCAGGATAATACTGAGACAAAGTTTTCTCTAACAAATCACCTGGGGTGCTTTCTATGGTTGAGGGAGATGATACAGCACCATTCGGAACTTGTTTATTTCGTGGCACACAGAAAATATCTCTGTTACGAAAATTGCAGTTCCTGCTATCGAACTTAATATCTGACGTTTGGGAATTGCATCCAAATTCATTTGTTGTTGTCAGTTCAGGAAACTTTTCCAATAAATCTGAATTTATGTCATCCTTTCCTTTAATCTCAGAATCTATTTTTGTTTTCTTGGACTGATGGACCAATAAGGACTGTTCAGTAAGTGCATGCTTTAACTCTCCATTCATCAGTTCTCCATTCATGATGTAGGATCCTTGATCCAGCAACCCTTGTTCTGAAGCAGGGTTGTTGCAGTTCTCCCTGTGCCTTTTTAAAGTGTTGGCATCAGTGCTGGGTTTATAATGGCTCCAGTTTTTATCCCCAGTGATCTGCAGAGAATTTCCCTCTGAAAACTGGCCTCCATTCTGGAGTTTATGAGGGATGTTGTGAGATGTGCCAAATTGCTCTAATATCAAACTTTCTTCCTTCTCATGTCTCTTCTCTTCTGTTTCCATCTGGCCTGCTCAGAGTCCATACACAAGGCTGCCCTCTGTCCGTCCTGAAAGACAGGAAGGAATTTGCTATTGAATTTATTTAAATATAAACATATTTTTAAATAAGATTTTTTGTCTTTTGCAAACAGTCATAAAACTATTGTGTCAAAATGATTAGTCCTCAGCAAAATTTGATTGTGCACCTATCTATTAGAAATACAGGTCAAGGTCAGGTCAGGGATGTGTCAACAGTTGTAATGCATTGTGAAAGCAAATGCGTCCATGCTAATACTAAAAGGACAAAAATGGCTGGGTGGTGTAGAGCAGCGTTCCCCAATCTTTTTTATGCCACGGTCCGGTTTAATGTCAGACAATATTTTCACGGACCGGCCTTTAAGGTGTTGTGGATAAATACAACAAAATAAAATGATACGACCAAGACAAAAACTTTGGTATTTTGTAAATATAATAATAAACACAAATTCATTGTGTCATTGTGTAAATTTATTAGCAGCATCCTCTTGAAATGTGCTAACAACTTTGAGAGTAACGTCCTCCTCTCTGCCCCTTAATGCTCTCTGGTCTCTATGGTAACGCATAAATATTTCTTGCAAAATAACACAACTACAACATGGGAAAAGAGTTAACGATGAAAACCCTGAAAACCATAAATTTCACATCCGAGCCTCAACTTTCGCGGCCTGGTACCAAACGACTCACAGACCGGTACCGGTCCATGGCCCAGGAGTTGGGGACTGCTGGTGTAGAGATAGTGTAATATGCATTTGCCCTATATATAGTTAGATACCTTTCATTTCTGCATCCTAAACAAATGAGGGAAAATTGATTTACCCAAGAGCACCAGATTGATTTTTAAGTGTAGCCTCATTATTATGTTTTTGTGTAAACCTTTGTGTAAAGTCTTTTCATTTCAGTCCTTTAACACCAACCATATTTATTTAAATGTTTTTATGACTCACATTTACACTGCTAACAAACTCTTAGTGTTACTAAGTACTCTTAAATTAGAAGCCTATTTTTGAATATAGCACATAGTGTAATGTATTTAAGCTGGGTACTGAATGTTTATCAGATGACAGCAGGACCTTTCATAGACTTCACCTCCCTCTGTTAGACTGTAGTACTTGATCAGTTGTTCTGTGACATTTTAAGTGCAGGCTTGCCTATTAATGCACACCTATCAGCCTATAAGCTCTCTTTCTAGTCATTGTTTGTACTTTTGTTGCCATGTCTTGGATCAACTGCAGGCTTTTCATGGTTCTTTAACAGCCTGTTAAATTACAATAGTCCAGTCTACAAGTAACAATTGCATTAACTAATTTTTCAGTATCACTTTCAGTATGTCTCCCATTTCAGTTTCTAGTTATGAAGATGAGAGATATTTGTTTAGTGTAAGCAGTAAAGGATAAATCCTGGCCAAGATTCCTGTCAGTGTTGGTGAAAACCAGAATGATGCCATCCAGTCTATGTATCCCTTTAGACACCATGTTTGTAAAATGTTTATGTTAAATACAATCACAGTTCAGTTCCAAGAGACAGGAAGTCAGAGTTTTGTACTTTTCTAAGTTTAATTTAAATTCTAGAGAATTATACCTATGTATAAAACTATGTTAATATTAATATATCAAGAATATGAAGTAGAGGGTTTAGCAGCAAGCAAAAGTGATTCGAGCTGAACATTGATTTTTGTCTGCTGCTCTTACCCATATGGAAAAGAAATCGTAAAAACTTATATGTGATTACTCATGAAAGTGGCCACTTTCTCATTACTTTCATACATTGTTTTAGTAAGTATCCAAAACATACAAGTTTCATTATATAATTTTTCAAGGGATCTTATATCTGTTTTCACTCTTGTATGCTTTTCATACAAGTTTCACACAAGACAGATACAAACTTTATAAGATTTATATATATCTTTTCCATATGGGTAATTATTAATGCATGTCACATCTACAGCATCTGCAAAACCATTGCAGTGCACAGGTACAATGAACTGCAGTCTAATCCATCATAATTATTAGAAACTCTTTTGCAGATGCCAAAGGAATTTTTTTGAGCACCAAGAGGGGCCCTAATTCAGTATTAAAGTAAAACTGGATAAAGGAGAATAACTGAAGTGATCGATAACTGACACTGAGTTGTCTTGTTACCCAGTTGTCTTTTTGTGAATATCTACAATCAGGGTGAAGAATGCTAGTTGCCAATGCCGGGTTTGAGACAATATCTTCAACAGGACAGCACCGATCTAATGAAGTTAAAATTGTTTTTGATTTTTAAGACTTAGAAATGTAAACTATTCACTTACAACATATAAACACATAATACACTTAAAATAAGTAAATGTCACAACAGATGCCAGTTGCTATGGCTATCTTAAAATGTTATAATAATACCATACTAACATAATTGTATGCAGCTTTAGATTCACACAAAAGCAGTCTTGTTATTGTAAACCAACTATGAGGTTCACTATAGGTATTGACTGATGTCTGGGGAAGCAGGAAAGGAAAAAAATACTAAATAGGAGAGGTACTATAATTATACTCCATCACTGGGCACAATTATAACATCTGGAACCTGTTAGAGCTACAGAACAGCTGTTGTCATTCAAAGAACTTATGTCCACAGCTTTATAAACTTTGAAGCTCATTAAATTTAGAAGGAAAACCTCTGTCGTTCACATAAACACATGCTAGGCTCAGTAATTTAGGCAAATATCTTAAATTTGTGTCATTTTAGTCAAATATTTAATATATCCAATCATACATAATGACACCCTGTCTGGTGTATATTCTTTTAAGGCTTTAAAATCAAGTTCCTGTGGTAACAGCTTAAGAAAGTTTTGGGTGAAAAACATTTTTAAAAAGTTCCTCAATTCATAAATAGTTAAAAACTAAATAGATCAAGAATGAAGAAAATAAATTACATATGACCCACTCATTTGGACCAAGATGATAGGAAACTGCCAGGCCAAGCTTAGTCTGGAGAAGCTGGTTATCATAATGATCTTCTATCAATCACTCTTCCAAGACATTAGCAGCCCTCCAGACCGCCACATTTAGAGCGTTAAACCTCCTACTAACAAGCAAAGCTATTACAAGGTTCCTAAAAGATTCCACTGTTGTCACAACAGAGCTGCCAGTGGCTGGTTAGCAGGTGGAAAGGGGAAGCAACACACTAAAAACGAAAAAAGCTCCCAGCACAGCTAGGGAGATGAACCTCAAAGGTGTCTTTTTGACAACTTTGATTATTTTATGTATAATTTTTTGAAGACTTTTTAGAACTTCATTGAAATTTATGTTTGCCATTTTGCAAGGTTTCAACACCCAGTCGACAGTTTAAAAAAAAAAAAAAAAAAGGAAACGAAACGAAACAACTGAAATCACAAGCTTTTGCCACTTATGTACCACTAGTGGAAACAATAAGTGATTTAAAGTGCAGACCTTTACGAGCAATCAATATCATGACCTTTATAATGGCTATACTGAAATACGCAACTCCAAACTAGAAACTTCTGTGTGATATATTGAAATGAATCTGTGGTCAGTGAGATAAATCTTACAAAACCTTTGACACTTAAATTTGTGATCTCCGGTTAACTCACCTGGATGAATGTGGTTATGAATTGATCTGTTAACATCACATTGATGTTAACAGGGAAATTTACAAGCAGAGTAAGAGAACAGGCAAAAATCTTTGGCAACACAATTACAGCAGTTCTTGTGAGTTATAGAACAAACTACAGTAACACCAGCCAGAGGTGCATTGGCATGACCATAGACAGGTAAGTGCTCCAGGCTCAGCACAGAGGTTATCAGTGTAATTCTGAGGTACCTTGAAAACCTCTGCAGACTTTGTACACACAAAAAAGAGAAAAGGGTGTTGAAAAGATGACATTTTAAGTGACACTATGAAATAAAAATACTGACTGACAAGATGGCTCACTGCTAGCAAAACGGTGGACTGTTCTAGCATGCTAACATGTCACGGAAGAATATTTAGAAGAAAACTGTTTGGCCAAGTGAATTTATTGAGAATTTTTTGTCCAACTGGCAGTTTTAATACTGTGGTTGACAGAGTTTATCATCATAAATAAACAGAAGTACTGAAAAAAAAATTAGCCATGAAAGATGTGCTGACTCTTCTTGTATTAAGTTCCTACTGTGGCATTTGTTTTTTGTTTTTTTTCCTACTGGTCTATGACTAAGGCAGAATGCTTTCTATAAAAATAACTGATCAGAAATGACACTGAACCCATTTAGGATTATGTCATAGGTATTAAAACCAAGGTATTGTTATTTTGACAAATGAGGACAGTAAGAGCTATAAGCTTGGCTGTTTATGATGAATGGCAGTAGGTCTCTGCATCTGGAAGGCATTTTCATTTATGCAGCATTTCAATTTTCTCATCCATAGCAGCTCATCTGCTAATCTTACAAATTCTTGTTTGAATCTGTTTTTTACTGTGCAGTTTGCTGCAAAAAACAAAACAAGACTCAAAAGATGAGAGATGATAATAATCTCTGAAAAGTACGGAGAGTACTGCCTAAAGTTACTGCCTACTTAACAATCTCTGTTTGAATGAGTAACAATGTAACACTTCCTTTAAAAAAAAACAAAAAAACCCCAGAAGTATTTCTCTCTGGATTTGTACTTGAATTACTATTGCACCCGTATTTTTAACTCTTTTAAATAAAAATCATATTTTAAAACTTGATTTTTAAAAGATGTCTCTGTGAGGCAGACGAATGACGGGAACCCCCTGACCCCTTGTGACTACTACTTTGTTTTTCTGGTTCTCACAACAGTCTGTAAATCAGTAACAAAGTCAAGAGTTGAACACTGGCTCAAAGCTGCTTACAGTGCGGCTCTATTCCTGCGGGACACTCCAGGGTTTACAACCGACCAAGTTGAGCCAAGCAGCTTGTCACAGTAGGATACACCCACACTGGTAACAAAAAAATCTTTGCAAACCCAGAACAAAGCCAGAGATCCCAGCTGTGTGTGCGTCTATCTTTCGTACAAACATAAAAAACACACATAACATTCATGCAAAGTTGTAGATCCTGTTTCTCCTGAGTGCTTTAGCAGATTTGAAGTGTTAGCTTCATCCTGTTAACTATTTGTTAGATGTGATTTATGGAAAGATCTATTTTTGGTCCGGACGTAGAGCACTAAACTAAGCTGAGGCATAGCTTTGCGGTGACTTTAGTGTGGATGCCTGCTGGGAGTTATAATGCTTTGATCTATTTTGGTTTTCTTTCTTATAGCTGATGTCCACCAGGGAATGAGCACTCTGTTTCAGTTTATGATATGACTCAGCTTACATGGCTGGAACTGAATACCCAACAGACCTTTGTTGTCATTTTCTTTGTTCCTATTTACTGTCGTTTGGTTTCTTTTTGTCTGCCACAGCCTTACCTCTGCCTTGTAATTACGCTTCAGGTTCATCTTTACTTATGTCTGCCATTCATCTGCTCCCTTCCATCGAACTAGTACAGTTGAGAACAGCCGTTGTACATAGTTATTACCTATGCAACTATGCATTTGCTGCCATTAATAGATGACAAGTTGTAAAGTGCTTTGAAGCCTATAGACAAGAGTGGACTTATGGACACAGTGGGACTAGTGTTGCAAAACAATGGACGCAGTTTACACAAGAGGGCCTTATCAGTAGCCTGAACAATCAATATTTTTCTTTAAAAATAAAGGGTTTTGGTTTGCTAAGGAGAGTGTAATTTTAGTCTGTCAGTCAACATGACAAATGATCTCTCTCTTTTGCATTAAATTATGTGTGTAGGGAATATGCAGTCTGTAACACATTGCTTTGTCTTCATAGCACAAGTGCAACAGTGTTAAATACACTCGACTTCCACTGTGTTTTTGTTATTCCCAGAGTGAGCGAGTGAAATATGAGAACTGCCATAGTAGATGGGGTTTGTTTGGCGTGACTTGGCAGCCATATGTGACATTCACCTCCAACGACAGCTGCTGGAAGACTCAGGTCTCTGCGCTTTAAGCTTTAGACCTAGGCAGCAATGGTAAGGAGCCTTGCTGTTAAAGAAAGCAAGATGTGTAGCAGACCTGTAAATCAAATACATGCTTGCCAAGCCACACCGCACTTTTGTAGAATAGTCCCAAGAATAAGCCATAATCTCAAGTGCACATTTCCTTTTCTTTGTTGAAAAGAGTGCATTTGTAATTTCCTGCTTTAAAAGATAAGAACCTTGAGCATGCACCCAGGCTAAAGACTATACATTTTCTGACTGTGTAATAAAGAGAAACCCTACATGCTCTGTGAACTGTCTCGTAAAAAGGAAAGATATGATTTTTCTTTTTTTAAATTGTAATATCTTCTAACTGACCCATTGCTTCACTATTGCAATGTTGTTTCCTCTTCTTTTAGCCACAAGTATTGATACTGAGTAGATTTTAAAACATTTGAAAGCAATGATAGCATGCAAATTGAAATCCAATTTTTTTCATTTTGTGTATAAGATGACTTTGGCTAACTGGACTTGACTTCAGTTTTGCTGCACATGAGAATATGTGACAACATATTCTGAAGAATGTCTGAAGTATTTTTGAAACTTCTAACAGCTGTATATAATAATGACTCTGAAATATTGTATATGTTATAGCTATAGCAATTTATGCCTATATCATTGCACAGGACAGCCAGCCATTAAAATATTTAGTTTCCTCTTATGCATATTTTTTAGGTGGATGGTTTAACTCAAATTTCCACATAATTGCAGAAACATGAGATTTCCCTGCAAAAAAACTGCATGGTAGCGTGATGATAAATGTTACTTACATTTAATGTTATTTGATCAGAGTGCGGCCAGTTAGATGGGTCAGACTATAGGCAGCTCAACCGTGAGTGAAATCTCATCCTTAGCAACGCTTTATCGGGGTAATTAGGTCAGATGACTTGCATTCTACAGCGATCAAATCCCTGATGTAAATATAGAGCCGAACTTGCTGTTCTACAAACCCAACGACCTCTAGCACCTCAGCATTCCAGCTGACAATGTAAACAAGCAGTTATTTTCCACTTATATGCAAACAATCTTTTTTCTTTTTTTTTTCAACTCCAAGCTTGAAATTCATCTAAGGTTACTAAAGTTTTTGCAGAAATATCATACTCTCAATCTTATTATTATTTGTTATGGGTTATTTTGGGTCTACTTTTTAATACCCCATCAATAAATGGGCAAACACAAGGAAACTCTTATCAACAAAAGGAGTTGACTCCCTCAGAGAAAATCTTTTTACAGATAAACTATGATGGACTGGAAAGTGTAGAAAACCAGAAGACACACATCAATTCATAAGGCACAATGTGAGGTATTGTCCCTCAAGCATGTGTTGTTAACGATGGTCAAATGTTCATCAGGCGCAATAGGACAGATGTTATGTTATGTTCTTGTATTGCACCCCAGAGTCTCTTTATCAGGCATCTCACACTTGTGATTTATGTCACATGGCTTGCTCACACAGCGTGTACAATGCACATCCCACGGTGATTTATGCTTTGTCCCTCTCATTCTTTCTATCAGTCTGAACAACATATGACACTTTTTTTTTTTTAATAAGAAACAAAAGGCCCCCCTGCATCTGCAGTCAGAAGGCATTTTAATGTTTTCAGTGCTTCTATCTTGTTGCTACACATGAAGGGAGCTTAACGAAACTGGCATCTACACTCAGATGGGGCACAAACCTATCTAAACATTTTAAACAGGAAAGTAAAATCAGGGTCGAAAACCTAGATAAAAGTAAACCTCGTGTACTTGTCGGACCTTTGTTGCCATATTTCAGTCTCCTGATTTCGACACAGCTGAAACCAATACCTAAAACCACCTTTTGTTACACACTTTGGTCTCTTTATAGACTGTGAGGTACTGGCCTGTTACTTAGCCTGTTACGATAACGTTGTTTGTGTTCACATACAAATAAGCACATTTACACCACACTACATACTAAGTACATTTGAGTTGTTAGAATGTAGCACTGTTTCAGGTTGGTGTAGAGAATGGACCTTTAGAAAGTCTTTTCTGATAATGCATCTGTCTAATGTTTGGCAGATAGAAAGTTTCTGTTAAGGGTGATCTTTTGAGCTGGTTATAGAGCAGATGCAGATACATGTGAAGGTTATTACAAGGAATGCAGAGGCTTGAGGCTGTGAGTTGCTGATGGGACACATATTGGTTCCATTAATGGCAACAAAGGTTGCTGCAAGGCTTTGCTGCATGGGGGTAGCAACTGACTTTGAATGGTACAACTTCAGGTCTATTTTCTTTTTTCCTCAGTACAGCATTTACCTGTTGATACTGTATATGGCCTAATGACAAAATTGTGATGTACGGATGTCTGTATCACATGGCATCCTGGAGTGAGAGATCTGTTTTTTTGTTTTTTTTTTTAAATTCTCGGTTTCTCACCCCTGAGTAATTAACCACAACCAGGGCAACAGTGGAGGTAAAATCCGGTTATTGAGGGGATCATTCATGATGAATAAATTACTCATGCTCACATATGACACGCTTACCTTTAAATATGACACAAAACTGTCTCTACGTTACACTTTTCTAAAGTTCACTTTGATGGGGAATTTACATCGATGCATAAATGCAAAGACATGTAAATAAAAGCATAATCCTTTTGTTTTTTTTTTTAACGGAATCTTAAGCCAAGATTATTAGATCAAATCAAACACATAGATGGCATAAACTTCTGTTTGTAATTTCTTGGCCAGAGAGCCTCCTCCTCATCCATATGAAGAAGGGATCTGTACGATCTACATTGTTCTTGATGTCTAATGCAAGGCAGATGTGGCATACTTGTGGAGATTCCTAATGCAGTCTTTGTGCTGTCACAGCTTATTGTCTCGTTGCCTTTTTTGGTTATATTTAAACATAACTACCTAACTATAGTTTTATTTGAGAGAGTAAAATTTAAACTAATCAAACTTAGTGTAATTCTTTTGAACTGTAAGATGTTGTTTCCTACATTCAGTTCATGTAGCAAACCAGTCCTCTAATCTAATGTATGCTATATAGTACAGATATACACAGGACAAATCAGGTTATATGTGTTCTGCAGAAATGTCATAGACATGCAAAAACAAGCAAACAAAAACAAATGAAAAGTAAGTCTGTAGCATGCAGCATTCATGAGATGGTTAATCATGCTGAAACTGATGACTGTAATTGATGCAAGATAGTAGACTTCCAGTGAATGCTAATTGAACAGCAAAGCCATAAACGCTATATCTTAATATCTAAATATTTAAAAACCCGAACACACACTTGAAGTTAATGTCAGTCAGTTTTTAAAATCACTGTTTTTGGCAAAGGGCAAACATTATGTATTATTTATTTAAATATGTACACTACCTGACACTACTTAGGCACATCGTTTACTTTAGATGAGCCCGAAATCATCTAGCTGGAATATATGCAAATGGATAGACAAGTAAAACCGGAACGATGTACAATACCGATTCAGTTAACTTCTCCCCAAGGGAAAAATACAAACTTAGAGAGGGAAAAGATTAATGGATATCATCTGCATGGCCATTCATAATTATAATCACTCTCACTGCTAATTCAAGACCAATTCAAACACTCATTTTTTTGAACTTTTTTTTTTTTTGCTGATGGGTGAGGTTTTATGTCTTGACTCTTTTTTCCAGAGAAACTGTGTTCCCCTTATATTAGACCCAAAGCATTTAATAGATATTATTATTTGTAATTCTTTTACTGGGTCTAATTGTGGGTTAAGTCTGAGGAGTAGCTGATGATTTGTTTCTTGTGGTTGACAGTGTCATGAGTAACTCAAGTTGTTTGTTGAAGGTGTTAAACCCCATCTTTGAACATTTCTGATACAACTAGTTCAGCTGGTATTCTGGGAATATGACAAATGCATGCAAAACATTGTGTGGGCATGTTTTACTTTTGTCTTCCATTTGACTCACATTGGGCCTGAGTAAACTATTTTTACTGTTGTTAATTTTGCTTCAAATGTAATTGTAGTCCGGACATTTTTTAATATGTGTATGTATTTGAGTTAGACTTTATTTAGACCCTTTTCTAAACACTTTGTTAAGGTGTGATTGGCAGCAGTTACAGTCTTGAGTGTTTTTGAGTAAGATGCAACAAACTTTGCACCATTTGGGGAATTCTTTCTTTTCAGATCTGTGAAGGTCATGAAGGTTTAATGGGTACTGTCAGTAGAGAGAGATTCTAGTTCTCTACAGGTATACTTAATTTGATTCAAGTGAGGTGTCTGACTGAGCTGGAAAAACTTGAATCTGTTCATCAGGCCATACAATCTTGTTTCTCCAAGTCTGAGAGCAACATCAACTGAAATTTCAAGTTGGATTTAATGAGAATTTTGTCACCAGTGACTCAGCAATAAAGCGCAGATATTCAATATTCATGCCCACAGAGTCAGTTGGATTGCTATAAGTTTTTTCCATTTTCACACAGTGGCGCTCAGTCAGAGTAACAATGAGATTCTTGGTCATCCTTCACTGTTCTTGCTCTGAATATTTTCAAAGTGCACTGTATTAATTTTTAGCTACTGGGTTGATTCAGTATTAACCAAATGGTCAGCTGCCCATGATAATAGACAATAAGGTCACAGATCATGTAAATTATCTCTCACACCTCAAGAATGAATTAACAAGTATAGTCATTGCAAACACTATATTGTTTTATGGCAGCCATTCAGGAATCAGCAGTCATGTACTCTGCCTTGTGTTATTTGTGGCCACCAATAGCAAGTGTCACAATATTTTCCTTAAAAGCTGCATGCTTTTTTTTAATACAAGAGTCTGTACTCATTCAGACCAAATCTGTTCACCCACAGCCTTCCCTCCAACAACGTTTCACTAAGACATTGTCTTTGATGTTGTTTACCTTGACCTCAGCATTGAATATTTCCCCCAGAGCAGTCAATCCTGAAAGTTGCAGTTGAACTTGATGTCACTCCAAAAACTTTTTTAGCCTTTATTTTTACAGTTTAGTCACCACGTGTGCTACAAAGAATCCTTACTGGGCTCTGAGGCTGACACATAGTGTCTAAATCTTTTTTGCCATCAAGCTGGATCACATGGACACTGAAGACATTGGCTTCTGAGCGTACAAACCCATTGACCTGCGCCCAACCCCTCACAGTGCTACACTCTTCCTTCCAGAGGGCTTGTCTCTATTTTCTCTCTCCAGCCCTTTGTCTATGCAACAGTCAATATATCTGACTAACTTGATGAACTGCACAAAGAGCAAAAGTTAATTTCTGAGTGCATGGTAGCCACGGCAATGTCCTATGAGCGCTTCAAAGCCCATCTGGGCTAACCATTACCCTAGCATGGCTGACTGCAGAAGAGGTTGCATTGCCGTGGTGCACACGTGTTCTTTATGGGTTGATCCTGCCAGTAATTCAACTGTGCCACATATTCAGAGGCCTACATTTGTATCTGTGTCAATCAGCACATTTAAAGGTCAAGTTTAGATATGTTGTTTAAAATGGAAATACCAAATTATGTTAAAGTGAAATTATTCATGATGTTTGAAGTTTAGAATCATCTAATCTTAGAATTGAGAAATTCTATTGTTTTTCAAAAATAACTGCTTACTTTAAATGATGAAATGACAAAAAAAGTAGCAATACTATAAGTGTTTAGAAACTAGGGAGAACAACTGTTCACATTTGACCAATGATTACTCTGGACTTGCAAGCTGGTCAGTTTAGCTCCTAGACACATTTACTCTTTTAACCATGCTGGTTTAATATGTGCAGAACATAGTTTAGCATCTTCTTGTTAAAACAACAAAAGCCTTCTTTGAAAAAAGACAGATTTTGGATCATGCAATGCGCTTCTCTGGAACCTATCTACCATTTAGCATTCATGGTTTCTTTTCTCTATGAAGTCATTTGCTTCCCCTATCCCAACATTTCTGAAAATTTTCTTTAAACCCATTCATCAGTTTTGCTATCTATTATGGCATCTTATCACTATTTCTAGTTTCATAGATTTAAATGATATAAAAATCATTCAATTTTGTTTTTATTAATATATAGCAATTTTTTGTAAAAAGTTGCAAATGTTAACTTCTAAGTGACTTTCCACTTAATTTTTTAAAATTCATATCCACTATAATTTAGCATGATCCATAAAGCCTAGAAGGCTTCTAGACTGTTTGCAGTATTCAAATCCAGACCAGTTTGTGGATGAACAGGAAGCAGAGGTGGACAGTAAACAGAGCAAATTATTATTGGAGGGAAAGTATGCCACACAAACACGGGGGCAAAGGGATCGTAGGTGGATATCAGTGCAAATTTCAGTTTCATTGAAGTTTGTGTTTTCTTTTCTTTGTCATGACAAACTAAGGCAAGTTTGGCAACAGGTTCTTTCGTTTTACTTTAATAAATGTGTAGCCAAAAATATATCACAGGAGGGTTAACAGTCATTTTGCCTGAGAAACATTTCTACGTGCTCTCTAGTTTTCTGGAAAGCTTTTGAGATGATCCCTCATTGGTTTCTAAGCAGCCTGACCTAAGCCGCTGTTTTCTAAGCTCCTTCTTTACCTTCACTCAGTAGGAGGCACGTGACTCATTGAATGGGAATCACAAATCCTTCTGAGAGGAATATTTTTGTGTATGGAGTATGGGTTGTATGAATCATATATGTCATCCCACACCTCAAGAATGAATTGCTAAGTATAGCCTCTGTAAACAGTGTATTGTTTCAGTGTTTTCATAAACATTTCATTAAATTATGGCAGTCCATTACTTAAATACTGCAATTTCTTTTGCAGGCAAGAGTTTATATTCTTTCAGGACAAGAGTTGAAGTCATACTTGCAACCTTTCCTATCATAAACAAGTGGATGAAGCCCAGTTCAGTTATCACTGGGCACTATGGCTCAGAAAGATTCCAACTGCTGCAATTGTACATTCCACTTAGGAAACCTAATATTAAGCCACAGCCACTCTAACTCCCCAGAACTGGTTAGTGATGTCACTCAAAGCCTCTGGTAGGGTTACACTTTTAATAGCAGTCTTGGCCAGCTGTCTACTTTTATGCTTCTTGTGTAGACCACAGGGGGCCTTTATAGTGACAGCTCGCAGCACTAAAATGGTTCATATCTAACATCCATTTTAGAAGAGGGCAAGTAGTAATCAAAAGCAACTGTTTTAACCATTTTGGACCTCCTTTAGATTGTGCTATAATGACAAAGCTTTGCAGATTTTGATAGTTTCCGCACTTTTAACCCTTAAAAAATAAAATTATAAAAAAAAACAAAAGATGCAATTTGACAGGCAAATTCTTTTCCAATAAATAGTTCTGAATTAAACCTCCACTTTTTGGTTGATTTCATTTAACTGGAAGTGAGCAATGATGGGGAATCTGAGTGGTGGTATAGTGGTGTGTTGGTTTTCCCAATTTCACACAGGCCAAAGGTCTGGATTTTCCGTTAATTGGTGATTATAAATTGGCCACTAGTGTGGATGATTAAAGTATGTATGCATATGGTTTATCAAGTTTTCTCCATCATTTTCAGGAGTTATTGTTTCCTGGTTTTGCTTTTATCTGCAAAGATTTTCATGTCACGCATTAAGAGATGCCATGTGCATGTTTTAATTGCTAGGCTTCTCTTGCTAATAATAGTAACAAAAATGCTAAGTACTACATTGCAACTTGGTGCTCTAAATTGATTAATGAATGTGTCCAGGAAATATTTAATGAATAATCCAATTAACCATGCAGGACTGTGCAATGGAGACATTACTGTGGACTACACTGTGTCCTCCACGGTATCTGCGCCCATGTGATGGCTTTGTAAGCTGTAATCACAAAAAAAGCTTACGGCACGTTTAAGGCCTCTTTAGTCTCCGGACTTGATGCTATTAGAATTGCACGAGAGCAATGTAGAATGGCACAAAGAAAAAGACCTGCTCACAGTCTCGCCACAGTCTCAGGCAAACCGACAGTGACTGAAGTGACTTTTGAATTTCTTTTTCTATTCTTAACTTCTGTCAGCGCAACCAGCGACAACAGTATTTAAGAAGATCATCCAAGCGTAGGAGGAGCGGCCTGGTGAGAAGCGGGAAGAGATGCTATTCGCTTAGGGGTGGTTACATAACATCTCACTTGCCTTCCTCGCTGCGGAATGCCGGGATAGTGTTTGTAAACAGAACGGCCATGTGCGTGTTCACGTGGAGGAAGCTTTTGAGTCCCTGCCCTCTCTGTCTCACCCCTGAGGTAAACCCTGACATCGATATATGCTCACAGGGCCAGCAACCCTCTCTCCGGGCCTGTGCCACTCAAACGCAGTCTTATCTCTCTCAATCGATAATTAAACGTCAACTTGGCTAACGGCGCACCGCTTCGTAGTAGGAGGCTATGAGTCATATTTATAGCATATGTTGGTTATGAATATCTTTTTTTTCTTTTTTACCTCAGACCGGATCATAATTACTTTAACAAGTTAGGGCCATCTGGTTTGGTAGTCTTGTTAGTGACATATTTTTTTGATCTGGCTTCAGTTAATAGACATTGTCTTACATAATGCAGTTTATGTTCAATCAATAGTAAAAGTAAAACAAACACCATACTAAAAAAATGGCAAAGCTCTACAGGTTTCACTGATGCTAAAACAATGTGAACATTTTTGCAGCAGTAAGTCAAAACACACTTCATGATAAATTGCATCCAACTGTAAATTCACTGTCACTCATTTGAACATTAAGATATGTTCAAATGAGTGACAGCGTTCTCACAGAGTGATCCCACTGTTGAAGCATCTGATAGTGGCTTGCTGCTACTCCCTTGCTCTCTATAGGAAAACAAAACCCCAGCAGCAGACAAAAGGGAAATCAATATTGCAGAAATCAATACAACACTCAGTATCTCGCCATTTTGTCTTAGGAAAGCAGCTGAGCTATGGCCAGCCAGGTGTAGTGCAATCTAAAATGTCTAGCCTGCCACTGGACCTGTTCTGTGTCATTTCTGAAATGGCTCCTGGTTGGAAAAATAATACATGGGTTGGATAGGGCAGGGTCAGAGGTGAGGGCTTGGGTAAAGGCTTGCGTATTTTAAGTAGACAGCATTGTTGTGGAATGCTATGGCAACTGGACATTCTTCCCAAAGGTGATATTGTGTTTGCCCTAGGAGTGACATAAAGGGAACTTAAGACCATGACGAACTAGCAGTCCACCCGTGAGGCTTTATCTGTAGGTGTGGATAGATGAGAGAAGCTATGTGCATGTGATTGATCTATATGGCCCTTCCCCCACTCAGCCCCCTGTAGCCCTATTAATGCTTTCATGCCTTTTCAGCTGCTGATGTAACAGCAGCAATGCAGAGAAATATAAAACTGCAAAACTATTAGATGGTGGTTGTTTTTTATTTCTGTTATTATGTAGCATTAGTTGTGCAGGTCAGGATTAGCACATATAAATCCTTTGCACAGTCCAGCTGAACAGAAAGAGAAACATGGGATAGATCCACATTGTTTTTGTTATACTTAGCATCCACACTAGTGCACATTCTTGGATGTTGTGAAAGCTTGCTGACCCAGTTTTAGTTTGAAAACTTGAAGGGTCAGTTGCATAAAGCTGACACAACCCCTGTATATCCACAAAGGTGGTACTTTTATTTTATACATTTCAATAGCGGCTTATGCATTTTACATTTGCGTATATAAACACTCCATTGCAAGTTATTGAACATGGCAATAGCTTGAAATTCAGTCACACACAGCAGATGACTAGAAAAGATATACATACCAGACATAAATGATATTTTTGTATGGTGGTCTGAGCACCGGAATTGCAAACAGAATAAAAACAAAATGGAAAGTCAACTAAGTGCAGATATAGCCACAAGTTATAACATCAGACAACTGAGATTAATAGTGCACTCTCATAGCAAGAAATGAGGTGGGTTCATTTCTGTTCATCAAAGTACAATGTCTGGTATTTCAAATGACACACTAAGCATTATCTGCAGTCTGTTAGTTTATGTGGGGCAATGGGATCACCGTACACACTTACACACACAAAGGCTTGGCTCACCTGATCTCATGCAGTCACAACATTCTTTATGAATGCTACAGAGAGCACTCTTGCTTAAGAACTTTTGTTGATGCTACACAGCCAGTGACCGTGCTCATCGTGTCAAAACACAGGCATGGTATTGCGCAAGAGGTGTATACCACTACTGCTGGTTTTAAACTCTGTGACTTAAATAGTATCTTCTTCTACTAGCACCAGATATGTTTTTAAAAGTTGTACCACAGTGCAGGAACTGCATGGCCTGCATCGACAATCAAAGGAAAAAAAATACAACTTTGTAACCAAAACTTAGTAAATGTCTTTAGTAATTTGACAAGGAGCTTCACTGTCTATTTAACCTCTTTTAATCTTGCCCTTATGGATCACTAATAGTCAGTGTCTGAAAACTTTCGTGTTGATTTAAAGATAAAAACCGAAGCACAAGTTCTTCAGATAGCCTTGTTAAAGTGTGATGCCAAATTAAATGTCAGTCATTAGTCTCCATCTTCCTTTTGTTTAATTTGTACCCTGAGGCCACATGGCTATCTGACGACTGCAGTTAGCGCAATACACAAGCCTAGCATGGAAGCCTCCGAAATATTTTTGTTATACTAATGAGCCATTCAGATGTTAATCTTAGGTGAATTCACATACACAAGCAGAAACAACAAATAATTATGCATTTGATAATTAATAGGAGACTTGGCGTCCTATAATAAAGCTCAATTTACATGTATTTAAAACTATGAGGATTTATACATGATCGTGTTACTGCTATCATTCTGTTATTGTACTTCTGTTAATTTGCGATTCATACAAGGCAACATAGCTGTTTTTTTATTTCAATTCCTTTAAAATAATGACATTTCATACACCCTGAAAGTCACAGGCACAATCTGCATTGTGTTGTCAATAATCTTTATGTCAGCAGCTAGATCCAAAACCTACAACACCCTGTTAGCTGTGACAGCTTACTCCTTGTAATGCATTAAAATAGACAAAATAGTCTTGCGAAGTCACCAAGTTGGTCAGTTTTTTAGAATTGATGTTTGTTGTTGCTCCCTGATAACAACCTTGTGTTTAGTGTCAACTTCTAAAGGAAGTAAGGGAAATCTCCAGAATTACCAGTCTTGTTTGCCCACTTAATGGTGCAGTTGGATTGAATTTCATTTCCTTCATAGCTTTCTGACCTTGTCCACCTACACTACGCTCTGCCACCACAATTCTATTCTCCTTTGCTTCTCCTTGGGATTTGCCTTTGTGTCTGCTCGTCATTCAGTGGTGAAAGCAATGAAAGCTGATTCATATACACAAAGCCAGAAGCTATTTCAGCTCTGCTGCCGTGCAGACTCTGTGCACTTACTACTGGACATGCTTAGGTTGGACTTTTACTCTCCTACTGAAGGCTGAACAGAATAAAAATGCACATATACATCAGTGAGAAAGGATTGGGGAAACCAAAGTGAATAACTACCTAAATCTGAATCCAGATTGAATTAAAAAAAAAAAAACAGACAATACAATCATAATTATGATTTTGTAATAGTTGTCAATAACACATAAATGCTGCAAATGTTTTTTGACAAATAGGAAGTCACTTATACAAAAATGTTTGTTATATTACATATTGAATACATTTTTAATGTGTTTAGGAAAAAGCCAGGGTTGAATAGTAAAGGTAGTGTCACACAGGCATTTAAATTATGCTTTTTAAAAAAACTAACTCCTGAACAAGTCCACTGTTTTCTATAATGTATTCAAATGCAGCAAGAAGCACACACAGGAAAACACAACTGCTGTCTTTCAGTTTTAGCTGGCACAAAAAAAGAGAGAATTTGTCAGCCATGTTGGAGTAGCTTTATCTCATATCCCCCCCTTATTATGTTGGCTCTTGCTTTTTACGATGTGGGGCATCTGCTGTACTTCATCTGACTAAATACCACCAAAAACACACACAAGGTTACAGGGGGGAAAGGGCTAAACGGATTATTAAGGTGCCGAGCCAGTTCTCACCTGCCTTTCACGTCCCTCCACTTTGTAGAAATTCCAACAAACCGTCTGGATCTCCTCTTTAACAAATCCTAAAGGCAGCCATCTTGCCTCCTTCTGTTCTTCTATGAAACAGACTATCCTCCACATCAATATTCATGGAAACCAGTCTGACGTCGGCTCTCATCATCAGGAGAAGCCCGGGTGTCGCTGTTTGGCAGCCTCAGAAGCACACTCATATGTGACTCCCATAAGGCAGCAGAGGTACAGAAATTGGAAACGATGCTGTTTGGAGGTCAGGAGGAAGAGCCTTGCTTTGGTGTCTACCTCAAATAATTACAAAATCACCTTCTTGCTGAGACCTTCCCACACAAAGAGGCAGATTTCCTTCCCCCCTATGCTCCCTCCTTTTTCTTCTTTCCTCAGCCGTACACAATAGTGAACACTAGGATTGCCCTGAAGAACTGGAGTGGATCCGGATTCTGGGTTTGAGACAGAGTATACTTTTCTGTTGAATATTGCACTGGTTTCAGCTATCTGACTGTGGCAGTGTAGAAAATGTCTCCACCCACTTCCTTTTTTTTTCAGACAGGAAGCCAAGTGACTAAGGGGTTTTTTCCCTCCCTTTTTCAGTTTATCTCTTTCTTTTTCTGTCATAGCTTGCAGAAATTTCCCTCAAGTGTAAGAGCACTCCCTTTTTGAGAACACTGCAGAAACAACAACATGTGGCCAGTTATGGAGTCCAATCGGTAGAGCAATGAATTTCCAACTGCTGTTGGAAATTCATTCTAGTCTGCCGACTGGTTCATTTTTAGAGTGACTTGTAAGACAAGTCTGCGGGCAGCATATTCATGTGTCTGCCAAGACCCACCTCCTGTTGACACACACCACGTGGGCCTGAAAAAAGAGAGCAGTGTGAGAGGGAAAGGGGATCAGGGTGATTTAAAAGAGAAATTCAGCCCTGGAATGTTGCTGAGTTAACACAAGTTAGAAGTGTTAGGAAGGTGGCAAATATTAATAAATGGTCTGTATTTATATAGCGCTTTACTAGTCCCTAAGGACCCAAAACCGCTTTACACATCCAGTCATCCACCCATTCACACACAGATTCACACACTGGTGATGGCAAGCTACATTGTAGCCACAGCCACCCTGGGGCGCACTGACAGAGGCGAGGCTGCCGGACACTGGCGCCACTGGGCCCTCTGACCACCACCGGTAGGCAAAGGGTGAAGTGTCTTGCCCAAGGACACAATGACCGAGACCGGGGCTCGAACCGGCAACCTTCCGATTACAAGGCGAACTCCCAACTCTTGAGCCACGATCGCCCCGTGGCGACTTCAACTGCTGTTTTTGTCATAGGATTCTGAAAGGTAGCCGCAACTTGCATGTGTGTATGTTTGTCTGTTTGGTGTTAAACTGCTAAAGGTAATCTCATAAATCTCACCAATGATGATAGCATTAGGAAGGATTATCGGTTGTCAGGGAAAAGTGTGTTAGTGTTTCTCTTTTTCTTCGAGGAATAAAGCAAATCCAAATGAATGAAGGCCTTATCACCTCAACCTTACTTTTTTAACATAAGCCGATTTGTCCATTTGGCCACATAAGAAAGGCCAACTAACTAGTTACCAGGTGGATCTTGTCTTAAAATAATCTGCTATTATCTGTACTGCAGGCTTAAGACCCCACCTCTTTCCCCACAGTCCCTGCCTAGCTGCAATGACATTTGTTGACTCAATACTTTCAGGCTCAGCAGAGAAAAGGAGATTTGTTTTTACACACACTGGGGGGAGGGGAAGACGCAGCGTGAGAAGAAGGAGAAGTCACTGTAGACTGCAGCACGGATCCAAACGGACCTTGTTCTCAACGTTAGCACTGAAGCACAAAGCTGTCACTCAGATAGACACCAGGCTGTCTTTAAAGCACATTATTCAGTTGCCAAACAATTCTAAAGCTTTCTAAATCTGTTCTGCTGGCACATGGTGGCCAGGCTTCATCTTATTAAGATATTATGTGTTGCTTTTCCTTTAATTTGGGACAAACCTGTAGATTAAGTGTTGCACCGCAACACTGCAACTTGTCTTTCTCTTCCCTTTTCATGATCTGCCATCAAAATGCCTTCAAGCTTGGTAGTAAAACTCAAACTGCCACCACTGAATGAGGTCTTCAAGCAGTCAGTGCTGTGGGACTTTCAGGGGTTGTTTGGACTGGACAGCTTCCTTCCTTCTCCCTTTTCCTTCAGGCTGGCCCTATAAACAAGGAAATGCTCTCACTCCTCAATATGTGGTTAAATAATATTCAAGATACATATCAATGTTTTACAAGTTTCTGCATTATGGAGTAACACTTACTCTGTAATGCTTGTACAGCTTCAATCACTATTTAAAAAAAATAGAAGCAACATAGTAAAGTTGGGGATGATTGTTTAATCGTCCTGTCCTAAAATGTATGATTTTTGTTTACTCTGAATGGATTGGTTGCCATTTTTTGGCTCCCATAACAAACAAACCACTGTCTGCTATGTTCCCAGTAACTGAGCACAGACCGGAACAGTTAGCAACAAGCTGGTGAACACAGTGGATCATTTAACAGCCGAAGGCCCAGATCGTTCTCCCACGAGCTATTGGACAGTGAACATTGGGCTTGTGTTTGCCAAGTGGCCAGAAACCTGACTGCAAAAGCATGATAATGTTAAACACTGATTTGTTAGTAACTAAGTGTTTCCTAACAACATCACTATATGAAGTCAAACGATGATGAAACGCTGTTTGCAGCGCTCCAGCAGTGCAGTCATTGCTTTTTGCTGTGTGTATTGTCAGCATTCCAGCAGAGGAGCTCCTTGCTGGGCTGCTTCCCATTACAGCTACTGTAACTCGTAAAACAGAGATTATCTCATTATTCCTCTCACCTTGCAGGATTTCAAAGGAATAGTGGCGTGTGCCATCACCTCTTCCGTAAACACAGAGCTGTGGCCCCATGCTGACACAGGGTCATCACAATTCAGGCACACTTGTCACTTGACTGATTTCACACTCATGCAAACGTGCTGATGACCATTAGTGGGGGATTTAAATAGCTTTTCTTGCTGCCGCAGTAGCCTTGT
Organism: Astatotilapia calliptera; assembly: GCF_964374335.1. NCBI lineage: Eukaryota > Metazoa > Chordata > Actinopteri > Cichliformes > Cichlidae > Astatotilapia > Astatotilapia calliptera. The sequence continues at coordinate 24,116,866 of NC_137427.1, read as the reverse complement.
TTATTTATGTGCTGCAAATAAAGAATATTGGTCTTCTTGAGTTATATGATTTACATGTAAACTTAGAAAACCTAAGTTCATTTAGGGGGCTTTAAGAGCGCACATTCAAACATGAAGCTCTTTGCAGAGTTAAATCAGTCATCTTCTTTTACTCATTTACATGCCACGTAAAATGTTTGCCCTGATCCAAGTCGCAATGATAAAATCTTATAACAACAAAAAGCATTTTCAGCGCCCTAAAACTGCAAATGTGAAAATTCAGAGAAAATTTTAATTTTGTACTATTGATCTTGATCAAACAGGATTTCAGATACTAAAGACTAACGAAATCATTTGAAGGGTGACTCTTAAAGCGTTTCACATCTGTGAAACATTTAACTAGTTAGCGTCTTCTACACTTTTGGAGATGTAAAACTGTGCAACAGAGTTTTTATGACATCTGAATTAATGGGCTTGCACATTTTTATCAATGAAGCCACATGAGGGCATGACCTCATTTGCAAAAGCTTTTTTTTCGGTGTTAGTCACTTGTTGCTAATCAGTTGGAGTCATTTGAAAGGACTTGTGATGTAAGCACAGATTTATGGCTTTCCTTACATTAGTCTCAAAGTAGGAGAAAAGGGTGACCGTTTGAGGAATGAATGAGAACTGCTGGGGATCATCGTGAGGCTGGGACAAGCACCACTTCCCACAATCGCCAGTGGAATTTTACACATCTTACCTGAGGCAATCTAAACACACAAGCCTTTATGTAGGGTAAAAGATACACACAGACTAGGCCAATACACAAAATGAGGACACAGGATTCCCCCCCTAACAAGATGTCATCCTTCTGCCCCTCCTCCTGTAGTTATCTTAAAAGACTAGGGGGAGTTGTTACTGTGGATCTCGCGTAGCCTAATTGTTTAAGTCCCAGCAGGGGCCTGGTGTACAGTGGTTTATAGAAAAAGAGGGGAGTATAAAATTTTGAATTCTTTGTGTTGTTGTACCTTATTTCACATTTCACAAACACACATTTTAGACTGTGTTAACCATATGCCGTGTGTCTGTGTGTGTGTGTGTGTGTGCACATTCACTCCATACAAAGATTGACAGTGCACCTCTCTGGGCACAGCAGGGTTGGACCAGGCCAATCATGGTCTACTGCTGTTCCCGTGGAGACCAACTGCTTCTGAGAGTTTCAAGAAGTGGTTCTTGCATTCATGCTGCAGGTGTTTCCATCCACCCCTTACACCACCCCAACTGAAGCCTCAGTAGGCATGGACAGCTATTAAGACCTTTTTTTTTTTTCTTAAACCAGCCCTGAAATGTAAGCATTTTAAATACCTTTTCAACCCTTAATTAAAGAGGGGATTCGCAGCCCTCTTAGAGTTTCCAGGTCACCCAGAAGAGGTTAAGTTGACTTGCTAGTACATAGTTGCTTCTGAAACATTCTTACTTATACTTTTTATTACCACTGACTGCTTAAATCCAGCACTGTTAGGTATGGAGCGGAGGATGACCCCTGCTGGTGAAGCATGATGACCTGCAGTACGTCTGATCCTTCACTTAAGATTTTGTAATTGAGTTAAAACAAACAAAGTTTCAGCTTCATTCATTTAGTTTCCTGTAAATGCATATCCAGATATTCCCACAGACATGACTGTAGTTTCCACAGAATTATTGTCCATGTTGGACAAAAGCCTGTGTAGGTCCACGGACGCCTATGTCTGCCTGAACTTTTTCTTCCTAGTAACTGCACCAGAAAAACTGCAGTCATGTTTGATGCTTGAATGGTGTTGAAATGAATGGCATTTTGGTTCAGTCTCTGCATGTGAGTTTTATGACCTGAAAAAAGGTGGTGGTGTCATCACAGTGGTAACAAAGAAAAATGTAAAATATTGCATCTAAAAAACAACAACAAAGTTTTTCCTAGTAGAATTGGTATTACTTTAATAGAAATTAGATGATAAAAGTAAGTCAGTCCTACATTATTTATGTCTACACACACAAAGCTACACATTCACGTGCTGCCAGTGTTGCTGAACCAAGTCAACAATGTCTAAAAGTTGCCATGTGTCACTTTTTGAAGGCCTTACAGAGTTTTTTTGTATATTAGCACGGTGACACCACACTCTTGTCATTCCTTAGAAAGTTCCACCTGTCATTCACTGTAAAGGTTTTCATGAGCAACACATAATTCTTATAAAACTTGAAAGTTAAAACTGGAAGCCATTATTAAGGAAGGGAAACAGTAAGGAGAAAAGACTGAGGTATGCCAAATTACACAAGAAGTGGACTGAAAGTCAGTTGCAACATGTCTAATGGAGTGATGAATCCATCCATACATTCTCTTCCGCTTATCCTTATCAGGGTCGTGGAGGGGTTGGAGCCTATCCCAGCTGGCATAGTGCGAGAGGCGGGGTTCACCCTGGATGGGTCACCAGTACAGAGTTTATGTGTTAGCAGGGTGTTGATAGGCCACATAAAACCAGAGTTATGATAAAAAAAATATACGCAGTGTTTTTTTCTGAATAAAATCGTCATGTTTACTGCCGGAATAAATGGTAAAAACTGCGTTTTTTTTTAAGGACAGCTTTAGCAAGCACTGTCTGCTTGCGAGAAAACACCCCTTTCCTGTTGGTGGAAAAATGTACCATGTTGACCGATCAAAAAATTATAGGGCAGTATGTGACATTTGGTTGTTTAGGAAGAGGGAGAAGTTTAGAGAGTGTCAGCGGCAAGAGAGAGCAAGTTTTGAGTTGTGAGAAATGACTTTTAGTTTGGAGTGTATAGTTATTGTGTTGTCTTGTGTAGCTCATGTGTAGTGCATTCGATTGTTTCTTTGTGTTTGTCAAAACAATGAGGCAACTGCTGAGTGTCACAGTTGCTGCCAAAAAGCCACCAAAGGCGGTTTACAATGTAAACGCTGCCTCCAGGTGAAAAACAGGAGATGTGATACACGTGGTACACCCGGAGGCGTGAGGCTTGTGATGTGATTAACTGTCTTATAGTGGACAAACTATTTTTGAGGTGGCACAAATAATTTGAGTGGCATCTTATGTGATGCAGAACACCTGATTGTTCTGTAAATTGTTTTAAATGGTTATAAAAAGTGCTTAAAACATTTGGCTGCATTTTAGGTAAATAGTTGCAGATAACTTTGTAGTTTGCAAAACTTGTGCATAGGTTTAAAACTTACATTATCTATTTGTATTTCAAGTTATGAAACTGATTTTTACAGTAAAACATATAACTTTTTCTACTTAGATTTTATGTTTTTTATGTCAGATTTTAGATCAATTATGTTAATACAGTATGTCAATAGGAAAACATAAATTCAAATTCAAAATTCAAATTCAAATTTTATTTGTCACACACACACAACCATACACAGTATGACATGGGGGTGAAATGCTTGTAGCTGTACAATGCTCGACCATTAAATGACAGAAGAAAAGTTTCATTTAACTGTAAATTCAGACATGTGAGCTTGTGCTTAAAGGAATGATACCAAACAAGGCAAGGTAAACAGTTTTAAAAGGTAAAATATAGAAGTAAAAGTAAAAAACAAAACAGCCAATTATACCCTGGACTCCAGAGGCTTAACCTAACCCTACTAACTCCATGTCTTTGAACTGTGGGAGGAAGTTGGAGTACTTGGAGAGAACCCATGCAAACACATAACATGCGAACTCCACACAGAAAGTTGGCCAGTTGGTGGAGTTGAACTGAGGACCTTCTTGCTGCGAGGAAACAGTGCTAACCACTGCACAACACAGTGATGAATCCAAATGTTCGATTTATTGGTTCAAACTGTCATCAGTAATGGACAGAGGAGGTCAGTAGAGAAGTACAACAGTGAATGGCTACAGCTATACATAAAACACAGTGGAGGCTCTGTCATGGTTTGGGGCTGCATTTCATCCAGTGGTGTTGGGGGTCTTTGATGGACACAGAACAGTACCATCAGATTGTGATCCACCATGTGAATGCTATCTAAAAAAGCATCTGATTGGCAAGTACTTCGTTTATTAGCATGACAATGATCCCAAACACACTGCCAATGTAGTAGAATCATACCTGGATAGAACAACACACAATGCAGCACTATCAGTCATGGACTGGCCTCACCAGAGCCCAGAACTCAACATTACTGAAGCAGTGTGAGATCATCTTGACAGAGGACAGAGCTAAAGAGAGTTCAGGCAGTGTTGAAGAATAAAGGTGACCATGCCAAATATTGATTCTCAAGCTCATTAGAAATGTACAAATGTGTTTGTATTCTATTCTGTATGTCCATTTATTTTTTACACATTTCACTAAATTACTACACCTACCTTACTGTTATTATTAGACATTGTTTCAGAGAGGACAAATGTTTGCCTGTCCAAAGTACATATTACTTTTTTTAATCATTTGTGTCAGTCTAGTTCTAAAACGTAATACAAGAGCTTATTTGCTATCAGAAAAAATTGTTGTTGTTTTTTTTTTTTAAAGAGGCACAGAATCAAGTAAAGATATTATTTCTTTAAAAGAAGATACATTAAATGCAGGAACTCCATGTGCAAATAATTTGCACTTAACAGTTGTTGCTGTTAATGTCACATCACACAGGAGCAGTTTTGAATAGTCCCCATACTCTCTAAACAGGCTACCAATTCACCACCCACCCACAGGTGTCTCCTAGTTCTGCCTGCCAACTGTCCCTGCAGCAACACTGTAGAAGCCAGAGCACATCCCACTCAGCTGACATGTTGTCAAAGGAAAACAGTATTATTTCTATTAATATTTTGTTTTCTTCTTTTTATAAGTGTTCACTTAGGGTTGAGGCCATAGTTTTGCTCTTCTCTAACTGACTAACTGACCGGAGTATCTGGAAAGAGAAACGGGGGATATACAGGGAGTGCAGAATTATTAGGCAAGTTGTATTTTTGAGGAATAATTTTATTATTGAACAACAACCATGTTCTCAATGAACCCAAAAAACTCATTAATATCAAAGCTGAATGTTTTTGGAAGTAGTTTTTAGTTTATTTTTAGTTTTAGCTATTTTAGGGGGATATCTGTGTGTGCAGGTGACTATTACTGTGCATAATTATTAGGCAACTTAACAAAAAACAAATATATACCCATTTCAATTATTTATTTTTACCAGTGACACCAATATAACATCTCCACATTCACAAATATACATTTCTGACATTCAAAAACAAAACAAAAACAAATCAGCGACCAATATAGCCACCTTTCTTTGCAAGGACACTCAAAAGCCTGCCATCCATGGATTCTGTCAGTGTTTTGATCTGTTCACCATCAACATTGCGTGCAGCAGCAACCACAGCCTCCCAGACACTGTTCAGAGAGGTGTACTGTTTTCCCTCCTTGTAAATCTCACATTTGATGATGGACCACAGGTTCTCAATGGGGTTCAGATCAGGTGAACAAGGTGGCCATGTCATTAGTTTTTCTTCTTTTATACCCTTTCTTGCCAGCCACGCTGTGGAGTACTTGGACGCGTGTGATGGAGCATTGTCCTGCATGAAAATCATGTTTTTCTTGAAGGATGCAGACTTCTTCCTGTATCACTGCTTGAAGAAGGTGTCTTCCAGGAACTGGCAGTAGGACTGGGAGTTGAGCTTGACTCCATCCTCAACCCAAAAAGGCCCCACAAGCTCATCTTTCATGATACCAGCCCAAACCAGTACTCCACCTCCACCTTGCTGGCGTCTGAGTCGGACTGGAGCTCTCTGCCCTTTACCAATCCAGCCACGGGCCCATCCATCTGGCCCATCAAGACTCACTCTCATTTCATCAGTCCATAAAACCTTAGAAAAACCAGTCTTGAGATATTTCTTGGCACAGTCTTGACGTTTCAGCTTGTGTGTCTTGTTCAGTGGTGGTCGTCTTTCAGCCTTTCTTACCTTGGCCATGTCTCTGAGTATTGCACACCTTGTGCTTTTGGGCACTCCAGTGATGTTGCAGCTCTGAAATATGGCCAAACTGGTGGCAAGTGGCATCTTGGCAGCTGCACGCTTGACTTTTCTCAGTTCATGGGCAGTTATTTTGCGCCTTGGTTTTTCCACACGCTTCTTGCGACCCTGTTGACTATTTTGAATGAAACGCTTGATTGTTCGATGATCATGCTTCAGAAGCTTTGCAATTTTGAGACTGCTGCATCCCTCTGCAAGATATCTCACTATTATTGACTTTTCTGAGCCTGTCAAGTCCTTCTTTTGACCCATTTTGCCAAAGGGAAGGACTTTGCCTAATAATTATGCACACCTGATATAGGGTGTTGGTGTCATTAGACCACACCCCTTCTCATTACAGAGATGCACATCACCTAATATGCTTAATTGGTAGTAGGCTTTCGAGCCTATACAGCTTGGAGTAAGACAACATGCATGAAGAGGATGATGTGGACAAAATACTCATTTGCCTAATAATTCTGCACTCCCTGTAGAAAAACCTGGTGGATAAACCTAATTACTTAGTGACTGTATTGCTCAGTAGGTCTGTTAATCAGCTTTGTCCTGGTACCAGGATGCCAAGCTAGACTAAAAGGTTTACTTCCATCCCAGTACTGTAGTCAGTAAATTTGATTCAAGCTTGTTGCCAGGTGCAATAAATTAAAGACACATCTATGCACGATGTGCATTAAGTCCTTCTCACATTTAGAAAATTTCACTGACACATGAAATGGACCAGAACATCAAAAAAAGTTTGATCCTGGTGTATCTGCGTGTTCTATCCCAATACAGATGCATGGACACGTAACATTAAGATGGCAACTCTTGTTTCTGCTATCTCTTAGCTGGAAAGCTGGAAAGTAGCCTACTTTACTTTCTGAAAGTAAATTCAAATTCAAATTTTATTTGTCACGTACACAGTCATACACAGTACGATATGTAGTGAAATGCTTGGACAACTGCTCGTGACCTAAAGAAAACAAAAAAGGAAAAGGCTATGAATAAGATAGGAAATAAATATGAAAAATTAAAAAGAGTAAATTTAACTAGGAAGGAATAGAATATAAATTAAGGTTAAAAATGAAATAACTGTACAACACAAATTAGAATGAAGGGTAAATTTAACTGGGAAGAATAAGATAAAGATAAATATATAAATTAAAGTTGAAAATAAAATAACTGTACAACAAAATACACAATATAGAACTATATAAGAATGTATGAAGAAATCTAAATCTAAATAAATATATACACAATAACAGCAGCTGTACAAGTATTAACCGGAAATGAAGAATATAGTGACCAGTGTTGTGCAAAACCAAAGTCCAGAAAGTCCAGTGTGTGTGTAAGAACTGTATGTGTGGGTCAGTACTGTGTGGTGGTGTGATTGAGAGACCGTATCGCCTGCGGGAAGAAGCTCCTCCTCAGTCTCTCTGTGTTGGTCTTCAGGGAGCGGAATCGCTTTTCTGACCTCAGCAGAGAGAACAGTCTGTTGTTGGGATGGCTGAGGTCCTTCACGATCTTCCTGGCCTTGGTCCAGCACCGCCTGCTGTAGATTGAGTGCAGGTCAGGGAGCTCGGAGCGGATGGTGCGCTGAGCTGACTGCACAACCCTCTGTAGAGCTCGTCTGTCCTGCATGGTGCTGTTCCCGAACCAGGTTAAGATGTTTCCCGCCAGGATGCTCTCTATGGTGCACGAGTAAAAGTTCCTGAGCACCTTGGAGGGCAGTTGGAAGTCTCTCAAGCGTCTGAGGTGGTAGAGACGCTGTCGGGCCTTTTTCACCACGGTGTTGATGTGACAGGACCATGACAGGTCCTGCGTGATGTGAACTCCGAGGTATTTGAAGCTGTCCACTCTCTCCACTGGGCACTCGTTGATGACGGGGGTCTGGTAGTTCCTCTCCTGCTTAGTGCTGAAGTCCACTATCAGCTCCTTTGTCTTACTGACGTTTAGAAGGAAGTTGTTCCTCTGGCACCAGTTCTCCAGATTCCTAATCTCCTTCAGGTAGGCCGTCTCGTTGTTATCAGAGATCAGGCCCACCACGACGGTGTCGTCAGCAAACTTGATGATGGTGGTGGAGCTGGTAGTGGCCACACAATCATATGTGTACAAAGAGTACAGCAGGGGGCTCAGAACACACCCCTGGGGGGCTCCAGTGCTGAGAGTGGTGGAGGCTGAGACATGTCCGCCCATCCTTACTGCCTGTGGTCTGCCAGTTAGGAAGTTGGAGATCCACTGACACATAGATGAGCTGAGTCCCAGATGCTCCAGCTTGGTGGTGAGTGTGGAGGGAATTATGGTGTTAAATGCAGAGCTGTAGTCTATGAAGAGCATTTTAACATAATTCCCCCTTCTAGTGTCCAAGTGAGTGAGTGATGTGTGGAGGAGATGAGAGATGGCATCGTCTGTGGAACGATTTGGACGGTAAGCGAACTGTAGTGGGTCCAGTGTGTCTGGTAGTGAAGAAATGATGAAGTCTCTGACCAGGCGTTCAAAGCACTTCATCACTACTGAGGTGAGGGCTACAGGGCGATAGTCATTGAGAGAAGCAGGGTGGGGTTTCTTCGGGACAGGAACAATGATGGACTCTTTGAAGCATGTGGGGATCACCGACTGAGATAAAGAGATGTTGAATATCTCAGTGAACACAGGAGCTAGCTGGTATGCGCAGTCTCTTAGGATACGACCTGGGATGCCGTCTGGTCCTGCTGCTTTCCTGGTGTTCACTCTTTTGAAGGCTCTCCTTACTTCATGCTCGGAGATGACGAGCACGTTTCCGGTGCTGGCAGTATCTTCCTGTCTGCAGCCGTTAGCGCCGCTAACACTAGCATTGTTGGAGACCTTAGCTGCAGCCTCGAAGCGAGCATAGAAAGTGTTCAGCTCGTCTGCCAGAGTCACGGCCGCGTTCGTCATACCGGTTGTTGGTGCTTTATAGTCCGTTATTGTCCTTAGTCCCCGCCACAGGCTCCTAGAGTCACTCTGTTGGAGTTGTGACTCTAGTTTCCTCCCGTAGCGCTGCTTCGCCTCTTTCACCGCCCTCCGCACGTTATATGACGCGGCTTTGTACGGGTCCATGTCCCCCGTCATGAGTCCCGTGTTGTAGGCAGCGGTGCGGGATCTCAGAGCGTTGCGGATGGTTTTATCCACCCACGGCTTCTGGTTGGGAAACGTTGTGATAGTCTTTGTCTCCACGGTATCATCCGCTAGTTTCCCGATGAATCCCACAACCGCTTCCGTAAACACGTTGACGTCATTGTCGGAGCTGTTTCTGAACATGCCCCAGTCTGCGTCATCGAGTGCGTCCTGTAACGCGGCCACCGATTGATCCGTCCAGCGCGCGACCTTCCTCTGAACCGGAACTTCCTGTTTCAGCCTTTGTTTGTATTTTGGCATGAGGAAGATGGCGGCATGATCAGATTTGCCAAACGGGGGGCGGGATTGTGCCTTGTAGCCGTCCTTGACCGTAGTGTAGCAGTGGTCCAGTGTCCTTTCACCCCTGGTGGGGCAGGTGATGTGTTGATAAAAGTTCGGAGCTGCGCGTTTGAGGTTGGCGCTATTAAAGTCCCCCGTCACAATAAGCGCAGCGTCCCGGTGTTGTGTCTGGTGCTGTGTGAGTGCCTCATGCAGCTCGCATAAGGCGGTGACCATGTCCGCTTGTGGTGGAATATAAACGGCACTTACAATGACCGATGTAAATTCCCGAGGTAGATAAAAAGGACGACACATGATGGACAGTAGTTCCAGATTTGGTGTGCAGGAGCGTGTGAGAGGAACAACGTTCGCACTGTTGCACCAGTTGTTGTTCACCATTAAACACACGCCGCCTCCCCTTGACTTCCCCGAGTCCCGTGTCCTGTCCATGCGGTGAACCGAGAAGAACTCGGCCGGCTGGATGGCGTGGTCCGGCACCGCTGGGTTCAGCCATGTCTCGGTGAAGCAGAGGAGATTGCAGTCCCGAATGTCTCTCTGGAACTTTATCCTGGCCCTGAGGTCGTCAAGCTTGTTCTCCAGTGACTGGACGTTGGCGAGCAGGATGCTAGGCAGAGGTGTGCGGTGTGCACGAGCTCTCAGCCTGTTCCTGACGCCGGCTCGCTTCCCTCTAGGCCGCCGCCGCTTCCCTTTGTTCTCCCTCGAGATCTCACTCGGCCAGCTCGGATCCGGAGTTAAAAACTTCGAATTGTGAGTACATTGTAAACCAATAGAAACAAGAGTGTCACTGTCATACCTAATGTACCCAATGGTGATGATTTTGCCGATGGCTTTCAGAATTCCAAGAAAAAAAGAATAAATAAGAATAAATAAAATGAAGCTTTTGGAGGGGACCAGTCAAAGTCTGGACTTAGGTTAAGATGCTTTGAGCATGAACAGTTTAAGATGTTTAAGATGCCACCCCCCCCCAAACCAACCAACCATCCACCACCAATCTGACTAAATAAAACAATTCTGCAAATAACTTTTTTGGATAACTTTTTTATGTTAATAGATGAAATCATCACTTCAGGAAACTGCATTTTGTGTATATATAGCTTTCTCCATTTAGTAATTACCTATAATTTTTGTCTATGTCACTAAAACAATAGGTGATTATAGGTGATACATTAACTGTTGTTGTGTTGCACCCAACATAAAACAGCTCTCAAATGACAGAATTTAGCAGGGCAGCTTTAATACGTGTGGTTCCAACCCTGGCTGGGAGCCGTTGTGTTAAAATGCTGTTAAATAGAGAAAAGTGTGTTATTGTTTTGTATCCACAGGTGCACCAGATAAAAAGCAGATAACATGTAGACCTGAGAACTGATGTCAGTTTTGGGAGGGGTGGGGTTGTTTTTTTTTGTGCCAGGTTTACTTTGTCTTTGAAACATCTCCTTTACTTCTTTTTCTTGTTTTTTCGTCTCTTCCAGCATTTTTACACGCTTTCTTTGCCAGTTAGTGTCTACCAGCTCTGTCTGAAACCCCATCACATCAATTTTCTCTTCTTCACATTCTTTCTGGACTTTCTTTCTTCATATTTTCACTTTGCCTTTTTGCTTCCCATTTTCCATTGTTTTCCTCTTCTAATGCTTCCTGGACTTCCAGCAATTTGTTCTTTATATTTCCAGCATAATCCATTGTGTTTTCCATTTCATTTTGCTTTTCACTTCTTCCAACACTTTCTGAGCTTCTGACAATTCCTTCTTTTTCCATCTCATTTCTTGCTGCCCGTTTCTCCTTTTGCTCCTTTCTACATGCTTTTTGTACATCCAGTAATTCCTTCTTGAGATTTTTAGCTTCTGTCCTTGCATTTTCAGGTTTGGTTTTTTTGTTGTCTCCTGCATTTTTCTTCTTTCCTCCTTGAGTGCTTTCTGCACTTCCAGTAATTCCTTCTTGGAATTTTATTTATTTTATTCGATGTTTTTTTTTTCAATGTTATTATAGTGTATTTACCATACAGTATAAAACACCTTGAGTCAACTGATGTTGTGATTTTGTGTTATATGAATAAAATTGAATTGAATTGAATTTAGCCCTTCACTTCAGTGTATTTGGTGTGATTTCCCTGTTTTTTTAATATTGTATGTCTTCCTCAACTATAAGTAAACAAGCTGCTGTTTCACTGTTATTCAAACACAAAAATGCATTTGTTTCTGTAGCAAGCTAACATTAAAATTTAGCACATCTCTTGGGGACCACAAGGCTTCTGTATATATAATGGTAAACACTGCACTTGCTCAAGATTGTTGCTCAACTTGTCAGGATGGAATGATTCACAGCCAGTCTGTTGAGCTGCCTGCAGCTCGTGGTTCAGAACCACACCACAGCTGCCCAGAAGCAGCTGCTTTCTCCTTGCGTATCTGTGCACTGGCAGCTGGGATGGTCCTTCCAGATAGCGCAGACATGAAATCATCCCCCTCACCTGCTCCGGGCTTGGTTCAGCATGACGAGCACCCTGTGCAACAATTGCCCCTAGCCATGTTGTCCATCACAAGGCAAACCTCCTTCCCTCTGAACTGTTCAACCATAAAACACTTAAACCTGAGAGGAAATAAAAAACAGATAAGAAGGGCAAACCTCTGATTTTACCCGTCTAACAGTATAAGAAGAGATTGAAGATTGAGCTGAGATTAAGGCATCCACAGCAGAATTCTTCCAGACACGGGGATACAGTGTGGCATTAAGGTAATTAAGGTGATGTTTTGCAGCAGCAAAGACGTGCTTGTGACTCAGAATGTAGAACGGCAGCTGTGCAGTGACACATAAGCCCCCCTTCACAGCTTATCACTGATTGTGGCAAGTCCTTGGTTGTGACCTTGCTGTCTCTCTTCCTGCCCACGCTGTTGTGAGCTGAAGATGGTTGACAATCAATTCTAGCCATGTGCACTGCAGAGGAAGGCAGCATATGGCAAGACATGATTTACACACAGACACAAGCTCTCCCTGATCTGCCCCCCTTCAACTCACAAACAAGCACTTACATAAATTATCATGTTCTGCGCTGCTGCAGATATTTATGGAGAATGTTGGATCCAGCTCTGGTTCACATGAAAGCTGCAGTTAATAAAGCATTAGCATTAATAGATAGGTTAACATTTTTTAATCAAGTGTGTCTTCAAGGAATATACATGTAGTTTACAATAAAACAGTTTCTATTTTTTGTAATCGTTCCATTGATTATTATTTATTATTTTTCTCTTATCAGTAAATATTATTTTAAATGTATTATGTAGAATTATTCTGAATGTGCTAGAGGCCAAAATCCAACTTTCTTGTATAAAAACAAAATGAAAAAACCCCCCAAAAAAAACAAAAAAAAGAGAAGCAACCAAAAACTATATAATCGAGCATACACTATATATTCAACTGCCAAAACCAAATGCATAGTTTCCAAAGTTACAGGGTTTTTGCGCGTAATTCTTAGCATTTCCTGATTGTGCAGTAGCCCTCCACACATTATAAAGGAATTTTTTAATCAAATGGGGTAGCCAAACACCTAGTGTACTCCTAGTGTTGGTCCCAAGCCCAGATAAATGGGGATGGTTGCATCAGGAAGGGCTGCTGGCGTAAAATCTTGGCCAAATCGAACTCGCAGATTATAAAGAATGAGATTTTCCACATTGGTTAATGTGGAGCAACAACCGCCTCTGGTGCTGTTGGTCAACTGGGTGCTTGTGGAAACTCTGCTGCTACTAGCCAAAGACTAAGGAAAAGGAGGCATGTTTGGAGGCAGAGAGATAGAAGGAAAAGTAGGAGTGTGGAAGTGAGAATGAGCACTTTAAATGTAGGGATTATGACTGTGATGAGCAAGAACTGGCTGAGATGGGAAGGTAGATGTATTGCGTGTGTAGTAGACCAGGTGGAAGGAAAGTAAGGCTTCTGGCACCGAGGGTCGATTCAATCTTTTCTACTATGGTGTAGATACGAAAAGAAATGGAGTAGGGGTCATTTTCAAGGAAGAGTTTGTGAATAGTGTTGTGTACATGAAGACTGTCTGACAGGATCGCAAATTTGGAGCTGGGAATCAAAGAGGTGATGTTAAAAGTTGTCGATGTGTATACCCCACAGGTTGGAAAGAGGACAGAAAGAGGAATTTCGGAGAAAGTTAGATGAAGTTGTAGAGAGTGTCCCTGGGGGGAGAGATTGACGATTGAAGCAGAATTCGATGGACATGTAGGTGAAGGGAGCAGAGGTGATGAGTTGTTGGTAAGTATGATGCTAAGGAAAGAAACCTGGAAGGACAGATAATGCTGGATGTTGTAAAAGGTGGTAAACCCTATGGTGAACATGCACTTTAAGGGAAGGGATGACGTATAGGCGTGGAGGAAGGTGAATAAAAGTCGACTACTTTTTTATGCAGATAATGCATAAAATTGCAAGTTTGTGGCAGAGGAGAATGTAGCTAAGTAGCATCAGATGGGAGTCTGTAGGATGACTTTGGATGATGATTAAGGGGTGAACGTTGAAGAAGAAAGAATGTTGCTTAGAGTTCAGAAAGTTGAAACAGGCTCTGGGTGGTGGTGAAGATTTACCAGATGACTGGAAACTTCCAAGAAGGTGTATCCTCATCCGACAGAGGAAAGAGGACAAGGACCAGGCCTTCTCATCCAACGTAAGTGTCTGACCTCACAAATGCACTTTTGGAAGAATGGTCTGACATTACCATAAACACACTCCTAAACCTTGTGGAAAGCCTGAAGAGTTGAAGCTGTTATAGCCGCAAACGATGGGCTGAGATCATATTAAACCCCATGGATTAAGAAGGGGATATTACTGAAGTTCTTATGCATGTCAGGGAAGACAAGCAAATACTTTTGGCAATATAGTGCACCTGTGGAGATAGAAACATGTCTAGGAGAGAGTGCAGTGTTTTAATGACCTACCATGGGTTTTTTTTTCAAACTTTTGGTTATATTCTTCTTCCACAATACTCCATAAAGTGCAGTTTTCTAATACCCACAGCAGACCAAGCAAGATATCAGTTTAGTTAGTTTCCCATCACCTTTTCCAGCCTCTTGGAGACATTTCGTCTTTAATTCGAACACTTGGAAATAGTGGACGTTCAGCTCACTTTTCACAGAAAGCTTCACCATAATGATATTTTTATTTCCAGAGACATGGCCTAAATGATTTCCTGTGCTAATGCAATGGGCTTGGCCATCCCTAAGGCAACAGTGCTGTGCTCATTAGCGTTTCTTGTCATGAAAGTCGTGAAAAAGGAAAAGCACTGAATAGGGTCGTTAAATACATCATCAAAGAGGTGTGTCTCTGCTCTCGTTATAAGTTAAGATAATGCAAAAAAAATAATAAAAAAAATCCTCGATTGTGGTGGAAAGGAGGGGTTATATGCAGGGAAAATGCTGCTAGTGTTTTTGTGTATTTCTGTTTTTCTATCTAATTACCGAGTCGTAATGACTTTTCCATTTCTAAGGAGGGAATTAATTTTTTGCAGCTAATAACACCAGTTGCGTTGGTTCTGTTTGTACAAAATAGTCATTAATCTCAGAGTTTAAAAGCTTTTTAGGGCATCTTTGCACTTTATTTACACTTTTTAAAACTTGATTTAATAAGGGAAATCCAAAAGAAAAAAAGCATTTACCTGGAAACACTTTATGACTCTGATTATTGAATACATGTATTTGTCACCATTAGTCACAGCCACATGGGACTAATGAGACACGTGTTCATTTATTACTATAAATGCATTTCTTTGTTGAAATAAATGCCGCAATAAATAAATGCTAATCAAAGGCAAGCTATAAATATTTAATGAATATTATTTCAGTATTCATGAGGGATAATAGCAGCATAAATTCTGTACTGCATCACTTTTACCTATGGCTTAAGTTTTATATACAGACATGCATTAAATATCCACTAGAGGGCAATGTGTCCAATGCATTCAATCTGATGTCACAGGTTTCATAAGGGTGACAAACCACACAAAGAGAAATGACAAAGAGTCAGTTATTACACCGCGTGCTGATTGGAAGAGTGAAGCACCAGCAAATCTGATCATTACCGTGATATAAATCCATCTTTCCCTCCACCCCTCACCTCTGTACTTTGACTTGGAGCTATGAAAAAAAAAACATTATTCTTTTGCGATTTCTCTTTGCGTCACATTTTTGTGCAATTTATGTGTTTTTTGTTTTTTATATCCTTACTGTTTAACCCCTGCAATGTCGTTTTCCAAATTAAATCCAGCAATGATGCAGCTTGCTGTTAAATATTATAAATAATCAAAATTTAAGAGAAAATTAAATCCCTTTCTTGTTAGATTTCACTCAGTTTTTAGCAATTACCACAGAAAGAATGAATTCTACAGTACAGAAAATACAAAATAGCAATATTTTTTAATTGAGTAATAACTGATATAAAAATGTGTAATAGTGTTATGCTCAACATAATTTTTTTTGTTTGTTTCCAGTAAAAAGCAAGCTGCCTGCCTCCTCTCCCACTATATTTTCTCCTCTCTCTCTCTCTCTCTCTCTCTCTGTCCCCTCCATTCCCCCTCCTGCTATCTGTTCCCCCTCCTGTGGGATCATGGGAATTGTGCAAGTAGCGTGGCGTTCCACGCTCTGCCCGCGGCGCTCCAGGAGGAGGCGTGCAGTAATGACCTGCTCCTCAGCTCGCTCGCCATCATCGCCCTCACAAT
This sequence comes from Astatotilapia calliptera, assembly GCF_964374335.1. NCBI lineage: Eukaryota > Metazoa > Chordata > Actinopteri > Cichliformes > Cichlidae > Astatotilapia > Astatotilapia calliptera. The sequence goes on along the minus strand of NC_137427.1, from coordinate 24,100,786 downwards.
TAATTCCCGCCTCGCGTTCCTCTGTGACGGTGGGGGGTGAGAGTGTGGGCTCCCTCATTAGAGCTCCTTGTAATGTGTCTGGCAGCAGTTCCCATCCTGCCACTTCTGCCCTTCCACTGCTGCTACCATGTTTGTTTTATGGATGCCTGCCTCTGTGCTTTCCTGCCTCACAGAATGACTGACACAGAGTGTAAAAGTGTGCCTGCTCTGTGTTTTTATCCGTCAGTGCTGCAGGAACATGCAAAGGTATATTTTCAGCAGGTTATTTCAGGTCCATCTATCACCAGAGCCTCTTTACATCACAGTCATGATAATACCTAATGCTCTGCCATACTGTAAGACCCACAGAAACAAGTGGTGACGTTTACAACGATTGGTGATGCCACGATGGTCTGTAAACTGAACTTTTAAACCGAGTGGAACAGAGTCTGACCGGAATTTCAACTCTGACTATGACCAAGGATGTTTTACAGTTTCATCATACTATAGTCTGCTTCACATGGTTGGCTAACCGGGATATTTTCCAGGTGGTAATTGTGAAAGTGTGGCAAGCACATAAGGCATAATAAGATGTTTTCACCTCATTCTGTATAGAAATTCAACCTTCGTTGATGAGTGGTTTCTTAACCACTCATCCAGTTCAGGGCCACAGGGTGGCTAGAGCCTATCTCAATGTCATGGGGCAAAAGGTGAGGTACACCAGGGACAGGTCATCAAACTATCACCCTGACTAACACAGACAGAACAAACATCTACACCCACACAGGCATACTCCTAAAAAAAACTGGTCTGTGGATTCAAACCCAAGACCTTGCATTTTGGCAAAAGTGCCAAACGTTCACAATGTATAACGTACGTGATTTGTTTTTATTCATGTGCAAGCCACATTTTGATGGCACTAATCTCATGAAGCGGATGTCTTTTAACTGCTTTAACTGCATGAATGGTTTCACTGACAACTTGTCTCTGCCAGTTTAAAAGAAAAATGACAATGTAGAACACAGCCAAAATGTTTCCCTTTTTTAATCTAAAGAAGTACGAGTAAATTCAGAATTCAGAATTAATGAACCATCCATTTACAAAACAGACGAGGAAAAGTTTAAAATATCTTAGATTTGTTTCATGTCTTAGTTTTAGAAAATATTGTCATCAATCACAGAAAGGCACTGGCGCACTACTTAGCTTAGCCATCTTAAGAGGTGTGGCATGGCAAGTTATTGGTAACATCTTCATAAGTAAGGAGGCTATAAAACTCTAACCCTAAGCCACAATGTAAAACAATGAAAGAACTGTTTCCTCTCTGTTTCAATGTTTAGATTTATACTATATACAACACAAAACAAAAAATCCAAACATTTATGCATGAAAACTCACTGAATCTCCCCAAATCTGAGGAGTATATAGGATAGAAAACAGGTGTGCTCAGTCCTTCAGACTGATAAGCTCCATCCTGAGCTATTCTACATGTGCATTGTTTCTAACAAGACCTTCGGTGGCGTTTTAACTAGTAGAAACCATTTAAAAATGACTTTCTGTTACAATAGAGTTCATATTAAGAATGGATAGGCGACTGTTTGTACACACGCCCTTCTAAAGTAGCACAATCAAAGACGACTTCTCTACACTGTGTCAGGGATAGTTTGGTGAGTTGTGCTCCATGTTCCTTCAACACAGAGCCTATTCACTGTCACGGTTGTTCAAAACTGTTTTGCTGTATTACATTGATTTTTTTCACTGCTATTGTGCAGGAGACAGATTCAGCATCTGCCATTGTGGACTTTGTCAAAGCCAAGGCTGCGGCTCAGAGGTTGAGTCAACACGCAGATAAATAGTGGCTAGTTCTGGTTGACAGTGCTATGAAGTATAAAGAATGAAAGTTGTATTCATTTCACCTCATATAGATGAAATGATCACTGTAATAAGTGGGTTTGTGTGTATGTGTGTGCATGTGTAAGTGTGTCATGTCTCCCAGCAGAGCAATTTTCCTGTCTCTTTTTTGTTTGTTCATTTTTTATTTTAAGCAAAAACATTAACAGTTGTACTTACAGAACTGAGCACTGGGGGAAACTGTGTATGAAAATCTTATTATCCATCCAGATAGTTGATGCATGTTGGAGAACATTTAAAAATTAACTTAGCAGATGGTAGAAAATCTTACTAGTGATCTATAAGACTGAGCGCACCTCAGTGTCGCCCTTCTTATGTCTCCATGTGAACTCACACATCTAGAAAAACAAGCCAGTATTAAAGATCTAGAAACTCAAAACTGTCATACACAAAGTAAATTTATGTAATTTTGTTAATTTTGACTGCATTTTCTTTTAGTTTTCTAATTATGAGATTAAAAGAAAATTAAAGTAGACTAAAGGTGGTTTAGTTGACTGAAATTTAAAGCGTACAAAGTTTATCAGGTTTTCACCTGTGAGATTTTCTCCACACAGTTTCCAAAGTGTCCCATTTTCCTTGACATCAAATGCGAAAGCTGTAGCATTTCTTGTGGAAAAATCAGATGTGCGCATCTAACCTCACTGCACTCTTTCCAGAATATATTCTTCTCTTTTTTTCCCCCACTTGTTGATAAAAGTGTCATAGTTTCATCATAGTTTTTCTCCTAGTGAATTCGTTTTTATTTACTTATGGTCTTGTTTTTGTCAACAACAAAAAAAGGTGTTGACAAAAGCATTGGTCAACAAAATTAACACTGATATTCTCTTTTTCATATTCCCTCTCAGCAAGTTTGCTGCATCTGACTTTATGCATAAAACCATGACTACAGTGTTTACTTGCTTTTCAAATAATTAATTAATTTATTGCTTAAAATGATGGATTTAGGAGACTCTGTTCTATAGATCTACTGCCATACTTTAGTTTAAAATGTTGTCGTAGCATTTTGGCCAGCTTGTTCCACTGTAAAGTATCACCAGTGTAATGCTTTTCTCAGCATTGCAGTTCAGTTTCAGTCTGCCCAAGTTCACATTTAAAACATCTCTTTTCTCTGCTCATGGAAATCAGTAATCCAGTGTCTTAAATTATTAGAAAATATTTTGTAAGATTAAAAAAACATTTTTACTATACATAAATGTCAACTTTTGAATAGTATGTTCATTCACACTCAGTACTTGGCTAGAGACTCGAATTACTGCATCACTGGCATGGAGATGATCAGCTTGAGGCATTGCTGAGGTCTTATCCAAGTCCAGATTGCTTTGGTAGAAACCTTCAGCTCATTTGTATTTTAGGGACAGATGTTTCTCATCTTCCTCTTCACAATATATCTGTAACGTTCAAGGTTCAGGTTAGGCAAGGTGGCTGACCAAGCTGATCAAGTACAGTAATAATATGGCCAGAAAACCATTTGGTATTAGTTTTGGTTCTGTGGCCAGGTGCTAGGTTCTGCTGGAAAAGAAAATCAGCATCACCATAAAGCTTATCATCGGATGGTTGTGTTGATAGATGGCTGTGTTGACACTGAGGTTGATAAACACAGTGGACCAACTAACCAACACCAGCAAATGACATGGCACCCCAAATCATCACAGACTGCAGAAACTTGTACTGGACTTCAAACATGTTAAATTCTGGGCATCTGCACTCTTCCTCTCGACTATAGGACCCTGAATTTCCAGTTCTTGACAGGAATTGTAGCCCCTTAGCTTGAGATGTGTGATGACGCTTGAGGCACTGATTCAGTTCGTTCCTTGTGAAACTCTCTTGAGTTCTTGAATAGACTTTTCTTGACAATCCTTCCAAGGTTGCAGTCATCCCCATTGTTGCTGTACCTTCTCCTATAACTTTTTTCCCTTTCATTCAACTTTTCATTATTTGCTCTAATACAGCAATCTGTGATCAGGCAGCCTTTTCACCAGTGACCTTGTCCTCTAGCTTACGTTCCTTGCAGAGGATGTCAGTGATCATCATCTAAACACCTGTCAATTAGCAGCCTTCTCCATGATTGTGGTTATGTGTACTGAACTACATGAAGAGATAAATGGCGTTTGTACAGTTTGACTAATAATTTACTCATACTCTGATTTTCATGAGCTGCAAGCTGTAATAATGAAAATGAAAACAAAAAAAGGATTCAGATGTTTCCACTTACCTGTGACGAATAAGACGAATAAGTTGTTTCCATTTCATTAGAGATGCTGAAAAGCAATAAATCATTTTTTAAAAAGTTTATACTACAAAGACAACATCTTTTTTTTAATATCAAACTATGCTTATGCCTTTTCTTTGTAACAAATTTAAGTTCTAATAACAAATTAGTTACATTGGGTATTTACAAATGATATGTATGGAGATATCATATCTGGGTGTATGGTAATTCGGGTGCACTAATGTTACTAGCCAGGTGTACCAGTTGTAATCTTCCAAATCGTGGATATAATTCACAACATACATAAACCAACAATATTACTAACAACACATCTGGTTTTATGATCACTCTACTTGTCTGGCTGGATATGTGGACATAATTAAACGGACAACAGATATAGACTTTATGTTAATAGCTGATGTAAATGTGGTCTTCATATCTATTAATACTTATTTAGGAACAAATACAATGTCAACACATTATTATTATTTTTAGAAATATTGTCATTTAATGGTAAAATCACTGCAGCAGTGGCGTCTGTGATATGACAGTGTCAACCAGATGTAGACACTTAAAAAAAGCAAAAAATCTGACAAGTGTGAGTGCACACAAACTGAGTCACATCCAGAATGTGACCTATGGGTTTAACTAGGTGTTTCTAAAAGATATTTGTGTTTGCTAAAGTTGTTTGTTCACCCTCGCTGACAGATGAGCAAGGCAACAATGTTTACACACATTAACTCAAAAGTAAAGGCATCCTGACAATTCCTTTTTATGAAAGGTGAAACTCCGAATTTGAATCACTTGTCAGTGAATGTATTTGTTAAATGTATGTAAGCATAGGCAGATATGAAGTTGGTTTGTTAGGTAGACAAGAAATGTATACATGTTCAGGGTATGAGAGGGTCAGTGAATCCACGGTAATGTGCAAAGCTCTTGACTAGCCCTTCATTTCATTAAATTTTCCTAGGGAAATTTGGAAATTGCTTCAGCAGTTTATTGAAACATGCCAACATTACATAGAAATATGGCATATAAAGCAAAAACATACGTTGTACAGTTCTAAGGACCTGAAGGACAATATTTGGTATGGCCATCTTTACTGTTAAATGCTGTGTAGTCTCTCTTTCTTGTCTCTTTCAGGCTTTCTTGCATTTCTGCATTCATAATTGCATCGGTTTTAACAAGAACAACAACACTGACAACCTCAAACCATGACAGAGCCTCCACCGTGTTTACAAACACTGTTGTGCCTCTCTCCTGACCTCCTCGATACATACTGATGATCATTTCAACCAAAGATTTAAAATTCAGCATCATCATCTTAATTTTCAGATCATTTCTTGTGTAATTTGGCATGCCTCAGTCTTTTCTTCCTGTTTCTTTTTTTTAAGAATGGCTTCTTGACAGCCACCCTTCCATTGACACCATTTCTGATGGGCTTCTGAAAACTCAAGACTTTTGGACAATAATTCAATTCAGTTCAGTTCAATTCACTTTTATTTATACAGCGCCAAATCACAACATAAGTCGCCTCACTTTATATTGTAAGGTAGACCCTACAATAACACATACAGAGAAAAACCCAACGATCAAATGACCAAGCACGAGCAAGGCAACAGTGGGAAGGAAAAACTCCCTTTTAATAGGAAGAGAACTCCGGCAGAACCAGGCTCAGGGAGGGGTGGCCATCTGCTGCAACCGGTTGGGGTGAGAGAAGCATGCTGTGGAAGACAGGCAGAGATTAATAACAAGTATGATTGAATGCAGAGAGGTCTATTAACACATGTTGACTGAGAAAGGTGACTGAAGAAGAAATACTCAATGCATCATGGGAATCCCCCAGCAGCCTACACCTATTGCAGCATAACTAAGGGAGTATACAGGGTCACCTGATCCAGCCCTAACTATATGCTTTAGCAAAAAGGAAAGTTTTAAGCCTAATCTTAAAAGTAGCGATAGTGTCTGTCTCCTGAATCCAAACTGGAAGTTAGTTCCATAGAAGAGGGGCATGAAAACTGAAGGCTCTCCCTCCGATTCTACTTTTAAATACTCTAGGAACAACATGCAAGCCTGCAGTGTGAGAGCGAAGTGCTCTATTGGGGTGATATGGTACTATACCCCACAAAGCAAAACTGGTATGGCCTGGATCTGGCCCACACAATGTGCTTACATATGGCCCACATACCACAAAGAATGATGGCCCTTTGGTGGCCCAGATCTGGTTTGCCAGAGGTGGCCCACACATGGGCCAGCACAAGGCCAGTTGCAGACACACTGGTGGTCCTGTGCTAGCCCATATGTGGATTACCTTTGGCAAACCTGATCTGGGCCACCAAAGGGCCATCATTCTTTGCGGTATGTGGGCCATGTGTAAGTTGTCTGCAGCCACGGGCCAGTTGCAGACACACCACTGGCCCTGTGCTGGCCCAGGACAGTTTCAGCTCTGGCCCCAGATGTCAGCCTAATGTGTACTTTAATCAAGCCATGTAATAACAACATGTGCCGGAACATAGTAGTGCAAAAATAAAATGACGAAAATCTGTTCAGACAGTGAATGGACTGATTCTTATATAGCGCTTTTCTACTCTCCCGGATTACTTAAAGTGCTCTATACAACATTCTATATTCACCCAATCGCACACTTTCTCTAAACTGAGTGCTTCCTAACTACATTCACATTCTTGACATGCAGACTGAAGGAGCCTGGGATCGAACCACTAACCTTCCAATCAGTAGGTGACCTGCTCTAACTCTGCTTTACCTCCAGTAAACCCTCACTAGGTTTTGAATAAAGTGTACACTCACAAACCTGTCAAACCTGCATTTGAAACATTGGCTACCATAGTTGTATAGTATTGCAACATGGCATTTGGGTCTTCTAACTAAAATAGGAAAATAGGAACATACATAGTGCCGTCATTGCCAGACCTGGCCCACATCTGGTTGACATGGTCTCTGCATTGACACCAGTCAGTCAGAAGTGCCAGCTTGATGCTGGATCTGGGGAAGACCTGTTTTCTATGAGCCTGGGCCTAGAAGTAATAAATGCATAAACTAGTTTTTCAGCATCACTCTGACACAGGATATTTCTAATTTTAGAAAGGAAGAAAGCAGTCCTCCATATTAGTTTAATATGTGTATTGAAGGACATATCCTGGTCCAAAATGACTCCAAGGTTCCTCACAGTAAAGCCCAAGGTAATGCCATTGAGAGTAAAAATTGTGTTACATACCATATTTCTAAGATTTTCAAGGCCAAGTACAATAAACTCAGTTTTATCTGAATTTAGAAGCAGAAAATTAGAGGTCATCCAGTTCTTCATGTCTTGAAGACATTCTTGTAGTTTAACTAATTGGTGTGTGTTATCTGACTTCATGGATAGATAAAGTTGGGCGTTATTTGTATAGCAGTGAAACTGTATCCTATCTCTCTAACTTCACGTCTCAGAACAGAATCGCCAATTACCGGAGTTTGATCCATGAACAGGTTAGACACATGAACAGGTTGGTGGTGTACCAGAGGCTTCTGTTCAGAACTACGCTTCGTCCTCACCGTCACCTAACCATCCTGTTTCCCCAGCTGCTAGGGACAGTCTGCTGGGAGACAGCTAGCGGGGCACCAGCTACAGGGACCCTGCTAGCTACGGGTTTTCGAGGGTGCAAAGCCAAGTCTCCAATTAGGTGATCCATGAAAGTGCAGGGGGGACAGGTGAAGAGGCCACGCTGCTAGCAAGTCGGCTATAAGCTAAGTTAAGATAGCAAAACCCTAAAGAAACAGTAAGTGAATACTTTGACTATACATTAGCGAGTGAATACACAGAGCGTGTGCTTTGGATGAAGCACGTGAAGATTACACAATGAAATAAGAAGTTATGTCTAAGTTTTTAATTAAATTGTTACGCAGATAAGATAAGCTACTCAAAAACACCAGTGTGTTGGACCAGGAAGTGATATTCTACCGCAGAGAGAGCGAACACCAAGTGACAGTGCCACCCCAGGAAAGACCAAATAAGCAAATGCTAAGCAAAGTTAAAAAAAAAGAGAAAATATATATATATATTTTTTCAAAACTATTTCGCTGTTTCCTCAAAGCAACATCAAAGAGCCAAAGCAGTACATTAGACTGCCTCAAAACCAGTTGTTTTCCTATTTCCACCTCTGAAAATCTATGAAAGTTTCCTGTGGTATCTGGGACAGCATGATGCTACTTGCCGCATAAAGTGAGGCGGCACTGTCACAAATAGCAGCAGTATTTCACACCCTATTTCGAAGTTGTGTTTTGAACTTGGTTTTTACTTGCTTATTTGTTTGCTTATTTGTTTTTTACTCTTTATTCTAGTTGTTGGCCTGGTTCAAACACTAAAAGCTACTTTGTTAGTTTTAGGAAAATATGTTTTGGGTAAAAAAACAAAAAAAAACTGCTAATTCACAGCATTAAGCCTGCAATTTGAAAAATGGCACTTACCCTTGGGTTTAAAATGTGGTTCCAAGGGATCCTCTATGAACTTCCATATTTGACAACTTGGGAATGAGAGACCCATCTCACTGTCACCAAAAACCCCCCAGTGCATCATGGCACCGATGCCAAAGGACAGCTTGTGCTTAATTTGGAGATGCCAGAAGCTTTGACAAAGCTGCAGTAATTGATACCCTGGGAATGAGAACGGCAGAGGTGGGACCAAGTCATTGTTTTGCAAGTCTCAAGTAAGTCTCAAGTCTTTATCCTCAAGTCTCAAGTCAAGTCTCAAGTAATGTCAGGCAAGTCAGAGTCGAGTCTCAAGTCACTGGTGTAAAAGTCCAAGTCAAGTCACAAGTCTGAAATTTTGAATTTCAAGTCCTTTCGAGTCATTAAAAAAAACAAAAAAAAGCATGTTGCAGTTATGCTAAATGTAAATATTAGACCATGTAATTTTTAAATCTGTGTTTTTCTCAACACATGACAAAATAGTGAACTTAGAAAATATACACAAATTGTGAAATTGCACCTCTTTAAAATGCAGCTCAATTAAACTTAGCTCCAAGAATAATTTTCACCGACAGTTCTGAGATAAGCTGCATGTTATTCTTGGATGCGGTTGTAGGACCGGCTTTAAAATCGCATGACAAAAATATCATACACATTAAAAAAAAACTGCATCACCGTAGCCTGGAAAACATTTGCTAGTTAGATGAAGTCAGCTATCTCATATTTATATGCATATTTATAATCATACGGTTCTTGGAGTGAGTGCATACACTCATGAAGTTTAGTAACTTCAGGTCACTGCAACAAGCCCAGGTACAGTTTACCGCCGGATGGCTACAGGACCTTGAAATGCACCGTGTAGAACGAAAGACCATCGTATGTATCATAAGTTTACCAGTCTCACAAATCGTCTTCATAAATACACATTCGTTAACCGTTTATTAATAGGACCTTTGAGCTCAACGGTAATTAATTAGTAGTGGAAATAATTTCTGGTACGCCTTACAGAAATGTAGCAGTGACAATAATATTGTATGCTGTAATCGTACTGGACAATTAGTGATACAAAACAACTGTTTTACCCTGTGAATAAAAGTATATGTTTTTGTCAATGTACCATAATAACAGAAGCGAAACGCAATATTGTGTCAGGACAATTCACTATTTATGCACAATAAACAAAGGAGCATAGCGCGACAATTTCTGTTCAGCGCCAGACTTGCTTGTAACCTATATCACCAATTATGTTATGAAAATGACGTATTAACTACAACAGCAGACTGACCTTTGTGGAAATGCTTGGAGCAGACTAACCTGTGAGCTGGAGTGTTCTGTGACGTTAAATTTGATCTTTGAATGGCTGCAATCCAGGCCATCCGTCGCCTGTTTGTCACTTCGGAAACATGGCTCGAACAATTTCTCTTAAACGTCGTAATCCGATAACAACCGATCTCTTTACCCGTCGGCTTCCAGTGGCTGTCATGCGACCAGCTATTGCAGTTAATAATACAACAGCTTCTTGACATTTTTGTGTTTCTTTTTATCGCTGTGTGACTGATTTCAATTGAAAGCCTGCACGCGCTAGTACCTCTTGCCACGAGTTCCCAGAATCCTTTGCGGTTCTACCCGTGAATGACGTCACATTTTCAATCTCTATATAATATGCGTGTTAAATTTTATATTTGGGGTAAAATATCAAGTCTTTTCAAGTAAACCGGTTCAAGTCCAATTCAAGTCCCAGGTCATTGGTGTAAAAGTCCAAGTCAAGTCACAAGTCTTAGAACATTTTTTCAAGTCAAGTCTAAAGTCATAAAATTAATGACTCGAGTCTGACTCGAGTCCAAGTCATGTGACTCGAGTCCACACCTCTGGAGAACGGGCTGGTTGGAGTGGGTTAACACTGGCACTGTTCTGTAGCTATGCAGTCTCATATGCAGCTGCATGTGATGAACTACGTGTTGTAGCACTTTACGCTCATAACTATTGGTAAAGTATTCTGCAAGTTGTGTTCCTGTGGTTCCTGCCATTTTTAAGAAAGTTCTAAGCTCTAGCTCTAAAGATCTACAGCGTTGACCCCAAATTTTCATTCATGTAGGCTACATGAAGATATTCCTTTCCTCAGGTCTAAGCTGCGTTTTGTGTGGGAGTGATTGTGTGTAGATGCCATCACCTGTAGTAGACCGTGTGCTGGGAGTTTCTTTTCAGCACAATGAGGTGCGCTCTATACACTCCAATTAGCAGGTAATTGCAATGGGAGGTGGAATCGCTCAAATGCAACCCAAGGAAGCAGCGTAAAACAGTTAAATCACAGCAGAAGGCTAATGTGCAAAAGGTGAGGGCATCATATATTAAAGACTGCAGGAGGAAGTGAGGCTGCTTTCTGAATAAATGCTGCCAAGGTTGCTGCTACACTCTGGTGCATCACTGCCAAACCCATAATCTCCCACTGTTTATTTTCCCAAGTTGCTCTAGCCCTCTTTTTCTCTTAGTCTCTCTTCACTCTCTTTCCATCTGTGTCTGCGTCTTCATGCTTTGAAGGCCTCAAAGGAATGCTGTTTACCTTAACAGTCTGTGGGAGCCCATCAGAAACACCTCCAGAAGTTACAGTCAAGCTCCTCCCTCTTTCTGGTCAGACATTTTATTTCATCGGAGAAACAGTTGTGGCTCTGCTGTGGTTTTTCCTCACTTGCACACAAACATCATTACACCCTGAAAGCCTTTTGAGCCATCTAAAGCAAAACAGAAGTATAGAGCGTTTGAATTAACAAGCTCGGGTATGACGCAGTTACTCGCTTCCTATCATTATGTGGATCATTCCATGTCCACCAAAGCTTAATAATTTTCCTTTCTTGTGAAATATGTTTTGTTTGCATCATTTTTTTCTAATCTCGCGAGGCAAGAAAAGGAGGATGAATATGAGCGGGGTTCCTGTATGATCACTGCCTTTCCCCCCCCTCACAGATGTGAGCACGGAGCTCGGATCACATTGAAACGGATGAATCAATGGATACACACCATCAATCCTCAAACACCCATGTCTTACAACTTCACTCCTCCGTGATTCTGTTCCCATCGACCAAATGCAGGCTACATTTAAATCAGGGGGTCATGGTTATTAATTACTCCTCTGAGTTCAGTGGAAAGCTCAAGGAAACAGGGGGAGGAGCAGATGCATGGGAAGCAATGCCAGCAGCACACAGATAGGAACAAAGGCCTGCCACGAAGGTTCATGCCTCCCACTGCTAGAGACCCATACACTGCCGTGGCTCTGCAGACTGAGAGGTTAAGACCACCTAGGCAGATTTCCCTTGGGGGCTATTATCGCCAGGAAGATGAAATGATTTTCAGAGAGAGGAGCTTCCACACACAGATGCACAGTTTCTGATACCGATCTCACTTCAAGAGAGGTTCTTCTTCTTCTTCTTCTTCTTCTTCTTCTTCTTTAAAGTAACTGTCAATCAAGTCTCATGTCTAAGAACAAAAGCTCTGATTGATCATTATTTTAGGCAAATGTCAAGACAAATTTATTCAGGATTTATCCTTTGCAAAAAAAACCCCAAAACTGTAAAATGCATTTTGTAGTCTCAAAACAGCATGTGGTACAGGGCGGTGTGAAAAGGACACCGCGCTACAGTGATCAAAACAAGAAAAAGAAAAACGATTTATAGAAATTGCATAAAACACACATTACGATGAATATGAAGGAGGCTGTGGAAATCTTTTCTTTAATTTTTTCGGTTGTATCTATCACGGGGCTACACAAAGCCAGGCAGACCTTCAATGGTAGGGATCTATAAGTAAGCAAAGTGGGAAAAGAAATATAACAGCTGGTGTGATTTTTTTGTTGTGTGTGTTATGTCTCCAGTTTGAATTTGAAGTAATCATTTTTAAAGATTTTTGTGTTTTCTTCATTTACATAAGTTTAAAACTAATGTTACATGCAGAGTGTATTTGAGCATTTACACGGATTCATGATGATCTGTCTGTGAAGAACTCTGAAGCATTCATTTCCTTGGATTTCATTTCATGATTGCAAAGCCTTTACATGCTGCACAACATTTACATAACATCATGGCCACCTGCCTAGCATTGTGCTGGTTCCTATTTTTCCTGACCCATTGAGGCATGGACTCCACTAGACCCCCGAAGGTGTGCTGTGGTATCTGTAACAAGATCAACCAACAGATGCCTGATTGGATTGAGATTTGGGAAACTTGGAGGCCAAGTCAACACCTGGAACTTGTTGTTGTGCTCCTCAAACCATTTCTAAATCATTTTTTGCTTCGTGCCAGGGTTCATTATCTTGATGCTAACTGCTGCATCGTCTGTTCGATCGGACCATACAGGCCAGCTTCGCTGTCCATGTGTGTCAGTGAATCTTGGTTGTCCATGACCCTGTCACTGGTTTGCCAGTGTTCTTTCCTTGGATCACTTCTGCTAAATACTGATCACTGCAGACCAGGAACACGTAACAAGATCTCCAGTTCTGGAGAGACCCAGTCATCCAGCCATCACAATTTGGCCCTTGACAACTCAAATCCTTGACTTCACCTGTCAGTGGGCGTAATGTTTGTGTATATGAGCAAACATCTGAGTTTATTAATTTGTTGTGCAATAATAACTGACAGAGCAAACGCAGTGGTCAAATTTTTTTTTTCTATTTAGAGATGGAAAAGAGTGAACAACGTATAAAAGTAGCCTCAGCTTAAAGATGACAGTTGAGTGTGAGACTGTTGATACTAAACTTCACTACTCCAGACCCAAACAAACCAATCTCTGACTTCCTAATCACATATACACGCACACTTAACCACACATATTAACACTTTTGTTGATACACCTACCAATTTTCCTAAACATGCCCATGCACCACTGCTTCTACTCACTGCTGGGACATAATAAGTTTAATACAGTGCTCTGAGGAAGACAATCTCTTGCTTATGCTCCTTATTTACATTCTCTGTCTTCTTTCTCCTAACTCATCACATCAGCTGACTGAGAATGCACTTTCCTCAGTTAAACCAATCAAATTTTGCCTTAACCTCTGACTGGGAGCCAGTAATTTTACAGCTCTCAGTTTTTTTAATGGTCTCTCTGCTGCTGTCAGCTGTTATTTCAGTGTAAGATCGATTCATCCCTCCTCTGTCACTTTTACCTCCAGTTTTTCACACACATGATGCCAAGTTCATAGGTAGTATATACGGTTCTATGTCAGATTAATCCTTCAGGTCTTTCAGCATTGCTCCTTTCCCCCACACCACCAGCGCTGAGTGACTTCATCGGTGCATGACTGTATAGCTTGTGGCATAACAACCCCCTTAAAATGATGATGTCACAATAGGATTTTAATATTACAGCTCTCATAACTGTGCACATCATGCCAAGGCTGTTTTCCTCCTCTAAGTCTGTCGGGAAAGCTCTGGTACACATCCTGAGTTATTCCAAACAAATCATTGTGCCCATTATGACTGACTAGCAATGACTTCACAGAGGTGAAGGGTTAAAGGTGAAGGTGAAGGTTTGTCAGGTCAGACCTTTTTTAGGCACAAAGGGTTTCTTGTAGACAGAGAGGTTTGTCAGGTACAAAACAAAAACAAAGGAAAGACTTACACCCAAATCAGTTGTTACGTCATGGAGCTTCATCAGTAAATTTGAGGTGAGGTGCATTTATCGTTATAGTTTGTGTTGCATATTCACTGCATTTTACCATTAAACTACAGTAAAACACAAATCTTTACCTTTTTCCTGATCAGTACTTTAAAATGTTGGAATACTCTTAAAGAATTATGTTTGAATTTGAAGAAATGACTTTTATAATCCAAATATCATTTCTGAACAAAGTTTAAAAGATGTTTACATAAAATTGTACAACCCTTATCACAGAAGTTTGCGCTTCTTCCTCGTCCTCTCTATTGCCACCTCTAAACACAGTCATCAAAGCGTCGCCTTTAGCAGCCCATAGGCCTGCGCCGCACAGCTCACCTGGAAGATTATGGCTTAGAAATGTGTCAGTGCAGCTGTCACTGTGTTTACTCACACATAAGCGTGCTTTAAAAGTAGAAGCGACGCAGGGACTGTGTATTCCTCTGCGACATAATGCCATTTTGCAGCGGAGTCGAAATGATTGATCGTCTCACCGATTGACAGAAAATCAGCTTGTAGAAACTCAGATAATGAATCGTATCAACAAAAACACGAGAAAGTTGGTGGTTTGTTTTTCCATTTTTTTGTCTCAAGTATCAACATTTGTTGTTTTGTTTTTTCTAATGACTGTAAATTGAATATATTTGGGGTTTGGGATCTTTAGTGAAACAAAACAAGAAATAGATGCTGTCACATCAGTCTCTGAATTTCTGATGATTAACTCAGGAAATGTCGTGCAACTTAAGAGAACATGAAAAATGGTAAGATTTGGGCCCTATTATGAATTAAATGATTATTGTTATGATTGCCATATTCTATACTGAGCTGAAAAACTAAGGAAATTGTGTTCAGTAGATTATTTCTTTGTTGTAACAAAGCTTCTTGGTACTAAATAATGTATTCATAAGATTGTATATAAAATTTTTATTTATGTTTGTTTAAGTGTAACACTGAGGTCTTTGGGAGCACTGCAATTTCAAATTCCTGTGTTTGATCTCTACATATTGTTTTTGACAATAAAGTTGACTTTGATATTATACTGTTGGTAAACCTGTTTATTTCCCCTTAAATGCTCAACCCGAAAATGCATTTTCGGGTTGAGCAGCAGGGGTGAGTATGTTGCTTGCACCATGAAATACTTGCCAGGAAACCTGCCATGAATGCGCTTTATCATCAGACCTATTTGCTCTGGTGTTGGCAACATGTCCGCTGGAACCTGAACATGTGGAGGAACATTATGTTAAGCGATGAGCCCAGAGACTACCTCAAGTTTGGGAGTGGAGATTACAGGTGACTGCCTGCATTCCTGAACTCAACCCCACTGACCTCTTGTTGTGCAGTTCGAGCACAATTTACCAAAAAAAAAACCAAAAAACCCCCACACTGGCTAATTTTTGCTACAAATTCTGGTGAATGTGATGTCATCCAACAGCAGTGTGTGACCAAGCTGGTGACCAGTATGGGGAGGAGGAGCCAGGCTGTGTACGGTTCTTCCACATGCTGCTGAGGCTCCTGCTTGTTAAATGAATAAATTGTTAAATTCCTAATATGCTTCTGTTTCTTCAGACTTCAATCATCCAATCCAATAAAATAAAACAAAAGTCGATAGCAAAATAAGCTGTTTAGTACTGGCAGAGATGATCTGGCAAGTTTGTCATGAGCGTAACCCACAAATGCATTTTCCTTACAAAAAATCAACCAAACACAAATTTCCTAATTTTTGGTGATAAGTTTATATCTTATTCACCTTCTGTTTTATTGAAACAGTAAAGACAAACATTGTGTATTGTATTTGTTTTTTCTCTATAATGCAAAGTACCGTAAAACCAAGAATGGGATTAAAAAGGTGAAGGTCCCATCATAACCTGATCGGACGGGACTGCCACACACTGGGACTCATGGTGTAAAATGTGCCAGGCAAGATCCTTTTGTCAACGGGAAGTGTGTAGGCATGGGTGGTGAGCAGGCAGGACTTACAATGTGATGAATCCTCGAGGTCTTGGTAATTATGGCGGTCGATGGACGGGGGGAGGGTTGGTGGAGGCATTTTATCTTAATCACAGCTCAGCTCCATTCAAATTAATTTGACAAGTTACCCCAACTCTTATTAAAAGACGCGTCCCCCCCCCCCCCCCCCTCTAAATGTGACATTATTAAAGAAGTATATTAAAAATATTTTTGTCAAAATAAAGGGGTGAAAGAGGACACCACGAGGGTTGAAGACGCAGAAATTTGCCGTAGATATTTTCTCCCTGTAGGGCGCCCTGAGCCATCCATCCCTCCCACCTCCCGAGTGTTTCTATAGTAATTTCCAGCCAATGATCAGTAGGTGTCCACATCCCTGCTTCCTCACCTCAGCACCAATCAGCCACACACAGCGACAGGAGACACGGGCTGAACTGAGACCAGGCAGACACACACAATACAGCCTCCGGATCAAGAAGAGAGGAAACACCTAACCACCTCTGCGATTTCCGCTTCCCCCTTCTCTCTCTTTTTCGTCCGACACCTTTTGGCTTATTTATGCACTTTTCAACCTTCCCCCCCCCTAGCGTGTCCAGAAAGTCGATAAAAATGATCCTTTTGTTTTGAGCGTTCTCAGCACACACACATACATACACACACACACACACACACACACACACACAGTCTCCCTGTTCTCCTCCGGCAGCCTATGTCTGTGCGTCTTCTCGCGTCTTTGCATTATTTCCCCCCCGCGTATCCCTTCGCAGTGATGTGCCGTTACACGGTCTCCGGCTGGTAGCATCTTGGGAGCTCTTCTCAACAGGAACCTGGTAGGTGATGCTCTCTCCCTCTCTCCCTTCTTCTCTCTCTCTCGCTCTCTCTCTCTCAAGCTTTCCCTCTCGCTCCGAGTGTTTGTCCATCCTTATTTTGGCGTCCGGTTGCATGTGTTTTACCCTCCCGTTTTGCTGTCCCGATTTGTGTCCGTGTGGCTGCCAAGTGATCCGGCCAGTGTCAGATTATTTTTATGGGGCTTTTATTCGCACTGTTACACCGCACTCCCTCTCCGGATTATCTATGCATGACCTTTGATCTGGATGTCTAGCTCAGACCAGGCTGGGTGTAATTAATGGCATCATTGTGCAGCACAGCAGAGGTACAGCTGCTGATCACCGGACGTGTTTTGTTTATTTATTTATTTACTTTTCTTTCTTCGGTCTCCCTTTCGCACTCTCCACCTTTCTCTGGTTATCTTTCTCCTCTCCCCCTCTTTCTCTCTCTGTCTCTCCAGCTTCGAGTATTGAACATTTCTGTCTCTCTAAACTTTGTTTACAGGCTGAAAATCAATGTCCGTGACTTGATTGCCTTTGGGCTGCGTATTTCGCTCCAGGGGTGAATTGATTAAGTAATAATGACCCTGAGGAGGGCTGATCATTAAGCCAAGGAGGTTTTGTTTACGGGTGGCTGGCGGTTGTTTCAGATGCCACACTGACATTGAACTTCCAGATTTGGAGACTATGGTGGAGAAAACTCGTCTTCTCACATTTGCTTTGTGAAAATTAAAAGTGTAAAGTGTACCGAGACCTCAAGAATTGCTGGAAAGAGAGAAAAAAATATATCTATATAAAACCGTATGGAACATTATTTAGATTTTATTCTCCTGATAATCTGGTGTCAGGTTAACGGGACAAATGCTTGACTCTTTGGGCATGTTTAGTAGTGGATACACTTTAGTATATTGAGGACTTTGATAATGCCACCCAGTGTGATACCTCTTGTTCTGTGTGTGCATATTTATAATTCATTCTTTTCAAGACAGCTGCTGGGTAGCACCATGGAAGTGATTTGAAATGCTTTAGTGTTCTAGCAATGGATCAGCTTTGGCAATTAAGAGAGAAAGCCCAGAAAAAGGTAATGGAAGTAGGGGAGATGTGTCTAATGGGCTTTTATCTGTGGAAACCAAATCCAGACAGACTGGGGGAGAGAGAGAGTGAGAGAGGAAATGGAGCACCCGCACCCCCCACAAACACACACACACATGGACACACACATGCATGCGTCCCGTCCTGAGGCAGCTGACACTGTAGTTGGTCTGGTCCATGATCTGGTTGGAAATTCACCAGTGGCTATCACTGAGCGCTGTCACAGAGTAAATGTAATCGAGCTGGCCATGAATGAATACCACTTGCTGCTCAGGCTGGTCAGAGTCTTGTTTACAGGGATGGGCCAGCTTTGCAATTACTGTTACTACAGGCGAAAATCAAGAGATTTGAAAATGTTTAACTCTGTAAATCCTCACATCCAAGCCAGATTATTTTTAAGAACCTCCTGCAGGAATTTTGTGCACGTCTTCACATGACATGAGGCTCTCTTCTAACTTTCCCAAAATAATATGATTTTGGATAGAATATTTAAATTTTCATGTTTTTATTAAATGCACTACTGCATATCCAGATGTTTGTGTTTATTCTGTGAAGCAGCAGATTGAGTTTTCTTGAAAATAAGTAAGAAGACCCTGGCAAGAGAATCTTTTAAAATAAACATGCAAAAATTTTTCTCTCAATAATAATAATGACATGTTGGTCTGTCACAGCCATCACGTTATTGTCACTTGATGACTTTTTGTGATTATACTGTCAGAGTATAAACACTGTGCCAGAGGATTCTTCACAATATCAGCCTCTCTTTTTCAGAGAAAAGTTGAAATTGAGAAGTGGAAAGTGATCAGGATGAAAGTATTTGTCTCTTTCGTGTGTAACTGTTGTTTTCTTCTCATTTGTTTTGTTTTCTTTTTCTTTTTAGCTCTGGAGGAGACAAACCAGGATGGTAACTCGTTGTTCGTAACCAGCTTCACTTTGACGAAGGCCGCTGTAACCTCAATCTCTTCTCCTAAACACTGACTAGCGTTCCTCAGCCATGTCTAACATAAACAATGCACTTTGCATTGAAAATGGACAGAATGCAGATGTGTCTCTGCTACAAAAGGATAATCTTCAGGATGGTGGATTAAGTCAGCTTTTGGATTATAATGCAGAAATGGAAAGGTACAGGTCTTTTGCAAACTTTTATAAAACCAATGGGGCATTTCCACAGACTGCTAAGATTGCCCGCATCACGACGCCCATTTTTCCCAGTGCTAGAATTGGTATGTCCCCTTGGAACTGTGATAACGCCATGCTCTGGGGAAGGAAATCAGCGGCAATAAACCCTAATAGGACCAGCATGCATAGAAATGACTCCCAGAGGCCGGGGAAGCCTGGCGTGCCGCCAGAGACGCTGCAAATGGCAAATAATAATTTCCTCTCTACCTTATCCCCCGAACACTGCAGACCTTTAGCAGGAGAATGCATGAACAAGCTGAAATGCGGCGCTGCTGAAGCAGAGATAATGAATCTCCCAGAACGCGTTGGAACTTTTTCCGCTATTCCGGCTTTAGGGGGCATCTCATTACCTCCCGGGGTCATCGTCATGACAGCCCTTCACTCCCCCGCAGCCTCAGCAGCCGTTACAGACAGTGCGTTTCAAATTGCCAATCTGGCAGACTGCCCACAGAATAATTCCTCAGCATCCAGTGGAAACCCAGCAAAGAAGAAAAGGAAAAGGTGTGGGGTCTGTGCACCCTGCAGGCGGCTAATCAACTGTGGTGTCTGCAGCAGTTGTCGGAACCGCAAAACGGGCCACCAGATCTGCAAATTTAGGAAATGTGAGGAGCTGAAAAAGAAGCCAGGCTCATCGCTGGAGGTGAGAACCGGGGCTCTGCTTCCCCTTCTTTTGTTATTATCCCCTTGCACTCCAAAGCATTAACCTTTTCATCCAGTCACGTTCTAAGCCCTTGAAAATTGTTTCCATGCCCACCCATGCCTGAACATCCCCCCGGTTTCTCAAATCTGCCTACCCGCCTAGCCTAATTGGCAGTAATTAGGGGTGTTTGTGCGGAGCGCAAGCTGAGCTTGGCTCAGACACCCCTAATTGCTGCCAGTCAGGCTGGGGCTGGAACGCATCCGAACAACCCCGAGCTTGGCTCAGCTCCAAGCAGGGCTGGGAAATGGTTTTCAGCAGAGAGCCATCTCTCTCTGCACCCGGTCATTTTAACCAATTATGGAAACCGTCTCTGGATGGGGAGAATCAATATCTCACAAAGCCTCAGCCTCCGACCACCAAGAGATGGCGAGAGTGATGGCAGAGCTGCTGATGGCGTTTCTCAAAACATCCCCCAAGTTTTATTTGGGGAGGGGAATAAAGCACCCAGACGGATCCCTTCACACTTATCCTGTATGAATTGATTGTGCATATCACAGTGGGGTGGAGATAAAGTCATTTTACATTATATGTACGCCATTATGGGCAATTATGCATCAGTCTGGGGCATGATGCATAAAAAAATAATAATAATCTGGTCCACTTAGGAAAGGGAAAAACATATTAGGAATCGGCTTAACTGAGAGCTAGCAAGAGGCTTCATTAGGACACAGGGCTGAATTGTTTTTAAAGATTTGTTTTAATTGATCTATTTACCTGCTGACATTTGATTATCAGGTGCAAAGGCGGAATACGAATGTTGAGTTGCAAATATGGTTCTGATTATCCTGAGGTTATGACTTAACATGCGCCTGGATGAGTTTCCACCAAATGCAGCCCGAGTGCCAGATAATTTGTTCTCTAATCAGGAGATTACACAGGGAGGATAACAAGGTTAATTCTGAAATATTACCTAATCTTCGAGGAAAAACACCATATATGGATGTATGCTTTGCTAAATCTGAAGTCAAGTCAAGACATCCGTTTGTCTGATTCTTGTTTGGTTCTCACACGTGTTCAGTAATACAATGTTGACTCCACCAATGCCCAAGTCTGTGATGTAACGTTTTGTTATTTATCATAAATGTCACTTTTGTTTGCCACATAGAGATTTTCCATCAATTCAGTCACAGCCTGGCAACATTAGCACCTTGTAATCAATTTCTCCAGTCCAGAACCTCCAAAGCTTTGCTTCTTGGTCAACGACACAGTAATCTACATGTCTGTTTTACTCAACTTAATCCCTTAAAATGATCAGCTGTTACACGCAAGCTCTGAAGGCACACCATCAAAGTTTATTGTTTAAATTCTGCATTATTTCAGAAGTTATAAATTTATTGCATGGCATGTGTACGAAGTGCATGTTTGTGCATTCACCCTTTCTCACCGTTTTCTTTTAGAAAACAGGGTGAACGAATCTCTCAGTGAAGTGGGAGGATTTCAACCTTTTTGGAAGAGAAATCAAGATTTCAATAAATAAATAAATACATCCATAACAATAGTGGGTGTCTATGAACTGAGATGGTTTGCTCTCAGGCAAGTAGAAATAATGTCACAGTGGGGATAAAGACAATGATTTTAAAGGACAGACATTACAAATATAAAAAGCGACTGTTTAGCAAAGAGACTTTCGAGGCTTGCATTTTAAATATTTTTAAATGTTTGGTGGCGTCATGCAGAATCAAATGTGTCAGGTTTGGATGTTTCTCTTAAAACATGCTGAAGCTTAGATTTAGAAAACAGTAGTGGGATCATACTGCACGCATGACTTGTCATACAGTGTACAAGACTCTGCTATTAAGGGGCAAAAAAATTAAGGTTTAAGAGTTTAATTAAATGGGCCATTAAGGAGGTTATTGAGTATGAGCTGGATGTGGATATTGCCGAGGTGTCAGTCTGAAGCTCATCGGATGCTGACTCTATAGATGATGTACTAACAGGTGTTCCAAACAGGTGTCCAGGAAGCTGGGCCCGAGCTCATAATCCATGGGTAGCATCACTTTTTGGAAAACATCCATTTGCAAAGAAGGTTAGAATTACCGAGGGTGTGAAGCCCCCCAAACAAATCCTAACTTGGATTTAAAAGCTTTTTCTCTTAGTTCAGTAATTCCTAGTATGGACTTCTCCAGCGCTAATTGTTATTTTTGACTCTGGAACTGTAATTACAGGTGCGCCTTCTGCAGTGTAAATGGGCTTGCATTTAAAGGCATCTCAGAGGTGTGAAGTTGTGCAGTTTTATGTACGTTGGCACTGAGTGGGTGTCTTTTCGCCTTGTTGACGACGCTCGGGGTTCGTTGGGATTTTATTAAAAAGTGTGAGGAGTCAAATGGTGCACGCAATATGCGCAGCATCACATGTTGTAACACGTAGTTGCACTCTGCGTGTCACCTTTTCTTCTTCTTCCTCTTTTTCTCTCGCACACACAAGATGTACGCAAACACACACGCACACACAATCTAGCATCTAACTACTCAGTCACAAACGCACACACTGAACATGAGCCAAGTCTACCTTTTGCCTTGGAAGAGACGATAAGCTACTGGCAGCCAGTTAGATTTGGCTGTCAGTGTTTTCCACATGGGAATCACCCTGAACTAATTATATCTTAAGCAGCGGTGGAAATGCAAATCAGAATTTTACTCACACCCCTGAAATCGGAGAGCCAATTTAATCTAATACCCCCTTTAATTTAGCGCGCTAATGCAAGGCCCTAGAGAATTGCCCTCTGTCACCGCTGTGCTGTTCTGCAGCAGATTCTGCTCTCTGTCTGCTCCGTCTCTGTGCTGCTCTCAGGCTCCAGGATGGATTAGTCTGGCAGAGGAATCTCATCTAACCTAACATTTCCTGAGCAGTTACCTTTGCATAGCTTTAGCTCAGATGGCTCAGAGGTCCTTCATTAACTTTCAAATGCTATACTTGTATGAGGGTAAGCTGCATCTTCACCTCTGTTTACCTCACCTGTCTGCCTCACTCCAGCTCTTATTTCTGCATAGTCTTATTTTAAATTTCTTAATGTTTGCCAGTGAAGATACAGTACAAACTGTGCTGCACCGAACAAAACAATTAAAGTACGTAAAAATGTATACGTATGTATCAATTTCACTCTTTGTAGTTATGCTTACTCCCCACCCCCCCAAATACAGCGTTTGGCCTTGTGGTGAACATAGCCTCATCTTTCTGCTAATAGTTCTCAAAATTACCATTATGTTACCAGGATGCTGCTATGACTCACCTGCTTAGACTGTCAACCCAAACCAAAGGTGCTGCAGAGGCGCGGGTGTCAAATAAAGGCCAAAATCACATCTTATATTACTTACTACTAGAATATTATGTTTACACATATGTTGTGTATATTTTGGTGTTTTCTGTTTGCTTTCCATTTATTTTAACCCTTCGGGTTTATGTCAGAGCACTGAGCCCATGTTTGAGAAATATTATCTCTAAGGTGGCGTACAACAAGTGGTTCAAAGATCTAAATACATTCAGTTTATTGGGAATCGTTGGTGCTTCTGTTCATGATCATGTGGATGTTCATAAACAATTCTGCGTGTGAACTGAATGTGTCTCAGAAAAGCTTTAAAACATTTATTTTTCTGAGAAATCTTTGGACTCTGTCCTTACACTTTATAATTTATCAGTTCAGTTGTCATAGATTTTATTATACATAGCATGGCACCAGACGGTGAAGCAATCCAGGCTGAATCCTGACCATCCTGACCAGTTCCTGCGAGATATTCTAGCTATGCTACAAATTCAGCTGTTGAATTTTACATAATTGTTGACACTGCATTTATAATGTATGTTTTTTTCCCGATGACTCTCACTATTAAAGACTGTAAATCGGTGATTTAATGCCTACCATGCCTTCTGCAAATATATAATTCAACAGAAACTTCCTTTTAATTCCAAATGGAAGTTCAGCTTATTGTGAAGCAGGAAGTATACCGGCAGGAACAATTTTACTTAAAGAGTGCTTCTGTAGGTTTTGTTTTTTACATTAATAAAATAGTAATGACAAAGAAATCTACTTGAAATAACATCCTGAGAGGCTGCTATTTTAATAGCAACATAACACTGGAGAAAAAAAAGCAGGAAAGGACAAAGCCAAGTCCCGCTGAACAGATTCCTCTTTCAATTAACAAATGTCAAAGGGCAGCATCAAGTCATGTGCAGGAAAACAGCATCCCAGCGTACAGAGATGTTCGCTCGCTCCCTCGCTCCCTCCCTCCTTCTGTTCTTTGTGCTGTGTTGATACGACTACATGAAATGGGTGAGATGAAAAGGTGGCATGGCTGCCTGGAAACCTTTACTATTGTGATAAAAGACAAGGCCCGAAATGGTAGGAAGCAGGACCTTGAGTAAAATAGCTTGGATTCAGCCCCTTAATGAGAGTGCGGGAGCCAAATAAGCAACGGTAGCCAGGTCTAATTTGTTTTAGGTGTGCTCAGAATAGATAAGGACAAATCTGTGGCCTTCACCCCCCTCCCACCAACCTTTGCCTCCCTGGAGATAACACCGAGTGCTTCCAGTCAATCTCCATGGGCAAAGGAAAGGAGGGAATGAAATTTAAAAAAAAAAAAAAAGCATAGAAAGAAAAAGCCCGAGGGACGCGCAGCCTTTAGATCTGCAGATCTCTAACTTACTGGATTTATTCAAGCTTTAAAACTGCAGATTAATTTGGTCGCAGAGGTCTAAGGGGGGGGGGTGCGAAAGAAAAAAAAGGGAAGGAAAAATGAGACCGTACGCTGCTGCGCATCTCCACCTAAAGGGCAACAGTAAGCTCCTGTCAAGACAATGGGATTTTGCCATCTGAACCACAACGCAGACCGCTTAATTATACACATCTTTCCTGCAAGGTACCCTCAGCTACTTAAGAGCCCGGGCCCCTTTAGTCATTGTCATGCCCTTTTTCCCCAAGATTGGTTGTGCCATGTGGCTTTTCTGTCAGCTTCCATTTGCAGAGAGTAGCTGTCCTCCTCAGGTCTTCGCTGCGCGCGGAAAGGCACAACCGCACAAGACTGTTAAAGAATTCATCGCCGCTGCCACTGTCACCAATTAAGGCCAAAGCGTAATTGGAGGCATCCGGACGATGCCCTTACATTATGTGGTCTGTCGCCTCCTCTGCCCCTGCTTGATTTAACATCCCTAGTTCGGCGGTAAAAGAGAAGTCGTTGTCATTGTCTTTATTATAGTGAGAGGAGAGCAAGAGAAAGAGAGAGAGAGAGGGAGACGAGGATGGGGGTAAAACAGCGGCTCAGCAGAGGGTGGACAGCGTGAAAGAGCAGGTGCTGGAGGACGTTAATGTGTGGCACTTTAAATTTTAAACAGATGAGAATACATTATTGATGATGACTCTAGCTGAGAAGTTAAAAGGTATCTCGTCATTACTGAGAGCGTGTACCAAAAAGTGTGAGAGAAAAAGTCTTCAGTAATTGCATCAGGGGACTTCACTGAGCAGAGAGCAACAACGTGTTATTATGATGCCGTGTTCTTGACTTTTTTTCTTTTTTTTTTTTGCATAATGCCCTGATTCAGTGGATAAAATGAACGATTAGACATGCTGTTCCTCTGTTCCAGTGAGCTATTCCTCAATACCTATAACCAGCTTCTTTGTGGTTATATCAAACATGTAATAGGTAGCTGTATTATTACATTGTCCTTATAAGGAGAGTGAACTACACAGGAAAATGATCATTTGTGGACTGGAACAGAAGTTCTAACTTAGTGGCTACCTTCTGACAAAAAACAAACCTCACCACATTTAATCACTTTAATCACTCGCCTATACTCTTCATTTTATTTCATTCATTAAACATTTCAGTCGTAGTGCAGTTCTGGCCAATGTCACGGTTTCATACTGACTTTGACCTTTTTGTCATTTAAATCCAAATTAAGCACCTTGAAATAAATCTAAGTCAAAGCTAGCAATTTAAACAATTGCTGCTCTTCTCCCTGTACACCAACTGCTGCACCTCCACCCACCAGTCTGTCAAGCTAATCAAGT
Source organism: Astatotilapia calliptera (assembly GCF_964374335.1). Taxonomy (NCBI): domain Eukaryota; kingdom Metazoa; phylum Chordata; class Actinopteri; order Cichliformes; family Cichlidae; genus Astatotilapia; species Astatotilapia calliptera. Next base: position 24,074,816 of record NC_137427.1, on the reverse strand, counting down.
TTGCAGATGACACCACCGTTATTGGACTCATCTCGGACGGCGACGAGTCTGCCTACAGGAGGGAGGTTGAACGTCTGGTGCCCTGGTGCAGCCACAACAACCTGGTGCTGAATGCCCAGAAGACAGTGGAGATTATTGTGGACTTCAGGAAGCACACAGCCCCACTCCCCCCCATCATCCTGACTGACACCCCCATCACCTCTGTGGACTCATTCCGCTTCCTGGGTACCACCATCACCCAGGACCTGAAGTGGGAGCCCACCATCACCTCCGTCATCAAGAAAGCCCAGCAGAGGATGTACTTCCTGAGGCAGCTGAAGAAATTCAACCTGCCAACACGGACGATGATGCAATTCTACACCGCAATAATCGAGTCCATCCTCACCTCCTCCATCACCGTGTGGTACGCTGGAGCCACTATCAGGGACAAACAGAGACTGCAGCGTGTTGTGCGCTCTGCTGAGAAGGTGATTGGCTGCAGACTCCCATCTTTGCAGGACCTGTACACCTCCAGGACATTGCGGCGTGCAGCTCGGATCTCAGCTGACCCTTCTCACCCTGGACACAGTCTGTTTGACCTGCTCCCCTCAGGCAGGAGGCTCCGGTCCATTCGCACCAGAACCTCTCGCCATAAGAACAGTTTCTTCCCCTCTGCTGTTGGACACATGAACAATAACCATATGACTGTACCCGCCACTAACACATGACCCTACGCTGTGTCACTGCATCATTCTATGTTTGGCACTGATCACCACCTGCACTCATGTATATATCTTTCAACGTAGCACTCTTAATTCTTATTCTCATGTATATATCTCATGTATATCTCATGCACATATCTTTCCACGTAGCACTTTTAATTCTTATCCCTACTTTTATTTTTTTCCATGTCTATTTAAGTGCTATTTATGACAGCATGTTTGCACTGAAGCACCGCAGCAATTTCCTAATGTTGTAAACCTGCTCAACATTTGGCAATAAACCCCATTCTGATTCTGATTCTGATTCTGAAATTGAGGATGTGTGCAGAAGGAATAAAGATCTAATATTTCTGCAAAAAAAGTCTTTATGACTTTTATGACCAAAGACCTTCTTGCAGCAGAGTAGCCTAAACCTGTCCCTTCACTTTTTTTTCTTTTTTTTTGAGGCTGAAAGAGCTGCAGCACTGACAAGTTGAAAGGTTGATTCAATCCGCTGTTATCCACTGTGACTTTACAGACATATATAAAATGATGGCAAGGACATAGGTGATGATGGTAGCCTGTGACATTGTAAAATTATGTGGCACCGCCACAATAAAAAAAAGCCAGTGGAGCTTTGCTTGAATCAGATGAAGGACTCATTCAGGAGATTTCAGTGTGAGATGTCTAGCATGTCGCATTGATCACGGTTACTTTCTTCTTATAACCAGCTTCATATAAAATCTCATTCTTTTTCAGAAAGAGGCATCATGCTGTATTTTAAGTGTACAATTTTGTGTGGTGCTGATCAGTCAGATATGCTAGTAAAAGTTGTGTGTGTAAAAAAGTAGTGTTGAGATACAGGTTAACTGTGTTTTGGCTCAAACCCAATCAGCATAGTCAGATATAACATGCACAAGAGTAGGCCTGAAGCATAAAAGCACTCTTTGAGTTGCATTAATCATCATCACATGACCCGTTACCTGTCTTTTGTTGACACAGAAAGTCTGCAGAATAAATGAGGAACTTGTTCAGTCCTGTGGGTGCAGGATGCACAAGTAAGTATCGCAGACACGCCATGTAACTGTCGTGTATGAGAAGAAGTGTGCTGTAACAAAGAGGTGTTAAAGTTTATATGTAGTTGGCACAGTTGCACAAAGCTCCAGAAAACCAGACGCTTTCAAGAAGTTTGTGTCAGAATTTGTATGAAAATGTATTATAGAGGAAAACAGCATTGAGTTTCCATAAATCTCAAACTTTATTCATAACTGAATATACTGTTACACAGTTTTCACTAACTGAGACTCAGGCTTGTAAGCTTATTGTATGTGTCCTTGTATCTAGTGGCTATCGCTAAACATCAGCTATGATAAAATTGTTATTTAATACTTTAATATAAAGTGACAATAACACAGACATGAGCCCTATGGCTGTCCACTTTGTTTGGGTTTCATAGAACATGTCAGTGAATCAGCTCTGTTCACATCCTAAACCTTTAACCATTTCATCTCTTCCCTGTGATCCGTTCATCATCCCTCTGAATACGCTGCACTGTCATTCCAAATACAACGTTCCTTCATTTCCTCAGGATAGAGTAGACAATTTAAATACTAAAGCTATTGACCACGTTACCCTGGTACAAAAACTAAAGACAAGCGACCGTGTAGGAAAAATGACTCCTCAATGGCCTGATCCATGCAAAATAAACTGCCATCTTTAAACCAGTAAATGGCTTGGTTCTATCATCTGTCCAGCATGGCTAACACATGGTAGATCAAACATTTTGACTTTCCTGGCATCAAAGGCATAAGACACTAAGAGGCAGCCTTTATTAATTACCACCGTGGCTTTGGTTGCCATCCTGATATCAAGGGGTTTTTGTTTGTAGGCCAGTGAATGAAGATCCTGCAAAGAATTATTTCATCTGGAGTACAGATGCTTTCTGTGTAAACAGACAAGAAGGAAAGTGATATGAATTCACTTAAATGTCGTCTAAGGAGCCTGGAAACAAAAGCATCCGGACTTCTTTTAGTTGCTTGAGGACGTTTCATCCGAGAAGCTTCTTCAGTTCTAGGGTCAAATGGTGGAGAGTCCCAGCTTTAAGCCTGTGGGAGTGTCCCCCCAAGAGGGACAATGGACCCCCTAATGATCCTCTACACGAGCCAAGGTGTGAAAATGAGTGTAGGTAACAATCAGCCAAGGTTTCGGGTGAGCTCACTGTGAAACCTAACCCCAACCTATCATGTCCTGAGGTCAGATGGCCCAGGATGTGAGTGGGCATTAAGGCGTCTTTATATGTCAAACAAATCATATAAGAAATTTCTTAAAGGATCTCTTCTACAATGCCCATCTCATTTGGCCTATACTTCCAGAAATGGAAGCACTACTACTACGGATGTGACCAGAACTGAAACTGCATGGTATTTACCTTTTAGTACCAAAATTCTAATGCAGCAAAAGCACACGAAACACAACAGAAGTGTTTCTGAGGAGACACTAATATGACAGAAACACGATTCATACGATATTGTATATAAAAATTTGGTATTAGCCGTTTATTGTTAGCTTGAAACTTCGTAGATGGTCCATCGCCTTACTGTATCCACATAAAATACTTCCCTTGTCTTGTGTGAGTTATATATTTATTTAATTTGTTTTTATGTGAGATTTTGTGGCATTTAAAAAAAAAAACGTTTTGTTTTATTTATCTTCTGCTGTGCTTTGTGTGTGTTTAAAGCATTTTTTCTAGTTGCTAGTGTTTTATTAAGTTGCAGTGCATTTGCCACCGTACAGCTAAATTAGCTATGTTCCATAGGCTAAAATATTTCCAATGGCTAACATTATTTAAATGCTAACGCTAACATGGAAGTGCCTTGAACCCGCATTTCTATATGAAGGCCACCAGATGGAAATAGTTGTGGTTGCAAACCAGATTTCTGGTGCTTTCCCGAGTTTTTGGGCTCAGTTACTCGTTTTGGTGTAAACGTTCACCTCAAAGGCTTCCAGTGGTGACACACAAAAACACTGAGTGGCAGTAAATACGTCCAACTTTTACACTTTCTGTGATTATTCAAATTGGGTATCAAGAATGTCGTAACTCTAACGAGTTACTAAATTTCTGGTATCATAACATATCCAGCTACTGCTACCTTTTCATGCTCTGCGGCGCCTTTTATTTATAACAGTGTTATTTAATTAACACTGTTAGATTAAAAAAATTTATACGTCAAAAAAATTTATGACGTATAAATTTTTTATGTAAACATTTATGACGTATACAAAACTTAAACCGCATCCAAAAATATGAAGTATTTGAGTTTAATTGTAAGTGGGGGGTTTTGAGACACATTCACATTTTGGTTTGCTGAGTTTGTCTTTTATGATTTCTCTACCGAAAACACAAACCTGAGAATGTCCAGGTTATACAAGTATAGCTGTATGGCTTAAAGCATAAGGATCCAGGATGTTAAAAAAAAAAAGCAATGCAGCTGGACAGATGCACTAAAGTGTTTATGCGTATAAGTTAAAAGGCATCAAATGACAGATGGCCTTGTGCCATTCATCCGAGAAAAACTGACGTGAAAGTGAATTTGTGAGTGACAACTTGTGATGGGAGAAATCGGTCAATGTGGTTTAAGCATCTCAGTTTCTGCAAGTCAAATCCGCGCATGCTGCCACCTCCTCTATTGTGGCTCTGCTCTCAGATTATGAATATTTCATGCCGAGCATCTGACACCGTGCCCAGAAAGATATTTCAAGTTTTTTTCCTTGTCAGAAACCCTGGGGTTAGAGAGTGTCACAGAGGTGTGAAGTCAGTTTCTAGTCCCCAGGCAAAGGATAGGATTTATGATGCACTTGCTGATGACATCAGGTGGATATTTTTTTTTACCGCTGAGCCCCTTTGTCCTCCATGACTGATAAACCATTGAGCTGTTGACGGTTTTGTGTCACTCCTTAAAAGATCTGTCTGTGGCGTGGTGTTGAGTAGAGAAATGAGTGCAAGCTGCATTTTGACAAACTGTGACCAGTTGCACCGTCTGATCAGCACGGAGCTGGGATGACTAAGCCGGTGGGAGTGTGCTTGGATTAGCCCTGACTTATTACCTGCCCACTAATGATATCTGCCTTGTTTTTATCTTTGTCAACTTTCACAAATCCAGTTTTAACTAAAGCTTCCTTATATAATTCCTCATTTTAGTTTGCTTCAGGTGGAATATTAGTCATTGGACTCTTAACTAGATGACTTTAATCCTCAGAAGGGAGGTTTTCTCCACATGCAGAGACCATCAAACTTTTATTGTATGTGTGTCTCAGCTAAATTCAATTAAACCAAATTAAGTCTTCTTATACATGCAGCCTCGCTGTTTTTTTTTCAGCAGTATATATAAATGCAGCAGTGCAGCGGTTTCCAACCTTTGTGGCGTGTGACTTCTTAAGTTGGAATTATGCGCGCCCACGCAGAGAATCCTGTGATGGGTATGGCTCAACTCCCAAATCTCAAGCATGCATTGTGCAAACCTGTGCATTAAGGATTGGATTGGTTCTTTCAGCTGTAATGAGGAGGAAGGTTTTAAACAAATGTAAATGTCCTGCATACAGTTATGTAGAGGGAACAACCACAGAAATGCAACCCCTTTGTCTGTGGTTGGTTGAACGCGCCAAACCGAAGCTTGTTTTCTGCTTTCTAGCTTTTTCACAAGCAATAACGTGACTGAATGGAGAAGAAGTACATCGCTGGGTTTGCTTCTTACCACTGTTCCCTGGTTTTTTTGTAATAGCAGGCCTTCATGCGTGCTATGATCACCATTTGAAATTATCTTACCTTGTCTTGTTTTTTTTCCTCATTCACTTTTGTTTGGAGGAAGCACGAATCAAAGCCGTTCCAAAGCTCTGCTGTCACAGTTCTTTAATCTGAAAAAATTTCAAACTAATACACACATTTTTGTGGCTGTTGTTGTTGTTGTCGTCTGGATATTTCTAATGCAGATCAGTTCGCACTAATGTCAACCTGAAATTTTCCACAGACAAAGCAAAAGGAACTTTCTTTACTATTCACTTCAAATCCTTTGATCACCTCTTGTTGGTTTTTGGACACATTTTAAAATAACAGTAACTTTTCATGTGTTGACTTTTTTGACGCTGTACTAGTTACGTTCGCTCGGTGCCAACATCTTGCTTAAAAATGTGTAAAAAGAAAAAGCAAAAAAAGGCATGAGCAGCACATTACAAGTATAAGCAGTACATTTTACTTACGACAACTGATTATTAAAAAAAAAATCTGATTTACTGAAGTGAAATGTATTTTTACTTGCTGAATTTGATGAACAGATTGATTTGACTCCCAGTTACCTGAGCAAAATTAAAGATTCATCTTCAGCTGTCTGTATTTTCTAATCCTAACCTAAATATTATGTTGATTTGCTGTAAATATGCAGAGCTCTGCGTATGGACCTTCTAAGTTTAAGGGCTCCCACACAGATGCTGTGAAATCTGCTCAAAACAAGAAGGCCTGCTCCTACTTTGCATTTCAATTTAACATTTCAGAGAACTGGCAGCATGTTGCCTCGCTTAGCCCTCGCTTCGTTACACCCACATGGCTTCTCGTCGTGCTAGCTGACGTCTTTCGCTGTTCAAAGGGCTGCAACTTGGCTGAGAAATTGGGGATTTCCATACCAGATCCCTCAGGTATCTGCACACTCAAAACGCGTGTCCTGTTCATCTTCTCCTCCTCCCCCGCTCCCATCCTTCAGCGCCTGCCCTTCTCGCTTCTCACACTGCCCTGATTTCCTGTCTTGGAGCTCAATTGACCTCTCCGCTGCATCTCTTTGTTTTGTTTTCCTGAAATCTCAGCAGCACCTGAAAGCCTGTTCACTGTCTCATATATAGGGGTATGCTCACAGACAGGAGTTAGCTTTGTTGGAGCCCTGTATGAAATTGGCTTACTTGGGCGAGGGTGCTAAGGTAAAGCTAATTGAAATGGAAGCTAGCATACATAGCTGCGGGAAGTTGATCCTGGCTACGGATGCAGCCTCTGACCTTAAGGTGAGCCCTCGTTTTTTGCGCGGAGTTTTTCTCAGAGGGCTGGCTTAGCCTCCGTCTGTGTGGGCATGGATTTTCAATGCACGATGAAGGGAAGAGGCACAGCATCTGAGAAATATTTCAGCAGCATAAAGTTGCTCCCGTTTTGCCCTAGATATCTCTCACACAGCATGAGTCCATTGTGTGTGATGTATTCTGTGATGTAGCGTGAGACGTTTTAGCAATGGAACAGGTGCTACTGGACAACGTCAGAATACCAAACCTAAATTTTTGGCTTGAAGGCTGAGTTTTTGCCCGTCTTCCTTATTCTGCATATTCTACGATGCTGACGTCTGAATGAAGAAAATACTGAACTAGCACAAGCTAGCACTTATTGAAGAATTGAAATGAAAAAGTATGGATATATCTAACCATCATTTAAAGTAACAGATCTGATCAGAGAAACTTTATTAATCCCAGAGGGAAATTAAGTTGTCATAGCCACATATACACAACAGACAACAAAGCAACTGTATAAAACGAAGAGATAAATGCATAAACATAAAAAGACACAAGTATTAACACCAGTGTTTCTGAAATATTAACAGGTATAAGGTGCTGGTAGGTGTGCAAATATATGTCGTACAGTGTGGTGTGTTTAGTCCGGTTCAGTACGTGTCGGCCTGATCTAATCAGATTAAGTAAAGAGTCTGAGTCTGTGTTGTTCCTTCAGAGATCGAGGTTGAAAGAATCTGGTGCTGAAACTGCTCTGTCTCCATCCATCTATATTCTTCACTCCTTACCATGCTGTTTTATCCTATCCTTCTTGATATGCCTGTAGGGATGGGGCCCATCCCAGCTGAAATTAGGTAAGATGTGTGTTACACACTGGGCAGGTCACCAGCAGAGCTACCACAAAGACAACTATTCTCTCATCACATCTACACCAATTTAGAATCACCAGTTAATGTGGCCTGCCTGTCTTTGGACTGTAAGAAGATTCAAACCAGCATAAACGATAAACATTGCCTCTTGGTTTGAAAAGTGAGACCAAAGCAGAGGTTCCTTAAATCTGCATTCATTTTAAAGGCCATCAGATGGCGATAGCTGTGGTTGCAAAGGCTTCCAGTTTATACAAGTTTGTTGGAAAAAAAATTTTCTGACATGACCTCTGTAAATGCTTTCCTGTTATGGGCTCACCTATTTCAGGTCAAACTATATAAAACATTAGGTTTATTTGGTAAATTTTGGTTATAAGTCTCAGAAAGATCATGATTAATTGATTGAGTGATAATACTATATTCATCAGGAGGGAAATTGGGTTAATGCTGCCCAATTTCCCTCGGGAAAGTGTTAGGGTTAGACATATCTAGCATATGTTCACTGTCTACGAACTTGCGATTGACAAGTCAGTACACAAAAAGCCAAGATGGTGATGGTGAAAATACTTTTCTCAAGGCTTCAAACCAGAACTTCACAAAAAAGTGTGTGACATCACGACATCTACATCCATCTTTTTTACTATCAAATCCAAACTCTTCTTTATGTGAAGAACATTGCTAACTACTGGGCCACTGTGCATTTACACAAAACTGATTCACCAATTTTTTCACCAAATTTATCATCAAGTATGAAATCTTGATATCGTGCAGAAATGGGATCAGGATATGTGTTTGAGCATCAAGCCATCAAATAAAGTTCTTGAGAGTGATGTAAATTTTTCACTGTTCTTCAAAGCTCACGCCCAACACCACCAAGCACGCTGCTCTCAAATGATTATGCCTGGTTGGGGCATGCTAGCTTTACATGGTTACATCAGCACTGGGCCCCATTTTGATTCATTGCTTTGTTGATGCCATGCAACACTTTCATGACTGTATCAGCATCTAATTTCAACACACTTTTCATGTTTTAATGGTCTGAACTCTTTTTATTGTTTAATAGTCGTCATCAAATAACTTCTAAGTGCATTACTACCAGAAATATCTTAATTCCTCGTAGCATGGATTCAACAAGAAATAATTGCATCGCAGTTGCTGCAGATTTGTTGGCTGTACATCCATGATCCAAATCTGCTGTTCCACCAAATCACAAAGGTGCTCTGTTGGATTGAGATCCAACAGAGGTGACTGTGGAGGTCATTTGAGTAAAGTGAACCTATTGTCATGTTCAAGAAACTAGTTTGTGATCATTTGAGCTTCTTGACACAGCGCGTTGAAAACAGCCATTAGAAGATGGGTACACTCTGGTCTTAAGGGGTGCAGATTCAGACCCTATCATCCATATTTTTGCACAGGAGTGACCCCAGGTGTGCTCTTTTTTTAAGTTTTGATGGGTTGTGCGTTCATAAATGCTCTTCTGCATACCTCAGCTGTAACAAATAGCTATTTGAGTTACCAGTGGCTTCAGCTTGAAGCAGTCTGGCCATTCACCTGTGTGTTCTGGCATCAACAAGGTATTTTCAGTCTGAGAACTGCCGTTCACTGGATATTTTCTCTTGATTGGCCCATTTTCTGTAACCCTTTGAAATGTTTGTATGGAAAAATCCCTGAAGATCAGCAGATTCTGAAATATTCACACCAGCCCATCTGGCCCAAACAGCCATACCACATTTCTTCATCTTGTTGCTCAGTTTGACCTTCAGAAAGTCATCTTGACCATGTCAACATGGCTAAATGCACTGAGTTGCTGCCATGTGATTGGCTAACTATATATTTGTGTTAATGAGCAGCTGAACAGGTGTACCTAATGAAGTGGTCATTGAGCGTGAACACTAACAGATAGCTATATACTGCTCAAAATAATGAAAAAAACTTAAATCAAACATTGGATTGTGACAAATATTGAAAATATTTGTCGATATATGAGGACAAAATGACGGAAAAGCAGTCACTGGAAACAAGAATCGTCAAACAGTTCAGTTTTTTTAAATAGCACAACCACTATTTGAATATTTAAAAATGCCACCAATCCGCAGTTTTTGACACTGAAGTTTTCGTACTGCGTCTCGTGTGATTTTAGAGATACGTCTACTCACAAGGTGTAGCATGAGAAGCTCGTGAGCAGAGCAGCAGAAGCACATCCAGCCACTCTCTTAAGGCTAGGGAGAGATTGACGTTTTGGTAAATATTGAAATTCAACACTTCCCATCTGTTGTTTTGCCATTGATTGGCAGGAGGACATTTTAAAGGGAAAAACAGGTGAAATGAGTTGAACATTTGCGATTGTATTTTTAAAACACAATAAATACTGTATATGAACATTTACAAACATATACGGTAAATTTAAACATGTCCTTGTTATACTAATTTTTAAAAAAAGTAGAACTATTAGCAAAAAAGACATAAATTGTCATTTACAGCTGGCTTATCCTTTAAAAGTCAAGGTAGTTATTTGATTTTCATACACTATCAAATAGTGTATCAAAACCTTAGATCCTCTATGTTTATATAAGCTATGGATACTAGTACATCCAAAGATATTTATTAATTATTGAAGGCATGTGATTCCATTAAACTTAAGGCTGAACACCCACTTAAAGAAAACTCAAGTTGTATCTCTCTTACCATATTTCACAGCTGTTTCTAACTGCCCGTTTCAAAAGAAGGCACGGAAAAAAAATGTAAATTCTCCACTGTGCACTTCACATTGCTTCCTTCATTCTCACATATCTTGTGAGAATGAAGGAAGTGCTTGAGTTCTGTTTCTGTATCCAAAGTTGACTAACATCTCAAGATTTAAAGGGCGAAATCAGAGTTTCTTTGCTTCACTACCATCTCTGGTTTGCATCGTTTGAAGCATCCTGCGCTTCCAGTCGAGCCTCCGTCAGCGACGTCACTGGCTCAGCAGGTGTTTTGCCGTTGGCAGCTGATTGAAAACATCTGCCGTGACATCGCTGACTGGGGAGCTTTCAGAGGAGAGCCGCAGTCTCAAGTTCCGCAAACTCTCCTTCGATTTACCTGTTTGACTGTGGGCGTTTTTCATTTTCATCAACATACACTGACTTCCTCGTAAAGAGACACATCGCTGTGCCGCCTCGGGAGCGGTGGGCCTGTTCCATTTCGCTGTCCACTCAATGGCTCCTTCGCAGTTTGATAAAAGAAAGGCGTTTTTCTGTTGTTTATTTCCTGAAGCCACTGAGGCCTGGCCCGTCTCTCAGAAAATCCACTCCTATGGAGGGCTCGTAAAATATACATCCTACAGGAATACTGCACTGTAATTACATTCGCCCATTAGCATACGGAGGTTTGGAGTCACACTGCACTCAGCCTCCAGCAGCACTTTGCCATATGGTCCGTCTGTGCTTCCCGGGCCATATTTGGCAAGACTCGCGCAGAAGGTCAAATATCAAGTCAGAGGACTGTGCCAGAATTGCATCTATGCTAATTGCTCTCTCTCTTTCCCTGCTTCCTCATCCATCTCATGCTCCTCTGCGCCGCTCCTTCTTTTTCATCCCTCTCTTCCTCTCCCACTGAAGTAAGTAATCTGCTTTAGGATGTTTCTGAGATGGAGATGGATTTGGTTTTCCTTCGCTGCCCCTCAGCCTAATCTCCCCCCTGTGACCACCCCGCCTCCTGCAGGCACAGCTCTTAAGCACACCATCATACATCCCCCTCCATCGCCCCCCTTTTGCCCCCAGTCCATACACGCCTAGTCAGCGAAAAACTCCCAAATTCCTCATTACTCACAAACATCCGCAATACACTTAGCCTGATTTGCTCGAATGGATGCCTAGTGCAAGGCTGGACCTTGACTTAAAAGATTGTAGCCGCATTTCTGTGTTGGAGTGCTATCACCATTCTGGTGTACTCTGGTTCTTGTCTGTGTGCCATGAGCATATTTGAGTAGGGTCAACTGAAAACATATGCTGTTTAGAGAGGGAAAAAGGTTATACCATTCTACTTCATTTGCTTCTATCTCTAATTTTGAGCCCTCCTTGTATAATCACATAAACTATAGCGCTGAAATCTCTGTGACCAGAAACATTTTTTGATAAACGTCTGCAGGTGGGGACAGCATACCACAGAATTCACAGTTAACCTTTTCTTCTGTTGGTGCATCAATATAAAGGTCCCCGCTCAAGGGTTAATTTGCACCTGTATGGTCCTATGATAGTCATATAACCAAACATATACGCAAAATTCATAAAACAATGACAGCTGAAATGACAGCTTAACATCCTGAACAAAAATAAGGGTATTTCCTAGCCTGCATTAAAATATTATGTTTTGATGTAACTTATTGAACAACATCTGCAAAACCCAGATTTATGCGTGATGTATTCACATTATTCATGTTATTTTATTATAGTCCCAACTTCTCTACTTATTGCCGCCGATGCTGAATATAAGAAAGTATTTGCAATATTTGAGGTCTAAGCTCTGTGTCTGCTCATGTTGCGGCGTGGCGATGCGGCACCGGGCGCAGCGGTGTGTGGATACCTAGATGAGTGGTCTGTCCGTAATAGCGGCCTTGGAGAGGTAGTTTTTATAAGCAGCACTGGGTGGCTAGAATATTGGCTACAAGCCCTAAGATGAGATTTCAGCCCCCACCTTCCTAACAGCGGTAACGTTGCAGGTGATGGATTGCTATACCTTCCAGGTCTGAGCTTGGCAACGCCCCAATATTTCTCCAGAATAAAGTGACAGGCAATATATAACACATCAGTTAAGGCTGACTGGATTCCTAAAACCCCACCAACATCACCACCACCACCCAGCCTGGAGATGGTTCTGAGTGTTTTGGATGGATCTCAAAGTCGTCCTTCCTCGACTCTGATGAAAGGACATTTCTTTTGCTTTTAGCCCACCTCACTACTGGGGTTAAAATAATCAAGGCAGACTGTTGTTTTATTTTGAAAGGTTTGTTTTTTCTGACTGTAGTTTGGAGGTGTTAGATGTATTAGGTGCGAGGTGTTTGTAGGCATGAGAAAGACGAGTGTTTGCAATTATACATCTGAATGGATCTGAAAAGTCAGTGTGAAGGAAAAATAAAGCAGAATTAAGAAAAGTTTGTATATTTGTGTATGTTTTGTTTGCAGCCTGTTAGAGCTCCATGCAAAGGATTGTGGTCATGAAGTACGGCCTGGTTCCCGGCCCGTATCTTAATAAATAATGGGTATTGTCAGGGTAACATATGGGCGTGTGCTGATGTGTTATAATGAGCATTTGGAAACACATCAGCACACTCCCACAACCTGCCCGATGCCTCTACCTGAAATTCCCTCTTCCGCTCTGTCTTTCTGTCTCCCACATATCTCCATCTCACTTCCCCCTTTCTATTCATTCTACCTCTTCTCTGATTTTTCTCTCCCTGCCTTTTTTAAAATCTTTCTTGTTCTCTGCTCTGTCATCTGTAGAGTACAAGCAGATTCTTGAGATTTCCTAGAAAGAAAAAGTGAGGGCGGGAAGGCGAGTTTATAGTTGGAGAAAAAAAAAATCCACCCGTAATTGCGGTGAATTAAAACTTTTATGATGTTGCGCGCGCTTGTGTGTGTGTGTGAGCCTTGAATGTGTGTTGGTGGGAGTGAGAGGAGTGAAGCGGTCGTGGTGGTGGCGGGGCAGGGGGGGCCTCTGTGACAAGGCTGGCTGGGAGCAGAGAGCTGAGGGTTAGTGCCAGACATGTCTCAAGAGAAACCGGGGCACATTTGCAATCACCCCGAGTTCAAAAGGGTAATTTATTCACAGTCTGTGGTTAAAGTAGGGCTGCTCAGAATGCCAGTGGAATAGTGCTCGGAAGCAGAGCAGTAAAGACACATTATTTTAATTTTTCTCTCTCCTCTTCTCCTCTTTCTTTCTTTCTCTCTTTCTTTCTTTCTTTCTTTCTTTCTTTCTTTCTTTCTTTCTTTCTTTCTTTCTTTCTTTCTTTCTTTCTCTCACTATCTCTCTCCCCTCCTCTTGCTCCCCCCCCCCCCCCCCCATTGCCCTCTTCATCTCCTGTTGTTGTTTCTGCGAGCCCTGTGTGGCGTCTTTTAACACACGCCGGCGAGCATATTTCACTTTTACACTCATCCGCATTGACGTCTGGGCGCTGATTGAATTTTGAGGCGCTGTGGCGTCTGCCATTATCATCCTCATCGTCTTGAGTGGTTTATCTCTGCCCCCAGCTCAGTGTGACGCCAAGGCTGCAGGGGAGAGGAGGAGCAGCGCAGGGGTGGGCTTGGGGGTGGGGGGAGTATTTGTGCGTTTCCAGTATTTGTGTGGAAAAGATAGGGATCCTGGATTTTTAAGATTCCGGATGGAGGTTTTTGTCACCTTTGCACGCATGTGGCTCTGCAGAGGTCGGAGTTCGGCTTGGTTTGGTCCAACTGGTTTGATTTCCACCACCTTGTTTTAATCAGCTGACGATGTGGCTTCAACGTTTACTGCGCCTGCCAGGTCCAGTTAAGATCACATGCTGCCCTGAGACCTTACACTGCCTCACCAGAATCAGCAGAGAATTATTCCACTACATGTCAGTTTTACTGTGTTGTTATCACCCAAAGCCACCAGCAGACAGTCAGAATACCCTGCCTACTGTGCTGGTGTGGTGGGGTTAATTTGAGGTCTGGAGAAATGTCTTCCTCCTCCTTCAGCCAGTTCAATACTCTGTTGTGTGCATTCATTGCCGGAGCGGGAAATTGTCTTTCCCTTCAGTCTGTCGTTGCAGCCAGGTTGTTATGTATGCTCTGCTGCAGAGGCAGCAGCGTTGATGCGAGCTGAGCTGCTGCCACAGCGTCTTGATTTGAGGTGAAACCTTGGCGTTGCTCCCTTGTCCCTGGTGTAGCACTATCAGCTCGTACCTTCTCCTCACCCTGTCTTTATCGCCCTCTCTTTCGCTTGTCTCCGTATTCTTGTGTCGTCCCCCCCAGCTCTTCCTGCCAGTCGACTTTGAAGGCACATGCAGGTGGGGGACCAGATGACACAGAGCTGTACTAATTGAGCCTTCTTTGTGCCTGGTCACAGCAGTGTGCCGAGGCACGGAGACCTGGGAGGGAATCCAAGCAGCACTCGAGAGCCCAACTGGATCGATAACGTGGGAACTTAACAAAACAGAGACATGCCGAGTGCCCAGATTAGGGTCATTATTGTCTCTGGTGAGCCGCACTTCCACCAGGGATTAATCAATGTGAGAATATGGATCAAGATAAACATTCTCACCTCTCGTCTTTTCTTCAGCTCCAAGAGCATCACAGTATAGGCAAAGAGAAAGAACAGGACATGAATGTCCTCCTGTGGATGCGCAGATGTGTTCACAACATCCACAGCATTGTAAAGTTTGTTCAGTCCTCTGAAAGAAATGTTGATATTGTCCAGTCGAGTCACAGAGATCTGTGTTTGTTGTTAAAGTCTGGTGATACGACAGCTGTTAGCAATTAGCCGACAGCCACATAAGCGGTCTGCTAAGTTGTCATTAAGCTAATGAAGCCATAACAATTATTTGTGTCTAAAAGGTGTTGTTTTTCTTAAAGTCCAGATTGAAGCTGAGAAAAGTCTACGAACTACTAGACAGAAACACTAGCAACGAACTTTACCAACTCTGATTATCAATGGAAACATAAGGCCTAAAGCACGGCACTACGGCGCTTTTGTTTTTATGTATGTTTGCTTTACCGAAGAGAATCTTAAAATATATACTTTTTTTTTTTTTTTACATTTTTATCTTTTTTATATAAAAATGGTACTAAGTGTTGAGTATTAACCGAGGGTTAATACTCGTGTAAGTTTTGGTAAGTGATTTGGCATTTATATAGCAGTGTGATATTCTTTTTGTCCACTCAGATGTTACACTGCAAGCCACAAAAATTAAGTTCTTTGCTTCCATCCTTTTGTCTCAAATGGAAATTTAAAGCAAAACATTGGCTGTAAGTGATGAATGTTCATATCAAGAAAACTAGGAAAAGTACTAATAACTGAGAAGTGTTTATGTCTTGTCTTTTTGGATTTTTTTTCAAGGGAATGGTTTAGAAAAGCAATCATTTATACTCTCAAATGTTGAACCTATGTTCACATTGCGCAGAATCCCAATATGAAGTAAATAAACACTAAATTGATTTTCTACTATATTTTCCAGGGGACTTTTATGCTCAGCATAACTTTGATTAAGCCTTTCATTGTTCTCTAAAAATACATTTTGAAACAAAAATCACATAAAAAACATGCATTTTTAGAAACAGCAAAACTGCTTTCAAAAAATGAAAAAGTGCAATTAATGGACTGCAGCGATACAACAATCAGCTCGTGGCAATTAGGTAAAAAAAACTAGATGTGTGAACACATCTTGACCCTTAAAAACATGATCGCATTTCATTTCCTCCACGTTTAAATTGGTGATGATGGTATCCTGCTGCTCTGGGTTCCACCATTACTCACTCAGAAGGATAATAGTAATTGCTTAATGTGGTGTGAAAAAATGGTAAATGGTTGCTACAGACGAGGAATGCATGCATCCAAATCAGGTGGGGTGATGAGCCAGTACCTGTACAGCTGACTCTGTTTAGGAGATCACAGGAAGAATATCCTAAAATGTAGGAAAAGCCACATCTACTGCATTACACCTGATGAGTGAATATTTGTGATCCACAGCTAGTGTGAATGAGAGCCCAGAGATGTGTTGCACTGGTGTTAATCCATTAGTTCTCACCCCAGCCAGTCAGGGCAGATGGCTATTCTCTATATGCCGGTCAGAGGTTTCTTACTATTAAGTTTGGTACCAATACTGCAATGTGTTTGCCCAAAGGAAATATATCTGTACCTTACTCTGTAAATTGTTTAAAAGGCCTTGTGCCAGACATGTCTCAAGAAAAACCAGAGCACATTTGCAATCACCTCGAGTTATTTGTCGCTATATAAATAAACGTTAATTTAATAACATAGGTGGCTCTGAAAAGCCTCATCAGATGATGGGTTTGCAGACTCATCTGTTTATGGCATGTTTATTCTTTTTTCATTATAAAGATTATTTATGTGGGTTTCTAAATAAAGTTTGTCTTTTAATTCTAAACTTGTCATAGCAGAAGACATTAAAGTCCTTATCGCAGTGTCAGTGTAGCCATCGTAAGCACTAGTTAAAAAGTTGGGCTTATGACCTTCTCATTGATGTCAGTCAAGTAATAGTTTTGGTTACTTGAAAGTGAAAAGGCTATAATTCGTGCTGGACACACATTGTACACATACATATAAAAAGGATGTCACAATACAGTACAGTAAATTAGCAGTGAGTACCAATGGAAGTACATGATTCACAATACCAAATTCATACCAAAACAAAATGATTATCTCCTGTACTTAAACATAAAATCCTTTATTATAAAGTCGTTTTAAATCACTGACATTGTGGTGGGAGACAGTTTATTTTTAAAATGTTATGATTACATTTTATTGACAGAACACTGGAAAAATGAGGGTGGTTGTCAAGTAGCATGCTACTTTTACTACAAGGTATCGATTCTGTACGTTAGCTTATGCATGTAAATCACTTTAGCTATTGCTAACATTTTAGCCTACAATGTATCGCTGATTTCACAACAGTGGTCTCAAACAACATGGAAATGTGTATTTCAGGATAATATAGGGACTATAACACTTCAGATATTATCAGGTTGAACCAAAACCAAACCAAACCAACTTGGAGATTAACTCTTTGTTCCACATGTAGTTTTTCTTGTGCGTTATGCAGCCCCCTTCAGTTCTGGAAGAACTGGTGCAAGTACTATCACATTTTCAGAATTTAGGTATGAAAAGAAACCACAAGTGTGGGCTCAGGTGACCTCCCTGCATATATGGGGACTAATATCTGATAATTAAGAAATCTATTGTTACACATAATGTTGCACAGTGCACTCTACACACATTTAAATGATGTAATTTCTTGTTTATTCTGATATGAAACAAATTGCCAATGTATTGCACTTGTTCTTCAGTCTGATACTAGTGCAACTGGAGTTTTCTTGAATGAAAAATCACTACAGACCAGCATATGCATGCAGTGTCTAATGACATTAAAAGTCAATGTAAACACACTGGCTTTGGTTTTAGTTTAATAAGTTAAGTGAAGTAAAAGCTGTTCAGCTTGTTACTCCACTTGTCACTGAGCAGCCTCTTTGGTGGAGAAAACAAGCTAATTTAGGCTGCTTAAATATCCATTTTGCAATGCACTGCATGACAAATAACAACAGCATTAATCCCGCCTACTGCATTGACTGCATAAATGTTACTCCTCCTGCAGCAATTATCAGGCAAATTCATTGTTTATCGAAAAAAGGGAAAAAAACAGTGTTTTGTATCATGATGCCAGACAATTAATAATTACAAATGGTTGGAATCCTTTTGGGTAATACAATTTAAATATAAACTATTATCAGCGCCCGTTGTACACTGTAGGTTTTACATGTGGTCAATAACCGGTATAAGCTTGAGAGCATGCGCCTGTCTGGTGCTAACATACTCATCAGCATGCCTTTAAGAAGCTGCCAATGACACTTGGTATTAAAATGTCAAATTGCTCTCCACTCAGACTAAAGTGATTTTAGTTGTGATTATGCACCATTTCCCCCGTCAACAGGGGGAAAAAAAATCAAAAAAAATGTGCTAATTGGTCATGGGGATTGGTTGGAGACTCCAGTATTTTATGTCTCTGACTTCCAAATGAGTTTCGGAAAGAAGAGGCTGTCACTCTGGCGTAGAGGTTTCGGGGAGAAGAAGGAGGGGCGGCTGCTGGCGCGGGCTCAAATTGAAACGATGCACTGTTCCCCCTCACTGCGGCTAGAGCTCACAGTAATTAAATGCCTCATTGTTGCTTCTTGGGAATTTGTATTGAATATTTCATACAGCGTAATGATTATTTGGGTGTGGGTGGGACGTGGATGTAATCACCTTGGCTGGCTCTTTGATGAAATACTTGATTTGGTGGTTGTGCTTTCTGGCCATTTTAAGTGCCCTTCTGGGATTTTTACTTTACTTAATGTCCATGCTGTTTCTAGCCAATTCTACCCAACTGCTCCTTACATTGCGGGTTATTGCCATCTGTGATTTTTGAACGTGAATTTTGTTTTGTTTTATTTTCAAGAGGTTGCCAGTGACATCACCATGAAACCTGTGAAATAAAATGTGTCCTTCACATTTTGTCTCCCACAGAGGACGCCGGTCAACAACGGCGAAGCTTTTCGGTGGTTCTTTTAGAAAGAAAGCCGTGGCCACCCCATCCACCAGTTAGGAGGGCAGGTGGGACTCTTGACTCTCTGCCAGGAGCACTTCATGGGTTCACAGAACCCATCACGCCCGAAACATTTGGAGAGGATGAAAGAAGAAAACGTGGACAGACAAAAAGATAAAAGATAACATAATGGTGTTGTTTTAACTCTGTAATTTCCTTTTCTGTGTAATTATTGTACCTTTTGACAGTATCATAATGTATATTTTTGGTGTCTATGAATGTGTTTTCAGTGTCGTGGCTGTAGGTTCACAGCCAATCCTGTGTAAAGGACTCAAACAGACAATCATACAGTCACCCTGAATCCATCAAACAGGAAGAGGCCACAAGGATCGAGGATATACAAACCCAACACACTTCACCGCGGAGCAATAATCTATTCTTGTGATTATTCTTCAACCTTTTATATATATTTTTTACTTCAATTATTATATCAAACTGAGTCCTATTCAGTTTTTTGTTCTTTTTTAATGTAATCTGCAATCCACATGCTCATGTTTAGACCATTGCTGGCAGTGTGATATGTTTGCGAACGATAGCAGCAGCGCTCCCGTGATGGGTTTGTTGATGTGCTTCCTGGTTTGAGTGGACATAGAGCAGAACGGCCCACATTGTCCTGTGTGGTGAGCTACACTTCTTTAAGCTCTAATTGGGCGTCATTTGATTGTGGCAGCGCCAGATGTTTGAGTCAGACTGCTGTCTGAGGGGTCATATTCTCAAAGAAAATCCTTTTTTTTCCCTTACAGAACTACATAGGTCATTGTGTCTTTTTCTTTTTCTCCTTTCAGTTTGGATCACTAAAGGTTGTAACTGTCAAAAAGGTAGAAAGTAATGCCAGTAAAGAGTTGTAGGTCATGTTGAAAACATTCAAATTTTGAATTAATTACAGACCACTACACATATTTGACATGCCAGATGTTGTTCTGGAGAGAAGAGATCGATGAAACTCCTCCTTCAGCGTAAACAGCAGTCCCTCCAGCAAAATAATGTTGAGACATTCCAAAAACACGATTATTCAATAAGTTACTCATTGTCTTAAACCCTATTGTTGCATGTGTAAATGTGTTTTGGTTTTAAAGATTACTAAGAATTTGTATATTGTTGTTGTGATGCTTTTATGTGTTAAAATAAAAAAAAAATGACTTCAGTAAAAGAAATGCTGGTAGAACCGTTTTTGTGCAGAAACCATGGACAGAGAGAAAAATAAATGCCCCGATATACAAACATATATAAAAAAGGGAAAAATCAGTAATCACTTTTGATCACCTGATAAGTATTACCTTTCTTGCCTGTTTTTAAAGCCTCAACAGAAATAACAACCTGGAGGAGATGGGAGACATATAACTGCATTGGTTGCCTCCCTGGTCACGTATTCCCTAGAATACTAAAATGTTGCATGAAGAAGAGTGGTTCCCAGAGGCAGCAGACTTTAAAGGACTAGTGAAATCCCATGTGGTTTGTCATGCTGGAATGCACTGGGGGGGCACAGGGGTGGAGGGATGCAGGGAAGTAGAAGAAGGGAGGATGGGGAGGTTGGAGGGGGGGAGGCGAAGCGAGACAGGCTCCTGAGATAACTTGAGCGACTGAATGATTGCCGGGTCTTTTGGTTTCTGGGGTAGGTAGGG
Source organism: Astatotilapia calliptera (assembly GCF_964374335.1). Classification (NCBI taxonomy): domain Eukaryota; kingdom Metazoa; phylum Chordata; class Actinopteri; order Cichliformes; family Cichlidae; genus Astatotilapia; species Astatotilapia calliptera. The sequence continues at coordinate 24,054,304 of NC_137427.1, read as the reverse complement.
CGCGGGAATAGGAATGCTGCGGAGGTGGGTGGGGGGCAGGCAGCGGGAGGCAAAGGGAGGACATAGGCGCATTTGGACGATAGCTGAGATGGGGGAAGAGGGGTGTCAGTGCAGAGGAGAACGAGCAGAAAAAGGAGGAAATCATCCGGGACTGACTTCTCCCCTGACTGAGCACGCTTGCCATCACCCAAATTGAGCTGCTGACTGTTTAGGGACGGCCTGGAAGATGGCTTGAAGTGCTCTGCAGCAGCAGTGTTGGTGGCAATGTGGCATCTAAGGCGCCCGTTCTCCCCCTCACCCGCCCTCACTGGTCATCAGAGGTTGATAATGTGCACTGGGAGTGCGCCGGCTCGCTCACTCCCTGGACGGTGAGATTAAATAACATCAGAGACACTTCTCTCTAATCCTTCTTTCCCTCCACCTCCTACTCTGCTCGGGAACTAGGATTTAAAGTCTTCAGGCCCAAGTGCTAATGTTCAGCTTTCTGCTTTGGCAGGGAGAGGCAGAGACAGAGACTGAGAAGGTAGCAGGAGGATGTTAGCAAGATAGCTGGGTGGTGGCGATATGTGACAAGCTATCCCATTCTCAGTCATGGGCCGCTTTGTCAGAGCCGCCGACGTCCAAGAGACAGAAGGTGTCCTTGGGTGTCAGTGCTCTGTCTCATGGCAGTGATGAGACTGGGCTGAGTCTTAACAGGTCACATATAGACTCCAGACAAAAACTCTTTGGTGTCACATTTAAACACAGTGGATAGCCTCAAATGTCATTTTTCAACATGTTAAAGGTACTCAGTGTAACACAAGCCAACTTAAACCATAACAAGTAGCTGTGCTGCCACTCTCACTGTCACCAAATGCATCAAAATGCAAAAGTAAAATCATCTTTAAAAAATCAGTGAGTGAAAACATACAAAACCCCAAAACTTGCAAATAGGACTGACAAACTTCTGACATCAAGCATCCACCACTCCTTCAGATTTTATTTCTCCAAAAAACAGGGCCATTAGTGTCTCTATCAAACCTTGCCTGTGATGCCAGCAGCTTATTAAAACATGATAGCATTTTTATAGCACATTAGCCTTCGGTCCCCAGTGTAGCACCACATTCTTAAGGAGTGTTAAGACTGGAAGAAACTAACAGCCGTAAACCATGGAAAGTCAGCCGACTGAAGTGAAGTACACGCCTGACGTCTCACGGAGGGGACTTCTTCCTCATCTGTTCTGGTTGACAACACTTTTAAACTGAAAAGAAAGTTCGATCGTGTATAGCAAGCAACAGCTTAATCAGATGTCTGTAGCTAACGAGCAAGTTGTTTCATGTCAGCTATATTCAATCTGTTTTAAAACAGTCACAATAAGAGGCACAGCACTCACATCCCCGAACTGGGATCCATTGTTTACAAAAGATAAACTACATGTAAAGTGTGTTAGTGAGCATTTAAAAGCTGTGCAAGCTAAATAGCTCCCACATGACTATTTTAATGGACAGATGTGAAGGTTGTCATCCTGTTAATACAGGAACAATGAAATCATTCATTGTGAAACATCACATTCTTCTTTTTCTGTGTGTTTTGCATCCACATTGTTGGAGAATTATTAATACAACAGTTAACCAGATCCTCTTTAAATAACACTTTCAGTTAATATTGTGCACCAAGATATACTGTAAAAAAGAAAAAAAGAACGATAAAAATCTGTAAAAACAATACAGTACGATGAATGTTTTAAAATGAATTTCCTTATTTTCTTAACCATCCAAAACCACCCATTTACTATTTATTCAAACATGCATTGAAATGGAGGGAACAAAGGATTAATAAATTACCATTTTCCATTTTTTATAGAATTTTCTTTTTACAGTGTAAAGTTTAATATTTTACAGTTAGGCAGTGCTTGGACCTTGCAGCGCAATCTGAAACAGCCGAAGATGCAATTTCTTCTTAAAAGAAAACTAGAAGTTCACGCTCTTGAAAAGCATTTCACGGTATACAAGTTTCCAGTTTTGCATAGTCAGACTTAACACGATTTAGCACCATGAAAAGTGTAAGATCATTTCCGTAAGAAGAAGACAATAAACGTCTGGTTTACATTAATTGACGGTCCCTTAAAGCTTTGGTTCTGATTTATTTCAACTTGGCCATCAAAGTTTAAGCTTTGGCGTTTGTATCTATTAGCAGTACACAATGTACAAGATCTGCACTTGTGTGAATTTAAAACTAAGGTCTGTTTAATTCTTTCTGACCACCGGAGTCAATGTGAGCATGTGAACATGCACACGAGGTCTAGAAGGAATACCGGCTGAGTTACACATGTGAAGTGGGTGATGCAAGGAACAAAAAAAGGGGTCTTACATGCAACAGCGGTCTCTTTTTCAACTTGCCTTCATGCACAGGATGCATGCATGTTGCAAGCGAGGCCACTGCTTACTGCTTATGTGCAATCCTCCAGATGCTGCACAGCCTCTGCTTGACCAAGAAGCATTAAACCTTTCCAGGTAAGTAGCAACCTGTAATTTCCAGGTACCTGTTGTGTTCTTACCTTGTTAAAGCAGCAGCTATTTCATGAAACCATTTTTCAAAAGCTGGAAATACAAGCTAGTAAAGCTTTAAAAGTTTACTTTCAGTATTTAGTAGCCTTATTTTTCTTAGATTTTTCAATATTCCATAAATTCCCTTCTGTGAAACACTTTGTAACCTTGTTAGGAAAAGTGCCTTATAAATCCAATATATAATTTCCAAAATGACAACTAAAACCTAACCTAATGCATTAGTGTCTAAAACTACCTAAGCAGTGCAAGCAAAAAAACAAAACACAAAAAAGAAGCAAAAAACTTCCTAAAAACTTCCAAATGGGACAAAAGTCAGAAGTTTGTCTCCTGCCAGACAAACTTCTGACTTCACCACCACCTCCCCAACCTTCTAATGCAGACTTTCTTGTTCCTTAACACTTTCCCCGCCAGAGTATTGTTCTGAACTTCCCAGTGACTCATGAATCATTAATCACTCAAGACCTCCAGGATAATTTTTAGAGTTTTACATTTTTAATGCTATTGCATGATGTGAGAAAGGCGATTGCTGGAATATTTCGTCATTGGCAGGGATAGTGTTAAACTGTTCTCTCGCTTTCTATGTATGCAGCGACATCTGGCAAAACATGCTGTGCGTACATGCAGGATGCTTCTTTTTTCTCCTTTCAGCTGCTCCCTTTAGGGGCCGCCGCAGTAATCATTCGTCTCCATCTCATCCTATCCCTTGAATCCTCCTCTGTCACACCAACCCTCTGCATGTCCTTCTTCACTACATCCACAAATCTTCTCTGAGGTCTTCCTCTTTTTCCCCTGCCTGGCAGCTCCATCCTCGACATCCTGTTGTTCAGTATATCTAGTGTCCCTCCTCTGCACGTGCCCAATCAGCCTTTCCGCTCTAACTTTTTTTTTTAAAGTTAAACACTGAGGTTTGATTTAAAACCCATAGTAGGCAAACTAAATGAAACATCAGCCATCAGTCTATAATATTTTGTTGTCTGTTCTTCAGACACAGATCAACTACGCTTTTATGTCCACCAACTCCTGTCAAAGACATCTGGGTCATTGAAGATGATTTTAAATGTGACTTCCTTTAATAGTGTGTCTTTCGTCATTGTTGGGAAGAATCATTGAAATCAGCTTTTATTTGTGTTGAAAATGATATCATAGACTTCTCAATTTCACCCGATTGCTTAATTTTTGTTTCCTAATGCTGATAACAGTGGGAAGGCTGGCCTGCAACAATGTGCATTTTACTTCTTTGTATTTATTTTTTCGAAGCATGAATTAAAAAGCCAATTGCAAAACATTATCCAAGACAAACGCTGCAGCATATGTGGAACTGAAGTCATTTGATAAACTGGATGGCATGAATGTTTAGACAACTAAATATTAATTAAGTGTGGATGTCATTACAGCATCAACATAAATGTTTTACGGGACTGGAGTGATGAAGGGATGAAGATGTAGGATTTTCTCACAAGGGCTGCATGGTTGCTGAACTGTACCCGGAATGCTATGAGTGAAGAGGGTGACTGTAAATCACCTGCCATCTAAATAAATACTGACGTGTATGCGGGCCCCTCTGATGCCAGTCTTGCCACTGGGTACCAGGGGTTAGTGGGCCAATCAGATGTGCTTACCCTCTCTGTATCCTCCACAGAAATGCAGAGTGTCTGTGATAATTCCTTCAGGGATTTTGACTGAAAATGCTCCTGCGCTGCACTACTGGCATACTTACATCTTGCCACCAGGAAGAAAAACTTCCAAAGACCTTCCTGAGGTGAGGAAGTGCTAAGAAAGGGCAGCCCTGATTGGAATACTGGATGATAGAAATGAATATGCTATTTCAAGGAAGTCAAAATGAATGCTCTTGATGTTCTAATTTCAAGGTTAGTGCCATCTTTAAAAGCTTTATGGCAGTCGTCAGTGCCTTCAAACATTTCAGGAGTGTTTGTGTAATAAATCCTATAATTTTATTTCCGTCTCCGACTTAAAAGGAAAACTGTACGGCTGCAGATGCTTGCGATGCACGTAGGTACCTTCGCACAATGCACACAGCACTTTCCCACAGTGAGTCACTCGCACGCACACACAGAGGACAGAGAAAGAGACCAAGAGAGAACGACACAAGAGAGCCCCCACCCTTCCTCCTCCTCCTCCCTACCTTGTCTTTCATTATTTATTTACTGTCTGCAGTTTTTCCATCGCACGCATATTGATGCAGAGAAAGCAGGGTGTGAGTGCGTGTCAGAATCATTTCCTGACGAGGGAGACAAGGTGGAAGTAATCAGCAGTGCGCTGATGCAATATGACAGCCCCTAGAACCGCTGGTACACTGTTAAGAGCAGGAGGGAGGAGAAGAAGAAGAAGAAGGAAGGGAAAAAAAATCTTCCCCACTGAAGGAAGCGGCAAGATTTGCACAAGCAACATTTGGGTGGAAAGTAGATTTGCAAAGTTCTGAAAGTTTAGGGGAGAAGGAAATCAGATTCTGGGGCTGTTTTGTCTCAGCTCATCTCTGAAAATTTCTGCTGAAGTATTACCCAAAAAAAAAAATGCAGTAAAAAGGTGGCATTTTGTTTTAAATATATTTCACTATAAGCTAAATAAGCTATCCATTTAAAATAATTTCACTTCCTCCACTTGACTTCACTGCTCTGGTTGCACCCCCAAGGAATTTGAGTAATTGGGAAAAAATATGAAGTGACTAAGTGTTGGGTTCTACAAGCATGACTAATATCTGTGTTTTTTTTAGACACACACACACAATGAAAAGCGTCATAAATAGTTTTATTTCCCTTTTCCAAGGAAATGTAATCAAACGTATTAATACATAAGTTTATCTTAAAAGCCTGGAAAAAATAGCACACAAACAGGATCTGCAGTGAAGCCAGCACTGTGCACGGCTGACATGATCTCTCTCCGCTAATCTTGTCTGAGTGTTCCTTCTCCTCCGCGCTCTCTCCCTCTCTGAGGCAGGTACAGATTGATTAGTTATCCTGCAGCCATCACCAGGCGCAGTGAGACGGTCGAGCACACCGGTCCTCCTCCCGTGTAACACACCTGTGCATATCTCCCTCACACATCTGTACATCTCTGTCTCATACATTTCCATCTCTGTCTCTGTCATCACCTTTCTCTGTTTCTCACATGCGTACCGACACCTTCACCCTGCCTTACTCACCCACAGACACACACTCGCACACCATCTGCTCCTCCTGACAGACACAACACACCCGCGTGCGGTAATTGATGAATGTGAAAGGCGATGCTTTCAGGGTCTCTGTGCGTCTCCTTTTTTACATGCTGACCTGGAAGAGCAAATGGGTGAATACTGTGCTCAAACACACACACACACACACACACACTGCTGATTGATTGATTGATTGATTGATTGCTACAATCTGTATCATGATTGGTTGGTGACATTTCTCCACATCATGTCAAATCCTCTGGCAGCTGGAGTCTCACAGTAATCTCCAAGGAATTAGGTAATCTTTGTCCGAACGGCTGGAATCCACAGTTTATGTCCATGGTTGACACAAAGGGACAGTTCGTTCGTTTCATGATAAATAATTAAAAACATGAGACTGGGCACAGTTATTTAAAAAAACAAATCTGAAATCACTTTTAGACCTCAAACAAAAGTTTTTTTCTCAAATGAAAAGATGGAAATTAGGAGATACCCCACCATAGTCACAATATCCTCCTCATCCCACACTTTGCCTTTACTCAATTCCCAATATGTTTTAATTGGCTAAAATGTAACTAATGGAAGCAGGAGAAAAACATCATCTTATTACCTTTTATTTTCAACACAAAACCTCCCATCCTGACTTAATACAACATCTGTATAATTCCATATCATTCAGTTACTTTATAGATACACCTTGCTGGTCTTGGGCCGTATACCCTTTTGTCTTTAGACCTGCCTTAATTCTTCATGACATATATTTAACAGAGTGCTGGAAACACTCAGAGATTTCGGTCCATATTGGCACGACAGCATCACACAGTCGCTGCAGACTGTGGGATGTGAACCTCCCATTCCATCACATTCCCAAGGAGCTGTACTGGAAAGAGAATGTTACTGGTGACTGTGGTGGCCATCTGAGTACAGTGAATTCAGTTAAACCAGTTTGAGATGATCTGAGCTTTGTGACATTGTGTCACATGGAGCCATGCTTTCATATTCTAATTCAGTTTTGATCATACTGTCTGAATGCTGCAGAAGAATTCGAGTCCCATCAGACCATCAACATTTTTCCAATCTTCTACCGTCCAGTTTTGGTGAGTCTGTGCAAATTGTAGCCTTAGTTTCCCGTTCTTACCTGACAGGGCTGGCACTTAGTGTGCTCTTCTGCTGACAGAGCAAATCTGCTTTAAGGTTTAACATGTTATGCATTCAGAGATGCTCTTCTGAATACCTTGGTTGCCAGAAGGTTATTTGAGTTACTGTTACCATACCATCACTTGGAAGCAGCCTAGCCCCACCAGCAACAATGCCTCATTCAGAGTCACTTAAATCATCTTTCTTTCCCATTCTGACACTCAGTTTGAACTTCAGCAGGTCCTCTTAATCATGTCTATACGCCTAAATGTGTTGAGTTGCTGCTGTGTGATTGGCTGAGTAGATATTTGTGTTAAAAAGAAGTTGCTTCTAATAAAGTGTGTTGGTGAGTTTATATACTAGCAGACATACGACCGTACATATTCTGCTAAAAAAACAATAAATAAATTAAGAAAGACTTAAATCACACACTGGATCTAAATGAAAGAAATATCCAAAGTGTTCTCTGATTTATCATTGTAACAGAATTTTCAACCACCTTGGACAGTATGTGATGTAGGAGTGAGAGTGTAGTATATAAATACATTTGATGACTGCTTTTGCATGCTAGCAAGACCTTGATGATGAAGATGGGACATCAGCTCCTGCCATGTCTGGTTTACTAAAACAGGCAGGTTGAACAGATACAGGCTCCAGTAGCACTTTCAGGTTAGCATCTATGAGAAATAACTTGGTGGGGGGACATTGTTGGACATTGCTCAAGTCTTTTAATTCAGTTATAACCAGAGATGGGCAGTAACGCGTTACTTGTAAAGCGTTACTGTAATCTGATTACTTTTTTCAGGTAACGAGTAAAGTAAGGGATTACTATTGCAAAAACGGTAATTAGATTACCATTACTTTCCTGTAGGAACGCTGCGTTACTGCGTTACTAAAACCGTGATTTTTTTGCAAGAATGTCTCATGACAGTGACGTAAGCGAGTGCGACGTTCGTGACAACAGCTGTGTGCAGATCAACAGTGGATCATGTATCGAGTGCGGGAGATAGTATGAGCGTGCAGCGTTTAAAGCGTGGAAGTACTGACCTTACTTTGAGTTTGATTCCATAAAAAGTGACAAAAACATTAGCGTCCGTTGTGCGTGGGAAGAAAACTTCTTTTTACAGCGAAAAAAAACCCTAAACTTCCAAGCAAGCACCGAGTGCGCAACGACGTAATGGGAAATTCAGAGAGAAACTCGCGGATTCTTCCAGTGACCGCTGCTGCACACCTGCACCAGGGTAAACCTCCGCCTGCCCCGCTCCTGCTTTACAGGTGAAAATAGAGCAACAGGACCGCCGAGTCTTTGACTTTTTTATTTTCTGCTGTGTTTTACTTGCATCTATTTGAAAGAGTGTAAACACACAAAAAATATATATTTTATGTGCTGGAATGTGCAGAAAATAAGTTTAAATGTTAAACAAATTTCTTCCAGTCAGAGAATGTTGCATATAATTTACTTTTTGCTTGATGCATAAAGTTAAAAGATTAAAACTAATAAAACAAGTTTTAAAAAGAGACTTTTCCATTTGATTACATTTTGTATGATGGATTATGCAGAAAAAGTAGAATTGGGCTGAAAGATCTATCGCTTTATTACCTATTCAGGTTGTAAATCGTGTTTTTAAAAAGTAACTAAGTAACTAAGTAATTAATTACTTTTGAAGATAAGTCATCAGTAAAGTAACGGGATTACTTTTTTGGGGGAGTAATCGGTAATTAGCTACTGATTACTTTTTTCAAGTAACTTGACCAACACTGGTTATAACTGCTTTTGTTAAGTTACTTAATATGTTTTTTTTAATGAAGCTGTTTTACTGAGCCCATTTAAAGCTTTAATACAAAAATGTGTATAGTAGGATTTCAACTGCGGTAATGAAAGAATTTCCCAGATATGAGAAAAGGAATCTCTCAAAATCTAATTTCATCATCTTCATCTTCATCTTATTGGGACTTACTTACACACCCTTCGTCCAAAGGCAGCCTGTCACAACGCGCTCCATCCGGAGATGGACCCCAGAAAAGGAGGATGCTCTGAGGGACTGTTATGACACCACAGACTGGGATGTGCTCCTGAGCCCACATGGTGAGGACATAGAGGGGGCGACACACTGTCTTACAGACTACCTCAACTTTTGTGTGGACACGGTTGCCCCTGCTAAGACGGTACGGTGTTATCCTAATAACAAACCGTGGGTAACACAGGGAGTCAAAGCTGTCCTCAACATGAAGAAGAAGGCTTTCAGGAGCAAAGTGAAGGAGGAGATGAAAGCAGCACAGCGGGAGGTGAAACGCTGCCTGAGGGAAGCAAAGGACACCTACAGGAGGAAGGTGGAGCAGAAGTTGGAGAGGAACAATATGAGGGAGGTCTGGAATGGTGTGAAAACCATCACAGGCCACAACACCAAGAAAAGCACAGTGGGGGGGACTGTGGAGAAGGCAAACGAACTCAACAACTTCTTCAACAGGTTTGACCAGCCCACAACCCCCCCACCCTCACCCTCACCTTCACTACAGAGTCCTCTCCCCACTCTCCTACCTCCCTCGCTTCCCCCCCTTCCTGACACCATGACACCCCCCTCCTCCAATCCCTCTCTCAGCAGCAAGACATCTCCCCCCCTCCCCTCCTCCCAAACATCTCCCAGTGTCACAGTGGATCAGGTCAGGAGACAACTGAGGAAGCTTCGCCCCAGAAAGGCAGCAGGCCCAGACAAGGTGTGTCCTAGGATGCTTAAGGCGTGTGCTGCTGAACTTGGGGAGCCGCTACAACGAGTCTTCAATCTCAGTCTGCGACTGGGGAGAGTGCCCGCCCTATGGAAGACATCTTGCATCGTCCCGGTCCCCAAAAGGAACCGGCCCAATGAGCTGAATGACTTCCGACCGGTGGCACTGACGTCACATCTTATGAAGACTCTAGAGCGGCTCTTCCTCAACCTCCTCCGACCACAGGTACAACATGCCCAGGACCCACTACAGTTTGCATACAAGGCGGGTGTCGGAGTGGAGGATGCCATCCTGTACCTCCTACACAGAGCCCACTCACACCTGGATGGGGGAAAAGGCACGGTCAGGATCCTGTTTCTTGACTTTTCCAGTGCCTTTAATACCATCCGGCCCTGTATGCTTCAGGAAAAACTGAACAGGATGGAGGTGGACCCCTGCCTGGTGGCTTGGATCTCCGACTACCTCACCGACAGACCACAGTACGTCAGGCTGAAGGACATCACGTCTGACACAGTGGTCAGCAGCACAGGAGCCCCACAGGGAACTGTGCTGTCCCCTCTTCTCTTCACCCTGTACACCTCTGACTTCTGCTACAACTCTGAATTATGCCACATTCAGAAGTTTGCAGACGACACAGCCATCATGGGGTGTATCTGGGATGATCAGGAAGAGGAGTACAGAAGTCTGGTGAGGAACTTTGTCGCATGGAGTCACACAAACCACCTGCAACTCAACACCTCAAAGACTAAGGAACTGGTTGTGGACTTCGGGAGGTCCAGAGAAGGTCCACTGCCGGTTCAGATAGAGGGGGAGGAGGTGGAGGTGGTCAACAAGTACAAGTACCTCGGGCTGTGGGTGGACAATAAACTGGACTGGTCATGCAACACAGAGCACCTGTATAAAAAAGCCCAAAGCCGACTGTACTTCCTCAGGAGGCTGAGGTCTTTTAACATCTGCAGGAAGCTCCTGAGGATGTTTTACCAGTCGGTGGTTGCTGGAGTACTTTTCTATGCTGTGGTGTGCTGGGGGAGCAGCACAGCAAAGAAGGACTCATCCAGGCTGGAGAAACTGATCAGGAAGGCTAGCTCTGTGGTCGGCATGAAGCTGGACACTCTGGTGACAGTGGCAGAGAAAAGGACATTAAAGAAACTGATGGACATTATGAACAATGCTGGGCATCCTCTGCACACGGCCATTAACCCTTTACAGCCGATCGGAGCGGGCACACTCTGTTTTGCGTAACTATTTTTAAATCCCGGTAGCTCTGCAACCACGTAAGCTAGCGCAATCATTTTTTTTGCATATGAAACTGGAGGAGTTGTACTTACATCTTATGCCATCAGCTTGTCCTAGGTCACAGTTTCCTTCCACATATAGCTTTGCAAAAACTGCATAAAAATCACTTGCAGCAACAAAAACATGATATTCCAGAAACACGCTTCGCCGATCCGATCAGCTGTTTGTAACACTTCCTATGTCCATCAGCGCGAACTATCACATGACCGCATGACCTGCCCGAAACCGGAAGTGACGTCATTTTGCGGAAATGTAGTTTTTTTTACGATCGGGGCCTTATAAGCCTATACTTGTGTTTTAAAAAGTTATGTTTGAGTTTATGACTTTCTGTGTCGTTTCTGGGATGCTTAGGACTCATATTGCACTGCTGGAAATAGTTTATTTTGATGCATATGCTGTTATTTTGCAAATTTGCACTATAATATTTATTTTCGTTTTTCCTGCAGTATATAAAAATTGGTGTATTTCAAAAATAAAACTATGAAGACACTCAAAATAAATTTCCTGTGGCGGGAAACTAGTTTGTGCAACTTTTTTGTATTTACAGTTTTGAGGGATAAGCCTCTTAAATTTCTCTAACTAGAAATATATGTTAAAAAAACAAAAACGATTTTCAATTTTTTTGTAGTTTATTGCACTTTTTTGCAATTTATGTAATTACTATGCACCTAATGCATGCATATTATTAAAGTTTGGGCTATAATGGTTGTATTGATGTATAGCAACTTGAAATGCTCCCAAAAATGGCTCCACAGCATGTAAAAATATAATATAAGCTCTGGCGGACTTGGTTCTATGGTAGGTCTTAAAGGGTTAACAACCAGAAGAGTCTGTTCAGTGACAGGTTGCTTCTCCCCAAGACAAGAACTAACAGACTTAAAAACTCCTTTGTCCCACACGCCATCAAACTGTTTAACTCCTCTCTGGAGGGGAAACAGGAGGACAAAGGAGGGGGGAACAACTAAGCTGTAGTGCCTCTTCACCTCACTGTACAATACCTTGTGCAATACTTTTTGTAAATAGTCAACAGTGCAATAGACTCAATACTTGAAATGTGCAATTCACTTGTATTTTTATTTTTATTCCTATTTATTCTATTTATCCCCTTCGTATATATTTTTTATATTTGTCTCTGTATTTATATATGTGTGTGTATGTGTGTGTGTGTATATATATATATAATATTCTGTAACTGTAACTTCTGTCGGTGCTGTGCTTTTTTGGAAATCGAATTTCCCAGAGGAACCCACCTGAGGGATTAATAAAGTTCTATCTTATCTTATCTTATCTCTCTTACTTGCTTTTTTAGGGAACCCCTAGTGGCCATATAAGGAGCTGCAGGTTTAGGCAAGAGTTGTTTTAACTGTCTTAAAATAAAGTCGATGTTAGCACAGAGCGCTAGCCTTATCAGCTGCTTCTCAGTTAATCCAGAGGATCTTTAGTTCCTCAGATACTAGAGTGCACAAAATAGACCTCCACTAGTGCTGAAATTTGAAGCAGGGACCAGCACAAAAGGTGTGCTAACAGCTAAAACTACTTGAAGACTCTTGGCTGAGGATTTTTTGTTTGTTTGTTTGTTTGTTTGTTTTGCCTGTTTCTTTGTTGTTGTTTTTTGGTAACTTTAGTAAACTTCTTGACTTTTTTCCCCAGGTTTTATTTTGTTGTGTCAGTTATTTTAGTTTAGCTGATGACTGCATGGCTGCTCTTCAGTATACAAAGTTTCACAAAATTAAACGTTATTTTGAAAAAAAATTTCGGTAGTTTATTTTCTGACCTTGACCCTTTTCTGCATAAAAGTAGTAAACATTTTCCTGTCTCCACATCAGGCTTTTCTTCTTGACCCTAACCCTGACTAAATAAATTTGTTAAATAGATATTCTATTCATATTGTTAATAGACTCATGCAGCGCAGCTTAGTTGTATGGATGATAAAAGGTTATAAGAATCAAGGAAGAAGCATGTCATCAGGATACAAGGAAATTACCAGTGCACTTTATCTCTAAAGTGGCTTTCATTCTCTTATCTCCCATGTATCACTCATCTTTCAATCCATCCACCGAGGTTTTCATCCATGCATCGACCCCTCTATTCATCATCTACCCATCCATCTATCAGCTGCAGCACCAGTCCTGCCATACATCCGCCTGCCTAGTTTAACCAAGTGATTCAATGAACCCATTACTTCCTCTCAAAAAAACAAAGATGCCACTTGGCCAAAGAGTCATCGCTGCAACATCAACCTATGCAGACACCATAAGCATGTTGCTGCACAAGCCCAATATTGGGAAGAGGAGATGGACCAATGAGGAGAAAGGACAGGGAGGGTCCAAATGTCAGGTCCCATTGAGGTCAGACGGTAGCGGCTACATTTACCAAAGCAAACAGAACAGAGGAGCAGAGTACTTCACCTGTCGGTGTGGATTACTACATTATCACATTTGCCAGTCTCACAGTGTCCCATTCCAACCACTCACAATTCAAAATTCATACACCATGCAGAATGGTGGGTGCTATTAAATGTTAAACTACGGGAAGGTTACAATTTTCAGAAAGGTATTGAGTTATTGAGAACTTAACTCTCTGAGTAATCACATGTGAAACTACTGTAGAAGAAGACGACCTGGAACAGAGAAGCACAATTTTTTTTCACAATATATTTAAATATATGAGCGGATCTTTAAGGTTTACTTACAGCTTTAATATGAGTTGTATGCATGTAAAGAAATATTTGCTAAAACAACTCGTGCAAATATGTTTACAATATTTAATATAAATGGGAAATAAATGAGTAGCTTCTTTGATGGAGGTTCACATCCAACCCCACAATTTTTCCTGATATTTGTCTATATATGAAAATTTATGTGTACACAGAAAACTGTGTACACATAAATAAAGGACAAAACTAAACTGAAACTGATGGGCCAAAATAAATAAATAAAATAATAATAATAATAATAGAGCATCAGTTACTGATGATAAAATATAAAAATTCTTAAATATTAATGCAATATAGTGAGAATTAGAATTAAAATTAGGTTTGCATACATAACAATTTCTGTTACTGTTCTTCTCTTGCTAATAAATAAGTTAAGTTCTTCTGCATTTCAGCACAATTTCTGGACTGTAGCCCTGCAGGTATTCACTGGAGGTGAACTTCGTTGCACTGTACTTTTACCCTGCAGCAATACAGAATGCCAAGGCACTTATAATACCTCTGTGGTTTAGCTAGGCAGCAAATAGAACACTGGAAATGGCACAAAAGACATATCCAGGGTAAAGAGCCATCCCTGGAGAGAAGAGTGACACCAAGGAGTCCCTCTTCTCCTTCTCAGCAGAGTGATTAATAACCTCTGTGCCCCATAATCTCTCCATCATCTATCTATGTAAATGCCCCCAGACCTGCAGCGCCAACACACTTTGACTGATGGCTGTTCCGCAGCACTGGGCTCTGTGAGCTTGTATGTCAGAGCGCATGTGTGTGTGTGTGTGTGTGTGTGTGTGTGTGTGTGTGTGTGTGTGTGTGTGTGTGTGTGTGTGTGTGTCGGGGGGGCTTTTTTTTTGTGCATATGCAGGCTGGAATGTGTCTGTGTGTGTGAGGTGCTGTGCAAGTTTTTGTGACGGGAATGAAAAAGATGAGCAGACCAGCTCAGCTATAAGCTTACCTCCTGTTTTATCTGCTCCAAACACACAAATAAGAAACGAGAGATCAAATTAGATTTGGGCAAACAGTTTAATAAAGTCTTGTTTTAGCTCATTTTTCGGCCGTGGCAGCTTCAATAAATGTGTTAAATTGGATTCATTTGGCGTCTCAATATAACATATTACATTTTTACATAAATTATTAGTGTATATTGTTTTAATCAATAAAGGTGTGTCTCACAGGTAAGTGAGTGCTGCCACTGCCCCACTGAAACCAACCAAGAAGTATTTGAGCACCAAGGAAATGAAAACAGGACAATGTCTCTTCATTTCCCAAATATTTCTCAGTGCTGATGATGGTTCATGTGGGAGTTTCAATAACCTATTTTTCACTGACACGTTGCCAGTTCTGCTTTGGTGTCTTTTGAGACTCACCCCACATGTGGAAACAGTTTGGGAACAAACTGTTATGTAGTGTTACTGTTGGGGAAGTTGTAGAAGTTGGGGTGAGTTTCAAGAGAAGAAAATAATGCACGGAACTGGTTCTAGATCAGGCAGCAGCACCACGTAACTGAAAAAGGGATAAACGTATGCCTTTTTGGAAAACTTTTGGGGAGAACCACTACCTGTCCTTTTCCCCATCGTGTCCGTGCCACCTGAATAGTCACATGCAGCTTTTAATTGCAGAGAAATGAGAGCAGAGAGTAGAAAAGCTTTAAGTCTTTGCTTAAACTTATCTTTGTGAAATAAACACTGATTGCATAATCTCTTGTTTGTAGAATAAAGACACCAAGAATTTAGATTTGCTAAATACAGTCTTTGTTTTCAATGTGACATTCTGTCTGACACTGAGTACAAAATCTGGCTCCCTGCAAACAAAGGGGCTTGTTTTCCTGTGGAGATGTATACTGCCACTTTAATCATTAGGCATGATGTAAACTCTGTAAACTGTAAGTCCAAGGCACTCCCAGAATTTCACCTCTTTGCAGCAACTTGGTGTTAGATATTTGCACTGCGGTACTTGAAATCACATCATTTTGTCTCTTTCTGGCCAACTTTGTGATTCCGATGCTGTTTTACAAAAGATAAAAAGCATTGCAAACACTCCCTGCAACTCCTCCCACTATTACAGTGCTTACACTTCAACTTTGTCAGTACTTTTTGGACTAAAAACAAGCCACTAACGTATCATCCATGCAAAAATAGCTCCACAAATGTCAGTGCAGATCTTTATTTGATACATTTTTTTTAATGACTGCTATTTTACAACCTCTAATGTAACAGTTGTGTAAGCCATTTTATTTGATTACAAATTTTAACAGCTGCTAAGCTGTGGGCTGTTGAACTAATGATTTTTACCATTTAAATTTAACAAACGGCTGCTTTAAGGTAATAAGCCAATCCATACTTTCACAAAGTTATTTTGGGATATTGATTTAAAAATGCAGAACCATCAACGTGATCGGCTACAGAGACGTCATGCTCCATTAGAAACAGCATATGACTGAAAACTGGGAGACGAGATTTAAGACTTTTGCATGTGTATTTTTTTAAACGGCTGTCCTGACAATGGGGGATGGTGAGCTCTGATGCAGACCAGGAGGATGCTCTGTGTTTTTTAACCGTCATATCCCTCAGGCTGTTCTGGGCACAAAGACCAATAACAAGAGAGTTATGAAAAGGTCAAAGAGTTACACTGTGTTAATGGGCAACTGACTCTGGGGACAGATGAGGAAAATCAGAGGGGAAATCTGACTTGGCTGCGGTGATTTTTGGGGGCGGTAATGTGTTTATCTTTTCTTAAATATATCACTAAATCTCCATATCTTTGCCTCATGTCTCAACTACTGACCTATGAACAACACATTGCATTTAGTTTCCTATTTATTCATAGATAAAATATCTGCATCATCAAAAGATGTTGTGGACTGCTTTCGTTTGCTTCCATTATTCTTTCAGCCCACTGGCAGATGTTTGTTGGATGATGCACACATGTGGATTTCTGAGGTTGTTATTGCAACTAACAAGAACCTAACATCTTGACCTAATTCTGGCTTTAAAAGTCAATCTCAATAAAAACTCAATAAAGCCATCTCGACTTTGTAATTGATAATTACAGTTGACTTATTGCTGGATAATTACAATGCAACTCCAATGAAAATAGGCATGTATTGATTAAATGGCATCTCGAGATCTGTTACTTTCATAGCATCACACCATCTGCAGTGTATTGGTAAATCTAAGGTGTTATGTGAAAAAATTATCTTGAGGTCTAGAATATTATTTAAAAATTCAAACTCTTCAATTTTTCTATCACCCATCATCTCTGGGTTTGATGTGGATGCTTTTGGGGAAACTGTAGTTTTAAGAGCTACTTCCTGCAATTAAATTGTAATTTGCTACCACGTGCCCTACTGCACATCTGCCTTTGAATGTACTGGCTCTACCTCTGCTACCCTCATGACAGCTTTATTATTCACAAATGGCAAACATTTGTAACAGTTGCCAATCTTCCCCGAAATGGACAACCCAGGAAATTTATCTCAAGACCACACCTTGCAATCGTTAGAGAGACTAGAAAAAAAAACCCCAAAGTGGTACATCTTAGACTCTACAGGCCACAGTTAGGACGTCAAATATTAAAGTTAGTGATAGATTTAGCCTTAACACGTATGGCTTGTTTGGAAGGGCTACCAAGAAAAAATCAAAACACAAGACTTCTGGAACAATAACCTTTGAGCAGGTGAGACCAAAGTGGAGATGTTTGGCCATAATGCACAGCATTTGACAAAAACAAACACCTCATCACAAATGTCAAGCATGGTGGTGGAGGAGTGACGCACGAGAAAAAGAGGAAGAAAGGCTCGGGGAAAGAGAGACGGGGAGAGAGACTTTGACTTCAGTCAAGCTGAAGTCAAAGTCCAGACTTCAGGTGGCTGAAATGCTGTGGTAGGACCTTAGTGTGTACAATATGTTACGTGTTGTTTTTATTCTAAGATTGTATTTACCTAATTTTAAAACCTGGTAAGATGTAGATAATTTTTTATCAACTCCTGATTTAAAACCTTAAAATTGATTGCTTTCTTTTTACCATGACTGTGAAAAGACAGATGTGGTCAGTGACATCACTCGCTGGTTAGTGCACAAATTATTCCAAACCATCGCAATTTGGGGGCCAATTTGGACATTTGGACTGAGAAATTGTGTGACACTACACACTCATGTCATTCAGAAGGTAGGGCTTCCCTGAAGCTTTATAATCCTTTTGACTCTTGAGGTTGCCGATAGACGGTGTGGATGCTAAACAAACAAACAGATGCTCTGTGCAGCCATGTTTCTGTGGGACATACTTGATGAAATATCAAGTAACCACTGAAGGTCTGTAGGCTATTTTTTACATTTCAAACTGAAATGTAAAAAATAGTTATTCGTTCCATATTTTGGAACGAATAGCTGACAAAGTGTGTGGTGAAACCAAACAGCCTATGGAAAAGAGGGGAAAGGGACTGGAGTACATTTTGAAAAACAGTAAGTCTCCTTATTTGTATCATCAGGGTTTAGTGAGACTGTAAATTGGAGAATAGGACAGCAGTATGAAAATGTATTAGTCAACACTGCTATTGATGCTTAGATAATGGTACATCCACTTTAGACATTTAGTCATAAAAGCAAATTTTTAAAACGTCTTTTAAAAAAGTGGCAGATACGGCCTGGTCCCAGTACAGGGAGCTCCAGGATGAAAGGTTTTACTCATTCAGCCTAATTTACCTTTTAAAATTGTTTGTTTTTGTTTTTTTTACAGTGAAAGTCCAGAGGGGTCTTTAAAGCTCCCCTCTGATTTTGCCTTTTACTTTTGCCTAAAAAATAATTATGTTTTTAGGCAGAATCTACAGCTAATGGCGAGGGCTAAACATTTGTTGTCATCTGTATTAGAAAGACAAGATTAATCCCTGCTGACAGCCCCAATTAAATCATTCACACAACATTTAATTTTTTAAAAATCACATAGAGTTTACAGCTGAATATCAGGGGAACTTTTAGCAGATCACGACTTCCTGTCACTTATCACTCCGAGAACTAAAGTCTGAGTTTTTCTAATGACTTTACAGGAAGAAAAATCCTGGATGCAAACCCCCAAAGGTTATCGTTTTCACATCTTTCATGGGCACAGAGAGATCTGATGATGATTGCCTTGATTTAAATGTAAAAGAAAATGACTCACTCTGGTTTTGCTTATGTGTTTACAAGTAAGTTTCAATTACCGAGTCTCTCACGAGAGGAAAGGGGGAGATAAGTATCTACAAACCAGCAACTTTCCCAAAAACCTTCACTGCTTTAACTGAATATCTCAGTACCCAGAGGAGAGTTGGCATCCTGCAGCCCACACTCCAAAGCACCTTTTTCAGTGAGCCGCCCTCACACAGCTCTTCAGAGGGGAGACATGTTGTTAATAATTAAGGCTGTGGCTGGAGGCACAGGGAGGCTAAACTTCCTCTAACAAGTGGCTCTCTGACAGCACAGACATATGGCTCTCGCTTCCCCATATTCTCCTCAGCCCCTCCAGACTTGTGCATTTTACACACGTCCAAGGCGGGGGTGAGAAACCTCCATCCTGACTGCCAAAGAACAATAAATCAAATTCCTAATGGTCGGCAACAATCAGATAATTATGAGTGTGGCCGCGTGGCATGAAAGGGAATTTTCTCCTTCAAATCCAGTTAACCATTTTTGCTTGATTTCCTGCCAGCGTTCACAACATTCGCTACAATAGGCCATTCTGTCTTTTATTTGAAAGCGGCCTCTGAGATGCTGAAAATATAACATTTGTGCCTGCCAAATTTTTCACACAGTCTAGGAAAAAACCACCAAGAAAGTGGCTGTTTAAGCAAATTTGTTCCACTGACCATGTTAGCTCCTTTGTACAAAAGATCAGATTTGAGATCTATGACTTAGAGGTTTAGCTGACACTCAGGTGCTTCGATTTCCTTTTTGGGGCTTGCTTTAGTAAATCCCCTTGCAGGATCTGTTAAGCCGCAGCACTGTGCAGAAGTCTCGAGCCACCTATTTTTTTATATTTTGCTGGGTAATTGGGGAAAGTGGGTAATAGGCGCAGAGAATTATTGAAAGCTGTGCAAACATACATGGGAATACAGTAAATAAAGCAACGACAGTGCAATTGTAACAAGCTTGACAGTCAATGGTATGATCACTTTTATTTTTCGATACAGCCTGAAAGCTCTTAGTTAAGCTTGCTTGTCATTTCTTTAAGTAGTCTTCAGGACTAGTTCTCCAGACGTCTTGAAGAACATTCAAAGCTCTTCTTTGGATGTTGGGTGCCTTTCCTTCTGTTCTCTGCCAAGACAATCTCACACTGCTTCAGTAAAATGATGTCCGGGATCTAGGGAGGCCAATCCATGACTGATGGTGTTTCATTGTGTGTTTTTCTACCTTTACTGCACTGTTGGCGCAGATGGTATTGGATGTTGGATGAAAACCCAAATGGACAATGCACGTTTTCAGCTTTCACTCCATAACATGCATTCACACGGATTTCAACCCAATTATTGTATAATTTGCCAAACCTCAGCCTTTTCTCTCTGTTTCTTTAAGAATGGCTTCTTGACAGCCACCCTTCCACTGAGACCATTTCTGATGAGGCTTCAGTGAACAGTAGATGGAGTAGCTCAAGGTCCAGATGCATCTATCAGGTCCTGTGTCAGGTCTTTGTGGGTCTTTTGCTTATTTCCTGCTCCTTAAGGACACGACTTTAAGGTACTGATCGTCTGCTGGAGATTGCTTTTAGGCCTGCTACTTCTTTTGGTCCACACTTGTGCAGTTTTCTCAAATTTTTTAAGGACACATTGCACACCATCCCAAGATACACCAGGTTTTTGGCTAATAGTTCTTTGGGAATCACCATGTTGGTGCAGAAATACTGTTTTATGTCAATTTGTGGTATTGTTGGCATTTTTTTTAAGAAATTCAGCAAGAGAAATTAATTTCTTGATATGTTGTCTGTTATGTGTCGACACAACATTGTTTCATTCATTGAGTTCAGTGACTGTTTTTATGCTCGAATGACTTAAAGTTTACAAATAGTCTGGTTTTAGGACAGGATTGAAAATGAGGGGAAAAGCAGCCGATGTCCAAAGAAAACCTTTGAAAGACCTCCGGAAAATTTGGAGAAGTATTGCTCAAGACCACTTTTTAAAAAATTACAAGAAAGTGTTGAAACCCACAGTGAATGTGCTGAGAAGCATTTATGTTTCTAGTTCTTTTGACTCATCTGGAGTTGGACATCTGCACTGAATCAACTCCATCCTGACTATGACTTTGCTCTGTAGAGACACGCCCCTCCCTCTGATTTGCATCTTTTAGAAGCAGCAGGGTAATGATGCCTCAAAGCCTTAAAAGACTGTCTAACCAAAGAAGACCAAGGACTGCTTCTACAGTCATCTGACCCCTGAACGTTTATGGAGCAGGTGAATGCTAAGAAGGCTAAGCACGCCTGCTCCTTTGAACAGTGTTAAATCGTACCTGAATAACATGAGTTGTCAGGTTTTGCACAAATTTGTGAGGTGCAGCTCAAGTGCTGCTCTCATTGAGACATGCCAGTGTTATGTTTTTAGAGGTTTCACGTTTTGAAGATTTTAAACATACAATAATAATTTGAGAATTTATTGAAAGACATGCAAAACAGAAGGATATTCATAGGCAGTGCTGGATGTTTGAACCTCACTGAATGGCAAACCCGTAGGCTGTACTGCAGTCTGAGTACTGGATGAGTATTGATGTTGTTTATTGACATTTGCATTTACAATGGAAGTAAAAATGACTTTGTCAAATGGTGCACACAAGCCGTACTACTTTTGAGGGCAATGTGAGCATTTGGCCAGTGAGAAGAATCATCATTTAACGTATTTCCTGCTCCCTCCTCTCTCCTTTTGCTGGATGGGGGAAGAAGGGGGGTACAAATCTTGTTTTGATACTGACGCTGTCAGGGGGCTAGCCGGAGAGGATAGTAAACACTGCCTTTGCAGAACATTTAAAATCAATCCTTCAGCCACAGGCCTCGATACTCCCTTCGCTTCTCTCTCCCCGTCTCTCTTTCCCCGAGCCTTTCTTCCTCTTTTTCTCTCTCCCCTCTCTGTAATGTGTCTGCTGCTCTCTGAGAATAGAGGCGGCACTTAAAAGCAGGGCGTCGAGGCTGAGTTTGGTGACAACAGCGGTGGCTTTTATTATCATGCTGAGATGTGCCCAGCAACGCCCACCATCACCACCAACCTCCAGCAAGCACTGATACCGACTTTCAACATAAACACATGTACACAGCCCCATATGTACACACTCATATCACCTTGATGAGCCAATAATCGTGTCATTAGCCTGTTCGCTTTCAAGGCAGTGGCTCATTTGCAGCTATCCAAGCCGTTACCTTTGCTCATGATGGCCACGAGATTAGTTGAAAATCATTTTGATTCCAGCAGTATTGCTTGATTAAGTCACCATTTGCCAGCCAATAGAAACAGTCAACAAATACCTCTACCAGATGACCGCTGATGCAGGAGCTGAATACCAATGATTGAAAGGCTACATTAATATACACTAACTTATACAAATTTCCTAAAACAAAATCTGGAACTCAAATTAAAAGCACTCGAACAGAGCTGAAAAAATTATGGCTTAGAAAGTTTCACAGTAAAGAATCTGTTATGTGGCCCTCTGCTGCAGTAACTGATCTCTTTCAAGATTCAACATGTGGTGTATTCAGAAACGGTTGTAATAAGTGCTTTGAGTTTTTTCTTTTTAGTTTATTGTCACTTTGCTATCAGCTCGGAGCAGTCGGGCCTTTCTCCTTTGACCCCTGGCATCAAAGAGGCATTTTGGCTGCTCACTGGATGTTTTCTCGTTTTTGGACCAATAGTCTGCGAACCCTAGAGGTGGTTGTGTACCAGCAAGGTATCACCAACCATGCCATATTCAAATTCACTTACGTTACCTTTGTTCCCCACATCTATTGAAGATCAGATCGTCTGCATGAACGCATTGAGCTGTTGCCACAAAAAAATTGATATTTGTGCTAAAAAGCAGTTGAACAGGTGTACCTAATAAAGTGGCTAGTGAATGTTGTTTAAATGAGACACATTTGAGGATGATATTAAAAATGATATTTAATCTGTCTCAGGATGAAGTCATTGTATTCTACAGCACAGTCAGCATTAATATTAAGAAGTAGAAAGAGAAGAAAGGATTGTATCACAAAGATTTGTGTCCTGTTTATTTTCATCAAACAGAAAAATCCGGAAATAAAAGTTTAGCTTTAATACAACCCTGCCTCACATACACTCATATTATTAATTAACAGAATAAATATGCTGTTTTTAAATAAGACCAAATGCAAAATTTTACACCAGGCCAGATTTCTTTCAACATGTCACCCGGGTTTGTCTCTGCATGCACCATTAGAGGACTGACCTCCACTGCAGTGTCGAGCAGCCGGTGAAGAGCATGTGAAATCTGACCCCAGAGAGGGTAAAGTGAAACCTGGTCCACAGAGACAGCACTCTCACACTGAGGCTTGTATGTGTTACCCACCACCTCCTCTGCAGAGCATTTCATTCAATTTTCCTTTAGACACGGGATGACAGAAATTGCAGGGCTTTATTTCAGTGCACCACCATCCATGGAGACTGTCTTGTTGTACAATCTTCTGTTTGTCCGTTTCATGTGAGCGTTTCCATGCTTTTTTCATCTTTTTGTTTTGAAGAAAACAAATTGATTGGAAAATGTCATATATCAATGTTTCTTAAGTAGTGTCAGGTAGTGCTGTGCACTGCAGGACCTGAGCAACATAAAGTTACCACTTTAACCTCTATTAATGGAGATTTGTTCAAGGCAAAACCATGACAAATATGTCGATCCATGACCTGTAATTGCAAAAGCATCCTTTGGGCAATGAAGGTAATTTTAAAAAAAATGGTGGAATATAGTGATGACATTTATGGTATCATTTCTCTCTGTCAAATTACCCGTGGCTTGACAGTAAGTGTTGCAATAAAGGCAAAACACCACAAAATATCTTAAGGGCTAATTTTACTGTATTTACATGTGAAAATATTAGGCAACAACACTGGCGCTGATATGTAGTTGCAGTATAAAACTGACAGGAAAAATAGGAACATAAACAAGTGCAACATATACCAGTAAAATAAAATTGTAAAAACATGCTTTTGAGAGCAGGGTCAGCTTGTAAATTTTCTTAACCTATTTATCCCTTGAAAATCAAAACGCTCTTTTCACTGTTGACTGACTGCACATTACTGTAGATAGGGGCTGCTGGTGGTGGGGGTAGGAAGAGATTTCTGGTACAAACAGCCATCAAAGATGGGGGTGTGTCATGGGAGTAAAAGAAGCTGCAGCAAGGGCCAGCTTTCATACTTCACGAGCAAGGCTTACAGTGGAAGGTCCCCGAGGAGCAGTGTAGCAAAGACGGACACATTGTACCCTCCACACTGAAGACAGAAAAAGATTGTAAAACCACTGTCAGACAAAATCTGGAAGAGAGTTATGTGGAAATATAACCTGAATTGTTGAAATTATTAAAAAAAAAAAACTCACTGTATATCTTTTGTTTGTTTGGTGTTAAATCAAAGAATTTCTGGTCTTTCTGATCTTTCATTACACCTGAGAAATGCTCATATCCTGATTTGGCTAAAGGAAAGATGGAAGAAACCCCATTAGTGTCAGCTGCAAAGGTTAAAAATTGTATGTTGAGTGATAAAGTCCTTGGACAATATACTTTTGACAAATCTACATATTTCTACAGCTACATTCACTCTAATCTGAAACAGACCCACTGGGTATAATTCTGGGTGAAAGTGTTCTGTATATGGACAGCATGAACAGGACCTTAAAGGCTTTTCTGCCCATTAAACATGATCCCAATAAAGTGAAAATGTCTGAACTCATAAAAGACTTTGACAGTTCATTTGACAGGTGTAGAAATGAAACATATTTATGGTTCAAATTTACACAATGACGTTTTACAGATGATAAATACAGAAGTACCAGACATCTTTTTCGAGTCTAATTTAACTCGATGCTAAATAAAGATCTGCTGTGGTCCAAGAAAGCATTTTTTTCTGATTCTAGCACAGCTTTAAGTGAATTGTTCATTTGGTTGGTTGGCTAGTTGGTTGATAAGTCATGTCCATGTGTTGTCCTGTTATAGCACCAAAGAGAACACAACCACTAGATTCAGATTTAAGAAATGTAGGCCACCCTTTGCAGCTACAACAGCTTCAACTCTTCTGGGAAGGCTTAGAAGTGTGTTTATGGGAATTTTTGACCATTCTTCCTGACGTGCATTTGTGAGGTCAGACTCTGATGTCGGACAAGAACATCAGGCTTGCAGTCTCTGCTCTAATTCATCCCGAGTGTGTTCTGTGGGTTTGGGGTCAGGACTGTGTGCAGGCCAGTCAAGTTCTTCCACACCAAACTTGTCTTTATGGACCTTACTTCATGCACTGGTGCACAGTCATGTTGGATGAGGAAGGAGCCCAAAACTGTTCCCTCAAAGTTGGAAATATGAAACTGCTGAAGATGTCTTGGTATGCTGAAGCATTGAGAGTTCCTTTCACTGGCAATAAGGGGCTGAGCCCAAATCCTGAAAAACAACCCCATAACTTGGTCTCCCCTCCACCAATATTTACACTTGGCACAGTAGTTAGATAAGTGTGGTTCTCATGGCAACCACCAAACACAGACTCATCAATCAGATTGCCAGATGGAGAAGCGTGAGTCGTCACTCCAGAGAACACGTCTCCATTGCTCTAGAGTCCAGTTGTGGCGTGCTTTACACCATAGCATTGTGCTTGGTGTTGCTCACCCATGAAAACCTATTCCTTCCTTCAGATTAGCTTCTTGAGCTAATCTGAAGGCCACATTAAGTTTGGAGGTCTGTAACGATGGACTGTGCAGAAAGTTGAAGACCTTTGCGCACTATGCACTTCAGCATCTGCTGACCCTGATCTTTGATTTTACATGGCCTAACACCTCATGGCTGTTGTTTCCAGTAACTTCCACTTTGTTATAATACCATTTACAGCTCACTGTGGAATATTTAGTAGCAAGGAAATTTCACAATTGGGCTTATTGCACAGGTGGCATCCTATCACAGTACCAGCGGGAATTCAGAACAACCCGTTCTTTCGCAGATGTTTGTAGGACCAGTCTGCATGCCTAGGTGCTTGATTTTATACACCTGTGGGCATTAAAGTGATTGGAACACCTGAATTCAATGATTTGTATGGGTGAGTGAATATTTTTGCCAATATAGAGTATTTTTCTTTTGTCAAAATGATTGCCTAAAGGCAACAAGCCAATTCAATCTTCATGTGCAGCCATCCTAAACAAAAAATGAGTTAAATGTATATAGTAAAGGAAATGTCACACAGGTGAAATGTGAAAAGTTGTTTTGCATCTTACTTTTTGGAAAGACGTGCCTCGCACCACAGGCTGATGCAGTCTTTATAGTCAGATTGTATTCTGAGGAATATACACACATTTGACACACAGCAGTACTGACAAGGGAGATGCGCAAACAACTGCCAATTAAGAGACATTTTATTTGAATTGAAGAAATAAACCACCAAGCAACTGAGCTTTAAGGACTTTTATAGAGCACTGCACACCGGGCATAGGTGTTGCCACTGCTGGCGACTGTGGACAGACCATGCCTCCTCTGCAGTACCTGCAGAAAAGAGCTGGGCAGGCAGACTGGAAGCAGGGGTGAAAAGGGTCATCACAGTATTTACAGGAAATGATTAATATTGTTGTCGCACCATACCAAGCTTGGTAATAAAGACACAGTGGATTGTGCTTTTAGTTTGGACAAAAGCAGAAATTATAGAATTTGTACCTGTGATAGTATCAGATCGAGGAAAGTATGTTTATATAAGCATCATAGTGAAGACGGTTGGATTTTGTATCTTTGAAGACGATAACCATAATTGTTTTTACCGACTAGCTTAAAGAATCAATACAAGGATTTCTGAAATTATGTACTATATAGGAGAGGTTTCACCTTAAAACAGGTGCAAAATCTATATCAGGGGTAGATTTGGAGGTTTGTAGCATACATCTCACTTTTCAGCAAGAGTCTGGTCAGAGACTAAAAATTGTGTTACCTTTCTGTTGAGAGATTAGGGTTAGGGACGATGCTCATGATTTTTTGAATAAACCTTTCCACAGTGTTAAACAGCTTAGAGAGCCAACTTCTGCCCCATCTAAAGGTGACAACAAAACATCAAACATAATTTCTGATGAGACAGATGGAAGGTAAGCAATAATCTAGGCCTAAGACTCTGGTTTGTGTTCACTGAGTATCAGAAATGGCCCCCAGAGTGGGCAGATCTTCCTTAGGACCAATGACAGAGGGTGACAAAGATAGATGAAGGGAGGTGGGTCACGGAAACAAGAAAAAACAAGCAGGCATTTGTAGTTGTACATATATAGGAAGTGTATAAGGTTTGGTCGCATCCTGAACTTCATCCTGAGGCAGATAAAGTATCTCTATTTATATGCACGG
The DNA here is from genome assembly GCF_964374335.1 of Astatotilapia calliptera. Taxonomy (NCBI): domain Eukaryota; kingdom Metazoa; phylum Chordata; class Actinopteri; order Cichliformes; family Cichlidae; genus Astatotilapia; species Astatotilapia calliptera. Next base: position 24,027,204 of record NC_137427.1, on the reverse strand, counting down.
TAGCTGGAACCCATTCCAGCCATCACAGGGCAAAATGTGCCAATCTATCACAGGCCTACAACAGAGAGACAAACATTCATGCTCACAGCTAGAGCCAGTTTTAGGATCACCAGTTGTGTGTAGGGGATTGTGAAAGGAAGTACTCGGAGAGAATATACAAACTTTACGCAGAAAGACCTCAGCCAGCCAGTGGATTCAAACCCAGGACCCAGGGGTAAGCAACACACCACCGTGCCACTGGAGATTAAAAACAGACATCCTAAAAAAAATTTTTGAATAAACCCACAGCCTTTGGTAGACTCCAAAGGATCCTGGACCTCAGAAACCTTTTGAAATGCAGCCGTTCAGGAGCCCCCGCTGACTTTGAGAGGCTCCTACAGAGAACAGTGCAGTTGCATATGCGACCCTATGTGACACAGAGTCAAAATAAACTGTAAGAGTGTATTTACACCTCAGCACAGTAAAAATGCATGCACGTTTTTGTGTCTCTGCGTGTTCACAAGCAGGTAAAACCAGTCATTTGAAATGCCTCTGCCAACTGAGATATTGAGGCAGTGGTACGCTGTGGGTGACTCTAAGCTAATTTCATTGTCAACACCTGTTTGTGCTGAAATCCTCACAGAAGCGATAGATCCCAAAGAGAAAGGCCATCTTCAAAAACCTCCATGAAATATGGAATTCTTTTTTTTTTCCCTCAGATGAAGCTTTCTTCATGCATGGCTTCCATTCGCCGCACAGCGAAGAATGTTGTTACCAGGCAACAGGCATAACAATGACACAGGTGCTCTCTTTCTCCCTCTCTGTCTCTCTCTCATCCAGTGATCGTGGGTTTTGCACCCTCTCCTCAATAATGTTAAATGGCACTTGTTGTAAGTTCAGCATGAATTTGTTACACTATAGATACATATATATATATATATATATATATATACATATATATATATATATATATATATATATATATATATATATATATATATATATTTACTCAGAGCATCCTGATCTGGTCTGAGTTTTCTTCTTTTGTCTTTAGCTTTGGGCTTTTTTGTGCTCTTCCTTCTTCTACGTCAAGAAAAACGACATGGTCCAGGAAAACAACAAGGTTTTTGCACCTGGATGTAAACACTTATAATTTAGTAAGATTATTTTTATGCAAAAAATTTGTGTAAAAGCAGATGAAGATTTTGGCCTAAAAAGCAAGAGAAATGACACTTTTTGGTGAAAATTCTTGCACTAAGACATACTGACATATTTTCAAACTTCTTTAAGGCGATTAAGACTTTAGCTATTGTCTTTTTAATGTGCTTGAAGGTGGGCATAAAGTGGATGATCAACAAGTTCTAGTTCTGTTTTCAGAGCCGATTGCCAAAATTTAACTCAACGCCCAATCACAAACAAAGAGGCAGAAGAGCGAGAGAAGCAAGTGCAGAGCTAACAGGCTGTTAACACCAGCCACGAGCTCGTCCCGATCTCCTCAACGTCTGCCTGTCTCCTTTCTTGCTGTTTTTCAGAGATGGCAGAGCCTTTGAGCTTCGTTAAATTGTTCCTTCTGCCCCTCCCCCTCCCCCTTTCTCTCTTGTCTCCTTTTTCTCTTTCCCCTTTTTCCTCTCCCCGTCTCTCACTCTCCCTCACTCTGGTTCTCTGTATCCTTCCTTTTCCTTCTCCTCCTCCTCCTCCTCCGCCCCCACCACCTCAGCCGGCAGTCGTTCGCCCTTAATCAGAAGGCTGCGGCTCCCCACGTTTCTGTGCCTCCTCCCTCTAGCCTCCTCATCGCCCCATCCTCCCCTCCTTCTTTCTATCCTTTCACCAGCAGCCACCACTTTCCTCCCACCACTCTCTCCTTCCTTTTCCTGTTTTTTTAAAAATTTGTATTTATTTATTTACTTGTTGCACCCCACCCCACCCACCACCACCACACAAACCCCTCCAACCTCCTTCTACACCTCTGCAGTTAGCACCTGCCAAAGGACGCTTCTGTTCATCACTCACCCGTGCACTTAGCAACAAAAGATGTGTGGTAATTTCCCAAAGCACGCGGCAGACCGCCGGGCCAGTCGCACCCCAGGGGCCGATGGAAGGAGGCGTCCACAGAGGCACTTCGCCTCACCGCTGGTTGCTCCTGACCTCCATGTCATGCATGATCGACATGAGGTGGGGGATTGGTGTGGTGCAGCTGCGTGACAGGCAGGCCGGGAGATGACAGCGGTGGGGCAGAGGGTTGGGTGGTGTGTGTTTATGTGTGTGTGTGCATGAGGAGGAGGTGGCTGGCGGGGGAAGGAGCAGAGCTGATCGCTGCCACTGGCCCCAGCCGCTACGGTGTGGTTGTTAAAATGACTTCCTCGTGCAGTATTGTCACCAGCTTGCCACTGCACCTGCTCTCCTCTTCCCACAGCCTCCACAGCTTCACACTCTCTCCCTCTGCATCTCTGTCAACCACCGCGGTACTTTGCAAATGACCGTAAATTCTGTAAGTTGAGACCCCGGCCCAGCGGCACATTTGCAGGACCTTTTGAAGTACATTTCAAAAGAGCAGCAGGAAAAAAACAACATGAAGAAGAAGTGTTCATGAAAAAAAACAAAAAGGTGTGACATGCAGGCGAGCTTGAAGGCACTTTTGCACATGCCAAAATACAGTGAAAGCCAACACACACACACACATAAATATGAAATGCGCATGTGCGCTTCAAATCACAGCTGCATGGCGGAAAGGCGCATTACTGGAATTCTCAGAGTGCAAAGCCCTATTCCCTGCAATGAAAGAGTGAGGGAGAGTGTGTGTGCGTGCGTGCGTGCGTGCGTGCGTGCGTGCGTGCGTGCGTGTGTGTGTGTGTGTGTGTGTGTGTGTGTGTTTGGGGGTTGGGGGGGGGGGGGTGTTTGGAGCGGGTGTGAGGACACCTCCATCCAATCTGATCAATGGCGATATTAATCTGAGCACGAGTCAGGCCCGCCGCCACAGCATTTGATTAAAACAGGGAAGAAATATGACGTAACCAATAAATCTGTTTTGTCAAAATGGCACGTGGCTGCACAGGAAAGGGAAATACCGGCAAAAGATAAGAGGAGAGGGGAGGAAAGGAGAAAAGAGGTTAGAGGAGGTTTGAATGACAGGGAGAGGTGGAAGGAGTGCAGACTGCGTATGTGTGTGTGTGTGTTGTGGGGGGGGGGATATGGTGACTGACCTCCTCAGCATTTCCGGCTGCACGAGTGAAGCACTCAGGCTGAACCAGATCTTCACCCACCTGCCTCCCACTGCACTTTCACCGATCTTTTTCCCTTCCCTCTGTTTCTCCCTCCCTTCCTCTGTTTTTTTTCCTTCCTTGCTTCTATCCCTCACCCTCTCCCAGCAGCAACCATGGATAACACATAATCCTCCTATCCTGTACTGGGAGCCTTAATGTGTGTGTCTGTGTTTTGGAGTTTGGGGCCTCTGCAGCTCACAGCTAGAAATAACACCAGAGAAAACAAGGATGGTGGAAATGAGTGCACTGTTCATGGACACGCGCTTGCAGGTCTGTCAACTGTATTAACACCTTCCGCATCAGCAAGTAAACAGTGTTTATATTTTTGTTGGTATGATTTCTATTGTTGGAAAGGACAAAATATTTTCGATCAGGAAACCGGTTTGCTGATGAAGTTTGAATGCTTTAAAGCATAAATAACAACAGGTTGCAATGATTTCAGATCATTTGAAGCCTAATATACATCTTACAATAACTAAATATATGATACGAAATATATGAAATTGTAATTTTTTTTTAAACATTTCCCAAGGAATTCTGAGCTGTTTTCAGCATTACAGAACACTACATGTTTATCCACCCTTGTCACAAGTTTTGCAAATGCGTTGCAGGCGTCTGATGATGTTTTCCAACTCTCTGGGAAACAGTGCTGTAATTTGGGAATCTAGTGCACAGGCTGGAAAGACCATCTTTAAATGCACTGAATGAAAAATCAGTAGCAGAAATTGTGTGAGCAAAAGCATGTGACTGCAAACAATCCATGTTGTCTTCACTTAACCACGTTCATATTAATTTGTAATCGGAAAGTAGGAGCTCTTTTGCCTAAATCCACTCTCTAACTTTTATCATTAATCCAAAACTGTTCATATTCGCTGTGTTTCTGCAGCCAGTCATTGTTCGTCCAGTGTTGCCTGCCAGCAATCCCACGAGCCACACAGAGCACATCCTACAAAGAGTTGTAAGTGAAACTGAATGGGCCTTTTCATGTAAGACGCACAAAAGACAGGTGTAAATTATAAAATTGATGATATCAGACTAGGTGCTGCAGTTTCAAGGTTTTAGCGTTGTTCATGCTGGCTCGCTGTCACGGATTATTTGTAAAAGAACAGAGCTATTGTTAATGTTATTAGTAACACCTGTGCTTTATGACAAGTGAAAATGTCTGTTGTGAGAAGATTGTGTAACGAGTGAATGCTGCGACTTACACTCTATGCTGCAACTGCAATTATCACCCCATTGGGTAAGAGCTCATATTAATGGTTACACAAATATGATGCATAATTACTGAGAGATGTGCTGCCTGTCAGGAGGCTATAAGATTTGTCTGTAACAGCCTGCTTATCATGTGAGACATTTGTGCGTTTGAGTTATTGGCCTTGTTTAATATTATTTTTTGTTTGATTGATTTGATTATTTTTGTCTGTAAAAATGTTTTGTGTGAACAGTCTTGGAGTTTATTTACTTGTGTTCACTTACATTTTTTAAAGATTATAACTTATAGTAAATCCTCCCTGAGTGTTGAGCAGTGAAGGCGTCTATCGGCACTTTAGCCCCAGAGGTTAGATTAAGCTGCCACACCCATCCTGCTCCTTATGCAAAAAATTAAGTTTGTGAGGTTTTTTCTTAATCCGATCTATGAGACTTTTACATTTTTTTCCTTTCTGTTGCTCTCCTATATTCCCCCCTTAACCATTTTGCACACAGACTGTGAGAAAAATCTGCATTGGCAAAAGCAGGGGTTAAAAGTGGGGTCTGGGAAGTGGTTGTGATGGTGTAGCACGGGGGGAAAAAATCACATCCAAAAGGTGGATCTGATCAGCAGCATCACCTAAAATATCTTAAATATAGTAACTGATGATGTATACATAATATTTTTATATATTATTACCTTGATTTTACCTAACACTAAGCACAAACAGCCTGCTCTGTATCAATCCAGCATACATCATTACTGTAAACTTCACCACATTACTACTAACTAAACTGCTTTAGCCTGCACTAAGCTGTCTAATATTTTCATGCAACCTTTTGTGCAACAACACAAAGTCAAAGTACTTCAGACGCTTGGCAAAATACAATTCATTGATTCACTGATTAAAAAGATTAAAAAGCTGTAAAACTAATGAGGACGTTGCATGTAAGATTTAAATTTCCAGTTTATACAATGTCACTTGAGCTAATAAGTTTACCTTTGAAAACAATCTCTTCTCTTTCACTTCTGTGCTGTTTTCCTTCCATCGTCCTCCGTCTATGAGAGCGTCACATGTCGTAGGTCGCAGACACGTTGTCTGACAAACTGAACCGTAACTGTTTGTGTGCTTGGTGATATTTGATGAGCGGTTTGAAAAGTTGCATTTGAAATTACCTGCCACTTTTAAAAAAGTTACTCTATTTATGCTTGCATCTCATCTGCAGTGTTAGCTAGATGCTGAATTTTTTTTTTTTACACCTGCACCATGAACAGGTCACAGGATTATGAAGGGAAAAGGATGGTGTTGGAGGTGTGGGATGTCATTGTTCTCTCATTACGGAGCATGTGTCTCTGTGTCCTCACTGGAAGCAGTAGCAGGATGCAGCACACAAAGAAATTAACCCATTCCACAGCAATATGCATTAATCTGCGTATCAGATTTGAATGCTCATTACCTGGAAGTGTCGGAGTTCATTACAGATCGTTTAACCCTGGATAAAGCTACTACTTTATCGCCTGGTCTTTTAATGCCCTCAGACAATAAAATTTAACATTGTCAAATCATTGTTGGAACTGTTTACCTATTTAATTCAAAAGATTTATGATTTATGGTATGATACTTATACAATTAAACAACAGAAGACACAAGATTCTTCACAAAGATTACTTTGGAGCGTGGCAAAATGAGCGAGTATGTGAAAAGCAGCAGTTAATTTAAGGTTTATCCAAGTTGGCTGTCTGAACAGAATTCACATTCACATCCTGGATGTGCAGCCAACGAATCTGCAGCAACTGTGTGATGCTGTCATGTCAACATGGACCAAAACCTCTGAGGAAAGTTTCCAAGTCCTTGTCAAATCTGTGCCATGAAGAATTACGACAGTTCTGAAAGCAACAGGGCGATCCAACGCAATACTAGCAAGATGTACCTAATAAAGTGACCAAAGTGCATATTCTCTTTGATCGTTTGAGAAAGAATAACTTCTTTTGATCTGTCAAATTGAACCACACACGTAGAAAATAGTTTGGTGAGCACCATTGTTGTAAATATCGAGCAACAGAAATCATTGTCTGAAGATCTCTGATGTATTTTAAAGTTGTTTAGAAATCTAACGTCTTATTTGCACAGAGGTGTAGGTCTGCTTTTATTTTGCTGCATACACAAAAACAAGACAATGACTTTAATTATTATAAAATAATTATCCAAATCTCATTATCTTAAAGTTTCTGTTGTTATGATACAATCTTTGGCTCTATTAAATGCACCAACAAAGAAATAAATTGCAGTAACCCACTTTTTTACACCCTATAGGTAGAACTATTAGCCTTTTGTATGTTCTTGTCATCGCTGCTCAGTAAAATTATTTGAAAACGTACTTATTTGAAAAATTGATAAATGTACAATATTCACTGAAACATAATTACTATACCATTGCTAACAGCACAAGCAGCTTTACTGTCAGTACTGGGCCAATCTCAAGGTGACACTCCAAATCCTTCCCACCCTCCTTCACATCTTTTGTATTTAACGTGTGTAAACCCAGAAGACGTCGTGACTTCACAAGCAAGCAAACCTGCAATTTCAGTGGATTTAATGAATACACCGAGGCTAGCACTTAGCTTCGGTGATGACACGCGCTTCCAGTGAATCTTCACTGTAATTTACACTACCATGACACCTGAATGTGGGTGTACCTGTGGCTAAGCTAAGACCACACAGCATGCAAATAAAACAAGTTTGCAACCAGCATGAGTCACATTACTCTTTTTTTTCTTTCCTTGCTTTGCTACCTGTGAATGTAAGTCACTGGAGTTTTTAATTGTAATAAAAATGCAAAACAATGTGCACTACTTGTCGCTTGAAAGTAATCCAATTACTGTATTTTCTAAGTAATTTTTTTCTGTAACCTATTAGAGCCAGTTGTAAGGAGCACTTTTGGGAAAGTAAGTGAGAACAGGCTGCTGTGTAGGTGAGGCTGCTAATTAAGTTGAAGGGGATGACTCATACAATCCACCTCTAAATGTCACTGCCTTAGCTCTGGCTTTGTGCTGGTCACCGTGGACACCGTCTGGACAGATGAATATTGCACGAAGCAAACTTGTTGTGTTGTGCTTATTTATCTTTTATGTTCGCCCTAATGAATGTTGTAAAGCGCATAATTAAAACATGTAAATGAAATGGCATTTAAAAGACTTGACAACTTTAATAAAACAAGCTTCTCCAAAGACCTTCGTGTCGAGTGGCTGCTCTCGTTTGGCATTATTTTAGGAGGCCAAATATAGCTTTGTTTGCCTTAGGACCCCTACCATCTGTGTGAGATTCTGCCACGGGCAGTCGCCATTCCTGAATCTATGTCAAACATCTCCGATATGAGAGGGGTGCAAAATGAGGAGTAGGAAGGATGAAAGGATTAAGAAGGTGAGTGAAGGATGATGGAGAGGTGGCAGAGATGAAGGGCGAGGCCACAAGGGAGGGGGGGGGGGGTGAGCAGATGTCACATGACCCCCTACTTCAAGGCAGTGCAGGAGGAGTCAGGCAGACAAAAGACCCTGTCAGCGTGTAGGTTAAAGAGGGGGATGTACACAGCAACACAGCATTGTAGCCAGATAAACCTGAGTGGCAGAGGGCAAAGATGAGGGAATGTTTTGTTTTTTTCAGGGAAAGCAGAAACTTTGAAACTTCAAGATGTCTTGTGCCTTGTATGAGAAAATCATCTACCGAAAGGGCAGCACAGAGGAGGGCGGTCAGTTCCTGACATCTACCTTCATCAAAATCACACTTCTATGTCTACAGCATGCGAGGGGAAGACGAACTATCCCCAGTGTCGAGAGAACAGTGCATGATGCAAAAGGGTGGCCAAGGTAAAACTAGAATCTAAACAAAACAGAAGAGCCCATATCTGACTCAAAACTACACTGACGTTTTGCAAGTATTTAAAAAAAAATCCAGTCCAAACAGAACCTTACTCAAGAGGCTTTTCTCTTGGTATTAGTTTTGTTTTTTCCAGCTTAAACAGCACCAGATAGACAGACTCCAACACAGATGATAATTAACAGGGGGAGAAGTTGATTCTATGTAACTGCAAGTCACTCACTTTACTGTATGTTGTAAGGTAAAGACCCTACAACATTTGAAGGAAAACCCCAACAATTAGGAGATATCCTATATTTGAGCATTTTGCAACAGTGGGAAGGAAGAACTCCCTTTTAGCAGGAAGGACAGCCATCTGCCAAAACTGGTTGGAGGGTGAAAGAGAGGGCAAAAAGGGAGAGTATCGAGAAACAAGGACACAACATGAACTATGTGAGAGAGGAGGCTTTCTCGTTCAACATCAGAGTCTGACCTCACAAATGCACTTCTGGAAGAATGGTCACTAATTCCCAGAAACACAATCCTAAACCTTGTCGCAAGTCTCCCCAAAAGAGTTTAAACTGTTATAGTTGTAAAGGGTGTCCGGGCATCTCATTAAACCCTATAGATTAGCAATGGGTTGTCACTCAAGTTAATACGAGTGTGACGGCGGATGAGCAAATACTTTTGGCAATATAGTGTAGCTAAGGGATGATTCAGGCTTACCTGATCCAACCTCAGCAAGAGGTTTTATCAAAAATAAGTTTTAAGCCTAATCATAAAAGCAGAGAATTTGTCCGTCTGGTTTCACAGGAGAGGAGCGTGATAGCTAATGGCTCTGCCTGCTGTTCTACTTTTGAAATGATACCTATTTATCCGCTGTTATTCCCATTTCCAGTGTCGCATGTAAAGACTGTTTAAAATTCTTCGTTTCTGCACTGTGTGTGCACGACAGCTATGGTACGTTTACAGAAAGAAATCGTGTTTACTGTGTGGTTAGGGTTAAATAAAGGAGGGTGCACTTACACAAACTCTGCCCGGGCGTGTCTGACCCCAAACAGGCCATAAAGCAAATATAATCATAAACTTTTCAGCAGAGTCACATACTGATAAAATGAGTGTACCAGAGAGAGGAAACGTGCCTTTGTTAAGGTAGCACTATTCACCCTCCATAATGGCCCAAGCACAGCTGTCGATCCCCGAGATCATCGTGAACCAACGCAACCCTAAAGGTGACATTCTGACTCTAAGCATTTAATGCATCTTTCTGGATCATTTGATGTCCAAGTCAGCTGCTGCATTGGAGGTCCTATCACCGAGGACTATGAAAAAGGTGCAACTCTTGTCCCTGCTTATGGACACACTGCTTACTAGGCTGGATCTAAATCTCTAAGAAATGAAGTATTTTTGAGGCGGAATAAAAATAATTTTACTGGTCTGCGTGAGTTAAAGGAGTTAGACTTACTGATGCGTGGACAGTGCACAGTCCAGAGGTGGCATCCACACTTTGACTCTTTGTGCTTTTTACAGTTGTGTGTTTATTATCTTAATGACCTGTCTCTTAGCATGCAGCTTCAGTTCCAGTGCAGTGATGGGTGAGGTGGGGAGAGCCATATCTGGGCCCTCTTGCTAATTGAGCGCAGCACCAGACCCTAAAGGTCTGCCTCACTGACGTTTTCTTAATCCATGGCTGTTTAACGCTGGCTGTGCTTGAGTAATTAAGCAGATAATCTTCAATTAAACTGAGCTCGACCCCACAAGCCCACAACCCCCAACCGAAGACAGATGGGCTTGAAGCACACGGCTCCTTTTTCCCCAGATAAATGGTCCACTTCTCAGCCATTCTGCCAGGGTGACGGCATGCTTTCTGATGTGTTTATATCACGATCATTTTTTCATGCTGCACTGACACATTTTTGGCCTTAAGAGAGATTATAGTAATCAACTTGAACTGATTTTGGTGTTTTTTTGAATGTCTAAAAAATATATATTATCTATTAGAAATTAATCAGCTTGCTCTTAATGATAGAAAGGAAAGCATAGCATCAATTCCGGCAAGTCAAATTCAGCAGTAATCCCAGCAGGTTGGCCTACCTCCGTGTCAGCCCATATCATCTTTTGGCTCATCTGATGCCCTTTTATGCATGTATGCATTTATGCACACTTGTCACACTACAATCATACTAAGGAAAACTGTGGTTGAGTGGAGACCAGATTGTGACCAAAATTACCTCAACCATGTGCAATGAACTCGCACGGGGTGGCTGTACCTCAGGAGGTAAAGCAGTTTGGTGATTTGATCCCTGGCTGCTCCAGTTTGTTGCTCTGTGATTTGTCCATTGGAGTATGGGAATGTGTGAATGTTAGATAGAAGGCCTCTATGTATACAAAAGAAGGACTTGTGTGAATGGGTAAATGAGGCAAGTTTTATAAAACACTTTGAGTGCTCAGGTAGAGTAGAAAAGGACCAGTCCATTTACTATTTACTTGGAAATGGCTGCTTCAAAGATGTGGACAGCAACTTTGGTGCAACCAGATGGAGATAAAACAGCATTAACACCCTAACCCTTTGCAGTCAGTTTGAAGTTTGGTTCAAGTTCCATGTAATCGGTGATAAAATGGTGGTTGAAATCATCAAAATTGTAAAATCTGTTGTCGTCTGCATTCACAGAAAGTCATTCCTTATATTCAGGCTCACCTGATCTTCCTTACATTCAGAGTCCAGCTGGAACCTCAAAGATCTGAAACAAATTCAGACATTTTCCACAGATATTGGCGTAGTTGTTGACGAAACTGCAAAACAACATAGGCGCCCAGCAACATTGTTTTTTTTAAGTAAGCATATAACCAGATTGCAACCAGTGGCAATCTGTTTGAGACTGATTGCAGAAAACACCACAACTGCCTCCCACCAGACAACCCTTGCAGCTGCCTGCTCATCATTACTGTTTGCTTTGTTCTGGACTGGGGTCTAGATGTTGATCTGCCCACCTCTGAGTTTTCACATCTTCACGGGATACTGTGAAATCCCAGGTCAGAGAGAGGCGAATATAAATTAACTGCTTCTTTGGAACGCAGTGGTCCTGACTGAAATGCATTTAAGCGTTTGTAAATCTCATTTTTAAAAGTGGTTAAAACACACATTTGATATTTGATCATCATTCTTGTGCTTACAACTTAGGCTCTTTTTATTTAAATGCAGAACATATTCAAAAGTCATATGACAGAAAGTATCTTGGGGTTTGACCCTGAAAGCAAATTGTGATTCTAATATTTTTAAAAAAGGTCTAATAAATACACACAATAATTTAAAAGCTTGTATCAGGGGGGGAAATCATCTTTGGTACCAATTTTCTGAGCTGGTCTGTGCCTTCGTGTGGGGATATTGAAGTTTGGATCTTTGCTGGAGCACCAATCTCACATGTAAATTAACTCATCATTTAACGAATGTTCATATCCTTTGAACCTGCTTGTGGTCTATGCCCAGTAAATAGTGAGTCACAGTTTAGCACAGCCACCAACAGAACTAAGATTGTGATAGCACTTTGTAATAATGTTTTCTAATTTTCCAAAAATAGGTATTGATGTAAAAAGATATAAAGAGTGACAACAGTGTAGCTCAGTTATGTTAATGATGCGACTGCATATTTCAGTTTTTTTGCTGAAGTTTTATAAAGAATATATGTATTTTTTCAGTGTGGATTAGTAATAAAATATGGCAAAAGCCATACAAAATACAAAACACATATATTCTTATTTCGTGGGCCTAAACAAGCATCAAAATTACCCTCATCCTGAGCATTTATTTGAGATGTCTTATGGGACCACTGTCCCATTTTACCCTCACACTAACGATCCTTACAGGCTTATTACTGCTGCTAATACTTGCACATAACCCTCTCTCCCTCTCTCTGCTCCTTCCTCTAACCACTCCTGTTTCCACAGCGATAATTAAGCCATCAAAGCGTGCAACCATGCCCATCCTCCGTCTCTAAGGTGAGAATACAGGCCCACATGTCAAGTGGAGTGCAGCCACCCGTGTGTCTCTTTAAAGGGGAAGGCACAAGGGACGGGCAGAGAGACAGAGGTGTGCATGAGTATGTGTGTCTGCGTGTGCACCGACGTGGTGTGCTTTCACCACAGCAGCTGTGATGAGCTGGTAGACAACACAGTGTGATGTAGGGCGAGTGTCTGATACCTGCTGCCATACTATGGTGTAGATCCACAGAGAGCTGTCTGCGTCCAGCGTGGCTTGTTTAGCGCTTCAAGAGGAGTTAAAGGGGGGGAAATACCGCCTGGCTGTTCAGGTGTATTTAAAGCTATTTGCCTCTTATTAGCATACATAAACCCAAAGCATTAACATATACTGTAGTTATTCTCACTCTTCTACTTTAAATGATTTTCTTTGCTTTAGCTGTGTAGCTGATGGTTAACAAAGGTTGTGAGGTGTATCTTGGACCAGTAGTTACGTTATGAACACATCAACCTGTCTCATTCCCAATTCGTCATTGGGTATCGCTTTATTCCTTCTTTCAGCATGCAAGACAGTCTTCTAAGCTAGATGGTGTAAGAGTAAGAGTCCTTCTGATGTTGTCTGTGATGCAAGACGTGTGTCACTGATGAACATGTTAAATGGTGTGGATGCAGATAGGTTATCTTTACCTTCTAGCAAAGTTCGTATGCTCTTTTCTTCAACCAAAACTGAAACAACAAATGAACATTTATTTTTCAAAAAGCAGTCTAGTCGTGAATTTATAATTCAGCTCTAATCCTGTGCCGTAAGTTTGACATACAGTACCTACTGTGATTGGCCTGTTCAGTACAGTTGAGTACTTCTGTGCATTACCAGCTACAGTTTTTGAATTTTTTAGTGAAAGAATAAAAATCATTACCTCAATATAAGGAACCGTAATCATGGAAGGAATATAAAGACCAACAAATGTTGACAAACAAACGTGGAAAAATGAAAAAGGACAAATATGTTTGCCTTTGGAATAAAAAACTAACCAGCAGCTGGCACTGCATCAAAAACACTGGGGCATGACCACACGCTAATTAACGCATAATGCATAACACACAAGATTAAATGCTGGACGTAAGACAAATAATGTTTGGAAGTCATGTGATTATGTCACCTCCCACGGCAAAAGACACTTCCTGTGTACTTTTGTCAATGTTATTATTTTTTATCTGGCAAAATGATAGTCTGGAGCAGTACCCTGTACAATGGAAAAACAAGGCAAGGGTCACTAGTGCGATCAAAACAGAGCCTGATTGAGTCTTACTCTCAAATGTCGGCAGGTCCTTAGTTGCTCGAACACTTAAGTTATTCAGTGTGCGTGGGCTGTAAAGATACATATAACATCAAATATAACATAATAAGACAGTTTAGTTTAATTGAACCTGCAGTTAATATTCTTGTTCATATCCATTTTTGGATTCGGTCAAGCTCTTAAAAGTAGACCAAAGAGGTAGCAACAGCCCTTCGAGATACTATGTTTGTTGAATAAATCAAATGAACATACTGATTTTTAGCATTAGTTAATTTGTATAAGTTAAACATATTGACTTAAAACTTTAACATTTCTTTTTCTTGAACTTCCATTGAATTTTTTTTCACATTTTAATAAATTTCTCAAAAGCACCTTGTATGACTTGTGACCTGTCCTTGCCCTCGCCTATTGTGAGGTGGAATTTATCAAAGATAAGCTGATAAAGCTGCTGATAAAAACAGTCTGCAACAATGGGCACATGCAATTATTTTTCTAAAGTGTATGTTTGAAAATTTGTCCATGAAAAACTACTCAAATGTAATGTGTCGAAAAAGATTCTTAATAAAAAAAAATCTTATACAGGAAACCATTGAACTGTTAAGTGAAAGCAGTTCTAGCATATTTTGTTAATTTACTGCTTCACTACAGGCTGTCAATATGTTGTTGCATTACTTGAGTTTATTGCCATCTTTGTATGAGTCCAAATAAAGGACACAGGAGGCCACCATAAAGGTCCGCAACAATGCAAGATTTTATTCCCAGAAAGCGGTCATACACAGTGGTCAGTGAATGCAAACTATGCAAGCAAATGACAGTAATGGCAGTCAAAGGGTAAAAAAAACAGCCCAAAAGGTCACACATTAAAAAAAACAGATTTAAAAAAATAATACGAACAAAGCAAAAAAGAAACCTAGAGCAGGCACTGAGAGACAGTCCAACACCTTAAGTACTGGGACACAGAAGATCTCAGGGTGGCAACGTAAGGGCTGAATTACAGGCAAACATCAGCCACATAGGCAAGAAGGCAGTCAGGTAGGTTTTTCAGTAGGCTTGCCAAATGTAAGAGATTCAAACCAGAGCATCATTAACATGATGGAAGTCACCAGGAATGGCTGAAACTAAAGGCTTTACCTGTTCCTAGTGGATATTTGCACAGACTCTGGAGCAGTGGTCATGCGAGGAACTGACTCTTGAGCATACGAGTCCAAGGCCAGGCACAGCACAGGAACTGAAGCAGGGAGGCAATAAGATTATGTTGATACTATGGCAGGTGAAATATTAGGCACGCCTGGAGAGCGGTGGGCCCCGGTGTTCGATCTGTATTTATAGCATGAAGATTCAGGGTCAGGGAGGGTGCTACATGGTAAATGGACTGGATCTGGAAGTAGGACAGCAAAGAGAGAATATAATCTGGCAACTGGGAAGAGCCACACATGTGATTTATGTACACACAGAAAGCTGGCTAAGGCCTAACTCTAGAGAACTGTCAGCAACCATCTAGCAACCAGTGGCTGTGGAGGAAAATTTGTCCCTGATTATTTGGCAAGTCTTATTTGCCAGTTCCTAAAGCCACAGACAGGCCTGGAGATTGGTCAGTGACCTCCTGGTAGAAACCAGTTGCTAGAGAAACTGTAAGTGGAACTGCAAAAAGTGAAATGCAAACCTGAAACATAAACTGATTGTCTTCAAAGTTAACCTCCTTAGACCTGGTGTCCACATATGTGGACATCACATTTTGGGTTATTTAGACCGAAATACTCAATTTTGCTCTACAAGGGCCTGATATCTACTTACGAGGACATTATACTGCTACTGTTCTATTGAAATTTTAAATGAATATCCTCATATGTGGCTCTCATTTTTCTTGGAAACAAAAATCAGGTAAAAAAAAAAAAAATCAGGTAATTCTTTGTTTTTACATTCATTGGGTTCCAATATGTCCAAATATCATTTTTAAGAGAAATTTAAAATGCATGCCATGAAAGAGTCTTTAAAAGGTTAAAGTCGTGCCTTTTGGAACAGGTCGTTTGCAGTAAGCACAACTTTTATTTTGAATGCAAATATTTTCTTTTTCCACTTTTTAAAATTTCACTACAGCTCAGAGAGTAAATGACAAGTGTTTGCAAACAAATCAGCTTCTTCCACACAAACTGCAGATGACCCAGACAGAGATGGGTCTTATGGGACAGTGGTCCCATAAGACCCATCTCTGTCTCAGGATGTGGGTAATTTTTGCTTATTTAATAATAAATGCTTATTTAGGCTCACTAAATAAGAATATATGTGTTTTGTATTTTGTTACGGCTTTTGCTAAATTTTATTACTAATCCACACTGAAAATATACCCACCCAGTTTTGGGGTTTTTGGTGCACCACCCTCCTTGCAACCACTGGCAACAAACAGGAACCTCCAGCAACCCCTCCCCAACCGGTTGGAGAACATGCATTTTTGCAAGTGAAGTTACCAAGAAGTCTAATAAGCCTTGGTGACCATAATAAATGGTATAAATAAGCTGCTCCCTTATTCATAGGGGGTCACAGGAGCTGTTTGGTCAACATGTTTGATTTAGCAGATTTTTATATCAGATGTCTGTCCTGACACAAAAGGATTCATGTTTCCACCCTGGGATCAAAATGGAAAACATTTGCTTGTTAGGCAAATGTGCAAACAACTATGCAACAAAACCACTAGCCTATATGCTTACCTGGCTTATGTGCGAATGAAGTGGTTCTGCTGCTTCCACTAATGGCCAAAAGGTTTATTGATTAGCATCCATAGTTAGATTGAAGGAGTAGTGTTGTGTTTTTGTCAGTGGAATGTGATCACAATCTGACAAAAGTAATTACTCGTGTGTTTGGTTGCTTTTTATTCTTTTAAAATACATTGTTGTGTTATGTCACTGACTTGAGTGCTGGCTCCTTTACATTTTTTGCTTGTTTGTTTGTTTGTTTTTTGTGGCTTCACTGAAGCAGGTGCACAGGTGCAGATGTATAACTCAGTACTGTGGGAACAGACCTAGAAACTCACTTTGGCATATTGCCAGGTTGATAAATTTCATCCCTTTGCAGCTGCAACAAAACATCAAAGGGGACAAAACTCTCATCCAGTCAACTACAAGCTGGACACAAGAGACAGACGTGGCACGGACACTGACCCGAGCAGACTAGGGTGTAATGTCTAAACCAAGTGTGAGCGTATTTACGGTAATAGTACAGTTTTGTGGTATTGCCTTAAGCTCACAATTTGTTTGATTAAACGTATTTTATTATCCACACAAATTCACAATCTAATGATATACAAATGCAGAAAACTTATTTCTTCTATGAGCAAGTTGTTGTACAGTTGTTTCAGGACTAGATATGAATCAATGGTAATTTATAATACATCCAGTGATTTAGGACATAATTCTCCTGTAATTAAGTAATTTTATTTACCTACAAATACACACACTAGAAAACTTCATGTACTAATCACGCTGTAAGCATATTTTAGTTGTGTAAAAGTGGTGTTAAGTAGCACATAAATTCTGGGTATTTACAGGAAAGGAAAATTATACTCCAAGTATGTTTTTTTGGTGCTGCATAATCTGTTGAAAATTTTGCAGAAGAACAATATCTCTTACTGTGTAAGTAAGCTGTACTTTTCAGGGTGCAGATGGTATTAGGTAGTGGCTTATCCTTAGCTAACTTCCAGGTATTTTACAGGAACTGCTCTCCTGTGCACACCTTTTAAATTTTCTATTTGAACAGAGATTGTGAAAGAAAGAAAGTTAGACTTGGCTCCATCACTAAAAGGTCACCTAGGTCTGCAAACAGACCCTATCACATTTATACTGGTAAAATAAAAGGACAATTGAATGATCGAACATCTGCCATGCACATCAACATAATGAATATTAAATATGTAGAAAGGCTAGATTAATCCACTCCTGGAGCGCCTGGAGAAGTACAGCGTGTTTATGATGTAAGATGGGGAAATATTGTTTGTTTTTCTACAAAATTACCTGGAAATTGCACACTAATTGAAATTATTATTTCATTAAATTTACTTAAAGTTTAATTATTTCTTTGTTTCCTGTAAAATCTAGAGTTGTTAACCCCTTGTTTTAGTGTACCTACCTTTAAATATTTGTAAGTGAAGTATTTAAAATTAAATTTAATTCATTACCCCCTTTAGTCACTGGTTGTATTATTAAGTGTTAAACAAATTACTGGTATAGCATAAGTATTAGTATTAGTATAAACCTAAACTAGCATGTACATCTTTGCATCTGCTGTCTACACATTTATGAAAGGTGTCATTCGTCATGATAATGTCGAGGTCCAGCAACACTGCACATAGGAGGCAATGAAAAAAGTCAATTCAGGTCAAATCCCATAATCCCTATGTAAAACCTTGCACACACACACACACACACACACACACACACACAGGGTGGATTGCAGTGGACTGTTGTTCTTTAGCAGCTAGTTGCGTTCCCTCGTGTTGCTGACAGCTCCTAATGGCGGTGGGAGACCTTGCGTAATTAGGAAACCGTACGCCTGCCACGACGCCTGTCTTATAGAAGCCAGTTCCCCCTGATGTTTTCCTACACCACCACAAATCTACCGGCCCCACCACCCACACACAACCACACACCAGCACACATCATCAGTCCTCCACCTCTTTTCTCCTCACTGCCCCCTGAATGGCTGCCGTCTGCTCTTCCTGGCGCAGTGCCCCCGATGGCAGCGTGCGCGCGGTGTAGCCCTGTGTACCAGTACCTGAGGGAGGTAATTATAGAGATAAGTAGCGTGAGGGGGGGCTTTGTGAAAGAGAGACGTCATGACCACATTGTGTGTCTGGATCTCCCAAACTTGACCATGGCCCATCAGAGGCTTCTTTACGTAAGCAAGGGGAGATTTGTTGTTGTTGTTGTTGTTATTTTTTGTATTTTCATCATTTTATTTTGCATCCCTACCCCACCCCAATCTCTTTTGTCTGTCTTTCTTCATATGTCTCATTCCTTCGTTGTATTTGTCCTCTTAATTTGAACCATTCACTGCATTTTAAGTGCTCCTGCATTTCAATAACCTGACTCATTAAAAAAAAGAGAGTTTAATAAAACCGGTCGGTCATGTGGCTTCAGCGGGATTAGGTAACGACTAAGGTTAGACCAGTAATCATTCTAATTTTATGGGTGCTCACATCCAGGGTGGTGGGCTTGTGTTGGTGAATCACTGAAACAACATGCATGTCTGCATCAACACACCAACAAAAGAAAGCCAGCACCCTGAGAACACAGAAAAGCACAAATGATGTTAACAGCGGGCTGCAGCCTTTAAAAATCTATGGCTGTGTCGTCATTTGTCCCTGGATTAATTGAACAAATATACATGATAAATATTTGAAAAATTAATCTCATCGGCGTGATTAATTCCTCACTACGGGGGCTGATGATGTGCTGATAACAGAGCAGGTATGTGTTCTTTGGTCACCGGCCAGTGGTCCTGGAGGAGAGAAATATAACCTTTGTCTCAGGGACGGCAGATATACGAGGCAGGCGAGCGCCAAGGATTATACACCGGGGACCTCGGCAGGAGATTGTGGGGGGGGGGGGGGGGGGGAGAGCCTGTGACCGTAGAATAATTTCAGCCTCTCTCCCTCCCTCGAGACCACACGCTGTCTGAGCCAACCACCACCACCACCCTCCCCCGCCTCTCCCACCAATCCCATAACTGCCTGCCGATGCCGGATGTCTCTTCTTCTCCTCCTCAATGTAGTGGGGAGAGAGAGAGAGGCAGGGAGATGGAGGTCGGGGTGGCGGTGGGGGTGGGAAGCACTGTAGGTGGTGGAGGGAAGAGAGACAGAAACTAGAGTCAGGTTCATGCGCCTCTGCCGCTAAGTGCTGCAGCAAATCATCCCCACATTAGGAATATGGGCAATTAGCACTGTGGCACATCCCTCCAGACACCCTTGCGCCTAAACACACGTGCACACACACACACACATAGACACGCACAGGCGCACATGTACTAACAAAAATGATTCTCCACATCAGCATTCGAATGGATGGAAGGGAGAAAAAAAATCTATACACAGATATTTATGCAAGAAAGAGTGTGCGGCCAGTTGTAGAGATCATTTCTGTTTGTCGTGTAGTTTTATATATAATGTGAAAGCAGAAATCATCAGCGCACGTTGATATTTTACAACAATTATCATAAAATAACAGCTATTGTTAAAAAAAAAAAAACAAGAAAAAGAAAGTTCAAATCTCTGCCAGCATGTGTTTGACCTCTGAAAAGATTTATTAATTAATAAATCCCCTAAACAATAAATCCATCTTCAGCATTCAAGTGCAGGAAAGAGGATGCAAGGCGGGAGTTGCCGTTCCACCTTAAGAAAGGTACCTTAAAAGATTATCTCGGTTATTTCACCGCCACTGAGCCGGCACTAATAGTCCAAGGCAGATATTGAAGAGCAGCGCAGGGCCGCAGAGATCTATTAGAAATTCCCATCTACGCGCCTCATACATATTGATTTCTGACACCAAGCAGCAATGAAAGGCCCAGGGGAATAATATATTTAGCAGGGTTTGCAGCGAGGAGGTCACAGAGTGCATAAAGATTAGCTGCACAGACCCCTGACAGGACGATGTGTGAGCCCAAATTGTAGACAGGCAGCCACAAAGTCATGCACACACCCTGTTGTGCATACATACACAAACAGACATATACACATATACATATATATATATATATATATATATACATACATACATACATATATATATATATAGATATATATAGATATATACATATATATATATATATATATATATATAGATATATAGATATAGATATAGATATATATACGTGTGTGTGTGTATGTATGTATGTATGTATGTATGTATGTATGTATGTATGTCTGTGTGTGTGTGTGTGTGTGTGTGTGTGTGTGTGTGTGTGTGTGTGTGTGTGTGTGTGTGTGTGTGCATACATATACTGTATCTGCTCACATTTTCCAAATGGAAAATAGGAGTTGCCCTGCTTTTCACGTTTATCCTTCACTGGATTTTTTTTTTTTTGAAAAAGGATAACATGTGCTTGGAGTCAAATCTCAAAAGCGTAAAATGTTGGAGTTTTTTCTTAAAAAGACACCTTTAGTCTGTTTGTGAGGAAGAACTCGCTGTTAATTGATTCAGCCAATATTCAACACCTTCTTCAGTTTTATGCTTCTTATGAACAACAAGCGCTTCCAGCGAAGCCTGTTCACTCCTGTGGCTGCTGAAATGCATGCAGCGGGGTTAGTCGAGGGCAGAGCATGCATATAGAGGGGTGGACACAAACACAGAAGCACCTGCATAGGCTGATGTCACCAAATACCTGCAAAGTATACATTACTGTTTTGAGGGTTTTAAAGAAAAAAGAAAAAAAAAGAAGAAGAAGAGACCAAAGGGGATTAAAAATCTTGTTTCAGCTGAATTGCTAGTTTGCACCTGTGATTGTTGTAGTTTGTTTATTTCTCCGTAAGCACATAGGACTGTTCGCTTCCTGTGTGGACGTTTTCATGTGACATTTTGTTGCTGCACTCCAAGAGTTTCACAATCCCTTGAACCCTAACAATTTTCTCATGTTTTTTAAAAACAAAGCTGCGTAACAGAGACGTTGAGAGTAAACACACACAAAAAATTTAATCTTAAACTGCGAATCTTTAGCTGTAGTTTGCATTTATATTTGTGTGCTGCTGTGGTTGCATAGCTGATTCTCTTGGACTTGGAACAAATAAATGTTGAACAATATTTGCTTTTACTGAAATGCCGGAAAATGAGAAGTCTTCAGGAACAGCTGTGTCCAAACAAGGACTGTCACTGCTAAAATGAGCAAACTGCATATTGTACGTCTGCAATGGCAGAATACTGGATATTGCATTGGTTAGCTATAATTACAACCTATTTCATTGTGTTTCAGAGATGCATTACACTTGTGCTAACCAGTATAACTGTGTTTACATGGCATACAGCTACCAGTAGCAACTGTTGACTGGATCTTTGCAATGTGGAGTTAAATTCCTTGGAAAGCGTACACCCGGCTACAGCATAGGTTAAGCTTGAATTAAATTTAAAATATTTTAAATTGAATTTTACTTAGATGAGTCATGGTTCCAATTAAGCTTTAACCACAAATAGTCGCAATTATCGCAGAACAAAGAAATAGCTATCAGCAGTGAAGCCCTTGGAGAGCGTTGTCAGTTTAGTTTTCTACAATTACAATTACTTTCTTGTTAAAAGCCCATTTAAACATCACAGAGCCACAGAAACTGTCTCATAACTCAGAATAGAAAACTCCTGAGAAATGTACAACTCCTGTGCAGTGGGCTAGTTATTGGGCAGTCTAAACGTACTGACCTGAAGACAGACTCGCAGAGATGATTGCTGTGTGTCTTTTATGTGCCCTGCAATTACCACTTAGCTCAGCCTGTTACCTTTTCAGCAAAAACAAATATAACAGGCCCAAAACAAAAGTGACGTCACATCTATTTTGGCTCTCATGTGGCCTGGTCCTGCACTTTTCTCATTCAGGTGATGCTCCATTTGACTCAGTTCTTTCCGTTTTAATCATATATCAGTACAGAAGCAAATATTAGAATAGTTTGAAAAGAGTTTTTCCCGTTCTGTACCAGAGCTGTTGTGGTGGTTTTGGCTGAATGGTGACACCTATCATATAGGAAAACACTGCAGATCTGTGGCCACTGTTTGACTGCAAAGCGATCAATGCGGGGCCCTAAAGGGGCCCTTAGTGAGGTAAAGTTGATCATGCTTCTTGTCAGCAAAGCCAGTTAGAATCTGTTGAAAATATTACTTAAACTCAGGGATCACAACTGAGCCATTGCATTATTGGATGGAATCCATAAAGCAATGGATAATCAGACAAGTCAGCGCGGGTAAAGCAAACTGAAGGGTGTCGCACATGAGCCTGCGCATCGACAGCTTTTTCCCCTACTATCTCCTCCTTCCTCTAGCATGTAGTGGTCCCGGTTGGAATCTGGCATCATTGGAGTAGGGGTGGTGGTGGTGGTGTGCTGGGTGACTGGAGTGATTCTGTGATGAGCTTGTCCAGGTGAAAGGGTAATTGCTTCAAAGGGGTTCTGACCGCAGAGAGCGAGGCTGCGACCAGCGAGAGGGAGGGCTCGACCCCGCCGCGAGAGCACTTAACACCGCCTCCCCATGCATTCATCTTCCACACCCCTCCCTGCTCTCACCTAGCTTCTAGCTCCTGCATGCCCAATGCCATTGCCATTACTGCCTTTTCTTTCTTTTTTTTCAATCCTACTCTCCCCTCCTCCTTCCACCCTTCCATCAAAGTACCACTCAGCAGCCTCTTCAGAAATTACAATCGCTCAGGGTTTAGGCAATTTGACCAACTGCAGGGCCTGCATGTAAGGACAGGGAAAAGGGGGGGAGGGGGGTGTTAGGACTGCAGGATGAGCCTTTGGGGGCAGGGTGGTGGTGGGGATTGGAGTAAAATTACCAATTCAGTGGCTGAAGCACTGCAGTCGTAAAACCATGGACACTAAATGAGGAAAGCAAAAAAAAGAAAAAAGTACCAGAGAGGGTCTCATATCCAAGAGAGCTAACGGCCTCAAGTTTCATTTGACAGCTGCCTGAACCAAAATGTAAATTTCTGTCAAAACCACTCATTGTTTTGGTAAAACATAGAGATTAGTGAGAATAATGTTCTTTAAGCATCTCATTCATCTTGCAATCACAGAGAGTTGAAGGATTGTTGTAGAATTTTTATGGGGAAGCGAGTAGGCAGAGGGGGGTGGAAAAAAACTATGATTTCCTGGATGATGACACTTGATCATTTCAGGAAGAAATGCAAAACAAAGTCAGAGCTGATTTCATATACTTGCACTGCGCTGCCAAAGAGTTTAAATTCAACCCCCAAAAATTTACAATTAAAATTGAGATCGATACAGAGAAGGAAAAATTAGGGTGCGACAGAAGAAAACAAAAAAAAACAAAACAAAACAGGAAAGTCTTTGAATTCTAAGATGAATGTTGATTTTACAGCGAGAAAAACACAAGATCCAATTCCGCACAGAGAGACGTAATATACTGTAGCATGGGTCATAAATGCCTTGGGGAAAACCCGTCCCCTGTGCCATTCGAAACACTAGCGGAGGTATTCAGCGAGCACCGATTGCTCTAAGGAAAATGCCTGATTTCCCACTCCATCATAGGTTGAATGGTAGGCTTTGGGATGACAGTCCATTTCAGAGTTTTCCATCTCACTTTGGTATAAGACAAGAAAAGAAAAATGCTTGAATCACATGTGAAAAACGCCATCCAACTATACTCATTTCTGCTGATCACTAAGGGGAGGAGATATTCCTGCAACTCATGGAAGATTTAATGCTTTTACACGGATGCATACTGCGAATAATATACCTCAAAATGAGCTACAGACCCGGAGTCGGTCTAAAAGCGCAGAGCGAAAAACCAAATACGTTTCTGTCACTCGTCATTATCTGTCAGAGCAAAGTGTGACTGCCTGTTGACAAGCCTCGCAGTTGGGATGATGTGGAAAAACAAGCATGAACTAATTCTAATGCAAAGCCGTGAATCTGATGAATCGCAATCATTCTGCGCGCTGTGATGAATGGCGACGACGCTAACTAAGACCATTCATCAGCTCACCATCACTTATCCTAAGGTGGCTTAATGCTTCATCCACTCAGACCTCACAGCGAGCGGCCAGCCATCCCTCATCACACCACGATTGGAAGAGCTTTGCACACATTTCAATCTCGTCTTGTCATCTCTGCCTCGGGCACCGAGAGCCACCCTCAAAATCATCATTTTTTATCAGCTCCAGTAAACCTTGAGACCCTGGACAGCATTGAAGATGCAGATTTTTAAGGAGTGGAGAAAAATAAGAAATCAGTGAGCCCAGTCTGTTTGTTTATGTCTGTGTGGGGGGTGAGGTTTTTTGGTGGGGGAGTGGGAGGTGGGAGCGTTGATGAGGACGGCCAAGACGGGACTGAAGGGGGGGTAGGTGCAGTGACAGGAAGTCTTTCAGCATAATGGTTACAGTAAATTAGCATTCGAGCTGCGCCGCGTGTTTAGCACTTTGCGATTGGGTTCAGCAGAGGCCTTGCCCAGACTGTCCCTGGGGGAACTGTCAGCAGCAGTACAGCGGCACAATGGGCGTTACCGGGCTGTCAAAATTAGATAATAAAGCACCGCAGCGCTGGCGGATAAATGCGTGTGAGAGGGCATCCATCTTGCAAGCGTGTTGCTGAAGAGGATGCTGCTAAATGACAGTGAGGGCTCTGTGTGTGTGTGTGCAGAAATCTGTGAGATGACTGTGGGGAACGGTTGGGAAACAAACTTTTCTTTTCAGTGCTGCTTTACCCCCAGAAAAAAATCTAATATAAGGAATTATGATTTGAGGGTTTATGAAGACGAGGAGAAAAACGTTGAAAGGGGACTACCGAAGAGGTGGAAGAGAAGGAAAAGACATGGAAGTGTGACATAAAGAGGGAGACTGAGGAAGGAAATTAAATGTCGGCCGGGCACTTAACCTTTCCCTAATAATGTGTGGCCTGCTGAACCAGCAGAGCCCCTGATGTTTTATCAATACTCCTAATTAATGTGCAGCTGCCATACTTTTGACGCAATATGGCTGAGTAATGCAATCGATAATGCCATATTCGCATTCTATAACTCTCTCCCTTCAAAATGAGCATGAACTTTACCATTTAAGCAGCGATGGTAAGGCATACGCCTGTATTCTTGTTATTGTTAATAAATGGCAGGTTGGGTGACATGACTGTGTAGCTAGTGTGACTCACCAATCGGGCTATGGCGTTATGGGGAATTTGACTTTTTCAGGCGGTCGTGTTTAAAGAAATTCAAATTGGCATGTCATAATGAAAAATACGTTTGAAAAGATCTGAATGCAGTACATGTAGAGGGGGCACTTCTAAAACAGGAACTTGACCAAGCATCCTACATCACTGATCAACCTTTCAGTGCTTTTCACACCACAACATTAAATCGGTGGCTGAAAAATTGCTCTCTTTAAATTCAAATACCTTCAACAGCCAGATGTTTTGGGGTTCTTTTAAAACTCCATCACTCTTATGTCTTCTTGGCAAATGTGCTGAATGGACCTCTACAACAGTTTAACTGAGTGGTGTTACAGGAGCTGAAGTTACTGACAGCCAGAGATGGGCAGTAACGCGTTACTTGTAATACGTTACTGTAATCTGATTACTTTTTAAAGTAAGGGATTACTATTGCAAAAACGGTAATTAGATTACCGTTACTTTCCTGTAGGAACGCTGCGTTACTGCGTTACTAAAACCGTGATTTTTTTTGCGAGAATGTCTCATGACAGTGACATAAGCGAGTGCAACGTTCGTGGCAACAGCTGTGTGCAGATCAACAATGGATAATATATCGAGTGCGGGAGAGAGTATGAGCATGCAGCGTTTAAAGCGTGGAAGTACTGACCTTACTTTGAGTTTGATTCCATGAAAAGTGACAAAAACATCAGTGTCCGTTGTGCGTGGGAAGAAAACTTCTTTTTACAGCGAAAAAACCCCCTAAACTTCCAAGAAAGCATCGAGTGCACAACGACATAATGGGAAACTCACAGAGAAACTCGCAGATTCTTCCACTGACCGCTGCGCCACACCTGCACCAGCGCACACCTCCGCCTACCCCACTCCTGTTATACAGGTGAAAATAGAGCAACAGGACCGCCGAGTCTTTGACTTTTTTATTTTCTGCTGTGTTTTACTTGCATCTATTTGAAAGACTGAGTGTAAACACAAAAAATATTTTCTTTTATGTGCTGGAATGTGCAGAAAATAGGTTTAAATGTTAAACTAATTTCTTCAAGTCAGAGAATGTTGCATATAATTAAATTTTTACTTGATGCATAAAGTTAAAAGATTAAAACTAATAAAACAAGTTTTAAAAAGAGACTTTTCCATTTGATTACATTTTGTATGATGGATTATGCAGAAAAAGTAGAATTGGGCTGAAAGATCTATCACTTTATTACCTATTCAGGTTGTAAATCGTGTTTTTAAAAAGTAACTAAGTAATTAATTACTTTTGAAAATAAGTAATCAGTAAAGTAACGGGATTACTTTTTTCAAGTAACTTGACCAACACTGCTGACAGCACAGGCAGATGTCGGTGACAGGAGAAGAGCATTTTACTTCCTGCAGAATGGAAGTTTCTCCCTTCACTCAGAATTTAAGTTCATTTTTTTCCACACATATATCTCACAACAGGGTGTGTGTTGTTTCCAAGATTTTATTTTGTATTCACATGGGGTGGCACAGCAAGGAGGGTCCACAGGAAATCAGAATATTTGTGTCAAACTGGTGTAAAAAATCACAAATTTCTTACGCAGCAGTCGACTCTTACTGTAGATTTCTTATGAGAAAATTGGAACTGACAAAGAATTTAAATAAAATTTTGTCTTCAGTAGTTGGGTACAAGGTCGTTAGGCATTTTACTTAAGTAAAAGTTATAATCCTACTTAAGTAGCTTAATAGTGCGCAGATTGTACAATCAATATATTTATTTAAAATACTTTTCAGAATTATATTCCTCTGCTTATCCTTATCAAGGTCGCAGAGGCAAGCTACCATAGGGCGAGAGGCATCGTACAACCTGGGCGCAGGTATAACGCAGAGAGACAGACAAACATTCACACTCATATTCAAACCCGTGGCCATTTAGATTCAACAATTAACTTAACCTCGCACTGTTGCCTCACAGCAAAAAGGTCCTGCGTCCAACTCCACCACCTGCCCTCGGCCTTCCTGTGTGGCGTTCGCCCCGTGTCTGCGTGCGTTCTCGCCGGATACTGCGGTCATCAAATCTTAATATTAGACCAAAGCTATGTGAAAAAGTAATTGTCCTCTAAACCTCATAACTGCTTGTGCCACCCTTGACAGCAACAACTGCTATCAAGTATTTCTGATAACTGACAATGAGTCGTTTACGTCTCAGTGGAGGAAGTTTGGCCCATCTTTGCATTTTGTTTTTTAATTGTGTGTGTTTCTGATGGCCGGATATTCTACTTCAGGTTTTGCTGGTAGAGAGCAGAATTCATGGATCCATCAATTACAGGAAGATGTCTGAAGCAGCAAAGTAGCCCCAAACCATCATGCTACCACCACCATGTTTGACTGTTGGCTGATGTTCGTTTTATGCTGTGTTAGTTTTATGTAACAGGATTCAGGCCTTTCAAAAAGTTAAACTTCAGCCTCATCGGTCACAGAATATTCTCCTGAAAGTCTCCGGGAACATCAGGATGTTTTTTAGCAAATGTGAGACGAGCCTTTCTGCTCTTTTTGGTCAGCAGTGGTTTTCGCCTTGAACTCTCCCATGGACACCTTTTCTCTCTTTCTTATTGTTGAAACATGACTGCCTGCAGTTCTTTGGGTGTTGTTCTTTATTCTTCTGTGACCTCTGGGGTGAGTCGTGGAAGTTCTTGGAGTAATTTTGGTAGGCCAACCACTCCTGGGAAGGTTCCAAGGTATTCCAAGTTTTCTTGGGTGGGATTGGTTATGTTTTCAAATACAGCCAGGTAGGTAGGTAAGGTGCATAATATTGACCATTAGAGCTGGGCGATATGAGATTTTTTCATATCACGATATGTTTTTTTCATTTCAGGCGATAACGATATCTATCACGATATAAGCCAAATAACTATATTTGTAAGATTTAAATGTGCCGTTGCTCACAAGTAAAATGTGAAATAATCAGCAGCTTGTTTTTAAATATTTATTTCCCATAATAAGTTCAACAGGGTAGATGTACTTAAGGAACATGAGACTTTTTCAGATAAATAAAGGCAAATATTGCAAACTACACAAAAGGCAGCCGCTAAAGCGTTTAAGTTTCAAAATAGAACAAACGAAACAGACTAAATTGTCAATTCCACTTAGAAATAAAGTATTAATTCTAAAAATAAATCTTAGTTTGTTTTACAGAAGAACAGACAAAACTGACTAACTTTTGTCAATATCAAGTAAACTGAGAACTAAAAGGAAATTCTCAATCTCTCCTTGTTGTATAGCTTAGCTTTTCAAACAGTTTTAACAGTTACTTTAGTCTGACAAAAGCCGAATGACGAATTAGCGCTTCCAGTCAGAGACTGAGGCTACGTCCACACGTACACGGGTATTTTTGAAAACGGAGATTTTCCGTTTTCGTTTTAAAAAATAATCCCGTCCACACATAAAGGGAGAAATGAAAGAAAACACTGCTATGAACATGCCAAAGCAGCAGGTGGCGCTAGATTCCTAACCGTGCAGAAATGTTGGCCAAGCCTCGGTGGGAAAAAGTAAACAAAGCTGGGGCATAGAAGCAGAACCGAGTCGTATGTGTGGAGGGACAGTAACTGTGTGTATATGTAAGCATTTAAACACTGCAGAGAGTAGAATTAACAGTATTGTAGAAATTCATTTCACCGAAACAATAACGTGGCGCACAGTGTGACGCATGCACCAGTTTATTGTATTTCCAGACTTGCTTTCGGCACAATTTACAGTGCACGCTACTCTGTTTTTTGTCAGACTTGAAATAGCCGAAATACCTTCACACTACGGAACTTCTATGGCTCTTCCGTTTGACAATCTCTCCGGCATTGGAACCATCATCTGTTTTCTCTTCGGTCACGCTCGGTTGATTTTTCTAGTCGGCACACTCATTTCCTCCATTATGCGCTGGCTCCATTACCCGCTGGCTGCTTCCCAAACAAACACACGTGCGGCTTGGCACTTGTGCTGTACGTAACAAGTCACGCGACGTGACGCTGCGGCTGTGATTGGTTCGGCTCTGCGCTACTGAATTTGGATCGGCTGACCTTTTTTTTTTTTTTTTTTTTTAAGAGGACAAGAGCGGCGAGGTCTATCGCGATAGCGTAATTTCTCTATCGAGTAAAAGTTATATCGCGATACATATCGTTATCGTTCTATCGCCCAGCTCTATTGACCATATTACCATATTTACCTGTGGATGTTTGTGCTGTGTGTGAATATTCAGGATCAGTTTTGTTTATTAATGACAAGTCACCATTAACAACGTCTTTAAGCAGTGCATTTCAGTGTGATGTATATTTCTGCCAGATGCAGGTATTTTGTCTGGAGAAACCAGAAACCGTTGTGTTTTAACCTGAACTATCTTAATAGTTATCTGAACCCAACCCAGTGCTTTTTAGTCCCTAAACGTAACCAAGTCACAATATTTATTTCTTATTCATACACAAGAATCAGTACTTATAACAGTGGACTGATGAAACATATGTATAAATAACATACAGAGCTAAAAAATTAGCCTAATCTGTGAATTTAACAGTAAGCAAAAAATATAATGTTACTATATTCATCAAATATGAAAAATATTCTTTAAATAGGAAAGTGGTGACTTTTAAACGTCTTGAATACAGTTTAGAAGCAGAAAGACTCAGTTTCATGTTATCTTTTTGTATTTAGACCTTATATCCCGATCAATGCTTTAGCAAAGTAGGCTTGAGCTATTTGTTCAAATGTACAGCAGGGCGAGTGCTCGTCCTCAGATTTCATTCTCCGCATAAATAGTACCTGTCTTTATAGTGCTGCACATGTATCTCGCAAAGAGAGACACTTTACAAATAGAGATATCTTTCATTTAATCATCCGTCGTTCATTCTCCTTGGTGTACATTGTGCTTGCCATTGTGAGCAGCACTGCTGCTTCTTGATTAATGGCTTTTTCAGAGAGGTGCTGCTAATGGCTCTTTAATTGCTTCGACTTCCTCTCTGAGCTTCCAGGATTTCTACTCCTGTTCCTTACACTGCAGGAAAGAGACAGTTTATACGGCGTGAGGGGAAAATAGTTTCCTACGACGCTCCTCCCTGCAAGGCGCTCTTATGTTATAATAACTTGTGAAGAGGCTCACCGTGGAAAAAGTATAGCAACGGTTTCTGAAGGTGCATACTATGTTGGAGAGTTTGTGGTTACCCTGAAGAGACTTGTGTCTTTTATATATGCTTTTATACTTTGTTTTTGTTTTTTAACGTGAACGTTCTTGTAAATCTGAAACACACAAATCTTTACACCTTGTTCAGAGAAGAAGAATATGTGGTTTTAGTTGCCCAAAAAACGGTTCACAAACTGATGTTTTCACCAAGAAGGCCTAAAAACAATAAAATGCATTGGCACGTTTTCCCACCCACACAGAAACACAGTGAAGTGATTTTGTGAAAGTCGGCATCTAGCCGGTAAGAAGCCCGTATCTCTGCCTGTGTTTAGAAGGGGAATATGCAACAGGCCCTTTGTTGTGGTTTTCACAGCCAGGTTTATCTTATCTGGAGGTCCGTAACTGTCATAAAGCAGAGAGCACGGAGAAGCATGGCAGGTCATCTATCACCCGTGCACACGCTCGAAGCTACCGCCACTATAGACATAAATGCATCAGTAGAATCAAATGTTACATGCGGGCTGGTGACAAATTAAAGGAAAACCAGAACACTTGAACCTGCAGTGAGGGGATCTCATGGTTTTCTTATTTTGTTGGTATGATTTGGGTCCACTTGTCCCATTAGAAGGAGAGGTCACTGTATATACATTTTCTTTATTCTTTGATATCCTGATGGGATACCAATGATTCAGTGTGCTACACTGGAAAAATGTAAGATCTATCTTACTTTACTGCGAGGCTTACTGTAAGGTAGTGTGCACGGGGCGTCATATTAATATGCATTACTGCATGTATTATAAATGTTAAGAGCGATATTTGAAACATTCAAACACATAGGCTACAGTGCATGCATGATAATGAGGATTTGTTATTTTTATAAACTTACTTTCATTTTCAAATTTGACTGTGAGACGTTTCATAGACTACTGAGTGATACTTTTACTAACATCTTCATACAATACAAACGCAATGAAATTCAGAGCAACACTTTACTACTTGTTAAAAAGGATATAAATAATATATATATATATATATATATATATATATATATATATATATATATATATATATATATATATATGTACACATGTATATATATATATACCATAAATAAAGGGAAAAATAAATCAAGCTAAACAAAACTAAATGTGCACACCATCCCTGCGTCTATGATTTTGCACTGTTCCCATCAGGAATAATTAAAAACAATTTAAAGTGTTTAATTCTTTAGTAGCCGTGGGGCAGAAACTGTTCTTTAGTCAGTTTCTCCTCTATTTTTCTTTTTTCTTTTTTTGACTTGTATGGCAGTAATTCAAACAGATTATAATTTGTACATGACGAGTCACTGAAATTTTGGGGAGTTTTTGGACCAGGACTACGATGACACAGTAGCTCATTATGACTGATCATAATCCACTGGTTATTGTCATGCATGAAGTACAGGTAGGAAGGGGTGTGTATTGTTGTCATCAGTTGGCGGTGTTGCACAAACTAATAACCAGTGTTGGGAAGGTTACTTTTAAAATGTATTCCATTACAGAATACAGAATACATGCCCCAAAATGTATTCTGTAACGTATTCCGTTACGTTACTCAATGACAGTAACGTATCCTGAATACTTTGGATTACTTAATATATTATCATGCTTTTTACAACAACGTGAATGTACTATTGCTGTGTGATTTATTACTATTACTGAAGGTCCGCGACTCCGAACTGTAGTAAAGGGACCTCTGGCTAATAAGTCGGGGTCCCTGTCGGCTCGTAGCCGAAAACTAGCTTTACTTTGTTGTGTGGGTCAATTTTTCTTGCGAGAGACAGAGAGAGGCGTTGAAAGGCTGCTCCAACGGAACTTATTGTTTTCGGAGGAAAACACGAACACGGTGTACAGTCGAGTCTTAATAGCTTACTTACAACTGGGCTCGTCAGGCACTCTTCTTGGCTGCAGTGGTTATTATTATATTTACATGCTTCCAGCTCCCGTTTTTCCTCGACGACAACTCGTACCTTTCCACTCGCCTTTTTCTCCCTCCTCGCGCTCACAGACCCATAACGTGTATGGCAGTCCATTCTCCCTGCAACACGGACTATACTGCCCATGATGCAACATTCTTTAGAGCTATGCTTGTAGCATTCTGCCTGTTAGCTTAGCACAACAACAACAACAAAAAGGCGCTCTCTCACCAGTCAGGAAACACACAGTCGCAGAGAGAGAGAGAGAGCGTCGCCCTGTAACCATGGCAACCGTAACGATGCCGCCTGGAACAACAGAACGTAGCTGTCAAACAAAACCCAAACAGTCCTGACCCGCGACAATATGAAACAGGAAAGTACCGCAGTGTAATCCATTAATTTCAACAAAGTAACTGTATTCTGAATACCACCTTTTTAAACGGTAACTGTAACGGAATACAGTTACTCATATTCTGTATTTTAAATACGTAACGGCGGTACATGTATTCCGTTACTCCCCAACACTGCTAATAACAGTAAAAACCAATTACAAGTCATGAAGGCTCACAAACTGTCACGTGTAGCACAAACTGATCTCAGTTGCTCTAGCTCAGGGGTGTCAAACTCAAATACACAGTGGGCCGAAATTCAAAACTGGAACAAAGTCGCGGGCTAACGTTAATATTTATTGAAAAAAAAAATCTTCCTCCAGATATAAGAATGAATCTTTTCTTATGGACTCAAATAAGTTTTGCTGGAAAACTGAATATGGAACAAGCAAAGCTTAATACTAAACAATATATATATTAGCTGTATAATACTAGTAGGCCAGCTCTAATAGTAATTTGATATGGCTTCGCGGGCCAAATGTAATTAGGCTGCGGGCCAAATTTGGCCCGCGGGCCAGAGTTTGACACCTATGCTCTAGCTGAAGTAGTGATCTTTGTGACAGACAACGCCATCACGTTAGCTCGTCGGTCCTTTGGCCAGATGAGCTAAAAATGTATGAGGCTACAGTTTTAAACAAAGACTGTAAAAAAATGGATGTAGCTCCTGAAGCCAATGCAGAAGTGCCAAAAAATTCACATTCTGTCTGAAGGCCACCAGATGGCGATAGTGGAAGGTTTCCGATCCTGTAAAAAATCTATAGGAAAACTGCTTTCCATCTCGGCCTCTGTTAACACCTACCTTCTGAGTTTATGGGCTCAGTCACTTGCTTTGGGTCACACTGAATAAAAGGTGAATTCAGTTTTGTAAATCTTGGTAACTAACCGCATGCTCATTGGCTAACAAACCATTAGCCAATGAGTTTGCTGTTTCACAGTCAAACCCGCCCTTCCTCCTTATACCCATTTTTTGCAACCAAACTGCAGACAGTAGAAAAAGTAGCTTCGAAACAGAACTTCAGAAACCAAATGGGTGGCATCACCCATACATCTATACAGCATGGTTTTGAATGTTTCATAGATACAGCAGGACAGTCGTGCTTATGTGTTGCATGCAATTGCATGGACACTAAAAACAAAAACCTATCGCAGATGAAAACTTCTAAATGTATTGTCCAGTTGTTTTGAAGTACTGTTTCAGTTTTACAACACAGTGAGAATACCCAGACTTTCAGTCTAACAGCTGCGTACAAGAAGGGAATCATATGGTGTTTGCTTCTTAATTGCAAAATCTGAAACCAACCAGAGCCCCAGCAGATTTTGGGCTGCCATGTCAGACAGCATTCCACTTTTCCATCAACACCAAATGAGGGAATATCTTCTGAGAAATGGCATCTCATCCATCCAGCAGAGCTCTTATAGCCAGTGTTAAGGTTTGCATAAGGTGGCACTTTGTATCTGTTTTTGTTTTTGATGTTATTATCAACCGTAGATATTACGGCATTAAGAATCTAACACAAGCTGACAATATAGCACGTACTGACGAGACATAGCAAAAAAATTAATAATCAGCTAAAAATAAAATATATATAATCATTAAGGGTCAGAGTTTAAAGTTGTCCATGTAAAATGCTAATCCGTGGGTTTAACAGCATGTGCAACAAGAATCACCCTCCTCTTCAGATATTGATTGCCATGCAGACAGATATTGGAAATCATTTCTACACAAGCTTCTGGTATCAGATGTACACAACAGCTGCAAATAAGCTCAGTGAGTTATCAGACATGCCAACGGCTCTAACATGATCAGGAGAGCAAAGCTTTTCCACATTGAATGCTTTTTTAATTTTATTTTACTATTTCTATTTATTTGAACAAAGGTATTTTCCTTTACAACATTTTACATTTTACTTTACATTTTCACTTTTCAACTAAAAAGAAAAAGTGAGGTGCGCGATCGTACATCAGGAGCAAAGAAGAACCGATATGCAGAATTTTTAAACGTACATGCACGTACAGCTGGCCTATGACTTTGTATAAGCCAGCGTAAAGTCAGGGGTCCATGCAGGCTGTGAAGGCATGTATGTGTGACCTTGGGAAACAAGTCTCACATTATTATGTGTTGAAAAGAGTCACCTTGTGTGAAAGCAATAGTAAAATAACTGCTGCCATATCTCTAGTAGATTTAGGGATTTGGGGTTGCAGGAATTTTTCTAAAATTATGAATGAACATGACAATTGTAACATTTTTAAAACATTCACATTACATGATTCACAGGACTCCAGATGGATTTTTATGCAGCAATAAGTGAGGAACTGCAGCAAAGAATCCACTTGACTAACATATCATACAACCAGATCCAGGCATCTCCATGTTATATACAAAGCATGTTTGTTGTGGAGGTGCTTATATTTACAGCCGTAGCTTAAAAAAAGCCCCTATTATTGATTCAAGTTTCTGACTAATTTCTAATTCATATAAATAGAATGAGCTGTGGAGCATTGTAACCTCTACCCGTCATTATTAAAATACTTGAAAATACAGGTTGTATTAAAAAAAAATCTGGGGTCACTGCAGCCTCTGCCATTGTTATGCTACATACAGGCAACCACATGAAGGCCCCCAGTGCCCTGTTTCTAACAGCACGCGTTTCAATCGTTAACAGTGAACACTTTGAAATCGAATTATTCTTTTTGATACACCCTGTATAAAATTTCAATTGTACAGTGTAACTTTTTTAGTTTCATGGATTTTTTTTTTTATCTTTCATCGTCATGATACAGATTAAGCGTGGTTACCTACACATTACACCTACATGAAGCTCCTGGCGCTTAGTTTTTGTGCTGATGTTAATGCCAGGAGAGGTTTGGATCGCTGCAGTTACTGAGCAAGCAGAGCGCTGGTAAGTTGTATGTGTGTGTTTGCTAAACACTTCCACTTTGGAGTAATACCAACTTAGCCACTGTGAAATATCTACAACAGAAGAAACGGCTCACACCGACTTTTTTCAATGGTGCCATTCTTTTACAGAACCACGCTTGAACTCAGTGAGCTCTTTAGAACGACCCCTTCTTTCACACATGTTTGGAAAGGCAGACTACATGGCTGGGTGCCTGATTTTTATAAAGATGTGGGAGTGAAAACACCTGAATTCAAAAATTATGAGTTGTGGCACAACACTTTTGTCCATATAGTTCATGTTTCCATGCCTGACAAAGGTTTAAGCAGCCGTTTGCTCATTTAAAAATGCTAGTGTTAAGTATTATTTAGTCCAGTTCTTTCTTCCAGCACTCATCTAGCAGCCAGTCAACATCCAGGTCCAAGTCCAGCTGACAGCAGGCGGCCATCAGTGAGTACTTTTCAAATAAAAGTGATTTTTACAGCACACGTGTGCAGCAGTGCTGAGGTTTGATTGCAACTTGGTAGCCTTTAAAAACTGAACAAATATGATTTGGTTTTAAGTAGCCTGCTATTACCCTCCAGCTGCAGTAAATCACTGTATGAAAATTTGACATTTCAGTCTCCAAATCCAGCAGTTTACTCTGTAAAAAACTTCATGCTGGAAGATTCAAGATTCAAGACTCTTTACTGTGATTATCCAAGCATAACAATATTAAACCAATATGTAGTAGTGAAAACAAATGGAAATGTAAATATACAGATTTAACACAATATAATAGATGCTGCACAACAAACCCCGACCTCAGAATCTGCAAATCAGAATAAATAAATAAAATAATATTGATTTCCAAACAATTAATCTAAAAAAATCTTTTCATATATGTCCTTGAAAAGGTTGAATACAAAATGAAACAGAACACCGCAAAAACAAAAGAATGAAACAAACAAAGGAAACAAAAACAGTAGAAATGTCTGAACCAGAAAACACTGATCTGTGTATTACAACAAGTTTGATTTTATAACTTAAACTTTGGTTCACTACATCTGCTCTTCAGTCTAAGAAATTAAAAAAAAAATGTTTGTGTGCTTTGGCACAAAGCGCTTGAGCAGTAACTGCACATTCGATTTCCAGCAGCACATCATATTATATATCCAGTGACAGATGGATGTTCCGATCAGTCCCCAAAAGCAGCTTAAATGAATTCAAGTTAAAGTACGAAACTTTTAACGCATCTCAAGAATTGATAATACGATGACCGAGCCTGACTCTTACTGCCACAGCGAACGATCTGATTGTTTAGTACATGAGAGATTTTAGTGTTGGTGATTTTGTTCAGAAACTAACTTAACTTTGTCATCAAGAATTATTAGTTTGATGGGCAGCCATGATGTTTTTTTTACACAAGGTTACTAAAAAACAAACAAAGAAAAGTTCATTTCAAGGCTTTCCAGAGTACTGGCTTTTCATTCTGCTTTAGATTTCCTGAGCTTTGAAGGACATTTTTTTTACCAAGGCTATTTTATACATGTGATCCTTCTTTTAAAAAAAAAACAATTTAACAATCAAAAATAATCTAGCTGTAAGAAAAGAAAGGGGCTACCTATATTTAGCCAGTTTGCCTCACGTGATGACCTTTAACCTAATTTCTTCATAGCTTGCAAAGCAGATGAAAAACTGAATGCAAACGTAAACACACTGCAGCATTATTGATTACTTTATACCATGTAATAAATTACTGTGTGCACCATGCTGAGCTCAGAGTATAGTTTTTGGGACCTGTGTCAGTCACATGCTGGTGTATTTGTGTTACACAGCATCACCTTCAAAATCATGCAGGCTAAACTGTAGACAGTAGCTCTCCAGCTGTTGTTGTTTTTGCTAGTTTTGGGCTTGTTTGCCTTCTGTACCATGGCTCTGCCTGTTCCTTTTTAATTGCCTGTGACTTTTTGTTATGTCTGCAGAATGCAAACAATTGGAAATCTTTTTTTTCTCCCATGCATCTGCCCCTCTAAAGGTCTCTGCACGGCCCTGTTCTAAACCTTAGTGCAACTTTTTGCTTTTACTCAGTGATGTGGGGAGCCCAGCATCGAGCAGACTCTTGCTTCTGGTGTCAAGTGCCGATACTCGCCGGGGGGGTGACTCGGCACCTGGTGGACAAGACAGGTGGGGGAGCTTGGCTGGAGCGATACACCTGCAGGTGTCCTAAGGTGTGCTCAGCAAGGACAGAAATCTCCAGTGGAGCAGAAGGGCAAAAGCTGGCTTGATCTTGGTTTTCAGTATGACTACAGACCATGAAAGAAGGGCCTCGCAATCCTTCTGACTTTTTGGGTTTAAAGCAGGAGATGTCAGAAAACTTACCACAGGGATAACTGGCTTCTGGCAGCCAAGCGTTGTTTTTTTTTTACCTTGAGTGTCAGTGCTCCTATCACTCTGAAGTAGAATTCGCCAAAATTAATTTGCTATTACGTAGGTGGTTTGGGCTCGGCAGGAAGAGCATGTCCTCTAGTGGTTTGATCCTCTAGGTCCTCTAGTCCTGAGGTACATGTTTGTGTGAATGCTTGAAGTAAGAAAGCCCTTTGTCTGGATGAATAAAGGAGAAAAGCATTATGTAACCAGACCCAGTCCATTTAAAGTCCAGAGGACTTGCCAAAAAGTCCACCATGCAACAGAAGGTAAGATTCAACATGTTTCACAGTCACTGAACTCCTCATTAACCATGATGCTGGTCTTTTATATGAACATAAAAGAGAAATGAGACTGAACAGAATTAAATCATAGACTGTTTTTAATGTCCTAGCCTGATAATGCATGGATGTGAAAAGCAGTCAATAATACCCCAGTTTGTTCCATTAGACGTCACATAGGTCAGAAATGCTTCCTTCAGCATGTAGTAATAAAATAACATCTGTAGCATTTATGCATGACTGTAAAAATGCTCTCGACGTTTGGTTGCGTATGGTTTCAAACTGTATTGATTTCAGTGCAGAAAAGCCTGCGTCAACATCACCGACAACCATCAGCAAACCAGCGACCGCAAACCTACAAAACAAGCAGAGCTGGCAATAAATCGTCTGTTTTTCAGCGGCCACAGTGCTGTTGGTCGTTCATTTCTCCATTTCCATCTTTTTTTCTTTCTTTTTTTTCCTAACAAGGGAGGTTCGGGTGGGCATATCGTTAATAACGGAATAGTGATTCATCATTTAATTATGATTTGACAAATGCTCGCGCCTTCCCCATTCTCGGCATCCTCCTCCCTTTCAATTCTCCGCTCTGCCAAACTGTCACGCACTCCCCCCGTGGGATTAATTCGAGCTGTCTGTCTTTGTGAGGCTGCCGGCGCTCTCAGGGCGGCGGGTGCACGACACTGTCAATGAACAGAGAGCCTGACACTTCCAGGGAGCCGCACATAGACGCACGCTCCCTGCTCCCCTTGTTATTGTTTTCACCTTAACCCCTTCCTGCCTGATTCCATGCCTGTGTGTGTGTGTGTGTGTGTGTGTGTGTGTGTGTGTGTGTGTGTGTACCTTCCTCCACCTCCCCACCTCCTCTCTCTCTCCTGTCTCCTTTCTCCTGTCTTTTCCCCTAGCTTTCTGTGCCTCTGTCTCTCTTTTCCCCCGTCTATCTCCTCTCTCCTGTCTGTCGCTCTTCTTCTTCCTCCCTCCCTCCCTTCCACCCACTTAGTCTCTCACTCTCCCTCTCTCTCTCAACCCTTACAGAGAGAGGGACAGCACCATCAGGAGGAAATATCACACAAAGGAAACGTGAATGTAGCGCCAGTGGGAAGGAGATGTGAACGGAATAGTAAAAAGTCATCAGTCAATTAAAATATTTTTTACCTGCTTATAAAAGTTCAAATATAGATTGCGTATCTATTCTAGGACTTGTGCATGTGCAGGATGGACACACACAGACGCAAAAAACTCAGATCCATTTGGAGCCATATAAAGCTTCCTGGTGACAAGTGACGCTAATGGGTGGCCATTAAAAAAAGGCATGTTTGAGCTGAACTGGAGCACTTGTGTAGCCAAATCCAGCAGGCCTTAGCCCCAGCTGGAGAGATAAGGTTTAATACCAGTCACGGGGCCCGGTCTTATCTCCCCCACTGATAGAGAGAGAGAGGAAGAGAAGGGAGCGGGAAGGGAGGGCAGGCGAGGAGAGAAAACAAGAGGGACAAAAACAAGTGTCTTGCAGGGACCCTAGCTGGCTGGCTGCGTGAGTGCGTCCTCCTGCCGTTGGCATAGAAACTAATCCACGTTCACATTTAGCACCTGACTCGTTTTTTCTGTGGTTGTTTTCCCCACCTCTCTCTCTCTCTCTCACACTGTGGTGTGGTGCAGTAGGAGTTGGGGGAGGAGAGGGTATCTGTGCGCTTTCTCCCTCTCATAATGAGACCCGTAGGAAGGAGGGAAGGGAGGGCGACAGGGGAGAAGAGTTGAAGAGGGAGCCGAACAGCCTGGAAGGTTGTTCGGCTGGCTGACACACTTGGCCTAAAGTATCCAGCTGTGTCTCTGTAGGACACAAATGTATTCACACATGCCTAGATCCTCACTTCTGCTGCTGATCTTCATTACACACCTGGACGACGGTAGAGAGTATCAGGGAGGGTATTGACTGACCGGGCAAACCAGCTGCTGGGAGTCTTGTAGTGACTCTTTTTAGAGAACCGGCTCTTTCGGCTTGGCTCTGAACTGGCTCTTCAGGTTTTTTTGTTGCTTTAATTAATTTATTATTAACAATAATATAAAATTATGCACAAAAGGAATTACTAATGTAAAAAAAAGTGGTTTTATTTATATATGTTTATATATGAATATATGTGGTTGCCCCTAGAGACAAAGCACGTACAAACTCCAAAACACATTTCTAGCGTTAACTGAACTTCCAAAACAGAGCTACCTAGATCACTTAAATTACACAATTGAAAGCATATGTTTATTGCTTGTGTATTTATACACAAGCACTCATATATATTCAAATAATTAAAAGAAAAATGTTCATTTACCTGTTACTATCACACACCAAATCCGGTCGTTGGTACTTGCTGGCTTGTGTAGCCTCTAGGTAACAAAAGCTCAACACTGCACCTAGCATTCTGGAGCACTTCTGTTGTCTTTTGGACGTGTTTTGAAGTTTGTACGTGCTTTGTCTCTTGGGGCCACCGTAAATATACTTTTATTTATTCACTCCACATAAAATGTAATAAATAAATCATATAATACAAAAACCAACTAGTCACAGTTCAACTTTTAACTATTTAAATGTTCAGTTTTTTCCTTTTAAACAAATTTAAAATGAAACAACACAAAACACTGCAAACCACAACACAATTAAATATAAATTAAAATATGAAAACAAAAAGAAGATGCATATTCTCTGTCATATGGGCCTGCATGAATAAACTTTCTGAATCCTTTATCATCCGCAACTGAAAATAGTTGTGGATGATTACTATACCTTTCTAATGTGACGTTGTTGTCCCTGGCTCTCTCTCTCTCCCTCCCACTCTGTTCCTACGCTACTGCATGTGTAACTACCGCCCTCCTCCCTCTGCCCAGCGCAAAGCACAAGGCTCACATGGGGAGTGAAGCGGAAAAAAAGTGCGAGAGAGAGGGTGAGAGAAAGAAAAGAAAAAAAAACCCACGGCTCGCGATAAGGAGCCGGCTCGCGTCGTTCACGTCAAAGATCCGGCTCTAAGAGCCGCTTCGTTTGCAACACATCACTAGAGTCTTGAATGTGTTTGGACGGGTGTTTAAATGTCTCCCATTTTTTTATTACAGCGCACAGTGGGTGTTGTTGTCTAGCAGTCCACACATTACACTCAAGTTAACTTTTCCACTACTGTAAAGAAATAAACAGTTTGTTTTGTTGTGGTCCTCAGAGGGCTTCAGATGGAATTTTTTTTAGTAGCCTAAGTTCATGTGATTTGTTTAGAACCTTAAAAATGTGCAACATGTTGTCATCTCATATCATCAGATACTACTGTCAGGAATACACTTTGTGGAGAAATATCTACAAGGTATGTTTTGAAATGGTGTTTTGAGATGCAGTACAGGGAGCCGAAAAGGTAAATCTGTTCTTTTAATCAACTCTGTATTAGATGTCAATAACACAGAACTATAGAACCAGCAGCAATCCCCAGGCCACCTCGACTAGCTAAAGAAATTTTGTATTCCTTGACTGATTGGCGAGCGGTTGTCCCAAAGAGGGTGCTAAACCAAAAACCTCCTTGATATTGCTTTGGTTGTTGACTTCTCTGGAAGCACTTGCTACCTAACTGAGTGGTATTTTATAAATGCTTAGCGAGCAGTTAGCGAGTTAGCAACAATCTGCTAGCAGCCAAAGCAATAGCAAAGAGGTTTTGAGTGCAACAATGTATCCCTCTTTGCAATCACTTAACAACAGCAAGCAACACATGCTGAAGGTGAGACAGGAAATGTGTTAACTTTCCAATAAGTTCCAAGAAGGGTTAAGCATTTTTGCATAAAATTTGATGCAAATTACAGGAGAAAGTGACATAAAAGGAAATACAATTATAAAGTTCAATGCCTCAAGCCATAAAAAAAAAACACCAAAAAAAACCCCAACAACCTGGTTTTAATTTTAATCCGATAATTTGCTAGTAACCTTGGGCTTGGGGGCGGAGGGGTGTTGCTAACTGGTCTCTAGGCTTGCGTGACTGGGGCTTAGCAATCAATTTCACAGCAAATGACAGAAACCACTTCCAACTAGGGATGGGAATTTATCAGAATTTAGCGATAGGCTGGGGTCGGCATTTGCTCAACTTTAACATAATTTAGGGTTTTTGCCTAGTTTAGGTTAGCATGCTGCCTGTGCAGCTGCTTGCAAAGAGCTAGAGTTGTGTTAGCATTATAATGCAGTTGTTTCTCTCCTGGATGCAGTTTGCACTTTACCATCCCACTCTGGTCCTTTTGTGCAATAAAAAAAAAAGTGATGTCGATATTCATGCTGCAGACTGCCATTATTTTGCTCATCTGGTACATGAACCGAAGTCACCTGATTGTAGTCCAAGTGCAAGTGCAATAGACAAGCGGGACTGGCAGGAAAGGAGACTAAGATGTTAAAACAGCAGTATTTAGCAGAGTCAGAATGAGTACAGGTTAAGATGTTTGGAGGAACACCTAGAAACTACAAAGGGAATTGAGGTGAACGTTTTGTGTTAATGAAACTAAAAGCTAATGACACTCATCTTTTCAAATTCAACACACTGCATTTTGCTCAGTTCATTTTTTGGCACAGGCAAAGTTCTAGAAACCAGCAGAAACAGAGACATCTTCTCTTTTAGTTATCTTGCTTTTATTCTTATTCAGCTCAACAGTGTGAGGGGATGATATGGTTGCATTGTAGAAGCTGTGGCTTATGCCTCTTCCATCAACTACAGACATGGAACAACCAATGTCTTTTTTTAACTGCACAGCAAGATTTTCTTTTCAAATGCATTGTGTTCTGCTACAATCAAAGCCAGCTCATGTGACACCACTTAAGGTAGCTTGTCAGATTTTGTAAAGCTCTGGAATAGAGATTTAACAAAGTCAGTGCCCATTTTATGCCACTTATCAGGGCCTGGGTCACTGTGGCAGCAGTCTGAGCCGAGATGGCCCAAATAGCCGCTCCCCAGCTTCCTACTTGAAGCACTTTGAGGTACTCCCCAAGTCAAGAGACATAATTTCTCCAGTGTGTTGAGGGGCTTCCCTGCAGTCCCCTCCCTGATGGACATACTCCAGACACGTCTGCATCTCAACAGCATCTCTGTTGGCTCAGTTGGTTGTGAAGGTTTAGCGGCTCAACTCCGATCCACTTTTGAATAACTTCCATTTCATTAAGGAATAGCCCAGACACCCAACAGAGGAAGATTATTTCTGTCATTTGTATCTGGATCTCATTATTTCTACAGTCTGTACTAATGAAGGACAACAACATAGAAGGATGGGTAAATCAACAGCCTTACTTTGACGCTCAGCTTTCCC
This sequence comes from Astatotilapia calliptera, assembly GCF_964374335.1. Taxonomy (NCBI): domain Eukaryota; kingdom Metazoa; phylum Chordata; class Actinopteri; order Cichliformes; family Cichlidae; genus Astatotilapia; species Astatotilapia calliptera. The sequence continues at coordinate 23,983,443 of NC_137427.1, read as the reverse complement.
TGAGCACACCCTCTGCACCAATCCATCCATCAGTCTCCCGCTCCTTTCTTCTCTCAGTTGTGAACAAGAGCCTGAGACACTTGGACTCCTAGACTTGGGCCAGCAGCTCACTCCCAGAACTCCAGGCTAGATGGTCTCATTGTCATGCAGGGTTTTGACACAGGATGGGAGCACAGTATCTCTATTTTCGGTAAGAGTACTTGGTTTTTAGATTTTACCTTTAAAAGGCTCATCTGAATCGCAATTAGCCTGACCCTCACCCAGAACCAGTTGGGAGCCTTGGGAGTTCCTACAAGAGCTAGCTACCCTGGGCAGTATAGTACCAGGGCTCACTGGAAGAAAACTGCTTGACCAAGATAATGTGGCGGGAACTCCTTCAAAGGTAAATATAATCTCAGCGGATTATGGTTTCAAGATGTTTCTACACATAATCTTCAGACTGGCCTGGATAATCAGCTCTTAGTGTGAAGTTGGCCTCTCTGCCATGTCAGATGATTTCAGGGAATTTTTCTGAGGTCAGCAAATCTGTTTGAGTTAGACAAATTTAACAAATGGGAATGTAGTCTGTATTTACTGGAGGATGCTAAAGACATGTTAACTTTTCTACATTAGCAGGCTGACAAGTTCAGACCCTGTGAGGGTGATGACACTAGAAAACATTTTGCTTACACTTTGTGTATGCCACTAGAGGTTGCTAAACTTTAAAATACCAGCATGTTGTTACTTGGAGAGGACAGTACAGATATCACATGGGTGAGTTAGCGGGGCGAGGTCCCTCTAATATTTGATTGAAAGTATTTAGGCATTTTGTAAATACAGCTCAAATCAGTAAAGTCGAACATCTAGAGCTGCGTAAATTCATAAAGTGGCGAGTGTTACGCTAAGCGTTACTTAATATTAAAGTTACGCTTTCTAATTCCTATTTTTCTTTCTCTTTGACTAAAAGCACGTTCCTCAGCCTGAGAGATTTTTTAAAAACAGCTTCAGAACCAAGGACATAAAAGGACACTCTACCAGTAGACTTAAGACAATCTTTTATTACCAGGCTTTACCTCAAGTTGTTTATTGTAAATGCAAATATAATCAAATACACAGCTGAGCTCCTTTAACACAAAAAAAAGAAGAGTTTATCACATCTGATATCAATGTGATTTTTTTCATGCTACACTTTTAAGCAATAAAAATGCAGGAATGTAACACAAACACGAACACAAATTAAAACGTATATATGCAAACTGACATTTAACTTTCTTTAAATTTGTCAGGTTTGATAAAGGTGCAGCCCATGCAGAGCAGACAGGTCTCAGGGCAAGAAAAGGACACATGACATGGTTGACTCATTCAACAGACAGTTACCTGCTTTGTTCTCACCTGAACCCAAATGGAAATGACTCAGACTTTGCACTAGAGAGGGGCAGGGTAAAATCAGTTCAAATGCTGATTTACCTCAGTTGAATATTTCCATTCTTACAAACAGGTCTTTCTGAGCAATGTCTAGAAAAGTTTAGGGTTGCAGTGCAGGTACATCAACGCTGTGTTTTCAACTGTTCTACTCTGATTTTCAGGTGTAAATCACACCTGCTGCAGAAGTAGGATTTATATGCTGCTGACATTAAGTAATACACCAAACCCCAATCACCAGTTTAATATTTCTGAGTAAAATATTCTCTGAAAATGTCTGGTAGAATTGAAAAGAATCGAAATGAGCCTTTCTAAATCAATTAATGTAACAGAACTAGTACGTAACTGTCATTCAGCACTCTCTTAATGATTTTTTGATGGTCCATCATGAAGACGTACTAAGACGTTGCTAAGCTGAAATATGGTGCAAAGACACCCACTAGTCAACAAAATGCTCACATGAAAACATTTATTTCATGTTGCACGTGCTGCAAAACCTACACAAACAATCCACACCGCCACAGTCTGACGCTTCTTAGTAAGATGTTTATTTTCTTTCTTTTTTCTTTTTTTTTTCAGCTCTAACGTCATTCTCCCGTTCCCCACCCCACCCCCAACCACAAATGATGCACTCCCCCGTCTCTCACTCTCTTATTGTGACATCAGTCAATGAGCTGGAAGAAGGAAGCGATGCAAAGAGGCTGCTGGAGCGCCATCTCGCTTCCATCCCCTACTCTACCTCTCTTTCATTTGTATCTGTGTGTGTGTGTGTGTGTGTGTGTGTGTGTGTGTGTGTGTGTGTGTGTGTGTGTGTGTGTGTGTCTGCTTGTTCACGCGTGTGCGTGCACTCTTGTACACTCGCACAATAGTCTCTTAAGGCTTTTGGAGGATGCTGTATGAGAGCGTGAGGTGCTTTCCCGTGGCTGTCCTTCAATTCCCCACTTACCTCTCAGAAGAGCTCTCTGCTTCTGCACTGCCCATGTCACAGCCATTGTCCCTAATTAGGGATTCAGGACCCAAGCCCATTCAATTAATGTGCAGCAAAGCGCCACAGACTCACCCCACTCTTCACCCTTTCACCCCCTCCCCGTAGCCCTGAAAAGCCCTTTCTAACCTCGTCTGCAGTAGCGCCATTAGATGGACTGAGGTAAGAGGAATTAGTTAGGAAAGGAATTAGTGTTGAGAGCAAGGGAATTATTTTTAGTAAATTATAGTTATCAATCTGGAGCTAATTTGGCAAAAAGACCTTAGTTGCAAGATGCTGAAAATAAACAGCCCGACACACGTGTATTTAAACCTGAAGAGAACACTGAAGTCAATACTGCGACTTCATAATGCAGCCAGTTCTGAGTGAGACAACCCAAAGCAACCATGTTAAAAATGCTTAAAGACAAATGGTCTCAGGCTCATTCAGTTCAAGTGCATGGACTGATAGTGAAAATGCGGACAGGGTGATGAAAATGACAAACTATCTGCAACTACAGTTTCATCATCATTCACCTTCCAGCAAAGTACTTAACCCCCATCTGCTTTGACGGAGCAGCTCATTGACAGACTGTCGTCCTGTTTACGGGGCCGTCGCACTGTGGCTAGCTTTAAAATTACGAGGACAACTAAACCGACAAAGGAGCACAAGAAAAGTTTTCCTGGAGCCTATTTAGGAAAGTATTATTGTTATATTGTTACTAGTGTTTGTAGCAGCAAGAGGTCCAAAAATGTAGTAAACTATTAATTTAACATTATCCCGCCCATCTTAGTGAAATAAGTCCATGTATCAGGTGAGTTTTTACCAAATCACTGTTTTTTTACACTCTAATAATCTTTCTATGGCTGAATACTAGCACTAGCTATTCTAGTGCCTCTGTGGGGCTGTACTTTGGCACAATGGTACTAAACATCAACTTTTATAATTAGCTCAAAGATTGATGAAAATGTTATTGGTTTTGCAAACATCTGCTCACAAAAAAGATTTGTGATTAAAACCCAACACACGTAATTAAAAATGTACAGACAGCCTGCCCAGTGTGTGTATGTACATTGTGTTACTGCTGGACTCTGGATGTTTGTTGTGGTTGGTCAGCTATGCCCTCACTTGCGCATCTTCACTGTTGTGCGTGTTTCCAAACTGAAAACACACAAAAAAAAAGACTGTTGTCATTTTTCCCTGGTACAGTGAATAAAAAGGCCACATACAGTAAGAAACAAGGCAGCTTATGAAACTACTTGCTGTCGCTTTGAAAGAAAAACACTGTCCCGTTGTTTTTTGATGTATGATTTTAGCAGCAAATATGACATTACAAATTGTCATATTTTCCAATTTGTAATGCCCCAATTGGGTTTTGGACCACAGACAGGACTTAACAGTAGCTGGGCTCTTTGACTAGAGAGCAGTGTTGTTGTAATACATGCTGAATGTGCAATTTACCCCTACCATGGCTTTTGAACCATATGCTAACCAAACCAACCTTCATCCCTTTGTGGTGATGCATTGCCCACATTTATATTTGTGCAGGCTATGTCGACGGGACATGTAGTTACATTCTTAGAGAGGTGCATGTCGGGTTACAGCGTAGACTACAGTGTAGGATTTCAGATGTGTTTTCAGTTAAAATGTGCCTACAGGGTAGATGTAGCACAGCTCTAAATCCCCAGTGTGCCAGAGGACAAAGTATCCATGATTTCCCAAAAAACTTTGTCTCATCAGTTCACAGGAGCTGTCCAAACCTTTATCCCATGTTTGTTTTTGTAACGTATGGATGCATTGACAAATTGCATTAACAGACAGGGGTTCTGTTCCTGAGTCTTTGCAGGAATTTTCATTATTAGTGAAAGTGGTTTAAGAGGATGAAGTTCTTTCTTCTGGGAGGAGTTGCTGGTTTTTTATTGTTTGTTTGTTTTTATGCTACACTACACATAGAAAAAAGGCTAAAGGGGTATTGAGTGCATTAAAATGTGTTGCCAATGAGTTCTTACCAACCTTCAGTATGCAACTAATGGGGAGTGCAAGTGTGTTGTCTTTGGACAATTTTGCACCAAATCTTATGGTCATCCATCCATCAGTTTCTTCTAAACATAAAATTGTTAAGCACTTGATCGTATGAGAGGAAAAGCTGGGGCGATTACCATATTTATTAAACTCTCGCAATTCATCCAAGAGTACTCAGCGATCTCCCAAAAAGAAAGGAAATCCCCCACCAGGATAAAAAAGATGTAACGGGTATAACAGTACATGTAGTAAACCAAGGCCCTAAAAACTCTATGCTTGATCTAACCAAACATGTATACATCTGTGGCCACAGTGTCCCTGAGTCTGTGTGGACACCTCCAGCAGTGTGATACTGATCTTTCTTCTGTGTGAAATGATTCAATTACTTACACTCACCCAGACAGGAAATTAGGGATTTTATGTATGAAGTGTTTTGCAGGGGTAGAGGTGTGAAAAGGCTTCTTAATGAAGCGGATTTGCCTGGGTTCATAAAGAAGATATCTAAGGAATGGGAGAAATACTGCTTCCTGAACCATAGACCCTCAGGCAACATGTAAAAACACATACAAATAATTGCACCGAAAACAGGCAGACGAATATCTCAGGCATATAAACACGAATGCATTATGCTCTGGTTTGCAGTGGAGCTGAGCAGAAACCTAGAGAATGGCTTTGTGTTTGACACCATTTTTTCCAGGGTTTGCCAGATATTGGAAGTGTGTGGAGAGCAAGACGGAGGAACACTGGAAATCTGATTGTTAACACATACATCATCATCTGCACTCTGGGCCAACCCATTCTCATCCAAGCACATTAAACGCTGCCTTTATGTCAGCTGCAAATGGCATCGCAGCTCATCGTGCCCTTCTGGAGTCTCAAGTCTGCAGCCTATGTTTTTAGGTGCTATTGTGACCAAACGGTGGAGAAACAGGCAAGCTGGGATAAACAATGGTTAACCTCAGAGTTAGCCTTATGATCTATGGGTCACCTGATCTACCCAGCAAGCTAAACCAGCAGCCACTATGATGTAAATTTAAGAAAGAACCATAGGTATTCAGGCTGAACTTTGATGGGAAAAATGTATAATATTCCTTTGTTTGACAATTTTATCTCTCATGAAAAAAAATGTGAAAATTCCCAGCATTTTTAGATGACACAAATTTTAAATCGCTCCAGCTAAGCCACTGGGAGGGGTTTGTATGTAACAGCAGTAACGCTGAAAGAAAATAAAGAATATAAAGATCCATTAAAGTCAGAACGGCTGCTTCAAGGCTTTTCTGTAAGTTTCAACATCACATATGTATCTAAAACCTATTTTGCCTGATCCACACCTAAGACGCACATCTTTTGACAGAGTTTTGTTAGCTTCTAAGCAACTCATTTTGAAACGAAATAATAATTCAAACCTTCGTTGTTAGGTTATTTTTAGTTCCACTGGCACAAACAACAATGTCTGTCCTCCTCTGGTGTAGATCTTCATCGACTATTCAGCAACAGATTGCAAAACGTAGCTATTCTTTAAGGGCTAATAAGTGCTTTTCAGATTTCTCGTCCATAACATTTGAACAGTTCCAGCAGAAAATGAAATTATTTTATACTGTATGTCTGTAGTGGGGACAAAAATGGTGTACATAAAGATTTTGCAGTCATAAACTAGGGGATTGACTCAAACATAAAAATCACAGAGGAAAGTTCAAAATCAATATATTTACAGTGCTGCGAAAAACTATTTCTTGCGTTTTTTCACATTTGTCACACCTACACGTTTCATGGCTTCTGGGCGTGAACCACAACCATGTTTGATTTTATTCTAAATGCAACCGGATTTAAGCCTTTGAAATCTTACGTTTTTGTCTTCTTAATCTACAGAATATCTTCCCAAAAGTCATCAGTGTTTTGTGGGGAATGTGAGACGAGCTTTTGTTCTTTTTGGTCAGCAGTGGTTTTCTCCTTGAACTCTCCCATGGATGCCTTTTTGCTAGGTCTCTTTCTTTGTGTTGAATCATGAACTGTAAACTTAAATGAGATAAGTGACACATGCAGTTCTTTAGATGTTTTTCTGGGGTCTTTTGTGACCTCCTGGATGAGTGATTGAGTAATTCTAGTACGTCGGCCAGTCCTGGGAAGGTTCCCCACTGCTCCAAGTTTTCTCCATTTGTGGATAATGACCCTTACTGTGGTTCATTGAAGTCTCAGAGCCTTAGAAGTGGTTTTGTAACCTTTTACAGACAGATAGATGTCATTGACTTTGTTTCTCAGCTGTTTCTTCGAATTGCAGCCTGATATATTGCTTTTGAGATATTTTAGTCTGCTTCTCTTTGTCAAACAGCTTCTATTTAAGTGATTTCTTGAATCAACAGGTCTGGCAGTAATCAGACCTGGGCGGGGTTAGTGAAAATGGTAAATCACAGTTAATTCATGATTTAACAAGGGGGAGCAGTTACTTTTTCACACCGGATATGGTCGATTAGGATAATGTTTTCCCTAAACAATTGAAATAATTTAAAAACTACATGTTATATTTACTCGGGTTACCATCTTTTAATAATTTGTTTGATGATCTGAAATATGTAAGTGACAAATATGGAAAAAACTAAGAAATCAGGAAGGGCGCAAATATTTTTTCACGGCACTGTACCTGCACGTGATAACTAATTTACAACATCGGGCTTGTGGGTGTAACTCACATTCATGCTTTGGAGGCACACTTCATGCATGAGATGTCGGTTAGTGCACTAAACACTGCAGGCCAGGAGCATTAAATACTTACTGACGAGTATTTAATATTTAAAGGCAAACAGAAACACAAAAGTTATGTAAAAAAAAAAAAAAGCTGAAAAATAATGTTAGATGCTTAGATTTGATACTAGGTTCAAATTGTCAAAAAAATGTTTACTTTGAATACCAGATCTGAAATGTCCATTGGTGTACTGCAAGGTATAAAATATGAGAAAAACAGCCTTTAACAAAAAGCGGTCTGCCTAATTTTGACAGTGAAATGCTGCAAATGAAACATGGCTGAACAATCACTGCAGCTGCTCAGCTTTTTTTTTTTGTATTTCCACCACAACTAGTGGAGGGTAATAGCTCTCGTCTAAGTGGAATATATTTATCCTTCACAAATGTCAAACCGTTGTTGCCACAGCATCGTTGCTACAACAGCAACGGCGTGTGGCAAGCGATTGCCACATGGGCATATCACACAAACACACAGCTGCACAGGCACACACACATACGCACACACGCACACGTATAACACACCTGTAAACATATACCGTGTGCTGGTATGTCAGCAACTGTCTCCTCCTCTCATCACATCCATAATACACATTTTCCTTCTGCTCCCTCCTCTTCCACACCCCACCCTCCCATCCATCCACACAGCCTCCCCTGATGTTGTGGCCTGCCCGTGACAGTAATTGAGGGAAGCTGGCTGGAACAGAGTGGGGAGGGTGGGGGGCGAAAGGGGAAGGATGGGAGGAGAGAGAGATGAAAAGAGGAAGGGAGGGGGAAACCATTCATCTGAGACCCATGGATGTGGAATGGCATATTACCGGTCTAATGTGTAATTAGATAGATAGGGAATAAGGTCAGTGTGCTCTGAGAGGGGGTAATAGTCGTTGGCACAGTGCCATCTAGTGGTGCAATAATAAATGGGAAGCCTAATCCTCAGGTGGACAGTTGTGGAATAAATAGGGATCAAATTAGAAGTAAACGATGATTTATGGGATATTCTTCACCGCCTGCGAGTGGAATTTCTCATGTGATTGTTTGCCATTGGCACTTCCTGCGGTATAGCTGTCACATTTACCGCCAGACAATCGGGCATTTGTTCATTGTCATCGCGTGGTTTCTGAGCTGATATGGCCACCTGATTTTAATGATTTTCCTGCTGACTGCTTATAATTTACAACATTTCAATTAGGAAATTAGATACTTCCGTTTACCACAGACGGCAGGAGACACAGATAGATGCCACACACACATACATAGTGTCTCTTAAAGCTCGTTTTCACGTGTTTGCTGTATTGTGATCGTACCTCCTGAACAGAGATACCGGCCTTCACTCTTTGCATCCATATGACAGGTGGTTTGTCCAGACCTCTTGGAGCCAGGCAGATCACATGACAGGAAGCTGTTAAAGCTGTTGGGCCTGTGATAAACAGAATTACTCCCACCCTGCGGGCAGGCAAATAATCTCTCAGGGCATTTACTGTAAATCTACAGGTATGTGTTAATGTATAAACAAAGCTTGTGTTTTGCTAACGTCATGGTGTGTACCCATGGAAATTATTTATTGGTGCATATGAAGGAAGTACACGTTAGTGTGGACAGTGTTTGTTCACATTTCATCAGACACCACAGCTAAATAAAAAACATATTTTACATTTAATTGTCACAGACTGGCAACTTATCCAAGTCATCCAGTGACAGATGGAATAAGCTCAACAAGTGGTTAAGAAACTGGATGGATGACTATGAGCACATATTACAAATTTCAATCAATAGTCCATAAAGGCCCTAATTCTATTAAGCTATAATTCTGCAAAGCCTGTCTGACAGACTTTGTTCTGTGCACATTTGCACTTTCCAAATCCAGCTCTAGCACGCATAAAGCCTGCCTAACTTGCACAAAAACGGCTTTTATCATTACTTTTAATGAGTTTAAGCAAGCTCCTGTACTGTGGGGCCTGCTTCATACAAGTGAGAGAGAGAATAGAGACATTGTCATTTCTCATTAAATGGTTTAGCTTCTCTTGTGATACACATTTTCAGCAGGGATAATGTGTAATGCGTGTGTGCATTGTTAGACTATTGATGGGCATTTTTCACTGTGTTTTCGACCTTTTCATAGAATATATGTACAACTGGAAAGAATAACAATATCTGAATAGAAAAAAAAACAATTATTAGCCTCTCCCCAATCCACCACCCCTGAGTGTCTGCAGTTCTTTGTTCTTACCAACACTAAAAGAAGGAAAACAAGAGGTACCAAAACTGGACTGCTGGTTAGCCTGCTGTCTAAACACAACCAAATCAAAATGCTCAGGATATTCACTATAACATACAAAAGTGTGAGTGTGTGTGTGTGTGTGTGTGTGTGTGTGTGTGTGTGTGTGTGTGTGTGTGTGTGTGTGTGTGTGTGTGTCCACACCCTCCTCTATCGTTCTATTACATGGGCCAGTGACTGCGGCATCTCTCCAGTTTCACCCCTCTGCTCTCCCAGACGTCTCATATTGCCCGGAGGGATGGTGATGATGTGGGAGGCGGGGGAGGGAGAAAGGGTGGGTGACTACACACATTATCTGTCTGAGAAGAGCTCAAACCGCACTGCCGTAGCCTCTATCTCCTCTCTGCTGACTTCAACATCTAACATTTGGGCCCAGTAATCTCGCGTTGCTTTTGTTCACGCCGCAGCGTGAATTGTTCGTTTTGGTGGCCGATAAATCGATTATTCGCCGAGACAAGATGAGTGAGGAGGCACCTCTGAGCAACATGACAGATTTAGAAAATAGGCTTTCATAGCCACATGAGACTGGTTTCATTAGTACATTTTACTTTTCCTAGACACCACTTGCCATTTTATTAGGTACACACGTTTGATTCATTTTTATATACGTAGCGCCAAATCACCACAGCAGCAGTCTCATCAACACAATTATCTAAGCAGCCAATCATACTGAAGCAACTCGTTGCATTTAGACATGCAGACACGGTCAAGGCAACTTGATGAAGAACTTGGAAAGAAAAGCGATTTAAGTGACTCTCAATGTGATGTGGTTGTTGGTGCTAGACATGCCAGAAAACAGCACAATCATCTCTAGAGTTTACAGCAAATGGTCTGAAAACTGAAAAAAATCTCCAGCGAGCAGCAGTTTTCTTGTTGATGCCGGAGGTTAGAGGAGAATGGCCAGACTGCTTCAACCTGATAAGAGGCCAACAACTTCTCTCAGTACTTGGTACAACCGAGGTATGCAGAAGAGCATCTCTGAATGCAGATGAGCAGCAAAGAACCACACTGGCTTCCACTCCAAACTTCACTTCCTTGCATTATTGACTGAGGATGTGGTGGTGCAATGGTGTGCAGGACATTTTCTTGGCAGACTTCGGGTGCCATATAATCGCATGTGCATTGCTTAAACACCCAAGTATTGTTGCTGACCATATCCATCCAAGGGCGCCCATCTTCTGATGCCTGCTTCCAGCATGACAAAACACCACATCACAAAGTTCAAATTATCTCAAACTGGTTTTCCGAACACGGCACTGAGTTGACTGTACTCAGAGACAATAGTGAAATGATTTATCTTCCAGAAAGATCAATTAGATAATCAGCAGCCTAGAAGCATGGCTGGTCCTCGAGGCAGACTGTGCACAGCAAAAACCAGTGCACTTTTCACCATCCAATGACCTTTTCAGAGCTCAACTGAGCACCTTCACTGTAAATGAGTGTCACTATTCTGCCCCCTAGTGACAAAATGTTTTAAAAAATCCTCAGTCAACTATAATAGTGAAAGGGTAATCTAAGGTTGGCTGATTGTAAAATAATGACCATAAAAGATAATTGGCATTTAAAATGCAATAACTGTTACTAAGGACACTACATACTCATCTAAATAGTTATCTCTTATCGTAAAGCAAAGGTCATGAAAAGTACAAGTGATTGCACCTTTGAATCCTAGGACTGGTTTATCATGTGACGCTACTTTTTTTAGAGCGATAGGTTTCTCTTTCGGTTCATCTTACAAGTCACCCTTGCACAAAAAAGCAGGAGACTATTTTTTTTTAACTGTGTGTTTATTGAGTTTTAAACTTTACACTGACACCAAAATTAAACAAACAAACAAATAACCAAAACAACAACAGTGGATTGCATTCAGTTTCAGTGGTGAAGATCTTATCCAGTTCACACTTTATGAGGAACCAGAATTGTTGTATTTTGCGGCAGGACCATAGACAGTGCGTGAGGTTGCCCACCTCTATTTTACATTTAGGGCACAGCAGAGAAAGGTCTGAATTGTATTTATGGCGTTGAGAAGGTGATATGTGAGCTCTGTGTAGGATTTTAATTTGGATTGCCTTAACTTTATTACAGACGCTCAGAGATTTAGCATTCTCCCAAACTTTGTCCCATACCTCGTCACTGATCTCTATATTTAATTCCTTTTCCCAAGTCCTCTTCAAATTGGTTGTGTCAGTGACCCCAAATTCTGTTAACAGGCCATAACAAATTTTTATAGAAGTTGAAATATCTGCTTTTCACATTTAGAGACAGTTTGATTAGTGAGTATTGTTGTGAGTGGTCCCTCACTTGTAAATATCTAAAGAAGTCATGCCTATGAATGTTGTATTTATAGATTAGCTAAGCAGGAGACTATTAATACTCCCCACCATCACTGCTCATTTATTCAGCTGTTTAATTATGAGGTAAATCAATACCTACACTATTCATGTCTGGCATATTTATCTTAAATCGTGTTTATTCATGGTGTCTGTAAACCGAATATATTCACTTCCTCCGTGTCTGATATCATTTTTAGGTAATGGTTCAGCCTTAATCAAACCACGCTCTATCTCCACTGACTAAACGCCTCCGCAAACACACAGGAAGTGAGCACAGGGAACTAGATTTCTTGGAGAAAGCGTGGACAAAAATCTGAGACAGAGATATGTTTACTTCACACTCATTGCTTATGGACGAATGAAGAGTACAGTAGAAATCCTGATGGAGGGTTAAACACTGGGTGGAGACAGCTGCCTAACACACCCTTGCCACAGAGCAAACACCTTTACTGGACCCCACCTTTTAACAAAGCTATTATCTCATTACGCTTTAATCTGGGAATGCAGAAATAAGCAAGGGTGTTCCTAGAGGGAGTTTGGGAAGTGCAAATAATAATTACCTGAAAACCACATAATTTCCACATAATTATTGTCACATATTTTCCTCCCCCAAACTTCCCTCTTCATAAAATTTCTCGCAGCTTTCCCTGAATCTTCGTGGATCTCCATTTTATATAAATATGACACATTTCCATAAAGCTGCCTCTGAGCCAAACATGCAGTCACTCAGGCCACCCACACAACTCTGAGAGCGGACATGACTATCTTTGGCAGGAACTCATTGAGGGGAAGGGTTGATGTAACGGTATACAAAAAACCTCAAGATGCTTTTACTTCTGTGGGACTGTGGTAGAAAATCCAAATTCTGAGTTTGGAAAAACCTCTGACAAAAATTAGGAAAACCTTTTTTTGTCTTTTTCTTCTTTTTTTAATTTTTACCATGTTGTATACTAGTTATAAGACTAACAAAACTTGCTGGGAACATTTAAGTAGATTTTTTTAAAAGGTCACATCAAGCCTGTATCCTTTTCTGTTTACATAATTACATTGCGCAGGAGTGTGTCCTAAAATTAACTTTAGAAAAGCCTGCAAAGATGCCACAACTAAGTGTGTGGCATTTTTCGGCATTATTGAAAAAAAACACACACAAAAAAAATTAAAGAGCTACAACCTTAGCCTCACAAAAACAACACTTTTATTATTATTATATTGATGAAACATTAGAAAGAGCTCGTCGACGTGCTTCCACCAGGTTATAAAGAGTTCATAAAGCCATTGGTTTCGTTTGTGTAAGCATATCTTCAGGTGCTGCCAGTAATCACTGTCATAATAAGGGGGAATGATGTCACCTTTCTTGTTAATCACTAACCAACAATGGAAGCAATGCTGCCTTTATTACTCCCTCAAGTCCAAATCTGGAGAAACACCCATCTATGAGCAGACTATGCAGAACATTTCAATATCTCCAGTATCAGTGCACAATTGACTCCTTGTTAGAGTAGTCGACTGTTTAAACATTGTAAAAGAACCACATGTTAGCCTTCTGACAGTCAATATGGCTTCTCACACTTACCATGTCTCTATCTATTTCAGCATTATTATTAGGGTGGCTCAGCGGCTCGGTGCAGTCGTACATATGTGGGCGGGTGGCTGCTCAGTATGTGTGTGACTGGCACAATGAGAAAATGTCAGTGGAAGGAAATCCTTCCCTCTCTTCACGCTCTACTCTCAATCTGGAGTCCCTGAAAACTGGCGACCTTACATGCCTCTAACAAACAGTCTGATACCGTATGTGTGTGTGTGTGTGTGTGTGTGTGTGCGGTGTGTGTGTGTGTGTGTGTGTGTGTGTGTGTGTGTGTGTGTGTGTGTGTGTGTGTGTGTGTGTGTGTGACGAAATAAGATCAAGGGTGGAGTGCTCTACCCACACTATTTGTTAAAACCATGAATTAATACCCACGTAAAACTTCAGGAGAATTTTGGATTAAAAAGATGCATTTAGAAGATTTTTAAACAAATTAACATCGGGAATAAATATATTGTGACACAGAAATGTAAGGCAACCAAGTCACTACGAGTGTATTATCTAGTATTTAAAGAGAAGACGGATAACCTTTTCTTTGTGCTTGACATTTGGAGCCTAACAATACTCATCTTGAGTAGTATAGAGAGCATCTCAATAAACTCCTATAAGCAAGAATGTCTGCAACTGTGTAGCGAACATAAACTCCCCTTTAAACAGCAAGAAACCTCCAGCAGATCCAGGCTCAGGCAGGGTGCAGCTATGTGCTGGGACCGGTCTCAGAGGGGAAAGACAAAAGAGCTACGAAGGACACAAACAACATGAAGGTAATGGCGTGCAATAGTAGCATATAAGCTCATTAAAGAGTGAAAGAGTGGGTAGCATTAGCCCTTAGCAGCATAACTAAGGGATGGTTTAGGGTCACATGATCCACTTTTAACTATAAGCTTTATTAAAAGGGAAACTTTTGAGGGGACTAGCTCAGGAGGGTGAGATACCAAACTCCAAGTTGTGTGCGAATGTTGGATAGAAAGCACTTATAGGTGCTTTCTATATAAGAGTTTATGTGATTGGGTGAATGAGGCATGTCATATAAAGTGCTTTTACTGCTCATGCAGAATAGAAAAGTGCTATATAAGAACAAGCCCATTTTCAGTCTAATCTGAAAAATAAAGAGGGCGTCAGTCCCTTCAGCCTGAACCGAGAGCTGCTTCCATTGGCTCTGCCTCCAGTTCTCGTTTCGAAAACTATGGGAAGCATTTCTGGATTTTACTGGGAGTCAATCGGTGTAAGCTAGAACAACAAACACTGTATTATTTATTGTCCACAGTAGATGGTGAGTGTATCAGTGTCATTTTTAACCAACATAAACTAACTTTTCAAGCTGATTTACAAAAAGCTATTAAAGCATCACTCTAAACTGCCAAGTGTCCAACAATATATAGTAGAGGATAATTGTGTTATTTAGACCTGAACAGTTCACACTATGTATCAGAAATACAAAATAGTACTCCACAGGCAGATAACCGTGAGTATTTTCCACTCTTTATATATTAATCCATAAAATATATACTGGAGGCCTTTAAGTTTAGTAAGCATTAATATAATTAACTGTGCTCAACTAAATATATATCTAAATATATAAATGTACTGTATAATACAATATATGTATGAATTAAAACAAATCCTTGCAGATACAGCCGACTGAAAAAAAAGATCTAAAAGGAGTTTAATGTCTAGAATAGTGTTATTAGCTCACTGATGATGAATGAAGATGGTGATTAGTCAGCAAAAAAGAATGAAAGACTAACCAAATACGTATCTAATGAATGGATGACTTATAGAGTTGTTAAAAAAGTAACCTAAATACACAACAAAGCCTCCCTCTGTCTGGTTATTACTCCTCAGCTCGTGCACAGACTTCAAAGCAAAAACACAGACATAACAAGGACTTTATCAGCAATACAGTTTACTGAATTATGTGTGCTTAACCTTAGTCTCGGTTTTTGATGTGTCTTTGATGTCATGTGCGGTCTGCAAATATTGGGAGAAAGGCTGGATCAGCCGGTATGTCCTCTCTAGGTACACAAGTCACCGAGAAGTCACCGATCCAATGAAAGCCTGACAACAGTTTACATAAGAAATTAATTTTCAGGGACGTGCGAGAAAGAATTAAGTTACCAGTAACATCGAGATGATGCAATAAAGGGTAATAATTAGAAAGCCTGGTGGGTGGGCAGGGCAGGGATTCATCACAGCATGGCGAAATACCACAGATTGTGCAGAACTGCTTAGCAGCTATCAATAGAAGTGTGGTTTTAGGAAGAAAACACAGCTCCACGGTGTGCTGATGCCACTGGGTGGAGGCAAAATGAAGGTGGAATATAACTTTGTAAACATGCCTATGTGTGTTTGAAGAGGTTGACATAAAAGCATACTTTTTAAGTTGAACTGCTGAACTTGCTTTTTTTGCTTTGAGGAAGAATATAAACAGACCTAGATAAACAAGACAGGCCTGCCTCTGCAAACTAACGACGAGCAGCATCAGAATATTTATATTAAATTAATTAGCAGGCAGCCGAGACTCAGGTCAAAACAGACAATAGAAAAAAAAGGGGGATTTCAAACGAAGAGTCAGCAGGAGGTGATTTCATTCGCCGGGAATCAGAGCGAAGGTATTCCCCTTCTCGAGGACTGTGGTTAGGACGGCGGCAGGCACAGAGCAAAGTGCGAATGGTGAGAGATAAAAAACAAAAACTGAAGATCCGAATCGTTAAAAGGTTTTGTTCACATTCAGAAGCCATCGAGAGCAAACATCAAACGGAGCACAAAATTCCTAAACCGAGGAATATAACTTGGAAGAGGCTCTGTGGGAAACACCATATAGTTCTATGTATAATTAGCAGATTACAATGATGCCCACATCACTATTGACTGGTTTTCCCCCAAACTAAGTTGCTAAATTTACCTCTGAAAAGGAGGCCTTTCTTCTCAGAGCATTTTTCTGACCAGAAGGACATTCCAACTGCAGTGATGTCACAAAGTTAATCCCTACAAAGAAAAACCGCTGAACAAGACGTGTTTTGATGAATCGGTTTGTTATTATTATAAAGCTAACTTTAAATGCCCTTTTTCTTCCTTTTTTTTAAATAGTGACCTGTTTATTTTTTCATACTTTAAACTGGTGCATAAGCTGTTCAGTCACTGTGCCCTTTTCTTAAACCAAACACAGACACATATACACGAGTGCGTGCATACAGGGGACTTCCAGGCCAACACACCTACACCCACACTCAACGGTATTTAAACTAAGCAGTGACACACTGCATCCGTATGTCCTTGCTTTTACACTACATTATGTGCACCATAATTATTACTGTTTTTTAAAAAGAGAGAAGAAAATGCCCTACATACCAAACAGCTGCACAGTCATCCTCGGCAAACTACTACTTTTGAAAAGGAGAAAAAAAACCTGCAGCCAAAAATTAAAAAAGAAGCTTTTATTCAAGTGTTTATGCAAGTTTTTTGTTTTTACTATTTAAACTAACATGGTAACTGCTAACATGTGCAAAGGTTACAGCTTGGAAAATCCTTGCACATTATTGGAACCTAAGTTAACTCCTTACGCCACTATTGACCTTTCAGGTCTTGTGCAACAGGTCAGCCGGACGTGGTCAGTCGGTTACACTTCACAGGTTACTGTAATGTGTAAAGTACAGTTAAGAAAGATTTGCTGTCATTGGTTGGCTGTATTGCACTAACTAAAAATAATTTAAGTCCAATGTGAAGTCAGGCAGACTCAAAAAATGTCAAAACACCCCCAAATTAAAGTTTATGACTTCAGGGCTATCATAACGGAATGGTCAATAGTAACCACGACCATAAAAAAACATGAAACAATTGATTTGACTTTGTCCTTGAGCACAGTTTGGGTAAAGACCCATCAGTTGACTGCGTGTTTGTGTGAGCTTGATTGAATTCCGTCCAATCCTGAAGCGGAAGCCATTGTTGTAAAACGTGGAGGCACGTACAAAGGATGACCTCAGTTCAGCTGACTGAGCTAAAAATTGTCTTTAGGAATTTTTTCATCTATTAGCAGTCTAGTGTTGCCAAAGAATTCCATGTATCTTCAGCTTGAAATTCCCCATCATCCAAAAGGTCATTAAGAAATAGCCGTGAGGAGAAACTGTTGAAGTCATGACTGCATGCATTAAATATTTAAAGAACGGTTCCTTTTTAGTGTATATCTGGTGCACAGGGTCTACCTACTTTACTCAATGTCACCTCAATTCAAATATCAACCAAATATAGAATTTTCACAGAGAAGGCAAAATTGTGCTTGCAAAGTGTATGAGCCTGTTATAAAAATGAGAACTTTATTTCCTGTAAACTACCCAGCATACAGTGCACAAACATATAGGCAAAACACAACAGCCATGATATCAACAAATATAATAATACTAAAAAGAGGCCAGTGTACTACATAATGAAATCACTTCAATAACTTAATGTAAAAAAAAAGATTTAAAACAGACTCTTGTGGTCAAAAGGTAGGATACTTTCTTCTCCTGGTCTTGAGAGTGATCCCAGTCTTAGCTGAGAAATTCAAAATTTGGTATTCAATTTACATGCATTTTATTGCCCTGAGCTCTGCTTTGAAAGGCGTCTGGTTTCCTACATGACCACTTCAACTTTCTGTCTTAATTTGAGTGTGATAAATCAGCCTGAATGAAGCATTGCTCAACACACTTCATTCAAAGATTGAAACCAGGATTGAGCTGAAACAACTGTGACACACAATTTGGCAATTCAGTTGTTCTGCACACGACAAAGACGCCCACACCTCTTCTGAGCTCTGTTTTCAGGCAAAAGAAAAAATATAAACCCGGAAGGGAGACTCTTCAGTTGCGATTATGTGAGTATAAAGTGTACACAGCGACAAGGAAGTAAGACACTGGAGCTTAATGGGTTAAGCAGAGGTTTTTCACTGGAAAAGCGAAGTTTAAAACCCAAAGAAAGCTAAAATACTTTTCTTTACAGATGCCTGAATACTTACACACGTTAAATAAAGTGCCTTAAAGTAAGTCTGTCTTGTTGTTTTATTTCAATCTGAATGCAGCATCGCTCAAAACGATTCATCCAAAGAATGAAATCAGGAACTGCTTACTGCCCACATGTATGCTGACTAGCCATCATCCTAAAACTATTACTAATCATATTACTAACCATACGTCAAATCACAAGACTTGCTATGCGTGGCATGCTGCGAAAGCCAGTTTCAAAACTTTTTATTCCTAAGAAACTCAAAATAAGATGGTGAATGGCGTGACAACAGGCAGCAACACAGACCACACCTTCCCAGTTCAGGCTTCAAAAATCCTGGACATATGCTGTAGGTGTAGAAACTATATTTCAAGTCTAAACCCAGAATTATTTCAGCAAATAATGTGGTGTATTTTTTTTTTTTTTTTTTTTTACAGAGAGGTGACGCTAACAATTAACATCATTTACAGAGGTTGTTTGTTTGTTTGTCTGTGTTTGCGTCTCCTCCATTATGGCCGTTCATATGCTGATCACAAGGTCAAGATTAAAAGTAAACCTGACCTTGAGGAGCATTGTCGTCTAAGGAAACAACTGCACATTGAGGTTCTCCCCTTTTAAGGAGAAATTTAAGATTATGCAGGTGAGGTGTGTGACACAGTACCCAGATCTGATTAGAGCAGGGGTGTCGAACTCCAGGCCTCGAGGGCCGGTGTCCTGCAGGTTTTAGATCTCACCCTGAACTGAATCAAATGATTCGTTTATTACCAAGCCTCTGGAGAACTTCAAGACATGTTGAGGAGGCAATTTAGCCATTTAAATCAGCTGTGTTGGATCAAGGACACATCTAAAACCTGCAGGACACCGGCCCTCGAGGCCTGGAGTTCGACACCTGTGGATTAGAGGTTATAAAAACATGGTTAGGTACAACGGACAGTGGCCAGGGGAAGATGGTGGCTGAGGAATGCATAATAAAGGATTATAGATTTTGTATTTCTAAAGGGTTAGAGGTTAGACGCCAGAAGGAAGTGGGGAGCAGTGAACAGCAGAGCAGCTTGGTTGAGTGAATGAACATGACGGGAAAGAGGTTATGAAAAAGATTTTGTCATCTGACAGGTAGAACAAGCCCAGATGTGGTAAAACTGGTTTAAAAATGAAGAAACACAGCATTGCAGTTTCACTATGACACCAGTTACCATTATGAAAAAAGCAAAGTTTAAACAATTACTTTTATCTATTTTGGCTTAGATAATCAAATATATCAGACATAAGGAAACCATTAATTATACAGTTACTGCTGCTAGTCAATTACCATCGAGCTGTGGAACCTCAAGTCTCCTTTTCTCGGAGTATTGTCATCTATTTAATGTTATCTGAACACAGATTTCTACCCTAATGAAGATAATGTGATACTGAAAACTCTGGCACAGTGATAATATATAGATGGGTGAGACTGCTTAGTCATATTCTGTTTTTAATGCTCAAATGTGAACTGCACAAAGTAAGTCACAATATTGATTGGATATATTCACAGCCAGCTAGATTGATTTGCTTCTTAACATTACCATATTATAAATGGTCACCCTGAAAAAGCAGTAATTATGCAAAATGTCATTACTGCTTTATGTTGTAACTTTACATATAACTAGCAGCATAGTAGCAGTAATAAATTAACCTGCCCACTTTGTCACTAAATAGAAAATAGAAGTTTAAAAACTGCACTGGAGTAAAAACAGTAAAAAGTACAATATTTTTACACTGAAATGCTGTGAAAATATAAAGCAGCAGAACACTTACATTTAGCTAACTCGTAGACAAAATTATAAATAGGCCTTCCTCAAAGAGGATTCTACAGCACTACTTGATAAAAATGCAGCCTACCTAGTTACTTTAATCCGCTGCGTTTTTTAATTAAATCACGAAAAACTCCCAAACAATTCTGTTTAGTCGAGGTTTGTCACATTTGTCCGTAAAAGCTCATTTCCAGCATCCCCTCACAGTAAAAACCCGGTTAAGCACCGGGAGCAGGACGTGTTCTTTCAAACGAATTTTCTGAGGCGCATGCGCACAGTCGCACCACTGCAACGGCTCTGCAGTCACAGCTAGACGGTGACGTCACTCAATTCAAGCGATAGGCAAGCCCGGACACACACCGGTAGGCGATGAGCGGCGTTGCTGATTCGACCCAGGCAACCGGGGGATCCAAAAAAACTGTTGAGCCGGGGACGGTTGAAGACCACACCGTAGACCACACCAGCGAGGAGCCGGGACTATTCGACGGGTACCGTGTTGCGTTTAAGTGCCGTTTTTTGTTCCTCGTATAAGCATCACCGGGCTACCTGTCAGAGCAGCCTGACACGGAGCTTATCGCAGCAGGTTTTTATGGACGTGACAATGACTCTCCAGGATGAACTGACCACAGCCGCGGCGAAGGGAAACACGGCAGCGGTGGAGGCTCTTCTGGAGAGAGGGGCTCAAGTTAACGGGACGAACAGTTTTGGACGAACAGCTCTGCAGGTCAGTGCCGTCAGTAACAGCCCACTTTCTCCCACTTACACGGGTCTCATCAGGCGGGGTAACTCAAAGTTTCCAAATGGCAAACGCAGGCATAAATCCTTATTATTTCTATTATTTTTTACAACTATTAGCTATTAGAGATTTATACATGTCAGTAATAATAATAATAATCATTAAGAAAGAAAGAAACGACGGGTCTGAAAGTGACGCGCTTTGTTGTGTTTATGGAAGTCGCGTATTTTTATTGAGGAAAAGCAACAATCCCGGATCCCTTTGGTTTATTGTAAAAGCTGTAACGGCATCAATAGTGAAATGAAACTATAATATTGTTTCTTGCCTTTGGATTGGCCTAAAAAACTAGGCTGCATTGCAATATATGTGGCACAAAAATACTTTAACAATATAAAGCATCATAATATATTTTTACGCATTCTTTATATATATATACACACACACACACACATATATATTTGAATTCATGGCCCACATGTTGCGCTGATCGGTAGTGAAATGCCTCTTCAGTTGTTGCACTACAACAACTACAATAATCCATCTTATCTACATTCTTTGGAGCTTTTTAAAAAACCTGTCGCGTCAGTCACAGCAGGCCTGTTTTGGTTGGGTGTAGAAGACTCGGGTTCAAGTAAAATGAAAGTCAACACTAAAGTCAGCCGCATGATAATAAATACATGAATAAATAAACGCACAGGGTTAAGTGTCTGTGCAAATAGTGCAAAAATAATTAACTGGCGCTGTACTTGTGCTTAATGTGCGCCTATATTAGTGAGTGACGGTGGGCTTACATGAAATAGTTTTTGTGCTTCAGAGTAAAATAATCGGATTCAGTTAAATCGGTTAATATGATTCCCGGTCATGTTTTTTTGTGTGTGTGTAGGTAATGATGATGGGGAGCACGTCGGTGGCTCAGCTGTTACTCGAGCATGGAGCGAATTCCAACGTGGGGGACTCAAGCACCGGGGCAAGCCCGCTGCACGACGCTGCTCGGGCGGGCTTTCTGGACACTGTGCACCTTTTAGTGCAGCACCACGCAGACCCACAGGCCAGGGACAAGTTAAACCGTCTGCCTGTCGATTTAGCCAGACAGCACGGCCATAGAGATGTTGTTGATTTCCTGGAGAGTCTGCAAAATCCCTAACGCTGTGATGTCTTATTTTTATTTTTTTAACTCCTTGCAGCCGGTTCTGAAGGTGGACTTTGCAGAGCAGGGGCCTAAAAAGGCCTTCAGCCGAAATTACACACTTGAAGTTTTGCTGTAAAATGCAGTATTGCTCTTTATTTATTCACTTTCGGTGTGTATCATTATTTTATTTCTAACGAAATCAGGGTTGTCGATGGGTCTGTGTAAAAATGTAGGCCACATTTTCACACAACAACATCGCAACTTTTGTTAATTTAAGAATACGTTTTATGTTTTGTTTTATTTTTTGGGGGGGGTTTTCCAAGTGTTTATTTTCACTTTTTAAACATTTTTCCTTGTAAATATAATGTACAGTTTTACCCAATTATATTGTTTGCATATCAGATATTTAACTAAATAATACAAGAGATATTTTAGAAAGAAATTGGAAAGTTTGCGAAGTTTGTGAACTTTTTTTTTTTTTTTTTTTTTTTTAAATCCAGGATGCACACTACTGAGGTCTAATCTCATTATTACCTAATACTGATATTCTGCACCTTGATGTAAACTGTAACACTGGTTTGAGGGCTGGACTGCTGTAGGATGCGTACTGGAGAATTAAAAACAAATGGAAAATACATGAAATACGTAACTCTGAACTCAGTAGTTTAATTATCCCAAAGGAGCTTTTGAATAAATTAAACTTTTCTTAAATTGGGGTAGGATTACCGTAGACAAGTTTGTAACTGCTCCGTCCCGCTTCCTTTTCCAGCGTGTAAATTGACGGGTACGGAGTTGGAGGCAACCCGCTGCGCCTGTTCTTTGTTCACCTGCTTTACTTGTGTTGCTTATTTTAATTGCTCTATTTCAAACATGAAAATAAAAATACAACCAAGCGGTTTTGAGCCGATACAGACTGCATACAGCGCATGGTAAGGATTATTATCATGCCAGTATTTGTGCAAATGTTTATTTATTCAGTGAAGAACTGACGTTTACTGAGCTCGCCTAACGGTGCTTTAGTAGCGTTTTGGGTCAGAATTACTTTTATAGTGGTACATTACTGACTCATTAAAAAATAAAAATCTGAAAAGATATTAAAGAAAATAATAAATTGTATAAAGCTATGTTAAACATGAGGATGGCTTAAGTTCACCAATAACCAAAGGTGTATTCTACAACATACAGAAATCCACTCCATAGTTCTAGTGTTTGCTGCTTTTAAATTGTCATAAACTGTAACAATAGTAAACCCTTTCAAATAAGATTTAATTCATCCTGTCGGACAAAAGTATCTTTAAGATTAAATCAGTGATTTCCAGCACACTCCTGTTTCAAGAGCAGCAAAAAAAACAAAAACAACAAAAAAAACAAAAAAAAACACAACCCTAAATTGTTCCCCTTAGGATATGAACACATGCCGCAAACCAACTGAGAAAATATTCACTGCAAGTCCAAGTAACTCAATTAACCACAAACTCAACTTGGATTAGTCAAAGTCTAACTTTTATTGAGACAAATTATTCATACTACAGAAAAACAGGCTGCTGAAGAAGAGGCTACTAAATATGCTGTGCAATGTACAGAGTAAGTTCAAGTTAAGAAAATCTAAACAAGAAAAATCTCAAATGACTACAATATGATGCAACATGACGAAATTCCCATTTCAATCCATGCTTTGGGGGGAGAAAAAAAAAAACAAAAAAAAAAAATAACTGTCAGTATAGCAAATAATTTGGGTGTTTCCCCGCCACTACCACTGTTGGTACAGGTTTACTGCCGATTTGACAGCTTTTCACTGACTTGGTTACGGTATTTGCAGGTACAGAGCAGCATGCCATTCAAAATGAGATGTTTCTCTAGTCATTAAACAGTCAAATAAAATAAAAATGAAATGATTCCGTAAAGACCACAAGAGTGGCCAGATTGAAGTAACATGTAGACGTTCAGTCATTCTCATGCTGACAATAGATTCAAGCTCGAAGAGTAGAAGCTTAAATGCAACTAAGGCAGTAATATAGTCTTTGTGTGCTAAACTTGCAAAGCTTTAAAAATCATCTTCATATAACCAGAAACTAAGACACCAGTGGCTTACAACCAGCAAACACATACACAAATGTGTCCACAAAATACTGAATACTTAAAACCTTAGAATGTTTAGACCCAAATGTGGTAACTGTAACAAACATCCATTTCCTCAACTACAGCTAGAGTGGAAGGGCCCTCCCACCTAACACTGTGTGAGAGGAAAACATGCTCCAGACATAAATGAGTGATCTCTGAATCAGAGTCAAGAGTAAACACAAAACACTGAACATCCAACTAAATAAAGACCCCCCCCCCCCCCCCCCCAAAAAAAAGTGGATTATTTAATGTGAGGCACTTTGTTGTGATTCACTGATGATGATTGGACGGGCAGGGTTGAGTTTGCAGTCGGTGTTTGACTCCGTGTGGGTGGTTGTCTGGTCTCTTTATCCTTTCTAGTAGTTTCCTCTGCGTTTAGTGCTTCGGTATCATTACTGAAGACTGAGCCATCGACTGGAAGAAAGAAAATATGTTATTACCAAAGTGTGTCACTGACACAGAGTGAAGGAGCCTTTTCTATATTTAGGAAAAGTCGTTGTCAACATTGTCTTTAAGAAAGTACTCATTTTTCATCAAACGTTAGCACTGTCATTAAAGAAAGTTTTGAAGAGAAAACTAAGGAAATTCAGGCAGTCTGTGCAAAAAACACTGGGATACAGAGTGTTTTTCAAAATTTTAATTAATACATGTTTATCATGGTGCAAGTACTGCAAGAGATCCAACATAGCACAATGTGTCCTATTGTCTGAGTGAGCCCCCCCTTTTAGAAAATCATCTTGTTAATAGGCTCCCCCCCCCCCAAAAAAAAAAAAAAAAAAAAAAAAAAAAAAGCCATGCACCATCAGGTTTTGTTATTCTTTAGAAATGCTGAGAGAAATAAGTGAGATCAAAGTTCACGATAACCAGATAGAAAGCAAACAGACCCTCTTTCACAACTTGCAGAATGGAAATGAATCATCATAAAGCTGACGGCTTACTTTCAATGTATTTATTGTCTGAGCCCAGTCCATCTGACTAATCTGGGGTATTGCTGTTAACAGGATACTGCTAGCTTTGTTTGCATTCTCCTTCATCGTCTTCAGTACATTGTCAACACAGACCTAGGACGAGAAGAAGAAAAGAGAAAAAAATGTATAGCAGCCATTTAAGAGGAATCACTTGCAATGGTGCAAATTTCACTTCCTTTAAAATGTCACAGCCACGCATTTCGAAAATAACCATCTTGGTGTGTATTTTTATTTTGTCTACTTTGAGTGAAGTAAACACTCCTCTGTGAACAATTCTTGAAAGCAGAGCATGATGTAAAGACAGGCACCATCTTGTAAAATCAGAGCTATTATGAATAGATTATGTATACACTTTAAAAGAACGACAGTGTGAACTCACAGTCGCTAAGATGTAACACACATAATGTGGCCTCCTCTTTACTCAAGTCACAATTGCACAAAAACGCCAATAACCAGTTCAACATAATGGTGAATAAAATCCACTCAGCTGAAAAATGACACCACCCACTCCTCCCGTAAAAGGCCAGTGCGGTTAATGTAGATGTCCGCTTTCTCAAGAAAGATACACTTTCATATTCTACATGCAACAACACATAATTTCTTTTGCAGCTATGCATTACAGGTGTAATTTTTACCAATTTGAAAACAAAAACCGATGATCTTTAGTGTGAAAATACTTTCTGCATTACTATGGTGGTGTGTGGCTATAATTTACAAGATTATTGTGAACAGTACTCAGTCCCCCAATGTGGAACCAGTTTAGTGCATTTCCACAAATGACTGGAAGTGATGCTAAAAAGCCGGCATCAGTAGGGCAACACAAAATTGCTGAGCTAAGAACCACCAAAACCAGAGTCGTGTGTGTGAGAAATT
This sequence comes from Astatotilapia calliptera, assembly GCF_964374335.1. Lineage (NCBI taxonomy): Eukaryota > Metazoa > Chordata > Actinopteri > Cichliformes > Cichlidae > Astatotilapia > Astatotilapia calliptera. The sequence continues at coordinate 23,957,533 of NC_137427.1, read as the reverse complement.
CACAAATGTCTGGCAAATGGAGCACATGCTTGTCTTCCCTGTAATGTTATCCTTTAAAAATAAATTGATAAAACCTTCAATCTGGCACCAAGGCACAACTGACTGCACCTTCACTGTGCTGGTGGAAAAAAGGTATGTGAATATGATCTTAATAGCACTGGTTTAGTAAAACCATATTTAAAAAAAAAAAAAAAAGAATTAAAACATTCATGTACGAGTGCAGCAGAAACAAAGCTACTGGACAACACGGAGAGCAGTTGATTGTGAAAGTACCGGCTTAACCAAATCAGTCACGTCAGGACCTGTGAGTGAGTCACAGCAGTAGGTGGAAAAACAATATTTTGCTCTTTGCACCTGTACTGGGATTGCTGCGTACATTTTACAACCATCACCTGTGCTCTGAAATTTAGTGACTCATTACATGGTTCAGTTTCGAGCCTACTGAACCATGTATACGACACTAGCAATCACTTTACTCACGTGGCTAATGCAATACAATGGAGGAACTAAAAATCAAAACTGTGAAATAAGCAGTTATACCGCACAAACGTGGAGTTCTCATTCCCATATTCTTGTATAAATGCAGTGAAGTATTAGTTCATAATCCATTCTGAAATTCATTCAGCCACAACTACAGTGTACATTACAGTAAGTTGCACAACATTACTTCCATCCTGTGTACCTCCTGTAACCTTCATTAACCCTTCCCTTGAGTGCTTGTTTTTATGTCACACTCAATGATTAGGTTCATGTTTTTGTGGTATTTGTCAGGATGAAGACAGTGTAGCTGATGACTCAGTGTGACTCAACCTCCTCTGGCAGGGCTTCCACCGGAGACTGGCAAACAAGCCGACTGGTTGGAGAGGGACAAGGAGGGGGGGGGGGGGGGGGGGAGGCCAGGAGGTAGTATCAAGCTGCGAGGGAGTGAGGGGGGGGGGGGGGGGGGCGGGCGGAAGGATGTGGCGAGCATTCTCTAACAGGAGGGGGAAGAGGTCAGCTGCAGGAACTCGGAAGTGGAGTTGTGAGTTGGGCTGGATCAGTTCTACATAAGCCGGCGCTCGCCCACACGCAGTAGATCAACTGCATAATCCAGAGCGCCTGACAGAGGCCAGGTCACTCGGAAGCCATAAGAAGCCACAGATACTTTTATCTACTTATGGAGCACAGATGTTAAAAACCTCTAACCCATCATTTATTAGATTTCAGTGTGGGGGAAAAAAAAAAAATAATACTGGACATCTATACTGATACGGACTGGGTAGTGTGTGAGGAATGAAAGGATGCCACATAATTTGGAAATGATCAATTTGAAAAGTATCAACCTACAGAGAGCTGAATTCAAAGGCATCCTGAAGATCAAAAGCAGCGGACTAGTCCATTTTGCTGACATTTCATTACTGTAATTCACACTGGTACTCAGTTTGGCCCCCACATGCTTGCCCAGCGATGTTGGACCATGCTCCTAATGGGACAATGGATGGTGTCTTGGGGGATCTCCCAGATCACTTGGCTCATGAACAGCCTGAAATGAAACACAACTGATGCCTAATGACAGCTAGGGTGACGCTCTCTAGCTAATCAGAGGCATTCACACCAGTATCCTGCTGGAGGTCACTTTGGAGCTCTGGCCGTTCTTGTCCTGTTCTTCCCTGCACAAATGAGCAGATACTGGTCCTTCTGATGGATTTGACTTTCTACAGCCCTGTTCAGCTCTCCTTGAGCAAACCTTCTGGCAATAGCACGCATCAATGTGCCATCCTGGAGTTGGCCCACCTGTGCAACCTCTTTAGGATCCAGATATCCAGGCCTCATGCTAGCCAAATGCAAAACTAGTGCAAAAACAATCAGAAAAGATGAGGTTAAAAAAAATAATAAAATCAAAAAAATCGGTGGCCTTCACCTGTAAAACCATTCCCCTTTTAAGAGTTGTCTCACTGTTGTCCCTCTAGTGCACCTGTTAATTTCATTAATGCCAAAGCAGCTGAGACTGATAAACAGTGCCCTCTGCTACTTAACTGGCCATATCATTTTTTTTTTTTTTTTTACTTTAATTGAATCGAATGACTAAAATTAAATGGCTTAAAACTAACCCATTAACTCTAATTACAAAAAGGCAAGACTAATTTTGTTCCCAGAGCTGAACACTGCAGACGTGACAACATGTTTCTGTACGAAACGAGTGTTTATTGCTTTGGCATCATAAACATATCAGACTTTGTTATCTCAGAGGTAATCTGGGAGGACTGGATATAATTGCACTGAAATTATTTTAGTGCGCTATTTGACGCAAGAAGTGGACGTGCGTTTAAATTGTGTTGCACAAAAGCAACTGAGGGAACTCGTGACCTGGCCAAGGCTGACCTCGCACAGCTTGCCAAGATGGCCTTTGAATGAGCTTCTGAAGAGCACCATGGAGTTAAAAGGTTGTCATTGATTCTACCTGGTCGGCCAGCCAGCAGGAAAGTTCCCAGAGCTGATGTTGTGGTATAAGGCAGTTTTCTATTTGTTGGTAAATTTTGTTTTCCATTGTAAAGAAACAAAACCATGTCTGCAATGCGTAAAAAGATGTTATGATAAGCAATACTTAGCTTGCTAGTGTCGTCTTTGTTTTGTTTTTTAAATGTATCAACACAAGTCATCAGGGCATGTGCTGGATCAGGCTGAACAGGGTGACTGTCGTTTAGGAGGGTTTGAAAGGTAAACTCCAAAACAGTCTGCTGCGCTTGTTGACATTTAGTCACAGTATTATGAATCTACATACTTTGAGGTGCGATTTGTGTCTTTAAGCTTTGGCATAGGAGAATGATATGCATATTCCTTAATCTCCCAAAAATAAGTGTATTGTTAAGAAATTAATGTTAAAAAGTGATTTATTTTTTCAAAGCCAAAAAACAGAGAACTTCACCTGCAAACTCTGCTGATCACAGCTTAGCAAAGATAAAGTAAGGGAGCCAGTTTGAGGATTGCAGAACAAACATGATGATTAGGCTGCAAATAAATGATATAAATGCAACCTAATGCCATTAGCTTTATGCTACCCTTTTCTTAAAGTTGTGCAATTATCTTCAGGCCTAATATCAAAAAGCTTACTTAAAATCAGTCATATTCATTCAGCTCTTAAATAATGCTCTTTAATTTCGTCGTGTAAAATTAAAATGTTTAGGTTGGCGTTTGTTGTGCAGTGGGCCAGGGAAGAGGCACGATGCACCGTTAACTGACCCACTTTAACAGGGCATCATCCACTGCCACTGACTCACAAGACAAATAAAAGCTTGAAACATCAAAGTAATAAAAACGACAGTTAGGACCTCTGGCCCGCCACTCACTGCTTCCTCGTGCTCCTTCCAACAGTCATAGTCTGTTGCCATGGCAATGCTGGCATAGCACAAGCCAGCCTCCTTGGCGAGGACCGCCTCTGGCACGGTGGTCATATTGATGACGTCAGCACCCCACTGGCGGAACATCAGGCTCTCTGCCCGCGAAGAAAACCGAGGCCCCTCGATAGTCAGCATGGTCCCTCGCACATGACATTTGACCCCCAGACTCCGCGCCACCTCCACCAAAACCTGCAGGGAATATCACCGTCATTCTGGAATAAATCACTAACCCCCAAGGTGGGGTGGCAACTGCTTATCTGTATGCCGTTTCAGTCTACTGCAGATAAGCAGACATTCATTCTAAACACAGACGCTACCCCCATGAAAACACTGTCTCTGAAGGTCCATTATTTTTCTTGACCAGGAGAAGTTTTTCATGTCAATATTGGAAACTTAAAGACAATTATGGTTTTATTCAACCTGGTGCATTCTGTGGCCCCGAAAACAAAACAACAAACAGTAGGTAACCAGCAATCAGACAGTAAAGCCTTTCCATCAGCACACAGCAGCAGATATCCCACGTTAGTCGAGGTTCCCATTTCTGGAAATGATGCGGGGTTAATATTTGTTAGAATGGTACGTTGGTTCAGTCGAGGGTGCTGCCACAGCAGAGCCCGCAGAGGACAGGACACACAACTCACCACCAAATTACCTGTATTACTTTCCCATCCAACAGGACATCGCTTAGACTTGGTGCTAGAGAGCTGGCAGGTTAAAGACCATTTAATGTCCAGTTTGACTGCATCGGATATTTGTGCTCTCATATGCACCTCAGTCATGTAACGTCTAGAAAAGCATCACAAAAAACCTCCTTTACGTTGTCAGACAAAAAGACCCACAGTGATGTGCACTTTATGCTATCAATACTTACACTGAATAAAAATAATCACTTTAGGAGAATTTAGTATACAGTGGTCCCTCGTTTATCGCGAGAGTTGCGTTCTAAAAATAACCTGCGATAGGTGAAATCCGCAAAGTAGTCAACTTTATTTTTTTTACAATTATTATAGATTTTAAGGCTGTAAAACCCCTCACTACACACTTTATACACTTTTCTCAGACAGGCATGAAGACTCACATTTTCTCTTGTTTAAACACTCAAAGTTCAAACCTTCGTAGAAAAATAAGTCCAGCATTATAGAATGAAACCAAAGATCAGACCCTATTCTCAGGTCCAGAACATGGGAATAGAGCAGCCGCCAGAGAATTCAACATTAATGAATCAATGGTACGGAAGTAGAGGAAGCAATAACAATGAGATGAGTAAAGTTTGACTTATCTGACTGTTTTGTTTCGCTTAATGCGCCCTATAGTCCGGTGTACCTTATGGTCTGGAAAATATGGTAACTTCTACCTTCCTTTAGCATGTCCAGAAGTCCAACTTTTTGTGCGATGATTAGCATCTTCCTCTGCCTTTTGGGTGTTATCACGGGTGCTTTTGATGGTGCAAAACGTTTTGTCGACATTGTTGTGTTTGTTGGGGAGAAAACACACAGTGCAGCACTTCAGTCACACACTGCTACCGATCGAAGATTTATGTAAATTTGACAAGCTGAACGCATTCTGTACTGTACAGGAGACACGGCATGAAGGAGATTGACTGACAATGGTCTACAGCTGATCAGGACTCAGAACACAATGCACTATTTTAAAAAGAAAAAAAAAAAAAAATCTGCGAAACAGCGAGGCTCTCAAAAGGTGAACCGTGTTATAGCAAGGGACCACTGTACTGAGCAAAATTACATGTCAGTTACAAAATAACAAGTTTGACGTAGGACGTGTTTAGATTTATAGACTTACCTCTCTAGTTTTGTTGCAGAAAGGCTCAGCCATGGGGATATGACAGACACCTGGGGGACTGGTGGGCTGACCATCGTAGAGTGTTTGAGACCTCTTGGTTGTCCTACCAAACAAACAAAACAGGAAAAAAAAAAAAAAAAAAAAAAAAAAAAAAAAGCAGATTTGTTTCAATGACAAAAATATAAAAACACTTAAAGATGTAAGATTAATAACTTTGTTTCTTTTTAATGAGTTTATCTGACCTAAAGTTGAGAAAAAGTGTGAAAAGATATGAGGAATAACTGCAGAAATACTGGGAATGGCCATCAAAATCATTCTAGACAACATGTCGACATGAATGAGGTACAGAAATCATTCATTTCATAATCAGGACTATTTGGCTCAGAAATATGCAAATTTTTGTGGCATGACCAGTTTCACAGCAGTCAGGACTATAAACATCAACAGAATGGAAGAAGGTCTCAAGCTTCGCTATAACAACCGACCTAAAGTTTTCCCTTCTGCCGAGTCAGTGCTGTTGCAAGAGGCAAAGTGAAAGCCTGTGTCCCCATGGTTCTTCATGGCAATAGGTCAGGATTGCACAAAAGGCTGATTCACTTATCCAAGTGACCTGAAAACATCAGGATTTCTGTGCTCCATGTAGCCTCTTAGCTTCTTTTGTATAAAGGGAATTCTGTGTGGATGCAGTTTGGACAAAGCCATGTTCTTCAATGTAGAAGAAATTTACTTCATATTACTGATTTACCAAAGTAGCCACTGTTTGCCTTCATGGCCACTTTGCACTTGTCTTGTACAGCTTGCCAGAAGTGACTTTGTGCACATTCACATGATTTCCTTTTTAACTGTATTCAAAAGCATTAGCTGCATCATGCTGAGGTTCTGCTGGTATATACCAAACAGACCCATCTGACTACTTTAGTAATCCAAAAGGTGAAAGATTACGTAAGTGAAAGAATTGTGATGATACATTGATGGTGGCTTCAAGCAGTGGTCCTGCATTATACAGCAATACACTTGCAATGAAAGATACTGACCAAATAACCAATCAAAAAGGTATGCAGCATGAAATGACGCGCTCGTCAATGGGACACCAGCACTTGTTTTTAAAATAAAGAGGGGAATTCCAGCCATGCATCAAATCTGATGATTCACGTATCAGCACACACTCCACATTGCTTTGCCTCAGTGTGCTTTGCACCTTAAGAGAAATCTCATACTTGGAAAAAAAAAAACAAATCATGAAATGGAAGACAGAGTTGCCTCGGCTGCAGATCATTGGTTTTGTTTTCAACATGCATGACTAGAGCTAATGTCAGTGCTTCCCAAGATTTAAGTAGACGCATCAATTGTTCAGAGAAGGCTGTGTGACTGTTTTAACTGTTACACGGAATAATAAGGAAAGACATGTTTGGGACAAGGAACACAATGAATAGTGGCGACCTGTATGTTGGTCAAATAAGCCATAATGTTGTTTCTAACAAAATGCAGTTAAAGGTGAAATGTTGACATCTGCAAGAGTAGTTTTAGTTGAAGTGGGTGTGATTGTTCTTTGGGCCGTGCTGGTGACATTGCTGGCAATTCATTTCAGATCTCAACACTTCAATGAACAAGTGAATGAACACTTCCATCTCGTTACTACTTCAGCAGGACATTAGCATAAAACACACCTACAGCCTGTGTAAGAACTAAAGGAGGAGAATTAGAGTGCTACACCTGACGGATCCCAATAAAGGAGTGCTTAATAGGGATCCTGAGACTTGAGCCTAATTGGACCACAGAATAAATAAAAAGCAAGAAAAAATGCTGAGCATGAAAAGTCTCTTAAATGCTCCAGGTGATGGCCTTATGAAGCCGTTTGAGAGAAGAGTGTGTGCAGAGCTTTTATGATAGCAAAAATCTGACTTTCAAGCTATGCCAAAAACTCGTCCAGCCAAAGGTTCTGATACCCCAGCACAAACAAAGAAATATATGGTGTATACACAGAGGATTGCTGTGAGTTCTACATTGCAGAAACCAAAACACCATCAGCTTTGAAGAATGAGAGGAGAAGAGGGGAAGAAAAAAAAAAAAAAAAAAAAACCCACCCACCTTTACGCCTTCTAATACTCATTTTTTACTCTGTGCATAAATCCAGATGTGGCATTTAATAGTTGTAATGTCTTTTTATATACAGCTGACTCATGGCACAGCTTATTTGTTCCTTCCCCCCCCCCTTGGGGATTACCAAATCCTAAAATAATTATCTTAGAGATCCAAAATATGAATGCTACTGTCAGAAATCTTTTAAGCTGATGCCCAACCCCATCTCTTACTCATAACCCTGGCAGTGGAAGAATAAAAATCAGTGTTTGAAAAGAGCTCCAGAAATCTGTGTCTCAGTTTAAAACCATTAAACAATGATGTGCTGGATAAACAAGGAGATTAGTACAATGCACAAGGCTACAAAAAAAAATCTAGTTATTATGGTCTGGTGTTTCATTACCATTTTTCACTTCACAATTGCCGTTGTAGAAAATGGCACACACACCCTGTAATTATCAAACAGTATAATTACTTCAAAACTATACAAAGAATGTTGTTTGATCCCTTTTCTGGGTTCATCCTCAGGTTCAAACCAAAGTCCCTACTTGAGTCAGTTTGAACAGTGATAACAATCAGGTTCCAAAGCAATTTAACCAGTTACCCTGCACCTGAATATTTCCTGTACAAACATATCTGAAGTATAAGAATGGATGAAGGGTGTAGGGGCTCTCAAACAGGGTGAGGAGCTCAGTCCTTTGGGATAGTTCTCAGTAATGGGCTCCGAACCAATGTTCCCTCTAAGCTGCGCATGTGCGCAATTGCGCACTGCTGGCACGGTCTCTGCGCACAGAAAATGTGCGTTGCGCACAAAAAAAAAAAAAAAAAAAAAAAAAAAAAAAAAAACAATCTCTAACCCGAATTGAAATTAAAATTAATACTTTAACAATTCTGTTTTGCAGTGTTAGTCAGTGAGTGACTGTCTGCGCCCGTATGGGATTGGAACGATGCTACCTTATCCCATAGTCCAGCCAATAATGCGATTTACATTCGTATATACGCAGCTAATCAACGTCGTTGACAGGCTATGACAGCGTCCTTATGTGCCGACACCGGTGTTTTAGCTAACAAAGCGGCGTGGCTGATGTGGAGTGAAGCCACGTTAATGACAACGTGGACAACCATTGTAGATGTGAGCAGGACAGACAGAACTACTGACAGAAAAAGTGGAGGTTTTTTTTTTTTAATAAATCGTGTTGATGGGCCACGTAAAACCAGAGTTATGATAAAAAAAAAAATATCTGCAATGTTTGGTTTCCTTGCTGAATACTATCGTTGTTTATATTTACTGCGGGAAGAAACTGTAAAAACGGCGTTTTATGAGAAAAATGCTTGAAAGCGCTCTCCGCCTGTGAGCAAAAACAAACTCCACCCCTCTCTCCCTTTCCTATTCGTCCAAAAAAGTACCATGTCGACCAATCAAAAAACTGATATGGCAACGTGACATCTAGTTGTTAAGAAACGGGGGGAAGTTTTAGGAGTGACGGCGGTGCTTTGAGATGTGAGACGTTTAGCGCAAATCTTATGTAGTTAGTGTGTAGTGTAGTTTTGTTGTGTGTGTCAGAACAATGAGGCGACTGCTGAATGTTACACGTGTTACAGCAGTGATACATCTTCTGTTGTCAGGCCTGCAGGTACCAGGCTGTTGTTCTCCTTTATCTCATAGTGGACAGAAATTATTTTTTGAAGTGGCACAAATAATTTGTGTGGCATCAGATTTGATGCAGAACAGCTGATTGTTCTGTAAATAGTTTGAAATGTTTATTTAAAACTGCCTTGGCTGCATTAAACCCCCCCCCCCCCAAAAAAAAAAAACAAAACAAAAAAAACATAGCTGCAAAAATCTTTGTTTGCCAAACTGAGTAACCTTTTTGAAGTAGTAACTATATAATTAATTGCCCAGTATTGGTCATTATTAGGGATGGGTATTGATAAGATTTTCACGATTCCGATTCCATTTTCGATTCTGTTTAACGATTCAATTCTTTATCGAGTCTCTTATCGATTCTTATTTTTGAAAAAGGAGAACACTAAGGTCGATTAGCTTAGAACTTTGTTTTATATCTTCTCTTTGAACAAGATAGAAATTTAGGAGTAACATGGCGATCGTGGCTCAAGAGTTGGGAGTTCGCCTTGTAATCGGAAGGTTGGCAGCCTCGCCTCTGTCAGTGCGCCCCAGGGCAGCTGTGGCTACAATGTAGCTTGCCATCACTAGTGTGTGAATGTGTGTGTGGATGACTGGATATGTAAAGCGCTTTGGGGTCCTTAGGGACTAGTAAAGCGCTATATAACTACAGTCCATTTACAAACCCAGCAGTGAGACCTTAAGAGATCCAGCCTACGGCTCTTCAATGGGGTGTCACAGGGTCCCCAGGAAAAAACATTGTAAATGTAAAATAAAATAAATATTCTTCTGTAGCAATAAAAAGTATAACATAAATTATTCTGTAGCAATTACACAAGAATATCCAGTAATGTCCCTGCCTACAATTAAACACATTCACTTACTGAAAATCGGGGGCATCTGCTGCGGCAGCCTTTTACCACAAACTTAGTCACTGCTCGGTGACATTCGTCTATCCTGGCCTGAAAGGAGACTGCAGCGAGAACTGCCAGCATCTGAGCCAGACTCTGTCTCTCTCATCATGGTCACCTAAATGCACAGTAATGGCAGGTTTTGTAATAAGGCAGATCGCGTTAACATAATATGCACTGTTAGTTGATTATTTACCTGCCGCATTAACGGGAGAGGACGTGCAAACGTTACCGCTGCTGCTGGGTTGAGATTCACGAGTCCGGAGCGGAATTAAAAATACGACATTCATTTAAGGTTATCGCGTGTTTTGTGAGCAAATGCTTTTGCATATTCGTAGTGTTTCCTCCCTTAAATGAAATATCTACTTTGCAAGTTGCCCTCAACTGGAATCGATAAGGGAATCGTTTGCAAAAATGGCAAACAATTCCAAGGAATTGAAACAGTGGGAACCGGGTTTCGATACCCATCCCTAGTCATTATATACTATATTTTGCAGACAGAGTTACAGGACTGTCTCCCAGACCACAGACTCATAATACAAGTCAGAGCTTTATAATATAAATTAAAAAAAAAAAAATTAAGTTGTGTTTTCGAAATTGGATTAGTTATTTGTACTTCCAATAGTGTTAACATACTGCACAGGTGAATGACTAGAATTTTTTACATTTTCATTGTAAGGGGGCTAAAGCAGTTAATTAAAAGAAGTCTAACATAAATGTAAATGCTGCAATTTGATTATTTTAATAAACCATGTAACTTGGATGGATTAGATGCCGGCGCGACCACAGTGCACACGTCTGATGTCGTTCAGAGTGGTCCAAGGGACCGCGCTCAGGGAGTTTGTGTGTTCGCTCAGACACGTGAAAAATTAGAGGGAACATTGCTCCGAACCCATCAAGAGGAACCAGTTGAGATGGTTCAGGAATCTGACTAGGATGTTGCCTGGACGCCTCCTAGATGAGGCATTTAAGGCATTTCCAACTGGAAGGAGGTTCCAGGGTACAGCCAGGAACAACTGAAGAGATTCCATCTGTTTATTAGCTCAGAAATGTCCGATGGATAGAGATGGATGAGGTGGCCAGACAGAGACAGGTCTGGACATTATTGCTTAGACTGACCCTGCAACCCAAACTCATAAGTGGCCAAAGAAGAACAAAAAATAAATAAAGCAGTAAAGAGTAATTTTAATTTCTTCAGTCATGGCACCGATCTTGTGGCCCATTATTAGGTAATGGTGCCAATGTCGGCCATAATGCAACGGAATTGTTCATGTGGCTGGGAAAACCTGCAGTTAGTTGAAACAAAAACAAAAAAAAGTTGTTTGGATCAGTGATGAAACACTTATTGTGCTGAAAACACTGAATCTACATGAACTACATAAACTTTTTTCCTGGATTATTGAGCGCGCATAAAGCAATATAAGACGAGCTGCATCCAAAAGCAAAAGCATTTGTTGTAAAGGCTAAACTTAGAACCTGACAGTCCGTAGATGCATTTTAAAAGTACAATTTAGCACAGTGTTAGCCATGATTAGAATCTGACAAAGTAAGCTCTTATAGTGACCATGTGGTTTGCACACAACAAATAAGCAGAGGTGATGGCATGAAGTAAAGCCTTCAGCAGCACAGCATGCTGTCACATGCTGTGGGACAAGTCTGTGCATGTCCCAACAAGCAACTTCCTCATTTCCGATAAACAGATCTTGTTTGTTCTTGATACTAGTAGTTTATCGACTTCAACAAAACAGGCAAACCCACATGCAAACTCACTCATGTTGAAATTCATAATAGAACACACTGACATAAATTAGGGAAGGCAGACTACAACTTACCTCAATTCAGCTAGATGCATGCCAACTCATGAGTCATAAGGAATCCTTTTTACACCTCTCAATGCACATATTGTGCCATTTAATAAAATCTCTGCTGTCAGCTAACTGAGAGAACAACACTCCCACAAGGTCGTGCTCTTGGTACGCTACAGCAGAAGTATGTGTGTATGCCTTGAGGTCAGAAACAGCTGACAAGCTATTTTTTCCCCCCTCCATGAAACAGAAAGAAATTATCAAGGTTTACCAGCAAGTGTGTTTAAGCAAGAACTCAGTCGCGTGCTACAGTTTTAACCACAGCCATACAATACCAGCGATCACTTGCAAGCCATAACCCTTTTATCTACGTCCCCCCGGTTTGTTTTGTCATATATCATCGTATCTCAATGCTTGTTCTCCCTCTGCTCTTTCCCTTCACCTGAAAAATAAATAAAATACTGTAGAACATGGCTGCCCCTTCCTCCCCACCGTCACCAAGTGCTTCCTAACCAGAGGCTGTTTTCTCTCTCAAGTAGGATTTTTTCCATACAATACAAAATAATGAGCATTAAAGATGAAGCTGCAAATTCTTGTGGATTTTGAGGGATAAAACAATACTAGACTCAGTTTTTTTTTTTTTTGTTTTAGAAAGTGGTTTGACACTAAATATCAAAGTGCATATATGAGTGTATTTATTTGCATGTTTACATCTATAAAATCCTCAATACTGGATCTTTATTAGTTTATTACTTGGAGATGATTTCTTTTAGTCAAGTATTTTCAGTGCACGGACAGAGACACTTAAAAAGAGTCATCCTTATGTCAACAAGGTTACTCTGAGTCACACTTTGACTCTGTTGACAAGAAGGAAACTGACAGGTTATAAACCAATTCAACCTGTTCCCATGAATATTTACTGCACATACCAGTCTGTCTTTAAAAAGCCAACGATCAGTGTTCAGTCACTTGTCCTGTTACTACCGGTAATTGTTGCACGGATACTAAACGTTCCTTTCAGTCTGTCTATAGATAGAGAGATCTCTCTATGATATATGATTCCATCTAAATTCTAGTGCCATCATCACATCAATTATTTCATACCTGTAGCTCCACCAGATGAAAATGGAGACTGCTTTTTATTTGCTCACTGCCAATTTTATGAATCATGCAACTAGAGCACAATGCGGTTCTCTTCCTCCACCTCCCACACGCTTTGTTAACTAAGGATGAATTAACTGAAGAACTATCACAAAAACCCATTTATATATTCTCCATCTCATTGACAAAGTTGGAAGCAGATGGAAATCAGCTTATTTTATCGTCTCTGTCAGTGCGCCCCAGGGTGGCTGTGGTTACAATGTAGCTTGCCATCACCAGTGTGCGAATGTGTGTGTGAATGGGTGGATGACTGGATATGTAAAGCGCTTTGGGGTCCTTAGGGACTAGTAAAGCGCTATATAAATACAGGCCATTTACCATTTTTGTTCTAAACTTGAGTTACAGTTAACATTGAGTCTATGGGGGACTGACTCACTTTTGGAGTCAAGGCCCATTCACACAGCAGGATCCGGCATTTGCTGTGCTAACCGCTAGCTGGAGCAAATTGCCCAAAATTTGTGTTGTACTTGCTGTTGCACTCCGCCAATTTTTTTGCACCCACTCCACATGTACTAGATGCGCTTCCCGGTCATTTTAAACCCTGCATCTCTCATTTATGAAGAAGAAAGCTTTGGCACTATCCCTACCGAGTCACTCTACAACACTGCTTTCCTCCTGAGCCACACACACACACACACACACACACACACACACACACACACACACACACACACACACACACACACACACACACACACACACACACACACACACACACACACACACACACACACACACACACACACACACACACACACACACACACACACACACACACACACACACACACACACACACACACACACACACACACACACACACACACACCATAAAGTTTGTATCTCTGATATGCACAGAATGTTTTCGTTCATTGTGGGTCTGAACTTAGAGCAGGTGTGGGCTTAATGCCTAATCACCTAATCCAGCCCTAACTATATTCTTTATCAAAAAGAAAAAAAAGAAGAAGAAAAAAAACACAAAGGTTTTAGGGCTAATCTTAAAAGGTAGAGAGGAAGTTTATGTCCTGAATCCAAACTAGGAGCTGGTTCCCCAGAAGAGAGGCCAGAAGGAGGATAAGACAGAAGTTGTAGTGTTTGATAGTCACACCCTGCTGGAACAACTAACTGATGCGTTAGGTCCCCTTGGTAGCCATCTCTCGCCCACTGTTAGAAACCTTTGTGTTTTCCTGGACAGCTCTTTCAAACCCGAGAAACAGATCTCCTCTGTCGTTGGGAAAAAATAAATTAAAAAAAAAAAAAAAAAAAAAAAAACAACCCTGTTTCTACCAGCTGCGTCAGATATTTAAGACAAAGCCATACCTCCCTTCGTAGGAAAAAAGTTTATTCACGCTCTTATCACTTTCAAGTTAGACTACTGTAATTCCCTCTACTCGGGCCTCCCATCTTCCTCTATTCACCGGCTCCAGTTTAAAACGCAGCTGCACCTCTCCTAACTGGTACTAGAAATTATGCCCACATCACACCAGTTTTAGCCAACATACATTGGCTCCCTGTAGAATATTGTATAAATTTCAAAATTCTCTTGCTTACCTTTAAAATTTTAAACAATTTGGCTTCCAGTTATCTATGCGAATGCCTCCATTTGTATATCCCTAATAAGGCACTTGGATCTTCCAATTAAATGCTCCTGACGCAACTGAGGTCTTTGCTGTCGTAGCTCCCAGACTCTGGAATAACCTCCCTCCTTATATTCGTTCCTCTGAGTCCATCCAGTCTTTTAGATTGCGTCTTAAAACTTATTTTAGCCTGGCTTTTGATTCAAACTAGTATGTTATTTCGTGGCTAGTTATGTTTTTGGTTTTTTTTTTTTTTAATCCGTGTCGTTTCCTGCCCTCCTTTTAACTGTTTCTTTTTATTCTGTCTTATGCTATTGCTCTGACCGACTGTGAAGCACTTTGGTCAACTTTGTTGTATTATTATGTGCTATAGAAATAAATTTTGATTTGGTTTTGATTTTAAGCTCTGCCTCCCATTCTACTTTTAGAAACTCTTGGAACCACAAGTAAACCTGCAGTCTGAGAGCAAAGCGCTCTGCTGGGGTAAAACAGTACTACCTGATTATTCAAGAGCTTGTTTGTTTGGAATAGGACTTCAAATGTGTTTGTTTATTTTGTTATTTAAAAAGGGACAGTGCAGTTTAACATACATCAGTTTTGTACTTGAACTAACGCCCATAGGTTTATAGCTATTGCTAATTTTCAACAATTGTCCCTTGTTGGGCTTACAATCAAAATAGGTACATTTAGCAATAAAACATACATTTTTATAAAACCAAATTACATCATAAATACAATTACAATTAATAGACAATAATTTAAAATAAAATTAAAATCATTAGTTAAAATGACTACATCTCTGATTTCCCTTTAACCAAACTTTAACCTTCAATGTAAAGGATCTGATGTCTGTAATCAATTTGATTTCGGTTGGAAGTGTGTTCCACAGATGGCAAGCCTTTATGGAAAAAGCTGACTGACCGAATGTCGATCTGCAATATAATATCTTGCAGTTGCCGTTCACCTTGCTCCTAGTAATACAATTACCATCTTGTCTCTGGATGCATCTATTGAGACACTCTGGGGCCATCGTATTTATACATTTAAAAACTAATTTAAGAAAACAAATGATTAAAACTCTTAAAACTAAGTAGATTATATTTCTTTAAAATGTGACAGTGATGCCACCGAACAGATTTTTTTATCCATTATTTTTAAAGACTGGTTATATAAGGATACCACAGACTGAATTGTAGATGGTGCTGCTTGGGTCCAAACTGTCATACAATATGACAAATGAGAGAATGTCATGGAATGCATAAATAACTGAGCTGCTGAAGTGGGTATAGTGCCGAATTAACTTAAAACAATTCAGATTAGCCTTGACCGTCTTAGAAATCTTCTTTACATGTCAAATTTAAGATGTGAATCTAAAATTATTCCTAAAAACTTAAAATCTTTGACTTCCTTTATTTCTTCGTTCCCTAACTTGATTTTAAAATCATTAGATGAACTTCGTTTCCTAATAGAACAAACAGTTTTTTGTTTTTAATTCAATACAAGATGATTTTGTTCCAGCCATTTTTGGACATCATTTAGATGTACCATTAAGGTGTCTGCTGCCTCGCCAGGTGACTTAGCTGGTACGTGTATAACTGCATCAAGTTGGCAGTTAGCTTTTGGACAACTGGCAGGCAAATCATTTATAAACAAACTAAATAGCAATGGGCCAAGAACACATCCTTGGGGAATACCCAGTCTGTTTTCCAACATGAACGACTTATCTTTATCAACCCTCACACACTGCTCTCTTTTGTGAAGATAGGACTCAAACCAATCAACTGCTTGCTTTGAAAAGTCAAATTTTATCAACTTGGAAAGAAGTATGTCATGGCTGACAGTGTCAAAAGCCTTTTTTAGGTCAAGGAACACTGCACCCACAACATTACCATTATCCTACTATTATTTGATTCTGGATTTAACAGGATGCCAATAAAGAAAAGCAATATGGGAGAAATGCGGTCTCCCTTTCTAGTCCCTGTCAATACTTATTCTGTGGCATTCTTGATCAACTGAAGGCTTTACAGAGAGTTTTTAGGACAACATGATAATCCTGAGTAATAATAGTAACAGGGCCGAGTACAATTACCTGAGTTTTACCTGGATTTAGATTTAGGAAATTAGAGGTCATCCAGGGCTTCACATCTCTTTAAATGGTGGGTGTCACCTGGCTTCATGAACAGATAAAGCTGGGTTGTCATATGCATAAATGAGACTGGTGCCTGAAATATCTGATACTATAAGAATGCACATTTGTGCTTATCATGAACGCCAGTGAACTCAAACAGGAAATTTCTTTAATGACAGTTATTAGTTTTGTTTAGGCAGTGATGGGGACAGTCAAACAGTCCATTTGAGAGGCTCCCCAGGTGCTTGTCACTGTGGTCTGCAGCACTACGAGGACAGCTTCCTGTGGTAGACTTTAATGCTTTCTATTGGAAAATTGGAACATTGTGCCGTAGGTGGCCACAGCTTAGTGTGGAGACTACAGACCAAGCCAAAACAGCAAACTTCATTAATATGTCGTTAGTCATGGTTAAACAAATATGAACTCTTTATTTATTTTAATGTAATCAACTGTCTATAGGTCAGAAGTTTTAAAATTTTGTCAAAAATCACTCTTTTGATAGTAAAACAACCCTCAGCATGGATCTGCAAAACATGTGTACCTTAGAAGCCTGTATACTCATAAGTATAGGTTATTAATAAATAATTAAAATCTTTCCAACATGCTTGCTGTAGTTGCATTTTCATTACAGTGATCCAATGTTTTTGTAGCATCAATGTAATTACAGAACTATTTTTTCTTAGTTTTTATAAATTATAAAACAGTGTTGTGAGGCAGAAGAAAAATATTTTTAGGGTTAGGCCAATTACCACCATGATGCCTATTTATGTGTGCAAATAAATCAAATTTGAAATAGTCTACTTTAATAAAAAAAAAAAAAAAAAAAAAAAAAAACAAACAAAGTGGTCCAATTGCTTTTAAAAAAAAAAGTGTAAATAAATACATAAGATTTTGAAAAAGACCAGTTTTAAAAGGCATCAGCACGAGCACTTGTAAATTCATTAGTTTCCTCAGTGACCTATTTTTGAATTTGGAAGCCATAGCAAGCATGAGTCAATTACAGCAGTGATACATAGAAATAAAAATATTTAAATGTAACAATTGTTCATTTCCATCTCCATCAAGTTTTTGCCAAAGCAACAGGCAAAAACCTCAATAGTTGCTACAGAGCCACAGGCTTGAGAACCCTGAATGGGATACTGTGGATGTGGTTGAAATATAGCATGTTATGCACTTAATTTTGTTTTAAAAAAATAAAAAAAAATTTAAAAAAATTAAAAATTAAAAAAAAAACCCACTTATCTCTCCCTCTCCCTCCTAACTGCAAGCTCTAAATTGAAGAAAAACAAATTCAAACACCACTCTCACCATGCTCTAATGCATTGGTGTCAAACTCTGGCCCGCAGGCCAAATTTGGCCCGCAGCCTCATTACATTTGGCCCACGAAGCCATACCAAATTACTATTAGAGCTGGCCTACTGGTATTATACAGCTAATATATATATTGTTTAGTATTAAGCTTTGCTGTTCCATATTCAGTTTTTCAGCTAAACTTGTTTGAGTCTATAAGAAAAGATTCATTCTTATATCTGGAGGAAGATTTTTTTTTTTTCAATAAATATTAACGTTAGCCCGCGACCTTGTTCCATTTTGAATTTTGGCCCACTGTGTATTTGAGTTTGACACCCCTGCTCTAATGTGAACGTTATAATGAAGACGATTGTAAGACTTGTGGCAGACTAGACTAACATTTAACTAGGCTTATCCAGTAACCTGGCCAATGTGTTAATGTGAATACAATGTAAACATGGTATTCCGCAACAGAATTCTGCAAGCATGAAGTTAATTTCATAATTAGAAAACCCAATCACAGGGATTACCAGTAGCAGTAATCCCTGCGATATGTGGGAGGATGCACAACAGACTCACAGGATAACCACTAATAATGACTTCTGACAGAGTCAGTCTAGATATAGGAACAAAAATAAACATTTAGCAAAAACTGGTCTGTCTATATACTCAAAAGACAAATCTGTTCTGCTAGTTTAGTTCAATCAGTACACAGAAACTATGAATGCGCTGTCACACCATATTAATCTTTTAGACTTCCTTGAGTTATTGCATTCACAAGATTTTCAGAAACTTCACATCTGACCTGGAGCTTGAGGTCACGAGGATTCAAACTCATCTGAGAGTTTTAGTAGATACACCTAGCCATGCAAGAATGAAAGTGTTGGGCTAAGAGTTTAATCTACATGTTTGATTGAAAGTCCTGAGTGTGGTGCAGAGCTCCTTTTTCATATTTGAATAGTAGAGGTCTTTGTTTATCTAAGAAAATAAAAAAATATCAAAACAATTTTCCCTATTCTTTTTTTGCCATCCCTGTACTGAACTGTTGATCAGCTCCACACTCTATACAGGAAGTGTTCATAGGAATTATCACCAGGTTTTTACTCCACCTACAAAAACGGGACACCGCCTACACTTAATGCTCTACTTTTCCTGAAAGAACCTAGTTTCATGATGTGTCAGAAAACGTATGTCTGAATCTTAACCTACTAATGGACTCGCAGAACTAACCTGTCAATGAACTGATCTATGATGACAATATCTCCTGGCTGGATCTCCTCCCGGAGGGAGCCACAGGCAGTGGTAACCAGCAGATGTGTACAGCCTTCTTCTCTCAGGGCCCAAATGTTGGCTCGATAGTTGACATTGGATGGCATTATGGTGTGTTGTCTCCCGTGCCTATGAATAGCACAATTCAACATTTAATACGTGTAATTTAAAAAAAAAAAAAAATCTATCCACACACACATGAAATAACTAGTATGTGCAAATAATACAGTTGTCCACTAGATGGAGAAAAAGGAGAGGAAATTTTCACAATGGGGAAAAAAAAAAAAAAAAAAAAAAAGAACACATTACCTTGCTAGGAGGACACAGTCCACATTTTTTATTTTCCCCAATATCAGGGCATCTGATGGCTGTTTAAAGGAGGACCAGGATAATTTATATATACACACACAAACTTCATTGTCAAGGCAGTACAATATTTCACAAGTAAGACAGGGCATAACCCAAATAGAGTCTAATATTTATACTACTTCACCTGGAGCACGACTTCAAAAGATACAACTAACCTTCCCATATGGTGTTTCAACATAGCGCTCAGTTCTTCCCTCCAAGATATCTGGATCATCAAGACCTGAACCCCCGATTATTCCAATCTGAAAGATATGAGAACAGTTCATAACTTCAGTCTATAGAATGAATCTCTTGAAACACGTTTCTTAAAAGACGTTTCAAAATAAAAAAACAAAACAAAACCTCAAAGCAGCTAATTACATATTTACTATCATACATGTGAAGAATGGAAGTACAGAAGATATATTGGACAAAGGATGTTGAAAGGAAGACCACAGAATTGATGCAGAGAAAAAAAAAAAAAAAAAAAAAGGAAAAAGAACAAAAAAACGAAAGAAAGGAGCCGCCAACAATAGTGCCAAATTTGCCATTTATTAAATGATTTAATTTATACTTAACCTTTCACTATATTTTAATAGGAGAAAAACTCCATCCAACAGCTTATTTTGTGGCTCATTTATAATTTTTGTCTAGAAAATGTTTAAATGTAAATAAGTGAAATATTTTAAGAATGTCACTAACTACTAGGGGTGCAACAATACTCGTATCGATATTGAACCGTTCGATACAGTGCTTTCGGTTCGATATGCATATGTATCGAACAATACAACATTTTTAATTTATTTTATCAACTTTCCTTCTGACGATGCTGTCTGTGTTGAGCGCTCAGTGGATCTGTGCTCGACAGTGCAGCCTAGGCGGAGTAGTCGAACGCAGATTCACCGAGCGCAGGGCAAGCGAGCAAGACAGAAGTTAAGCTCTTGTTGGAACATGGCAAGTTGAACCTCCCCCACCCTCATTCAGATCTGGCGTTTGGAACTATTTTGGTTTTCATGTGACGTATGACCCTGAAGGTAAGCGCGTCATGGACAAAAGTAAAACAGTATGTCGATGTGCCACGCAATGCTCAATTACATTGGTGGGAACTAGTGCGTTAGCGCAGTTTGCTCGTTAACGCGTTGACGTCGTCCAGCCTGACACACAGGGCGATCCGCGGTAGCTCGTTAACAGAGAACGAGCCGTGTTGTGGCGTTAACGTCATTTTGACGAGATTAACGCTGACAGCACTAGTGGGAACACAACGAATATGACTGCACATTTACTCCGACATCATCCTAGTGCAAAGACAAGTGGAAGCAGACAAAAACAACAAGCAGGCATGCTACAAACTTTACCTGAGTTATTTAGACAGCCGTTAGCACATGATTCTCCTTATGGGGACCTGATATGTTTAATATGCTGCTGAGAATATAGCCCAGAAGAAGCGTATAGTGTAGTGAACTGTACTTTTGAGTTAAAATATATATTTATAATTTTAATAAATGACAAATCAAAAAGGCATTAACCTTTTTGTATCGAAAAAAATATCGAACCGTGACACCAAAGTATTGAACCGAACCGTGTATCGTTGCACCCCTACTAACTACATAGTCCAAAACAATCATAGGGTTGACACAACATCCCTCTATCAGTTTCAACCAAGAACTGAATATACTTCACAACTGCTTAGCACACACCAGTACACTGTCATAGCTAGTGCAGCAACTCCTGCAGCATAAATACTATTGTTGCATATTTGGTGGCTGCTCTCTGGTCATAAAGGGATAGACATGGTCATTAACATTCCATAGTTTTAAGTCATTGTGGCAGTAAGGACAGACCTGACCACATATTCGCTCTTAAATACATGTTTATTCCGGTTGTCGTTTTCCTTAAAACACGCCCGCAGCTTTCCAGCTGCGTCCTACACACAACAACAACCAACTCTTCAGGTCCCGGTGCGTTTAATAGGGAGGCGTGATGAGCTGATTGAGCTCAGGTGTGTCTATCTGCCCCACAGCTGCGCCATGAACCAAGTATGTGACTCACTACCCTACAAGGCAAAACATACCTTGTCGTGACAACCAATAGCGGACAGTTAGATGTACCGCAAGACAAGGAGGGGGGAACACCTGTTTCTGCTTGGATCATCTATCCATGGATGAAAAACAAAGATATGAAGAGAAACTCCATATTGTGCCTCAGCAGCTCTAGTTAAATCGTTGAAAGTGGCAATGCCTCTCCCAAAGCTCTAGTTCAGTGACATCTACTTGCAACTTGTAGAGAATTGATCACCTTACACTGCTGCCAGGATCTGTGGTTTCAAAGTATGAACAGCTACAGGCATGTTGATGGGTGTGTCCCAGTACCTCCGATTTCACTTGAAAACTACGGATACTCATGTAGATTGTGGTGTTTAAACGATGCTCAGTTAAGTACTAAGCAGGCCAAAGTGTGCCAAGAAAATATCCATCACATTACACCACCAGCAGCACCTGAATCCATGCTTTTGTTGTTTACACCACATTCTATCCTATCATCTGAATGCTGGAGCAAAAATCAATACGCAGACCAGGCAACGGTTCTCCAGTTCTCTATGGTTCATTTTGGTGAGCTTGTTCCCATCACCTCGAAGTAGATTGGTCTTTTTCCTCTGACCTGTAGCATTAACAAGGCACCTTTTCCCAGAGAAATGCTGCTCACTGGATAATTTCTCTTTCTCAGACAACTCTCTGTAAACTGTGGAGGAAAATCCCAGTAGACCAGCCTGTGTGGCACTAACACAATGTCACGTTCAAAGTCACTGAAATCCCCCCAATCTTCCATATTCTGGTGCTCAGCAGGTCATCTTGAACATCCATCTACATGGACTTGCTTCCATTTGATTGCTAATTACACATTTGTGTTAATGAGCAGTTGAAAAGCTGCTTGCACAAACACAGCAATCAATTTCATTCCCCACTTCATCTTTCTGATAAGAAGTGTAGTTATGCAATGTTTTAACATGCTTCTTGTACTGAGCTTTTATGACCTGCACAGTTTTACACATTTTTTGATACCCTGCTGACAGCTGTAACAGTACAGCAGCCGCGTGCACTTACTCTGGCCACGTGCCATACCAGCTGTACCTGACATAATCACTCTTTAGCTTCTTTTAACAGTACGACACCTTAACAGAAATCAGTACGTTAGCACCTGAATTTTAGCTTGTATTATTAAGGCAGGGAGCGTACTTTACAGACTTGTAAAGCTTTGCTAACACGGTGCTAACGGTTAAGGGCTTCTCCTGGCATACCTAACGGCGCCCCAGCAGCCTTTAAGTTACATTTTTCATGGATGTTTCTCCTCTGTCAAAGACAAACACACAGCATTCAATCACTAAAACGATATTAAAGTAAATGTTAATACCTTAATAGGTACAGCGGATGCCATAACGACAGTTTTCTTGCTGTTAACAGTAGAGCTAGACAAATTCCGGCTTTTATACATCCGAAAGGAAGCGGGACATCAAATTCCTCTTCCTGTTTGTTTGTTTTTTTTTCCAAAATAAAAGCAAAGCAACGTTTGATTATTTTTATGTATAAAACATCCCTGTTATAGTAATGTTTGTTCTGGTCATGATGTTTATATATTTAAATGCACAATTAAAAAGAAAACAAGTAATGAAGTAATCGTATGATTGTATTCAGCAAAACAATTTACATCTATATATGACCACGTCAAACGTCCAGTGCAACATTAAAGAAAGAAAGTTGGTATGCAAGATTTTGTTCACTGAGTATACAACCATTTAGTAAAATATTATTTCCTCGCTTAACTTTCATTTTGGTTTCATATTTACATATCTTATGGTTTACCAACAGTTGCCGTCCTGTGAAAAACTAAGCACACCCTTACTGTTTCCATACGAATTAAGAGAGTAAGTAGCAGCCAGGTATTGCTAATCAAACGCAGTTGATTAACAAGTAGGCACTCGTCAGCAAATATGAGCGCCTCTGTTTTTGGTAGTTTGCTGGTCTGGACCATTCAGGCGTATGTTAAAAAAGTCCCAGTCTTCATAGGAGTGAACGTCAAAGGCTACACCCAAGCTCAGAACATGCAGTGCTCGGAGAGATTATTTTAACTTCCTAAGACCTTCCATGGCATGCATTTTTAATTTCTCTTTGATATTTGGGCATACTGAGACCTGGTGAATGTAAAAACAAAGAATTACCTGATTTTTTTTTCTAAGAAAAATGAGAGCCATATATGAGGATATTCGTTTAAATTTTCGATAGAACAGTAGCAGTATAATGTCCTTGTAAGTGAATATCAGGGCCTTGTAGAGCAAAATTGAGTATTTTGGTCTAAATAACCCAAAATGTGATGTCCACATATGTGGACGCCAGGTCCTATGAAGTTAAAAAATCATCTACTTTTCTACAGGGACTACACTACACACTTAACTGCCATGTTAAAAGTTAAAGTTCATCAAGAGTAAAATTGGAAAAGGGATGAACAAGTATGGTTTGTTTGGAAGGGTTACCAGGAAAAAGCTTATTCTCTCTAAACCAAACATTTTAGCATAGTTTAGGTTTGCAACTTTAAAAAACACAACTTCTGAAACAACGTTTTTTGGACAGATGAGACCAAAGGGGAGATGTCTGACCATAATAATGTACAGTGACCTGTGTCGTGAAATCAAACATGGCATATGAGCACAAACACCTCATACCAAGTGTCAGTGGGGTGATGTAGGGGGTAATGATTTGGGCTTGTTCTGCAGCCACAGGACCTGGGCGCCTTGTAGTCATTGAGTTGACCATGAACTCCTCTGTTTACCAAAGTATTCTCAAGTCAAATGTGACCCCATCTGTCCAACATTTAAAGCCTGGATGAAATTTTGTTGTGAAGCAAGCCAGTGAGAACAGCAGCAAATCTACAACAGAATGGCTGAAAAAGAAAAGAATCAAGGTGTGCAAATTCCAGACCTCAACCTGACTGAAACGCTGTGGCAAACCACTAAGACACCAGTGTATAAATGAATGCATGCAAACCTCAAGGAACAAAGTGTGGGCCAAAATGATGAAGTCACACAGAAATATTACTCATTAGGTATGCTTAATATTTCCCATGACGGGAGAGTCCTGTGAAATTTTCCTTTTCACACAACTAAAAATACAAATAAACATGAATAACAAGCACCTGACAGAAATGCATAAAATAGTGTCCTGGATAAACTGTGATTTTAGAATGGTATTTATCCAACATTAGACGGTATAGTCACTATGTAAAGTAAGCTTGACTGCATAAACTAAAGTGTCATCAACAAATATATTCAATATTAACTAAATGAGATGTTATCACAAAATCAAATGGTTTTATGAAGTGTTACAGTGTTACTACATATGGCAATATAGTGATGCCATAGCATCTGATAAAGAAACACAAGAAACTTCAGGGGAACAATGATGTACCTGTGTGCCAGCTCTCATTGTTGAACTCCTGATTGTGTGGGAGGAGTTTGCAGACAAACAGAGATCTCATCTATTACATAGTAGGACAATTCAGTTCACCAGAATATTGTAGTCCACTCCATTTGAAGCTTGAGATGTAATATGGGGATTTTGTGTTTGAATACTTTATTTCTGTTTTGCATTATTATTTTACAACCCTTTAAAATAACACATACCTTAAGTACCTTCATAAAGGTTTTAATTGTTATCATTTTCTGTGGTTTACTGCATGTTTTCAGATTCATTACAAACATTTCACCACCAATTTTTTTTTTCTATAAATTGAATGTACTTTTACGTACATTCTCCATTCACATCTTGGATCTGCCCTGTTTTATACTGTTTGCTTGAGTTTGAAGCTGTAACGTAATACAGTAAAAAAAGGGGGGAAATACTGTGACTGGTAATTATGCTCTTTTTCTCTGACACACAATGAATCTTTACAATTTATTTAGAAATAAAATTCAATACAAATGAAGTTATTTTGAAATCAAAACATTATATTCTTTTGTCTCCAGATTATAGCCAACTGATGGCAGCACAAATTGTAATCAGCATTAACCCTGAGAGACCCTCAGCACATAATACAGAGTAAGAACTGACTCTTAAAAAACAAAAAACCAACAACAACAACAAAAAGACGACACTTCCAATATTATTCCATTTGTCTTACACATAGTAGCACATAACAGATATAAAAGCATTGTTTTAAATCAGGCCATGGAGGTCTAAAAAGGTCATCTTTCTCATTGTGCATACATCATACCATCAGTTTGTCAGTGTCCAATGTAATATCACTATAGCAAACATGTGATATGTGCTTTCACCCTACTGAACACTTGTGATTTAAAAAAAAAATGGTGGCAGCAGCTGAGGGTAAAAATCTGATATAGGATTACAACAGTGTATCTGCAGGGGTAGTGTCTACTGTGTCATCTGTCCTATCGTCTGCGGGCTTATCATTATTAGCATTAGTGGCCTGAGTGATACTGTCATTAGCAAATGAATCGCTGTCACTATCAATGGTAATGATAGTGGGTGAACGCTTCTCTGTGCGTTCGCTGCTCTTGTGCCTTTTGCTTTTCTTCTTGTGTTTCTTCTTTTTCTTATGGTGACGCCTGCCCCGCTCATGTGCCTTTTCCTCATTGAGGAGCTCCACACTGAGACTCCTGCTGGTCTTTCTAGACTTCTCTTTGGATTTTTTACGGTGCTTCTCTTTGCTTTTTTTCTTGTGTTTTCTTAATGCAGAGGAGTCACCATCTGCATGGGAGTTAAACGCTGTGGTACTGGAGGGGTCCTCTAAATGTCTTTTTTTGTACTTCCTCTTCCCACCAGGCTTGTCATAATGAGATTTCCTTCTGGCAGAAGGGGAGCGGCTGCTGGAATAAGTCCTGGATCGAGAGCGCCTCCTGTACCGTCTCCGTAAATCCTTGTCGCGGCTACTGGAGCGAGAGCGGAAACCTGAGCATCTGCGGCTGCTGTAATAGTACGAGTGCCTTTGTGTGTAATGGAGCCCGCTATCGTTTCTCTCTTGGCTGTAATGGCTATATGACTGGTAGGTGTAATCACTGTCCCTTTTATATCTGTCACACCTGGAGTAGTCTCTGCCATTTGAATAAGAATAACTTTTTTCAGTGGAATAAGTGCTCACACTGCTGTGGGAGATCACCGGGCTTCTGCTAGAGTGCCTCCGCTCTTTACTTCTTGACCTCCTCCTCCTATAGTGTCTGTCCTTTGATTTGTGCCTCTCCTTAGATCTCTCTTTGCTGTCAAATCTTCTACCCTGACCTTTTCTGTCTGACTTCTTATACGTCTTGCTTGATCTTTCTTTTGAACTTGAGTGGTGACGATCATCTGTGTCTACATTTTCTGATAGTCCAGCCCCACTACGATCACTGCTATGTAGAGTTGCAGGACTGCTACTGGTGAATCGAATGTGTTGAGGCTGAAGAGGCACTTCTTGAGTATCGTCAGCAGACCACTCAGAGTCAGAGGAAAGCTGAACCACCCGAGGAGTCCGATCTGCTGTTGGTTTAACAAAACCCACAATGACACAGTCATCACTGTCAGAGGATACACAGTCTTCATTATTGCGTTTGCCCTGAGTCAGGTCTGTTTGGTTATGAGGACTCATTTGCTGTGGTGACGCAAACTCTTGCGTCTCTTCTTCCAAACTACTGTCAGAGTCTGAGTCCAAGACTGACAGATGCTCTGTCCTGCCCTGCTCTGCTGTCGTAGAATACGACGGCCCAGGTGTCTCATCATCCCACAACGAGAGGCTCAAAGCAGATGTGGAGTCATCTGGGTTGTTCAACCCTGTAGAGTTGTCTTCATCCTCTGAGATAGCGATTATTGATGAGTTGGAGCTGCTGTCTTCATTTGAGGAAGGCGCCGGACAGTCGTAGACAGCGTGCTGATCATATGCCTCCATGTTGAAGGGGGACTTTGCGAAGCTGATGAACTCGTGCATAAAATGCTCTGCGTGACTGTGGAGGTAGTGCCTGAGCTCTTCCTGAATAGCTCCGTCTTCCATGTTATATCGTGTAATGTGTGACATGATGATATGTTGAACCATGTTGCCCAAAGAGCCATGGGTTCCATATAGCACATTCAGCTCTCTTTTCAACCAGGGGATCAGTCTGTGAAGGCAGGCTGGATTTCTTCTGTAAAACTCCGCTGAGGTGTCTCGGGAGCGGCCACCATCCTGAACATTTCGAACCCTCACCCCCCGTCGGTACAGCTCCCGTCTAAAGTTGATAATTTCTTGCTCTCGGACACTGGCCACCGCCCTGCCTTCCCTTGCAGCTCTCCTCTGGGTTGCCAGCCTCATCATCATGCGCCGCATGTAACGGTCTGGCCGCTGTTGGGAAGAATTTGTTGGGCCTTCAGATATTATACCAATGTCAGGAGCCAGAGACATCCTTCCTCTCAACTGTCGATGGGCTGCGGTGAGAGTTGTGCGGTATCTAAACCGCACTCCCTGAAAATAACCAAAAGAGCCATTGTCCACTGGCTGCAGGTCATAAGTCTTGAAGTCTTGCTCTGATTTTATACTGTGATAAATTGAATTAAACTGCTGTTTACACAGCGGACACTCTGCTTTGTTCTTGGACCACTCGAGAATGCAGCGGAAGCAGAACCTGTGCAAGCAGCGGTCAAGGCGGGAAATGTTGCTGAATGTGTCCAAGCAGATGGGGCACTTGGAGTCGGGTGACACCTCTGCAGATTTTGTTTCGGAGGACCTTTTTCTGCCATTTTTTTGGCTCAGTTGCAGGGCGAGCTTGACTGCTGACATGATCTGACATGATAACAAAAACACGTTGAAAATGAAAAATAGTTAAATACATTTACCCAAAAAAGGCATTCATGGAGCTCTAAACTTTACTAGTTTGACTTTATAATAAACACTGTTAGAGGACAAGAATGTAACTTTTATGCACTTGATTACACTGTGACTTATACAGATGTTATTGAGTGGCTCACTTTACATTATACATTGATAACATTTTCTGACACTGTGCGACTTCACTTGGTTTCTGTCAGGTTCAACATTGAAAACATTAAAGTTACAAATATATCTTCACACATATTGTAAACACCTTTTTTCAGCAGCCACAGGTGTTAGCAATGCCACTAATGAAGCTTCTGTTCTAGTCAGGCCAAAGCCTTAATCGATGTGATCAGTAACATCTGTGTTTACCTGCGGTGTTGGGGTAAAAATGGCTGCACTGAAAAAAGTTTTTTCAACATACAATTGTTAGCCACTTACGATGTCCCTAATCTTCACTTTTTCACAATATTGTCATTCATTTACATGTTTTAGAGATACCGTATTTTCACGACCATAAGGCGCACTTAAAAGTCTTAGATTTTCTTCAAAAAGTGCGGCGCGCCCTATAGCGTTGTAAGGAGGACGTAGTAGAGAACACCATGAGAACGTTAAAGGGTGAAGTGTGGGCATTGATCGTATATACCGGGACAATCGCACATACCTGTATAAAAGAACAGGTATGTGCATTATGCAGGACATCGTTGTTTTAACAACCCTGAAAATGGCAAAGAGACACGCTTACGAAGCACAGTTTAAACTGAAGGCCATCAGCTACGCGGAGGAACATGGAAATCGAGCAGCGGCGAGAGAATTTAAGATTAACGAATCGATGGTTCGCAAATGGAGGAAGCTGGAAAACAAGCTCCGGCAGGTCAAGAAAACGCAGCTGAGTTTCCGCGGACATAAGGCGAGGTGGCCCGAGTTGGAGGAAAGACTCGAGCGGTGGATCATCGAGCAAAGAGCGAGCGGGAGAAGCGTTTCGACGGTCACCATTCGGCTAAAAGCAGTTTCACTAGCTGAAGAGATGAACATTGAACATTTCCAAGGAGGTCCGTCTTGGTGCTTTCGTTTTATGAAACGGTGCCATTTTTCCATCCGGACCAGGACTACGGTAGCGCAGCAACTTCCAGCGGATTACCGGTATAAGGAAAAGCTGGCCATCTTCCGCTCCTACTGCAGCAAACACATCGGCGACAAAAACATCCAGCCCAGCCACATCACAAACATGGACGAGGTCCCGCTCACTTTTGACATCCCGGTGAGTCACACTGTGGAGAAGAAGGGGACCAGCACGGTAGCGATACGCACAACGGGGTATGAAAAGTCTTCTTTTACTGTTGTGCTTGGCTGCCATGCTAATGGACAGAAACTGCCACCTATGGTGATTTTTAAGCGAAAGACTTTGCCTAAAGAGAAGTTTCCAGCAGAAATCATCATTAAGGCAAATGAAAAGGGCTGGATGGATGAGGAAATGATGAAAGAGTGGCTGAGGGAGGTGTATGTAAGGAGACCAGGTGGTTTTTTCCACGCATCACCATCGCTGTTGATCTGTGACTCTATGCGTGCCCATCTCACAGCCGATGTGAAAAAACTTGTGAAGCAAATGAACTGTGAGCTTGCTGTCATTCCGGGAGGCCTGACAAAGGAACTCCAACCGCTGGGCATCGGTGTGAACCGCCCGTTCAAAGTAAGGCTGCGAGCTTGTGTTGTTGATGATGACGATTATTGGTAATAAAAATGTGAGTACCAAACTCAGTTTTGCTCCTGCTTTATTTTTAAATACGCACACTTGTATGCTTGTGTGTTGTTGATGATGACGATTACCGGCAATAGAAATGTGAGTAAGGTACCGAATTCAGGTTTGCTCCCGCTTTATTTTTAAATACGCATACGGTACTTGTATGCGCCCTATGGTCCAGTGCGCCTTATGTGTGTGTTAAATACAGTAAGGGCACACATAACTGAGACTGCACCTTTTAGCACAGTGCGCCTTATGGTCGTGAAAATACGGTAAAAGAGGTGGGGTGTTGTACTGGTCAGCATTATTTGTTTTCTCCTGTTCTATACGGTGTGGGACGGAGAGATTTCGCAGGTCTTTCCTCCCCACTGCTGTCAGACTCCATAATAAAGACTTTAACTGATCAAGCACACACATCCATACATATGCAATAATACTAAGTGCAATAATCCTTTCTGTCATCGTTGTATTTTTACTCAGTTGTATATAGTATTTGTATTTGTATTCTATTTTTATCTTATTGTATATTTATTTTATTTTATTCTACTGTATATAGTATTTTATTTTATTCTATTCTGTACAGTTGTGTACTGTATTTATTCTTATTGTATTCTAATTTTTGCCTCATAACTTTTGCACTGTCCACTTCCTGCTGTGACAAAACAAATTTCCCACGTGTGGGACTAATAAAGGTTATCTTATCTTATCTTATCCTCACATTGGCTAAAACGAACATTACAAAACACCACATGCATGTCTTCATTAAATGTAGTACAGAAACACTTAACTGCGGCCTCAATAACAAACTAATTGTGTTTTACATCTGTAATTCAGCTGTAAGTCATCATAGACCAGAACCCCCTACAAAGCAGGTGCTGAAGATTATCCATGTAACTTCAGGGCTAAATCTGGGTTTTCTGTACTATGAAAGCAGTTCACTTCTTTACCAGGGGAACATTGCTATAGTAACTTATACTGCAGACCTAACCAGTTCCAGAGCAAGATCAGAGATCACCTCCTCCTGACCAATCAATTCTCCAGAAAATAGTGTCATTATTTCTGGAGGACTATTCCAATTCAAACTCTGGTGCATGAAAAGTGGTGGGTCTACAATGTTAAAAGCATGTAAAGCATTTGTCTTTCCCTGATGACCATCACTAATAAATAATATAAATATCTCGCTATGGCGAGATACTCCTGTGGGGTCGTGAGGGGAAGAGTACACGATAAGGTTACTGTTTGTCTATTAATGAATTTGACTTAAGATAAGAACACCACGCACACAACTTTTTCTGCTTTATGTTCTGTAATATTCATTTTGTTGCCTATCATACAACATATACACACATGACGATGGCACATCTGTGGCAGGCTCATGTCTGAGCACTGATATACTGGTAGGGCTACATGTTATTATATTATACTAAAACGTTGGTTAAAAAACACTACAAACAACAGGAATGGGTGCTTGCTTGAGGATAACATGGCGAGCGATATTGTTAACAGTAATATTATTACAATTAGCCATTCGGAACAACTATTTATGAGCTACATGAGCGATAAAATACATATTACACAGCCCCTAAATGTCTTTCTTGGCCATCGATAATCTCGACAGACATGTCACAGAATAAAATCTATACACCGGAATGCCCCCAATAACCGTTTTCCCACTTTGTTTCTGTTTATCATTTTGTTAGCATAGCAACTACAACACTTGTGTTTCCTTTTGGAGAAGTTGAATAATATCTAGACACTGTAACTTAAAAATCGTCTTTAAGAGCTGTTACATATATAGTAACAAGCCCCTGGGGTATATGAAATGTTACATAAACACCAACGTGACTTAGCAAAACAATAAACAGTAGTTTGAGCACACATTGACCAGGTTAGCTCAAGTTAGCAGGCTAGCTACGGACGTTACAAAGCTTGGAACTCCGTGGCTACTCGGGACGTTCGAGAAAAGTTAAGTAATAATTACCTCTGAATCCTTCAGACAGCCACGAATGCGGTGACACCTGATTACTTCTCCCCTTATTGTGGAAACACATTAATTTCTATATGGCCATCAGTCCTGAAGCGGCTGTTGACAGAACTATGAACCCCCTTTTCTTCCATAACAGACCGTAAATTCAATGAGGAACTTCCGCTAACTTCCTTCACAATAAAAGTTCAATTTTCAGGCTTCGGGGGGGATGGGGAAATTAGCGCCCTTCACAATAATATCAAGCGCTATCGTCATATTTACAATTATATTCTTAGTGCCCTTTGCCTGTCAGCAAACCTATGCAAAAACATTTCGGAGAAGGATGACTTTCTTTAAAACTCATGCCATAAGTGCAGTAGATACACTTATGGATTAGATGCACTTATGGCGTGAATTTAGAAATCCTAGGTATCTTATTCTTCTTGAGTTATTGCATTCACATGATTTTCAGAAAACTTCACATGTGATCTTTAAGTTGAGGTCGAGGTTTTAAGTAAATACGCTTTTGGTATAAATTTGAAAATCCCAGGTGACATCTTTGTCACATTATCATGGTCACAAGGTTTTTTTTTTAAAGGCATCTTTCAAGTGTTCATCTGCACATGGCCATGTTTGCAAAAATGAACTCTGATCGACTGACTGCACAATTTAAAAAAAAAAAAAAAATTCTACTAAAACCGTCCAAAGACATGCAACTTGTGGGAATAGGTTGATTGGATAATCCAAATTGCCACTAGGTGTGAATGTGCAAGTGAATATGAGTGCGAATGGTTGTCTGTCCCTGTGTGTTGACCCTGCAACAGACTGGCGTCCTTTCCAGGGTGTACCCCGCCTCTCGCCCTATGACAGCTGGGATAGGCTCCAGCGCCCCCCCCCCCCGCGACCCTGAAAAGGATAAGCGGAAGCCAATGGATGGATGGATGGAATTCTACTAAAACACTATCACTAATTTATTCTGTTAAGTCAAGCTCACACTCATAACTTTTGAGTATTTTAATCACATATACAGAATTTTTTACAAGAGAAACTCAAGGAAAAAGCTGAACTATTTCCTCTTCAATGATGGCCGTGGGTCTCTGGGAGATCTGGAACAACTTCACCCGTCTCCAGGATCGTGTCACCCTAAGCACAAAAAAAGTATTAGTTATGGTAAAAAAAGGTAACATTCAGTTACATTTATACAAATATATGAAGAATAAATGGGGTATTATGTGAGAAACAAAAAAAAGTTAACTGTTGGAAGTAATAAATAATAAATGGGTCACACTTACTGGGAACAGCTTGGGTTTCAACTCCACAATGCCATACGGCCTTTGCTGTAGGGAACAATGACACGGAATTTTAATATGCTACCCATTCTGATCGAATCAGTCACATGATCTCCATCTACAAACGAAATTCAAGGTGCAGGGTTCTCTAGTTTGGCCAAGAATAAGTTAATACTGCATGTCTGTAACTTAAAACTCTTTCTTTTAGTTGCCTTGTGAAGTTATTCTCTAAGCTAAGTTGTACACAAGTACAGGATGTCATTATAGAGTTGTTTTTTTTCGTGGGCGATCATGGCTCAAGAGTTGGGAGTTCGCCTTGTAATCGGAAGGTTGCCGGTTCAAGCCCCGGCTCCAACAGTCTCGGTCGTTGTGTCCTTGGGCAAGACACTTCACCCGCTGCCTACTGGTGGTGGTCAGAGGGCCCGGTGGCGCCAGTGTCTGGCAGCCTCGCCTCTGTCAGTGCGCCCCAGGGTGGCTGTGGCTACAATGTAGCTTGCCATCACCAGTGTGTGAATGTGTGTGTGAATGGGTGGATGACTGGATATGTAAAGTGCTTTGGGGTCCTTAGGGACTAGTAAAGCGCTATATAAATACAGGCCATTTACCATTTCTTCTTTCAAGTTACCTGGGTTGCATACTATCAAACAAATTAAATACAATTAAAAAAAAAAATAGCTATCTTCTTGAACTTCATATTATGGCTCTATCATCCATCTCCTGTATTTAAAGGCTTAGATATAAATAAAAATGATCAAATGTGGAAACTTACAGCAACATGGTATTTCACGTAGTAGTGAACAATCCAAGCG
The DNA here is from genome assembly GCF_964374335.1 of Astatotilapia calliptera. Taxonomy (NCBI): domain Eukaryota; kingdom Metazoa; phylum Chordata; class Actinopteri; order Cichliformes; family Cichlidae; genus Astatotilapia; species Astatotilapia calliptera. The sequence goes on along the minus strand of NC_137427.1, from coordinate 23,923,537 downwards.
GGTATCAGCAGCCGTGTTAATGTGAAAACTCCACCTCTGTACGCTTTGTAGGTCTGCAAGGACAAACAAATATCAGTAAAGAGAAGAACATACAGAATCATAATGTTTACAGGGACTGAGTTTGTTCTTTTGCTAAAGACGTGGAATATGTGATATACGGTTTAGATAAAGGGCCTAAAGATTTTCAGTGTTCTACAGATTATGAAGACCGCAGCTCCACCCCCAACATCTTATCTCCAATATATCCACTAAGCCACACTCTGCACACGCCCAAACCATCTGAACCTCTCCAAACTGATTAACCTGAGTTGTTTCTATAATTTAATCTGATCTTATCTTGCCCATTCACCTTCACCATCTTTACTTCTAGCATCTTCACCATTACACCCGCTTTCCTCTCATTCACACACACATTTATTCTGTCTTGCTTGACTTTCTTTTCTTTTCTGTGTAAAGTTCTCTGCAGTGACTACCCTTGTATCAACATTTTCTAAAAGCTAGGGATGCACAGATTTGGATGGCCAGCTCTGTTCTAGGATGCCCTCTGGACCCAGTGGAGGTGGTGAGTGACAGGAGAACGGCGGCTAAGCTGTCATCCCTGTTGGACAACATCTCCCACCCCATGCAGCAGACTGTGACAGCACTGAGCAGCTCCTTCAGTGGGAGACTGCGGCACCCACGGTGTGGGACGGAGAGATTTCGCAGGTCTTTCCTCCCCACTGCTGTCAGACTCCATAATAAAGACTTTAACTGATCAAGCACACACATCCATACATATGCAATAATACTAAGTGCAATAATCCTTTCTGTCATCGTTGTATTTTTACTCAGTTGTATATAGTATTTGTATTTGTATTCTATTTTTATCTTATTGTATATTTATTTTATTTTATTCTACTGTATATAGTATTTTATTTTATTCTATTCTGTACAGTTGTGTACTGTATTTATTCTTATTGTATTCTAATTTTTGCTTCATAACTTTTGCACTGTCCACTTCCTGCTGTGACAAAACAAATTTCCCACGTGTGGGACTAATAAAGGTTATCTTATCTTATCTTATTTATTCTCCTTTATTCCGCTATGTCTTATGGCCTTCGTCAGGGTCATAACAATGCATAATACACAACATTTTTAATAGCATAGGTATGGATTAGTCACTTTTAAAATGTTGTCTGTAAACTTATTGGTGAGTCAATCAAACCATAATTTTTCTCCAGCATTAAACTATAGTGCATATTTTAAACTAAGTAGGTATTGTTGAAGCAACAGATTTTACTGACACCATGCTTAAAAATTACAATTTGAGCATTAATTTTTTATGTTTGTTTGTTTGTTGTTGCTATTCTGTGGCAAGGAAACAAAGAATCCATTACAAAAAATACATTTTAGAGTATTTTCTGCTTAGTTGAGGCAGTTTAGTTCTTGTATCTACTAAAGATAATCCAAGGAAAACCTTAGATTGTGTCACTGACATAGAACAACATCACAATATAAGCTGTAGTAGATGCGGTCTGTGTGTGTGTGGCATGAAGCCTGCAAAGTAAACGCGGCCAACCACGTTAGCAGTAAACAGCTACCCTGGCCCTTGTCCTTAATGAAACGCTACTAGTAGCAGATAAACCGCTCGGTTTGATTCCAGCTGTAAATGTCATTATTAGCGGTCGTCGGATCAGCTGTGTACGAGAACTCACGTAAACCCTCCACAGGCTCTTGGGCTCCAGAAAACCAGACCAGAACTTGGCGACAGGGCCAGGCGGTTTAGCTTGTACCACGGGTTCCCTCGGACTGAGCTCCTGGTCCTTCAGCCACTGCCTCCGGAGCTTCGTTATCTGCTCGAAACGGAGCTTTTGGTCTGGTGTGTACCCAGACATCTCTTATTTACTAATATTCAACCTCGAAAGATCTACAATGACACCATGGAGGACACTTCCCTCTGCAGGAAAGTGCACCGACGAAGAAGAAGAGTCGGAAATGGGACACATATCGTTCTGTGGTGTATTATAGCGCGCCACCTGCTGCATGAACTGGTTACTGGAGGACCAATGACAGTAGTGAAACAAAATGTTGCACTCAGCTCTAAGCGGAACAAAAGCGGGCTCACACAATAGCAATATATACCGAAATCAGGAATAGATGATAAATTCACAGTATAAATAAAAAACAAATTTTAAATGTGTGTGGTGGATACTACAAAGACACAGGTGTTTTCTCATGTTTGTTACCTTTGGGTTGGGCCAGCAGAGTCACAGTCTCCAGGAAGAAGTCCCTCAGTCTGGTGGTTCTGCTCTGCAGCCACTTTCCCAAAGGGAGGGAGACAAACGGTGTGTGTGCTGGGTGAGTAGTGTCTTTTAAGCTTCAGGAGGCTCTTTCCAGCATCTGCTTATGTACATGTCTGTAGTTGTTGGGAGGCTGCTGCCAGGAGCCCTTTGAGGATCGTTCTTATCTCCATGATCATCTCCTTTGTTTTCCTGACACTGATGCAGAGACTGTAATCCCTGCACCAGCTCTTCTGTCACATTACATCCTCCTTGCAAATATCTGTGAATAGTTTGATCCAGAAATTGGTTTTGTGGGTGACAAAAGCCTCAAAGTGACCAGAATAGAATGAAAACCTGAATTAATGAGATTTTCATCAATAATTTAAATGTCTGGTACTGTCATGTCTGTGGTTCATCCTGCCCACTAGATGGCAAAATAAAACACAAGACTGACGTGAAGCCTCAGCGGGCCTTTTAAAGGGACAGTGTCTTGATTAGGCTACTCCACAGTTCATGTGAGCATTAAAAAAACAATGATTTCTAAAAGTCTGGTTTGCAAATTGGGATGTGAGTTTGAGCAGAGAGAGCTCAACAACACCACAGCCACGTGAAAAAGAAAGTTATCACAGGACTCTCTGCAGCCCTGTAAATAAAAAACCCAAGTGCACTCTTACTGCTTCCATAGGAATTAAGAGAGTAAAGTAGCAGCCAGGTGCTCCTGATGCAATGCATTCACTGATCATCAGCAAGTGTAACATCTCCATGAAAGCAGAAGCTTTGGCAATTTGTTGGTCTGGGACAAATTCAAGGAGTGTGAAATGATATAATGGGCAACCATACATATCCTACTGCAGGGTGGTCTCATAGTGACGTTTAGTGAACAACTGTAAAAACTGTTCACTGGCTTCATCTTCTCACTGTTTTTCTAGAATTAAATAAGTGTCTTTACTACATTGTAACGGATGCAGCTAATGTTTATTTTAGCTGACTGTTTAAATTAGAACACCAGCAGGCAAGAATGGGCACGATGGGAATCTAAATACAAGTATTTCATGAGTACTTTTATGAAAACTGTAGGTTCCTCGTTAAATATATATATATATTTTAAAGGTTCAAAATTCGGGACTAGCCATCAGGTCTTTGTATCACACAGCAGTCTCCAATGCGTGAAAAGAGAAATGTTTGTGAGAGCTTTTACTTTAAAACGACAACCGGAAGTGGCTTTACAGTAAAACGGTCCGAGCTACGACTCGGAGCTGGCTGACCGGGTTCATATGACACTATGAATATAACTAGCTAACATCAGTTAGTTTGTTGGCTTTAGGCTCAACAAACAACTAATATTTATTAGCCTAGCATTAAAGTAGCAGCAACTACAGGTAAGCTTGCTTATACTATTTCCGGAATGTTTCACATTTCGGTTAGTGGCCATTTAACGGAACGGGAGGCTACCGAAACTTGAAGTGCGGTATTATTGCTGTAAACCTCCTGTCAAACTCTGAACTCAGTTAACATTAAGCTGTGAAATAACCGGTCTTTTACTTAAGCTCAGTATAACATTTAGAGGTAAATCACTTGAATTATGTGGTTAATTAAGTGGTTTCTGGAAGCTAACTTGATAGCTCTTAGCTGTCCAGCAAACCAACGGTAACGATAACCAGCCAACCATATGTCAAGGTGACGTGCGTATATTACGTAAGGACTTACGTCATGTTGAGCTATGAAAATGTGAAAAGTCAATAAAAGATAACAAATGGTGGTTTCAAAAATGTTTTATTGGTGCTGTAATTGGAAAAAAAATGGATATTTGGGGGACCCATTGAAGTCTATACAACAAAATCGAAAAACATAAAGTCACCGGCCACTTTATTAGATACACCTGTTCACATTGTTTTAGCTAATCGACTGATCACATCGCAGCAGCTCGGTGCATTTAGGCCGGCAGGTATGCTCCAGATGACCTGCTGGAGTTTAAGGTGATTTCAATGTGGCGTTGTTGTTGGTACCAGGCGGACTGCTCTAAGCATTCAGAAACTGCTGATCTACTGGGATTTTCCTGCACAGCCATCTCTAGGGTTTATAGAGAATAAGCCCAAAAAAAGAGAGAAAATATCCAGTGAGCTGGTTGCAGGTCTGAATGATTGTCAGAGAACATTCAACTGATGGGAAGGCAATAGCAGCTCAAATGAACACTGGTTACAATCATGATATGCGAAAGAGCCAACACTACATCAAGCTCTGAAGCAGCAGAACAAGCTGTTACTCCTATCACCTGAGAACAGGAAACTGAGGCCACAATTCACACATGCTTCCTGAAATTTGACAATAGAAGCTTGTAAAAATGCTGCCTGGTCTGATTAGTCTCTATTTCTGAGACATTAAGATGGTAGGATCAGAGGTTTTGTGTAAATGACATGAAAGCGTGGATCCATCCTGCTTTTTATTAATGGTGCAGACTGTTGAAGTTGTAATAGTGTTTGAGATACTTTCTTGGCACACTTTGGGCCCCTTATTACCAACTGACCATCGTTTACATGCCACAGCCTATCTGACTATTGGTGCTGACCATGTCCATCCCACCCAGCAGTAAAATACTCTTTATTCAGCATTTTTATCCGCGTAACCTTTTTACTCATTGTTCCCTTCACTTTTGCAGGATCACCACAGACTGTGGATGGAGTCAGCACCAAACTTTTCACTGATTTGTATAATCACAGCGAGGGACCTCAGGGTTTGGGATTCACACCGTCCTGCACACCATCAAAAAAAAAATGGTCAAGTATTTCTGTAGCAGCACCGACATCAGGAGTACATGGGACCATGTTGTCTCTGCTTTCTGGCAGAGGTACCCAAACCCATTCAGGTACTCCAGCATTCTCATAATCAGTATTTTATCAAAGGTGCTCATTAGAAAACACTAGCAGCATGCCTTCAGATGTCAGTCCTCCTTCAGCCGTCACATGGAGAGCCATAAAATTTGCTACTAAAAATTAAGGTGCCAAAAAAACGAGTCCTTTTTGACTTTGGGATTACCATTGCTGGCTTTTACTTTTAGTGAACATTTGAATGCTGTGTGATATCTTTTAAATGCTTTCTATTTCCCCTGATCTCCTCACTAGTTGGAAAGTAGGAATTACATTAACTTTGCTGAACTGTGGTTTAGAAAATGTAAATAATTATGTAGTGCAATGTTTTAGTGTATTGTTTAATCATTCTTCAAAACTAGGCAGTCGTGCAGGTGATGCCTGTATATTGTTTCAATTTTGGAGGCTCGCAAGCAAAAATACGCTTGTCAGTCTTGAGTGAGATTGAGAACTGAGACAGTGTATCAGAGAAGCAAAACTAAGTTTGGCTGATCGAGGTGGGCAGGTGGTTTATGTGCTTCTTGTTTTTTTTATGCCTGACTTAGACGACATCAGAATATTTTACTTGCATATATTTTTCTTCTTTCTTTTGGTGTATATTATGATGGTGCACTCTTTGAACGTACACTAGAAACAGATGAGAAGCCTCACAGTAACCCTGTAGGTGATGTGGCTGTGTGTTTTTGTGTCACCCAGCACCCATGTTCTCACGGAGGACGTCGTGTACCGGGAGGTAACAGCAGACCACCGGCTCCTCTCCAGACGGCTTCTAATGAAGACCAATCGATTGCCTCGCTGGGCGGAGCGGCTCTTCCCCGCCGGCATGTCTCGCTCTGTGTACATCATCGAGGACTCCATCGTGGACCCAGTGAACAAGAGCCTGACCACCTACACCTGGAACCTCAACCACACAACTCTCATGGTGAGGCTTTGTGTTGTTGTTGTTTTTTTCCTGCCGTCTACTTGTTGAGCTGTTTCAGAGAGATTCTAATCAACACGCAGCCAGTTTCCTGTGTTATGCCTTTTTCCTGATGGGTTTTAATCATCATTGCCTTTGTGATCTTGTGTGGTGGAGAGAAATTAAAATTTTCACTTGACTCTGCTTGTTTTTCTGCTGAAGTTGCTGTGAAAGTAGGTATGTGTTGTTTGTGTTTTGTTTTTTTACATGTGAAACTGTGTAGGACTTCTGTCAAAGCTGTCATCTTGCTGCCATGATATAAGGAAAGTAATGTGGTCTGACATCACATCACTGTTGTGGTTACAGGTGTTGTAGAGTACTGTGGGTTGCCAGAGTCTGGCACAGACAATAACAGGAATAAAGAAATCAGTTCACACAAGGACAGAGGTCCTTATTTCGCACACGCATTTATACACACAACTAAATGTTATATTTTTATGATCTTTTCTTAAAACTTTAATGAAAACTGCACTACGTTACAACATACTTGATGATGCTTGTGTTTTTAATTTGCTGCAGTCTGAAACATGATGGCTTCATGGGAAAATATGGAAAACATTTTGAGACATGGTAGTTCTGTGCAGTTGTTGAGACAAAAACAGTTCTTCAAATCCTTCAAAGGCTTTTGCAGAAAGAAAGATCGTTTTTAGTGAAGTTACGTCTCCAGAAATCTTGTTGCCAAGACCACGAGTTACTTAAAATCCTGAAATGATGACTTCCATAGTAAATCTGTTGAGTTGCATCTTAGTTTATTATAACCTGCTGTCACTTTTCTTTCCCAATCAAGTCTGTTGAGGAGCGTTGTGTTTTCCAAGGCTCAGTGGAGCATCCAGCGACCACACAGCTGAAACGTGAGGCGTGGATATCCTCGAGCATTTATGGCTTCTCCAAACCCATTCAGGTACAGACAGACCCCAGCCAAAACCACTGTATATAAATGTGCCTGAGACCTGCATTCACTCTCATTGCCAGCAGAGGGCAACTCATGTAGCTGCAAGCAGACCTCTGTGAGGAAACAATCAGACTTCTTATTTGATTTAGGAGCTCAAAGTAAGCACTATCCTCCTACATTTTTGGACTTGGTTGCTAAATTCAAATCATGATGTTCCTTTTTAAAAGAAGTTATGATCCCGTGTTTAGTAAACTAAACAGAATAAAGATTTATTGTGCCGTTTTCTTAGTTTCTTAGTAAGATCAACTGTTTGCGCTAACCATCTATAAATGTCTAACGTGCTAAATCTGCAAATTCAAAAAAAATAATCCACAAACCACACAGCGATGTCATGGTTGCTTCTCCCAACTTTTATATACAGTCTGTACTCTGGCTTTCCTTTGTGTGATAGACACAAGACGGTAAATGAATTCTTTTCTTTCAGTAAGAGCCCATCTGCCCTTTAGGTAAGTTAGATGTCAGTCAGCACAGGAATGATATGAGTACTCTTAGAAGCATTTATTCGTCTGCTTTCATCTACTCTACGGCAGTTCAGATAGAATAGATGCAATTCTTTTCATTCTAGAGGCCGATGTCCTGAATTTTCAGATCTTTACTTTAGCGCTCATGCTAAAATAAAGTAGTGGGAGAAGTGAAATTACAGCAAAAAAACAAAACAAAAAATAAGTCTACTAAATTGGAATCATTAAATATGGAAGATGCCAGGCTTGTTTGGATATCCCCAGAGACTTGCAGTGACAAGACGGTGTTGTTTCCCAGACAATCTCCCCTGTGTAAAGCCATTTCCTGTTCTGTCTTCTCACAGGAGTTTGGTTTGGCTCGCTTCAAGAGCAACCAGGTGAAGGCCATGAAGGGGCTGGAATACGCGCTGTCCAACCTGCAGGGTATGTACACTTCATGTGTGTTCCAGCTGAAACAGGGCAGAGAGCAGGAGGAAAAGCAGAGGAAAACAAAACAGCTTATTTTTAACTGTTGCCATTTCTGGAAGGGGGGAAACTTAAACAGGAAATGGAGCTTTCTTTTCGCCCCAGAAACACAGGACTGCTGTCATAACAACCTGAAGGGGCTCACCCCTGCCACTCTGGACTCAACACTAAACTTCCCAGCATCCTGAAAATACATAATTGACAAATAGCCTGAAGAAATCTTACTCCTCCACGTGCCATGTGATAAAAGGCGGGGGGATGTGAAACCATGACAGCTACAGTCACAAATGGCACAATTTCCTAATTTAGGTTTGGACAGAAATAATTTAGGTAGTCAGTGTTGCATAAAGAGAGTTTAACAGAGTAAATCATAATGAGGGATGTATGAAGAGATGTATTAAAGAAACAACAACACTTAGAGATGAACCATCTGCAGATGAGTCACTTTTTCTAGTATTGATTTATCAGTTTCTCATATTGGGTAGGGTTTAGTTTAAAATAATAGGACACCAGCTAAACCTGAAAATGTTCACATTTGAGGGATTTTTTTTAAAAGTACTGTAAGTCTGCGCACTACGAATAACCTCAAATAATTTGTACATTAAGTGTGGAAAGTCAAATTTAACCCCAAAGAATAAGATAATATTTACATTGTTCCAAACTGTGTGTTGTGCTGATGCAGCGTACGTGTGTCTTGATTGTGTGATTCCGTCCTGTTGCCACTTTTGTTGATGCCACTACAGGAATCGGCATCAGGCTGAGCGTCATGGTAAGTGTGCTAGGACTGAGGCATCCATCTGCCATCCCAGGCGTTGCCCGGGGGTTGTCACATGTTGCTGCACAGAGTAGACAGCGTAGCTGAGGCAGTAACTTTTTACCCTGTCTGAGCAACAGTGATCTAAATAGTAGTTTAGAGTATAGAAGTAGATGTGTTGTTTAGTTGATTCTGATGTGATTCTTATTTTAAAACGAATTAAATACGGTTGTGATGTTTTGAGTCATCATCAACCACTGAAGGAATTTCATCAAATTTGGCACAAACCTTCATGTAGAGAAGATCACACTCACTGGACTCTTTGTTAGGCAGGCCTGTTCAGATGCTTGTTAATGCAAATATCTAATCAGCCAATCACGTGGAAGCAGCTGGGTGCCATTTAGGTATTTAGACCCAGTCAAGATAACCTGCTTAAATTCAAGCTGTGCATCATTATGAGGAGGAATTTAAGTGACTTTACATGTGCCGTGGTTGAGGGTGCCAGATGGGCCGGTCTGGGTATTTCAGTAACTGCTGATCTGCTGAGATTTTCGCAACCATTTCTACGTTTACAGAGAATGAAAAGGAGAAAATGTCCAGTGAGCTGCAGTTTTGCCTTGTTGGAGCCATAGGATCTGATAGGAAGGCGACAGTAACTCAAATTGTCACTCATTAGAATAGAATAGAATAGAATAGCCTTTATTGTCATTGTACAGGGTTAGGGGTTATGTACAACGAAATTGGAGTGCCACTCCCTTGGTGCAAGTTTCAATAATAAATATAAATGTAAAATATAAAAAGTACAAAAAAACAATCGTAAGTACTCAAACAATAGTATGTACAATATATACAGCATAGCAGCATTAATATAATGACAGTATGAATAGCAGCATAATATAATGACAGTGACGGTATGGAATAGGTTCAATTGTTTTTGTGCTTATTTACTACGGTGGTAGCTCTGGGAAAGAAGCTATCCCTGAATCTGTTTGTCCTGGTTTTATGTGACCTGTACCGTCGGCCTGACGGTAATAGTTCAAACAGTTGGTTGCTGGGGTGAGAGTGGTCCTTGATGATATTGCCAGCTCTGCTGAGGTACCGAGAGTTTGCAGTGACCTCCAGGCTGGGCAGAGAGCAGCCAGTGATCTTCTGGGCTGTGTTGATGACCCTCTGCAGTACTTTCCTGTTCGCAGCTGAGCACCCTGCATACCATGTTGTTATGCCATTACAACCAGAGAAGGCACAAGACCATCTTTGAATGTACAACCTTGAAGCAGATAGATTACAGCAGCAGAAGACCACAGCAGGTGCAATCTGTCAGCTAAGAACAGGAAACTCAGGCTACAATTTACACAAGCTCACCAAAATTGGACAATAGAATTTGATGTAAACAACACAATGTATCCTTTGGGTCACTTCATACCAACTGTATAAGCTTACACTTCTTCTACATGTTTGGAAGAGAAGTGTAAGCTTGGGGCAGAGGGAAGGTTTTTCAGCCTTATCTTCCCATATGGAAAAGAAATAGTAAAAACTTATATGATTTACTCATGAAAGTGGCCACTTTCTCATTACTTTCATATTTTTTTTTAGTAAGTATCCAAAACATACAAGTTTCATACAAGACAGATACAAACTTTATAAGATTTATATATATCTTTTCCATATGGGTTAAGCAAGAATCAATGTGAGCAGAGCGTTTATGAGAGCATTTTTAAGCACTGTTGCTCAGTCTTTGTTTGTACACGCACACCTTCAAAATAACAGCCCAGAGGCATTACCGAAATGGCTACAGAGTGGCAAAACTCACTTTTAGAAGGATTTCAGCATATGTTGTATTCTGGTGGTAAACACAATGATGAATTCGATTTTCTTAGTCAAAAAGGTTTGTCCTTACCTCGTTCATTTGTTAGGGAAATTGTCAGTGTAAAGGAGAAATCTATGGTTATGTGTTAGTTTGCTATTTAAGAGCACATACAGAGAGATGGACTGATGAGGGTGTGTTCAGAGGTCGTCAGGTCCTGAGATGTCTAAATGTAAACAGCCGTATTTGTTTCATAACATAATGAATGAAAATCACCTGAAATGCCACAGCACAGAAACAGACCGGAAGGTTATTTCCCACCCGTGTTTGTAGTCTGCAAGGACTCTTTAACGTTCAGGCAGTGTGGGTAAACCCAGACGACGGGAATGCTGAAATATTTCTGACATTTTGATCGCACACAGGGGTGGATTTTTTTTTTATTAACATGGTTTCAGCAATGCTGGCAGCTAGATAAATAAGTTAAAAATTTATTAATTAATTTTAAAAAAATGAACTAATGAAATGAAAATAAATAACTTTAAAAAATACAAAATAGTCAAAGGCGCTTGCAAAGAAAAGCGTCTAGACTTCTTTAAGTTGCTTGAAGACGTTTCACCTCTCATCCGAGAAGCTTCTTCAGTTCTAAGGTCAAATGGTGGAGAGTCCCAGAAATAAACCTAGTGGGAGTGACCCCCCACAGAGGGACAAAAGGACCCCCTGATGATCCTCTAATCGCCTGAGCCAAGGTGGGAAACTGGGCGTGGGTCCCAATCAGCCAGAGTTTCGGGTGTGTTCATTGTGAAACCTGGCCCCACCTTATCATGCGAATTCCTGAGGTCAGATGGCCCAGGATGTGAGTGGGCGTTAAGGCGTCTAGGAAGGGATCTCAAAACTGGATTATAGATGGCAGAGAGTTGGTGTCGTAAACCCCCGCCTCTGTTCAAAGATGGTCGCTCACAGTGGACATAGATGGCTTCTTTCACTCCTCTTTCAAACCATCTGTCCTCTCTGTCCAAAATGTGAACATTGGCATCCTCGAAAGTGTGTCCTTTATCCTTAAGATGCAGATGGACTGCTGAGTCTTGTCCTGTGGAGGTGGCTCCTCTGTGTTGTGCCATGCGCTTGTGAAGTGGCTGTTTGATCTCTCCAATGTAGAGGTCTGAGCATTCCTCGCTGCACTGTACAGCATACACCACATTGTTAAGTTTGTGTTTTGGCGTTTTGTCTTTCGGGTGAACCAGTTTCTGTCTGAGCGTGTTGCTGGGTCTGAAATACACTGGGATGTCATGCTTGGAGAAAACTCTCCTGAGTTTCTCTGATACACCGGCTACATAGGGGATGACAATGTTGTTGCGTCTGTCCTTCTTATCCTCCCTCGCTGGTGTCTGGTCTTCTTTTCTGTGCCTCTTTGCTGACTTTAAGAACGCCCATTTAGGATAGCCGCACGTTTTGAGTGCTTCCTTTACATGTGTGTGTTCCTTCTTTTTCCCTTCAGGCTTAGAGGGAATATGTTCTGCCCGGTGGTGTAGGGTCCTAATTACTCCAAGTTTGTGTTCCAAAGGGTGATGGGAGTCAAAGTTCATCCTGAACCTACACAACCCAGAGAAGAAAACACACCTGATGCCAGTCAGGAGAAATGGGTTAAGAACTTTTCAGACAGGATTCTCACTGAACCTGAAAAGAAAGTATTAGCCAAAGGACTCAATTTTGCCATTTCTCCACAACAGTTGCCCATAGTGGACCTCATCACAGCCACAGAATCTGCCATACGGATTAATAAATTATCACAGACAGAAGCAGAGCAAATCAGGATGAAAGTCTCAGCCACGCTCTCCAGTGCCAAAGTCCCTCCATCCAACCTCACAATACAGGAAAAGAAGGCCGTCGCTTCCCTGAGCAAAGACCACAACATCACTGTTTTACCAGCTGATAAGGGAAGATGCACCGTGGTCCTAAACACTACAGATTACCATACAAAGATCACTACTCTCCTCAGTGACAACAATACCTACGAAGCCCTAAAGCGAGACCCCACAAGCAGCTACAAAAAGAAAGTTATAGCTTGCCTTCAAGACTTTGAAAAGGACAAAATTATTGACCGCCTTACATATCACCGCCTTTACCCAGGGGATGCCATACCCTGCATCTATGGACTTCCTAAGATCCACAAGGAAGCTGTCCCACTCAGACCCATAGTCAGTAGCATAAACTCAGCCACTTATAACATTGCAAAACACCTTGCTACCATCCTTGCTCCTCTCGTGGGGAACACCCCACACCACATCAAGAACTCCACCGACTTCACCGACAAGGTCCAGAAACTTACCCTGGATCCAGATGAAACCATGGTGTCCTTTGATGTAGTCTCTCTCTTCACTTGCATACCCACCACGGAGGCCGTGGAGACTGTCAGAAAACGACTACAAGAAGACAGCTCCTTGGAGGACAGGACCAACTTCACACCCGATCAGATCTGCACACTGTTAGACCTCTGCCTCACCACTACATATTTCAAGTACAACGAAGGCTTTTACAGACAAAAACATGGCTGTGCCATGGGCTCCCCCGTGTCACCTATTGTAGCCAACCTTTACATGGAGGAAGTGGAAAGGAAGGCTCTTGGCTCTTTCAAAGGAAGAGTACCCAGCCACTGGTACAGATATGTGGACGACACCTGGGTCAAAATCAAGACACAAGAAGTGGAATCCTTCACTGCGCACATTAACGCTGTGGATAAAAACATCAAGTTCACCAGGGAAGACACAAAAGACAACTGTCTGCCTTTCCTGGACTGCGCTGTGCACATTGAAGAGAACGGCAAACTCAACATCGAAGTTTACCGGAAGCCCACACACACGGACCAGTACCTCCTCTTTGACTCCCATCACCCTTTGGAACACAAACTTGGAGTAATTAGGACCCTACACCACCGGGCACAACATGTTCCCTCTAAGCCTGAAGGGAAAAAGAAGGAACACACACATGTAAAGGAAGCACTCAAAACGTGCGGCTATCCTAAATGGGCGTTCTTAAAGTCAGCAAAGAGGCACAGAAAAGAAGATCAGACACCAGCGAAGGAGGATAAGAAGGACAGACGCAACAACATTGTCATCCCCTATGTAGCCGGTGTATCAGAGAAACTCAGGAGAGTTTTCTCCAAGCATGACATCCCAGTGTATTTCAGACCCAGCAACACGCTCAGACAGAAACTGGTTCACCCGAAAGACAAAACGCCAAAACACAAACTTAACATTGTGGTGTATGCTGTACAGTGCAGCGAGGAATGCCCAGACCTCTACATTGGAGAGACCAAACAGCCACTTCACAAGCGCATGGCACAACACAGAGGAGCCACCTCCACAGGACAAGACTCAGCAGTCCATCTGCATCTTAAGGATAAAGGACACTCTTTCGAGGATGCCAATGTTCACATTTTGGACAGAGAGGACAGATGGTTTGAAAGAGGAGTGAAAGAAGCCATCTATGTCCACTGTGAGCGACCATCTTTGAACAGAGGCGGGGGTTTACGACACCAACTCTCTGCCATCTATAATCCAGTTTTGAGATCCCTTCCCAGACGCCTTAACGCCCACTCACATCCTGGGCCATCTGACCTCAGGAATTCGCATGATAAGGTGGGGCCAGGTTTCACAATGAACACACCCGAAACTCTGGCTGATTGGGACCCACGCCCAGTTTCCCACCTTGGCTCAGGCGATTAGAGGATCATCAGGGGGTCCTTTTGTCCCTCTGTGGGGGGTCACTCCCACTAGGTTTATTTCTGGGACTCTCCACCATTTGACCTTAGAACTGAAGAAGCTTCTCGGATGAGAGGTGAAATGTCTTCAAGCAACTTAAAGAAGTCCAGACGCTTTTCTTTGCAAGCGCCTTTGACTACGATGACCTGGATGACTGAGAACCTTCACAGACAAAATACAAAATAATACTTTTTTTTTTTTTTTTTTTTTCGCCTGTCCCATTTGGCTCTTTAGCCATCAGAATTGTTGTCTGAAGGATTTACTTTACCTATTGGATCATCATGGCCTTGCCATATTGGTCCATTTGATTGACCTTTATTATAATTATGCATTTATTTGATTTGATCCAAGATACAATCTTGGGATACAAAACATGTTTTCTTAGACAGTTGGCATGCGAGTATCTGAAAGTACCACACGTCTCCAGAAGTTCATATCTTTGCTGATATGAATTTCACTATAGTTTGCTGATTGGATTTTTTTTCTTTTTAATATTGCTTACTACATTTAAATCCAATAAGCAATTTTTGCTTTGTTTAAAAAATGCTGCCTTGAAAAAACGTGAGAGACTTTTGTTTTTGACCGTAAGGAGTCCCTCCCCGCTGTTATTGTCAGCGTTCAGACACACAAAGAGCCCTTTCCCTTTGACAGCGCTAACGCACACTCGCACTTCATATCTACGTCTCGGTTTAAAAAAATAAAAGTGCAGAATTGAAGGAAATGTATCTCCTTATCATCTCGTGTTTGAGTGGGGGGGGGATCACTGTGTCTTTTTGTGACTCAGGTTGTTGTTCTCACACGAGGTTGTGGGGTTCATAGTCAGGGCAGACACAAATAGACTGTGCAGCCCCTGGCGCTAAATCCAGTATGAGGCTGTTCCTGACAGCATACAGATGAGGAGAGTGCAGACTTATTCAGTGAAGCCTTTTTAGAAAGGTCCTTGTTGATATGTATTTATTTTTTGTATGTGTCACCTTACCTTTCCTTACCTTTAATGACTGTTAGAGGAAAGTCACAATTGTGATCATTAGGTCTGACTTAGTAACAGCGCTGAACTGAGTGAGCACTGTCTGGTAAAAGTTAACAAGTGCACGGAGAGGAGCTCACTTTATCTTCACTGCAGAGGTGTGGACTCGAGTCACATGACTTGGACTCGAGTCAGACTCGAGTCATTAATTTTATGACTTTAGACTTGACTTGAAAAAATGTTCTAAGACTTGTGACTTGACTTGGACTTTTACACTATTAACTTGGGACTTGAATTGGACTTGAACCGATTTACTTGAAAAGACTTGATATTTTACCCCAAATATAAAATTTAACATGCATATTATCAGTGTTGGGGAGTAACGGAATACATGTACCGCCGTTACGTATTTAGAATACAAAATATGAGTAACTGTATTCCGTTACAGTTACCGTTTAAAAAGGTGGTATTCAGAATACAGTTACTTTGTTGAAATAAATGGAATACACTGGGGTACTTTCCTGTTTCATTTTGTCGCGGGTCAGGACTGTTTGGGTTTTGTTTGACAGCTACGTTCTTTTGTTCCAGGCGGCAGCGTTACGGTTGCCATGGTTACAGGGCGACGCTCTCTCTCTCTGCGACTGTGTGTTTCCTGGGTGAGAGAGCGCCTTTTCGTTGTTGTTGTTGTTGTTGTGCTAAGCTAACAGGCAGAATGCTACAAGCATAGCTCTAAAGAATGTAGCATCATGTTCAGTGTAGTCCGTGCTGCTGGGAGAATGGACTGCCATACACGTTATGTGTCTGTGAGCGCTAGGAGGGAGAAAAAGGGGAGTGGAAAGGTACGAGCAGTCATCGAGCAAAAACGGGAGCTGGAAGCATGTAAATATAATAATAACCACTGCAGCCAAGAAGAGTGCCTGACGAGCCCAGTTGTAAGTAAGCTATTAAGACTCGACTGTACACTGTGTTCGTGTTTTCCTCCGAAAACAACAAGTTCCGTTGGAGCAGCCTTTCAACGCCTCTCTCTCTGTCTGTCGCAAGAAAAGTTGACCCACACAACAAAGTAGAGCTATTTTTCGGCTACCAGCCGACAGGGACCCCGCCGTATTATGCTGGGCTTACACTGTGCGATTTTTTCAGTCGCGCGATTCAGCTCCTGCTCAAACTGTACGATTGACTCGCAGGGGTTAGAAGTTCATAGGTCACGATGCAGGGTCTCACACTATACGGCCCGATGCTCTGATGCGACCTGAGTGCTCACACTGTGCGTCCATAAAAATGAAGGTTATAACAGAAATTCTGTCGCTCGCTCTCCCTCTCCGTCTTTCACTCACACAGACACACCACCACCATCAACTTTGCTAAATTGCTAATGAAAAACATTGGTCAGGCAGCTGTGATTGAGCAGCAGTGTCGATCCAACTATTTTCACGGTTGTTGTGGTCGTGATAATTTTGTGAGGCCACGTCGAAAGGGCTCGGATGGTTCTACAGGTTGTGCCTCCCTCGCTTGTGTCCAGATCACACCTGCACTGCCGTGCTACGCCGTCTTTTTCGCTGACATTTGTGTTTGCGCGTGCGCAGTGTGGCAAACTGCGGTGACACCCTCACGACCAAGCGATTGATGATCGGGAGCTGGTCGTGAGGTGTCAATCGCTTCTCGTTACCCCACGTATACTACACGATGCACGACGCACGATGAAGGCCAAAATCGGGCCGATCGCCAAAACGATCGCACGACTCAAAAATCGGCTCAAAATGGGCCAAAAATCGCACAGTGTGAGCCCAGCATTAGTCAGAGGTCCCTTTACTACAGTTCGGAGTCGCGGACCTTCAGTAATAGTAATAAATCACACAGCAATAGTACATTCACGTTGTTGTAAAAAGCATGATAATATTGTAGCGGGTCAGGGCTGTTCGGGGTTCTGCTTGTACAGTTATGTTTTGTGTATGTTGCCATGGTGACGGGTGACGCCCTCTCGCTGCGACGGTGTGTCCTTCCGGGGTCAGAGGGCGCCCTATGTGTGTTGTGGTTGCCACGCTGAGCAGTTAGCTAGTGGCAGTGTGTTCTTCTGCAAATGTTATAAACGGCTGTGCTCCCTGGCTAGCTCACGGGAAGCAAGACCAAACGATACCTCCGTCTCCTCCTTGTCTGAACTCGCCACAATATATTAAGTAATCCAAAGTATTCAGAATACGTTACTGTCATTGAGTAACGTAACGGAATAGGTTACAGAATACATTTTGGGGCATGTATTCTGTATTCTGTAATGGAATACATTTTAAAAGTAACCTTCCCAACACTGCATATTATATAGAGATTGAAAATGTGACGTCATTCACGGGTAGAACCGCAAAGGATTCTGGGAACTCGTGGCAAGCGGTACTAGCGCACGCAGGCTTTCAATTAAAATCAGTTATACAGCGATAAAAAGAAACACAAAAATGTCAAGAAGCCGTTGTATTATTAACTACAATAGCCGGTCGCATGACAGCCACGGGAAGCCGACGGGTAAAGAGATCGGTTGTTATCGGATTATGTCCTTGAAGAGAAATTGTTCAGCCATGTTTCCGAAGTAACAGACGCGACGGATGGCCTGGATTGCAGCCATTCAAAGATCAAATATAACGTCCCAGAACCCTCCAGCTCACATGTTAGTCTGCTCCAAGCATTTACACGAAGGTCAGTGTTTTTTAGTAGTTAATGCGTCATTTTCATAACATAATTGGTGATATAGGTTACAAGCAAGTCTGGCGC
Source organism: Astatotilapia calliptera (assembly GCF_964374335.1). Lineage (NCBI taxonomy): Eukaryota > Metazoa > Chordata > Actinopteri > Cichliformes > Cichlidae > Astatotilapia > Astatotilapia calliptera. Next base: position 23,905,536 of record NC_137427.1, on the reverse strand, counting down.
TGAACAGAAATTGTCGCGCTATGCTCCTTTATTTATTGTGCATAAATAGTGAATTGTCCTGACACAATATTGCGTTTCGCTTCTGTTATTATGGTACATTGACAAAAACATATACTTTTATTCACAGGATAAAACAGGTTTTTTGTATCACTAATTGCCCAGTACGATTACAGCATACAATATTATTGTCACTGCTACATTTCTGTGATGGGTACCAGAAATTATTTCCACTACTAATTAATTACCGTTGAGCTCAAAGGTCCTATTAATAAACGGTTAAGGAATGTGTATTTATGACGACAATTTGTGAGACTGGTAAACTTATGATATGTACGATGGTCTTTCGTTCTACACGGTGCATTTCAAGGTCCTGTACCCATCCGTCGGTAAACTGTACCTGGGCTTGTTGCAGTGACCTGAAGTTACTAAACTTCATGAGTGTATGCACTCACTCCAAGAACCGTATGATTATAAATATGCATATAAATATGCTAAGATGAGATAGCTGACTTCATCTAACTAGCAAATGTTGTCCAGGCTACGTTGGTGATACAGTTTTCTTTAATGTGTATGATATTTTTGTCATGCGATTTTAAAGCCGGTCCTACAACCGCATCCAAGAATAACATGCAGCTTATCTCAGAACTGTCGGTGAAAATTATTATTGGAGCTAGGTTTAATTGAGCTGCATTTTAAAGAGGTGCAATTTCACAATTTGTGTATATTTTCTAAGTTCACTATTTTGTCATGTGTTGAGAAAAACACAGATTTTAAAATTACATGGTCTAATATTTACATTTAGCATAACTGCAACATTATTTTTTCGTTTTTTTTTTTTTAAAGACTCGAAAGGACTTGAAATTCAAAATTTCAGACTTGTGACTTGACTCGGACTTTTACACCAGTGACTTGAGACTCGACTCTGACTTGCCTGACATTACTTGAGACTTGACTTGAGACTTGAGGATAAAGACTTGAGACTTACTTGAGACTTGCAAAACAATGACTTGGTCCCACCTCTGCTTCACTGTAGTAAAAGTATTCTCTTTGATTTTTGAAGGCGTGTGTTTCTGTGTGCTTGTTTCCTGTGGGTGGCTCCGAAAACAACAACAAGAACAAAAAAAGGCAGCACACTTCTCAAGCTACTAAATCATGAAAGTCACGAGAAAATCGGCCACAGAAGTGTCAGTGAGCATCCTGATCTCAGCAAGGATCTCGCAGTGTTGCTGATGCCTGTCGTCCTCGTTCTCTCCCGCCTCACCCTCGCTCTCTTCCCACAGGAGAGGCGCCCCAGCGGCTGCTCAGGGACACAGTGAAGGACGCGTCAGAAAAGGCCAAAGAAGCAGCCAAGACGCTGGCTTCAGCTGCTGCCGTCCCACAGAAACCCCGGCAGTTTATCTGAAAGCACTGTGTGTTTGTGTGTCTGTGTGTGTGTGTGTGTGTGTGTGTGTGTGGACTCGGCATGATTGCCTTTGATCATCTCGATCATCTTGAAGTTTTGCTGTATGCTCGCTGTTTACGATTTCTCTTAATAAGAAACAGTCTGACTCCTCTGTCGGGTTACCTCTGCTGACAAATCTGCTGTCAAAGACGATTATAAACATCGTTATTATCAGCACATATGCTTTCTTCTCATTGGCTCTTTCAAGTTTATTATATTTATTAACATATCATTTATTATTGAGCTCCAGCTAAAAGCTCAAATTAGACCAAATCACGATCACGTGACTTTGTAATTTTAATTTAACTTCATCGGTTAGTTATCAGAGCTGTAGTTGAATGCTTAACTGTACTTAAATGCTTTACGGTTCATTTTTTCAGGTTTGACACTGCAATAAACTGCAGAGAATATCTGTTACAGGTGTCAGCACACAGCGTCTGCTGTAATATCGTTCTTATGTTTGGAAAGCATATATGTTTCTGCCAGCAGGTCTGTACTGATGCATGGATAATCACAAGAAAAAAATTAAGCTAATTTAAAGCTTTAGTAAAATCTTCTTTACTGTTGAAGTTTATTTTATTGTAAACCAGGGGTGTCAAACTCTGTGTTGTGGCAGCATAGAGAGTAATTTTATCTTAAGTTGGTCGGACCAGTGAAACTACAGTACTGCCTAATAAAGTCTTAAAAACACACTGCCAATTGTTTGCCCTTTAGATTCAGCGTAAAGAAGTTTAACTACGCGCTTAAACGATGATGTGTTATGAACATGAAGTGCAATTTTAAATATATCTGTTGTTCTGCATTATGAAAAACAAGGACGGCTGTTTGGCTTTCACGTTAAGGAATAATAGCATAAATTAACAGAAAAAGGGTCTTTTTGTTCTGTAATATAACAGAATTTTTTTTTCTGGATGAAATGAAATGAATAAATAAGAGATCTTTACTGTTAATTTTATAGAATAATTTTATTATTTTTGTTTAGGTGTATTATGCTATGCTGTGCGTGATGTTTTTGTCAGTAATAATAAAATAATAAAACTGACAAATGCAGTGAAATGTCAAACATGTAAGTTTTTCTTCTTTGCAATATTCTAAACCCATCTGCTGGGCCGGATTGGACACTTTTGGTGGGCCGGTTCTGGCCCTCGGGCTGTATGTTTGACACCCCTGTTGTAAACTGTTTTCAACAACTGCATTCCCTTCAGGATGGAATCGACTGGATTTGTTTTTTCGCTCCAACATTTTATTTATCATTAAAAATTATTCATGTGATGTATTTTTAAGAAGTCTTTAGGGTTTTGTGCTGTAAGATGTCCATAAATCTCTCTGGACTTTCAGTTTAATAGCTAGACATGTTTTGAAGCTCGTCAGTGTTAAGCTGAGATTTAATAAAAGTTTGACGAGTTATTTGTCGAATTAATTGCGCCTGTTTGTTGACGCCGTCACCCAATGTCTCTTCGCTGTCACGCTGACAAAAGATGAACTCTGAACTTTAAACATCCCCCCCAATATTCCAGTTTCACAGCTGCGTAAACCAAACAGGAAACCCCGAAACTTTTCAACGTCTTTACCTACATTTTCTTTCAGCTTTGTTCAGCTGTAGGTCGTCAGTTTTTAATCTGCTACCTTCCCCCGAAAAGCACTGATGACACCAGCACACACGGCTTTCTGTATAAAACATTTTAATTATATTACAATGAGAGAATACACAATACCTTAAAGTGTTTGCTAAAGCATAGCCAGCACCAGGTACTCGTGTACGCACGCTCACACGCACAAAAAAAAAATGGAACTTATACATCTTCTGAATTACACATCTGCTTAAAAGCAACATATTCACAGGTCTCTGGCACAGAACTCCCCCCTCAGCCCAAACAAACCCCCTCATCATCTCCCCCTCAACTAAATCCAAGCCAGTTCAGCCTCTAGCTTCTATGTGGGTACAAAGAAAAAAAGGAACCATAACGTTGTAGGACAAAACAATTAAGGAGAAAATACAAAATAAAAGGCTGAAGTGCAGAAAGCAGGAAGCTGACCTAAAGCCTACAGGTAGTTAAAGCTATCGTATTAATCATTAAAAAGATTCAAAAGTGACTCTTTATTTGGCAGGAATAAGATTTCATGGAAGTCATTCTGAGGGTTTGTAGAAGCACCTTTAAAGCAGCAGCAGGCTAAGGGACAGAAAGACGTGTTTCTCACTTCATCTGTGTGCACGTGAGCTGCAGACGCCCCCCATACTCCGTCATGCCCACCACCCTCTTTCTTCTCCGCCTGCTGACACCCACCCAAAAAACAAACTTTTGTGCTCTTAGAAATCTCTGTGCAACAGCAGCATGAAAGCAATAACATCAAATCTTTTCTTGTGTACTTGTTATGACTTTGTTTTGTTTTTTAAAATAAAATCCCACTTTGATGTTGATGAACATTCCCACCCCAGCACAACCCCACTCTCCTCTGTGTCTTGCCGTTAACCGTTTGCTTCTTCTGTCACGAGAAGGGAAGTGGAACAAGATGGGGAACTTCGTTGTTTTTTTTTTTAAAGTTAGGGCAACTGATTCAACAGTGTTCATTAAGTGGTACAATCTCTTTAAAGAACCCTCCCACCCCCCAAGGCACATCATTAAAAGATTTTCCCATAAACACGATCCATCCAACATTCAAGCAAAATGTCTGCATGTCCAATCAGCTGCTCATACACTACACTGAGTGAAAATATATGTATGTGTTTTTAAAATCTCTAATCTCATATCTATCCCCCCCCCCCCCCCCCACCCCCACCCCCACCGCCTCATCGTCCCGCTCCCTCCCTCTTTTTGTCTTCTGCTTCTTTTTATGTCAATTATCGCTGTGGGAGGTTCTGTGCGAGAGAATATGCCATTTAGTAATGGTTTACTCAGTTGTTCATTTGACTGACAAACTGAAAAAAGGACATTTTTTGCTACAAACAGTCATGTACAAAGTCTTTGACATGAATGTAAACTCGATGATTAAAAAAAACCCCAAAACAAACAGCTGTTTTTTCCTCATCTCTTTTCCCCTCCTGCAGAATATGGAGAGAGTGCAGATAGGAGGTAAAAATTAAAAAATATATATAAGAGTTGGTCACCAAAAAAAACCAAAAAACAATGCACCACAGAGTCAAGAGCAAAAACCACCTGCTTGTCTTTAAAAACCCTGCGCCCCGCCCGCCCCACCCTCCCTCAGAAAGCACAAGATGGTAATATTGCTGTGTCTCAAGAGGTCCCCTGATCGATGGGTAACACTTTGTTTGGGACGCACCACCGGGAGCTCGGAGGATAACACCGTTAAGCTGCCATTGATTGGATTATTCTGTTTTTTTATCGCTCCTCTCCCAGTGGCTCCCACCGAACAAACAAGTCAACATACAACAATAATAAAATAACAAAAAAATCAAAATAAAGATAAACACGCTTCAAGCCCAGAAGTTTTTAACCCCTTCGGTGACCATTTGGGGCGACTGGAAGCTGCCATGGGAGTTCACCAGTGTGTGTGTGTGTGTGTGTGTTTGTTTTTTATCTCCATGACAGAGGCGGCGCTGGCAGACGGGCGGGCAGCGAGAGGGCAGAGGAGTGCCTGGACAGGGTGTAGTACAACAGCGGCTTCAGTAGGAACTGAGATAAAGGGGGAGGTGGGGGGGATAATTTTTACTCATTTATGAGGTCTTCTCTCTTCACGCGGCCCTCACGCATGGAAGTGTCTCACGTTGAAATTAAAAAAAGGCCCCGCCAGAGGAGGAGGAGGGAGGGATGCAAGCGAGAGGGGGAGAGGACAGGGGGGAGCGTGACCTGAGTAAGGGCCAAAGAGGAGGAGGAGGAGGGAGGTCGAAGGCTCACCAAGGCACAGAATGACAGCAGGAGAGTCACCCAAAGGGAGAGGGGCCAGTCTATCAGCTCCCCTGCTCCCACTCTCCCTTCATCAAGCCTGGCCTCCTGTCTGTCTGGCTGTCACTCATATTTTTATATATATTTATATATATATATTTTTTTATATATAGATAAGATAGATATACTCACTCTTTTTTGTCTTTTCATTACAAGAGAACATTTAGGAAAATATAATACAAAATTTAATACAAGAAATATAGACTACACTGGCTAAACTCACTTTCAGTGACGAGTAGATTCTGTATGCAAGTATTTTTCTTTTTCATTCGAGTCTTTTGTAGTTCTTTTCTTTTTTTTTTTGGGTGGGGTCAGATCCGTCTCAATGGCCTGCCCCTTTTTGTGTCTGTGTGTTTTTTTTTCTTTTTCTTTTTAAAGTGCCAAGCTCTAAAGGACTGCCAGAGACCGGGGCTAAGGATTATTAAACGGTCAGAGAGCGACAGAGGCGCCTCGTTCGTCAACAGTGACTAATGTGCATAAGTTACAGACGGGTTAGAGAACAAGGTTCACCTACATCGGTGTTCAGCCGTGCCCAAAGCTTCGCAAATAAGCCACAGATCAGCCGAGGGGATAAGGAAAGTGATTAGTTTGCTAGGTTAGATAAAAACGAGTGCCTCTAAAATGAACAAATCACTACAAGCTTGCCCTCCCTCCCCTCCCGGGTGTTTACAGCTTTGACTTGTTAATCGATTTAAACAAATATTTAAAATACCACCGACTTCTGACCGAGAAGGCGACAAGAGCTGCAGAGAAATGCGAGATCTGGGTAGATGGTGACGCGCTCACAGAGAAGCATCCGTTAGTGAAGGAGATGCAGGTCTGTTAATGGTGAGCAACAAATCCCCATCTAGAAATAAAAAAAGAAAAATAGAAAAAAAAAAGTCTCCCATAGAACCTCATGGTCTGCCAGAATCGATTAAACACTCAGAGGAAGCACCTGCCTCATGTATTTATTGCTACATCAATTAGCTACTGAGAAGGAAACAAGATTTGAGTCAAATGTAAGGAGTAGAGTTTTAGTTTTGAGGAAACTCCTTTTTTTTTCTCATTGTTTGACATAGTAGTCCATCCACACCATAGGGTGGTATAGTGTAGTGGTCAGTAGTGTGGAGTAGTGGTTAGGCAACCCAACCAGAGGGGAGACACGAGGGTTTCTACAGTATCTGTACATCTATTTACATTCTTCCTGCTCTGCTGCAGCTCTCGAACCTTCTCAGGTGGTCTGTGGACACATTTTCAGCATGTGTGCAAAGTTGAGTCAGTAAGAAGTTTGGACATTTAAGGGCAAGCTTAATTCACCGTTTTGTGGAGAGTTCGATGTGGTGGATAAACTTCTCGCAAGTGCACAGTGACTGTGAAGGTATCAGAGTCGTGCTTTGTTTGTTCGATGCGCACGAAAAGTGAAGCAAAATGCTTCCCATACTGGGTACGCTCGGGCGGTGGCAGCGGTTTGAGAACATCCTGCCACCGCCTCCAAATGAGAAACTCTAAAGGTTTCGTCATTTTTCACCAATCAGATGTTTCAAGGAAAGGACAGGACACCTCCTGCACAATCCTGTTGTGTAAAAGGGAAGAATCTGTATGATGAAAATGACTACCGAGGTTCCCAATGTTGCATATACTGCAGAACAAACCAAACTGCTTCATCTGTTATATCACAAACTGTGTGTGGTATTACTGCCACCTGATAATAACTCTCTCCTTTTACTTTTCTCGAACCAATTAACAGGTCAAAGCTGCGCACCTGACCACAGAACCCAGATTAAAAACTACAAGCTCTGCTCTGCGCTGTTTGGGTGGTAAAAAGGGCAGGTGTGTAAGGAGGGGGCGGGGTCAGGCAGGATACAGTATGGTGAGGTAGGATCAGTGGTCAGAGAAGGGAGGAAAAGTCAGCAAGTCTTAAGTGTGGACAGAATAGGCTCGGGGGTACTGCCATCGTGGTCTTGTGTAGGTGGTGTAGGTAGTGGGCGGCGTAGGTGAACACAAAAGGGGGAGAGTGGGAGGGAGGGGGATGAGGTGAGGGAAGCGTGGATGGGTGAGGAAGCTGGTCGACAGATGGATGTCCGCCATGGGTCTAACAGTGGTGTGGCTGCAGTCTGTGGGAATGTGTGCCCGTGTAGCTGTTGTCACTGGAGCTGCTCTGGAGGCTGTACTGGTCCTCCTCCTCGCCGTCGCTGATGCTGTCCACGCTGTCTGCCTCAACAGGCGTGAACTCCATGCCCTCGATGTCCACCTCTGTACACAAGAAGGAAAAAAATACACAATGTTTTGGGGGGTTTTAGTGTTGCTAGAAACTGATCAAGAGAGAAGAAACTGTTTATTTCCACACAACCAGTACGTGGGCATATTTATTAGGAAGCCTGCTGTGCCTGGAGATTAAACCCAGATTTAGGCAGCCATTACCTCCGCACAAACAGCCAGATCTTTGTGCCCCAGCAGATAATCCCTTACAATGACAAACAACTGCATGTGTGTTACCTCGTTCAGGAATATCAAACATACCTCAACAGTTCAAACTAAGCACTACAGAGACATCTGAGGCACAAAGAACCGGCTCATGGAGAGCGTTTACAGTGTACTCTAATAATACGGCGCGCAATCCATGTCTAAGTGCAATCCAGAAAGGTGTGATTGGCTCTTTAAGGACAGCCTACCTTGCTCTGAGTCGGTGGAGATGGTGGAGCCCATGCTATCGGTGCGAATGCGCTCCACAGATCCGGACACGGAGAGCTGCTCCAGGCGGCGTTTGAGGTAGCGGTGCTCTCTCTGAAGCTGCTCCTTCACATTTAAAGCCTTCCTGTCCTGCTCTTCCAGCTTCTGCACACAAAGCACACACAAAAATGCCGAAAAATTAACGACCATGCTCACCGGATTGGACCACCTCCCCGTTTTTGCTCTGCCTTTAAAGTATGCAACTGAAGTGAAGACCTCTAGTATACATATTTTCTTCCTTAGCATACTTAAGACTGGTTTAAAGGTGTCTGTTCTGCAGACATGGATTTTTTTCATCTGCAACCTCAGTCCATGCCTGTGCAGGGTTCTAGTAATTGCCTTCTCTTTACTGCACACCACATAATACACATGGTTAAACCCACAATCCAGACCAAAAAAGCTTCCTCTGCAGTAAAAGACAACACTTCTTCCTAGTGTGACGACCACAGTATTTTCCTATTGTATCACTGCTGCAGGGTGAAGTATTACTTTAGCTGAAACATGAATATTAGTTCTTGTTTTTGATCTCATCAAGTTAACAAAAAAAATGAAACCAGATTTATCTTCTATCTGCTTTAAATCAGATCTCTGTCAAAGTTACAACACGACCTTGAATTTCAACATTTTATTGGGGAAGTAGCCAAATGACTGTGTGAGGTTCACGGGTTTGAAACTAAAAATAAACTTGAACTCAAAGTCAAATTTTGACTCAGAGTGGGGTTCGATTTTTTTTTTTGTGCCCTTATTTGTATATGAAGGTTTTCAGTGGTGAATCAAAGCGAACTCGCGTAAGAAGAAACGGTCGCAATGCCGAGAATTAGCGCAGGTCGTCTGAGCAGAGAGGACATGCTTAGTAAACAGGAAATGAAGGGTTAAAACTCGCTACGTCTGGATTTTCCACCAACCACACTGTTGCTGCTTGTAAACAGCAAGATCAGTGCGGCGTGTCCTAAAGTCTACTTATGGTTGGTCTTCTACAGCACGGGTAGAAGCACTGCTGCTACTTTTTTTAAGCTCCGCTCACTAGTTGCTGCTGCAGAGCATTTTTTAGCACGTCACTTGGTGTCTGTGAAGTGAAACAGTTTAATGAACCATGGAGGAAAAGTTGGCAAAGCCAAATATTAAATACACAATCTAAACATCAGCCACAAAGTCTCCCACATATTTTACTTTGAAGGCTCTGTGTTAAGATTTTTTTTTTCTTCTTCTTTTTTGTTTGATTTTTATTTTCATTGAGCACCGATCCATCCTGATTGAACAATTAGAAAACAACGACACACTTAAAGTGCAGAAAAAAATTTCTTAGAGGAAACAGGAGAAGTAGAGCATGAAGCTGGTACAGAGAAGATTTTTAGATTACTCTGTTTGCTTAGTCTAGAGGTTCTCATGCTTCTTCTGGTATGACCCCATTTCCAAAAGCAAAAAAAAAAAAAGAAAAAGTTAAGTCCTCTCACTTGGATCTAATTTTTAATTTAATTTTTCTTCTCTTGGGTGTTCACACCCATGCACAGTGGCTCGGTGCCCCTCCAGGGGGGTCCTCCCCACAGAGGAGCGTCAATAGTTTATTCAGAAAATAAAATATAAGGAAAAAATTCACTCATCATACTGCGAAAGAGTATTAGGGCCGCATTGTGTTATTTTAAGAGTACCCTCTACAAAATGCCTTGTGAGTTAATGAAATTACACTCGAATCAGTTTTAGTAACAAGGAAATGATTTCTCTTTTGGCACTTAAACACAGTGTGGTGACAAATATAAGAATGTTGAACAGATGGTGCAGAAAGCTGCTTCTGGTCAGAAAGAAAAAGCCTCAAAAAATTTCAAAGAGCTGGTCGGATTCATGCAAAATGAAATAGCTGACAATGGACAGATGAGAGGATGCCGATGGTTACACCCTCGTGCGGTACGGAGGGGATGGATATGCTGTGTCACAACACACAATAAGACAGCTGATGTTTGATGTTGTTTCACTAACTCATGTACACAAGGCGTTTTACAGAGCAGCCCTGGCAGTTTGTTTGACTTGAAACGACAACTTCAATCTCCACTTTTTGACAATAATCTTAAAAAGAACAACATATTTTTCTTAAAGTGGCCCTAACACTCCATCAGATAAATGCTTGGTGAAAACATTAAAATGTATGCGTCGCTTAAATCCAGCATGCGATGTGCCACGTGAACACTTGAATGATTCATAAGGTTTGTGCATTTTAGTACCTTGATGTGCATCTTGGCCCTTTTTAGCAAGCTCAGAGTGGTGTGTCTCGTGCTGTCTGGACCCAAAGGCACCAGCTTCTTCAACTGCTCCAAGTAGAGCCGTAGTTTGGCACGTCTGCAAGCACACAAGCAAACACAGAAGTGAGTCAGCACACATCCACCGGCAGAAAGTGAGAAAGAACCTCCACAAAACCTCATGCACACACAAAAATCGGTGTGTGCATGAGAAGCACACACCGATTTTTCTTTTTTCCTTTTTACATGTCCTGCTCTCGCGAGCGAATGTTGCGCGATCGTGGCCTGACGCTCTTTTGCACGCTTGGTTTCACTTTGACTCTGGGCTTGACCGTGAGACATTTTCAAAGGGTTGAGGGGTTCAGAGGATCTGTGGTTAGTCATGTTCAAAGCTCCTCATCCACAACAAAGCGCAGGCTGTGCTGTACTTGTGCAAAATTGACACAGATAGTCTTACATTTACTGTCACTGCTGTGCGTAATGATCTGAGACGAGCTACGTCAAACAGTGATTAGTGAACTAATCAAGAGTTCACGAGCAACTGCAAATATTATAATAAAAATAGTGAGATATACTGTGTTAATGATTAGATTGTTAGAAATCCAGCCACGGTTTATCCATCTTCTTCTTGTAAGCTAACATGTGACACACACACACACACTTTTGGGATTTTCATGTATGCACTTTTCATTTATGAGGTGATTATTCATTCCCCAAACCTGCTCACAATTTTCTGAACACATGTGCACACACTCACTAGCGTATGGGCAGAGTGCCAGTGTGCTACACGCTGACCTAAATATCACTGTGCATAGTATAGTAGTCCCCATACTTTCCAGCACAGCTGTCTGACCGACATTTTCCAAACCTCGTGTGCGCAAAATGGCAAACCCACCGTACGCTAAAACCGAGAAAACGTGCAAAAGAAGAGAAAAAAATTAGTCACCAATCAAAATGGCAGCTGTGATAAGGTCGCAGAGCGAAACTGTGAACCCTGCATCCCTGCCAAAGCCCTGCAGGCCAACAACCCTGCCCTGGATCCTCGAGTAAACAGCGTCATTTGGATGTTTATATGAGAGACAGTGAAGACAGAGTTACATTTTTTATGGATACTGTATGTTATTTAAGAGAAGATCCTATCAGCAAGATCCCCTCTCTGACTTTGCTCCATTCAGACTTGTTCAAAAAGGCCTTTGAATCCTCCATTAGTCAAGCTAGTCCATGAACTGTTTCATTCTTCTGAGCTAGCCTTCCCTCCACCACCACCACTACTGCCTTTCTCCTGTTCCTTTGAGGAACTCTGACTATATGGTAAACAAACTCCAACAACACAAGGTCTCCACCAGCCATTGCCGCAGCTTAGATAAACCTAATCAGAGAAATGAGGCTCTCTTTGAGTCCACGGTTAGTGTGCAATCATACACAATCTTTACACACTCTGTGTTTTTTTTCTCCCCAGCTCTTTTTCAGGAAGGGCGTCACCTTCATTTTTATGCAAAATGAGACCATCTCAGTAGCCACGTCTGTTTCACTTAGACCTCGACCAGAGACATCTTGTGGGAAATAAATCTGACCAGTCTCACTTCATGCACAGTATCGATTTTGATGGATTTGATTGCACAATTATTAAGAAAATAATCTTAAAAACAGAAAGATATGGCTTTAATAAACAACGTGTCATCTCTCTACAGGTGCACGTAGGTGTGTGAAAGGGTCATGTGAAAGTGCTCTCAGTCTTTTATTACCTCCTCTCCCAGGAGGCAAGTCCGCCTAACCCCCCATCCGCTGAACCCCTTCAACTCTCTGCTCCACCCTGCCAACACTAACACACCCTCATCCCACTGGAAAACAAGTGTCTTCTGAGGACAGGGGTGGGGGCCACCTCCAGCTTACCCCATTCGAGCCACATGAAGCGCTTGGTCTGCAGCCAGGGGAAGCAGGCAGGGAGGAGCAGGAGTTCTGCAGCGGGGTCCGAGTATGTGGATGACTTTCTCTCTGGTTTGAAAAAAGGACCCTTTCAGTGCAGTGTGCTCAGCTGCACTAGGCAGCGCTCCATACGCATCATCCAAAGGGTAACTTGAGCCAATGGGCAACCATCTTGCACTTCACCCTGCCCCCACTGCTCTCTCATAGCGAAAAACAAAAAACAAAAACAAGGCGTTTCCCTGAATACTCTGCCCAACTACCCACCTCAAGAAAACTCTTTTTCCGTGTTTTTTCACCAGTGTTATTCACCTTAGGCCCTTCATGTATCCTGGCCTCATATTTTACCTGCCACGCAGAAGAGAGAAGTGTGCCCTGGTGCCCTTTGACCACATAAGAAACAAATGAGCAAAGAGTTAAACGCACAAACTCGCCACCAAAGGGAGAAGACCACACCCATGTTTTCTGCAGCTGCAAAAAAGATAAAAAAATAAAGTGAAATGCTGCCGGGACCAAAATGAAAATATTATTTTGCTAGGGTTGGCTGATTCGCCAAATATGTGGGCTAACAGCTTCTTGGAAAGGGTCTTACATGTAACATTTTTTCGCTTTGTTATGCCGGATTAGTTGCCTTCCCCCAGGATGGGGGACAGAATCGGCTCGGGAAAGACTCAAATATAGCCCACTGGACAGGTTTAGAAAACCTCAAGGAGGCCCCTCCCCTTTTGCCATCCAAGTGTCAGAACACTTTTAATATATACCCAACTTTAATAGCTAAAAATGAGTAAGAAGAATTTGCAGGCCAGAGACAAAATATTTGTTTCCAGAAGCTCTCTGGCTTACAAAGGTTGTGCTTTCAAAATTTGAGTCGATCTTGGTTCAGTCCACACCTGCTATCAAGCAATAATGGGTCAGTCTTTAAGAAGCTTTGGTTTTTATTTTTTCTGCATTCATATGCAATGACTGGTGGAGACCGGTGTCTGTCGGCTGCACCTAAAAAGTTCGTCGTTGCCCCCCTGTGAAGAATTCTTCTCAAATGTGATCTCTGCGGTTAAAGAAAAAAACGTATCTTAGCAGATCTTCAGTTCATGAAACTGGTGAACAAAAACCCACTTGTTCACTATTTCAGATGAGAAGATTGATACTGCTCTGATATCTGAATACTAACTATGAAGGTGAAACCAGCATATGGTTAGCCTAGCATTACACAAAGGTTAAAATGAGGGGAAACACCTAGCTTTTCCCACACCATCCCCACTAGTTAACCTTACAGTAACAAAAGTGTGCACTCTGCCCCGGCCGAGAAGAATCAGGCGCTTAGCTGCATATAATTAAGAGAATTAAACCTGGCACGTGTGTCCCTGAAAGCTCCCTCGCATTAGCAGCAGCAGCAGGGGTTCTCCCGCCACGAGAAATTTTTCTTCAGGAGCACACAGCTGATTCGGAGCGGGGTTTAGGACCCCCTCTCACACAGGTTTGTTATTACTTAAAAAAGCCCCGGTCACGCAGTGTTTATCAGATTGCCTAAAACCGCTGTGCAAAGCATTGCACGAGGTGAACGCATATGCTATGTTAATGATGGGAAGCAGACTGCCCCCATCACCGGGCCACATGGTTGTGAATCACTGCAAATTTTCCAATTTGTCTGGTATGAAAATAGGATAGCCTTTGATTTGGGGTTGAGGCAGATTTTGTTTGAAAGGATTGGAGCTTCGTTATACAACAATATCAATATTTGCAAGAGGTCTCCTTTTGTTTGTTTGTTTATAAAAGTTTGCAAATAAAAACTGCTAAAAATGCTAAATCAGACTGCCCCATACTCCTGCCTGCAGTTGAGGATTTAATAGTGAATCTGGTTGATCAACTTGTTTTCTGCCCAGAAATCACCACCTGACTGTTCTCATGTGCTGCCACCACGGGATGATTGTGTCTGATCTCTGGCCTTCCCTCCCCCTCCATCTTTTTTCTCCATCAGCAGCTCAGAGCCAAAACAAAGCACAGACTACGCCGGGGAGGTGAAAAAAAAAAAAGGAACTTTTGCTCAGAAAGCTGCACACTGCTGAAACTGGAACAAGCCAAACCGCTGACTTGCGCTCCAAGGTTGTCGGGTACAGATCAGGCCATTCTCACAGACCTCCTCACACTCTGGGCCTTGGAAGGAAAACAATATATCTTGTTTTCCAGCTCAAGTGCATCTGTGGCAGGCTGGGTGTGCACGTTAGGGGTATTGATGTATTGTGCACCAGAGGAAAAAGGTTGCAGTGACCATTTGTGCAGTGTTTTCGCACACACACACTTTCCTGGTGGACACAGTGTCCCTCAGGAGGCTCCATCGGCACACAAAGGGCCTGAGAAGGCGAGCTAGTGCAAACAACAGACCTTCACCCCTCGCTCACTGTACTGTTTAATGAGCTCACTGCAGCCCAGCACATTCCTCCACCCATATGCACAGGGCTGAGTGGATTGTCTGGCACAGGGCCAGGCCTACTAAACAGAGGTCAAAGGTCATCAGAAGCCATGATACAATGCTAGCTCTCAGTGCTAGAGCTGCCCCAGTACCCAGAAGCAGAAAATGCAACAACTATGCCTGTTTGTTTATTTTCCTTTTGAGCTGAGCCCACAAGACATCAAGATGAAGAAGAGTTTCTGATCAGCTCAGCTTTAAGCAGGCACAGAACTGCAGTCATTCAATCTCAAGACGCATATGAGAGGATACAAAAACTGTGTTCTTGAGGAATTGTTATTCTTATAGTTTTATTCGTTATTCTTACAGCAAAGCTTAAAAAACAAGGCTAAGACCATTTATTTTACCATAGCTGTACATGCACATGCTTGTGGACTTCCTACTGATATTTTGTACTTGTCCACTTCAGGTTTTACCTCCAAATAACCTGCAGTAGTTAGTTTGGGTTATCGTGTGATTACATTTGTTTTTAAATAAGTTTCTTTAACCTGAAGGTTTGCTTTAAACCCATGTGACTCTCTGACTGCTTGTTTGATTATATGACATAACCGCAGACTGCATATAAAAGATGGACACAGGCACCGTGATGTCATACATTCAAGTCACATTTTAAAGCCACTTTTAACCTTTTGGTTGTTTGTGTTTTTTCCCCCAGATCCAGAAGTGCTAAGTATCACACAGACTCTGAAACCCGGTAGTAAGTACAATTAACCACAGCAGAGCTTGTTATTAGTCAGAAAACAGCACCATAAACACGGTCGAGAGCGAATTTGCAGCCAAGCATGAACAGCCTAGTCACCATAAACTTGACATTGAAAACGACCACGCCCCTTTTTATTGCATAAAAAATGTACTACCTGTACAGTTACCATCCATGCAGCCATAGAAACCAAAACTATTTTTTGTTGTTAGCTATAAACATGGCAATTTCTGCTACAGGTTTATATCAGGCTGAATATATCTTCAGGAGTGAGAGAGCAGGGAAGTTGAGACCCTGCCCAGTGGCCTGCCGACAGAAACACAAGACACACCCAGCCTTTATTAGTCTCACTGTCACCCTGCAGGTCAGCCCCGTAAGCGTTCCCATTTAACAGCGATCTCACGGAAAACAAGACGGCAGAAAAATAAGACACGCTCATGTGAAACTGACAGAGTGGTTCACCACGCTGCCCACGCCAGTGAGAAGAAAGGCACGCACCGAGGCGCAGGGAGACACAAGAAGTCTTTATCTCGCTCATATGAAATGTCAGTCGTCTGGGACGAGTTATGTTTGTTTTCTCGGGGACGCCACACCCACACGCCCACTGTGTGCAGTGACAACTCTGTAAGGTGAGACAGACGGATACAAGTCCCCCATAAACACATTCTCCTGACGGCAGGAACATGGAGCTCGCTCTCACATGACTCTGCTCTCACACGCGAGGAGCAAACAGAAACCTGAAAACACACACACGATTGCAGCAAAGCAGGCAGAGGGAGGTTACTTCACTTATCGGTGAATTACTCTAAAGGAAAAGCTCAGCATGCTTTTCTGGTGATTAAACAACAGGAAAGAGTAGAAGCAGTGTGTTGCTCACTCACTGTAGTACAATTTCCACAAAACAAACTGGAATTTCCACGGGGCATGCTTGGGAATGCCAAGTAATTAGATTCATTTGATTGTTTTCGTGTACTCAAACAATCCCCCCTGTGCGAGCGAGGATCATTACAAAATCCCTTTCTCAGCACAGCCAGCTTACTGCGGTGTTAACAGAGAAACAGATGTCAAACAGATTTTAAAGGGGAGAGCGTGCGAGCGAAACAGAGATGGCGGAGGCTTAAAAATAGAGGAAGGTTTTTTCTCTGCACATCCCATTTCAATGCCAACGTCAGATGACAGACCTGGACATTAATTGCCTTTCCCTGCGTGCCATGAAAAGTACATCTCGCAAATCTTGGGACAGACTAGCAGAGACAAGTTCAGCAAGCACCATAAACACGTTCCCCTGACATGGTGCGCTCTGGTTTTATAATGGTCCTTGTCAATGATTAACATGCAGGAATCTAGTGGCATGAGAGAGGATTCCTGGCTCCATGTTGACTGTAAAAGTTGGAGTTGTTTACATCTGAAGGAGGGTTTTAGAGCAGTGGGGTGGGGTCCTGCATGAAGGTCTGGGCCTGCCTACGAAAAAATCCAGAGGGGTCAGGAAAAGAGGAAAGAAGAGATTTCCACTACCTTCCACTTTTACGTTGTTTCTCCAAGTAGCTGATTTAGAGCTCGCTTACCAAAAGGTTTAAAACTACTGCTGGACAAAAGTGCAAAACCAGAATGCCTGCAGCTGTAATCTTGCCTATCAGTGCATAATCATACAAACATTCACTTGGGGCTCACTTGTGCCAAAAAAGCAGACAGCGCTGAATGCGAAGCATTCTAGTAATACTCGGCCTGCTAGTTCTGTGACCCCACCTGCCATCCATCTTCAAACTTTCCCCATAAGCCGCTTCTCTTATTTAACTCTGCATTCCAGTGTATGTGTGTATGCTCCGCTGACCTGAATTTCAGGGTGCCTGGCTGACACACATAACAGCCACGTCCTACACTGCCTCAAGTTCCTCCCTTCAGCAACACTCAAGAATGTCTTTGTCTCCTCCTTCTCCACCTCCTCCTCAGCCATGGCCGAACCATGAATGGTTCAGTCATCGCACTTCTGTGTCTAGTTGCGTCTTTCTTTAATTGCTCTCTTTTTCCTATCCTGGAAACCCCAAAGCTATTCACACACCTTGTTAAAGTGCATCCTACACTGCTGTTTTTTTATGAGCACCGACTGTTTTGTGCCAACGAGCCGAGTTTACTGCGGAGAACACAGTAACACCTGAGCTGGAACGAGAACATTCTTTTGTAAATGTAGGTCTGCGGTGGCCTGAAATATTTGCATTACGTGTAAAGATACCCCCCGCGCCTCACCCACCCGCCAGAGCAGATCGTCCACGGGCTTTACAAAAAAACGGGTTTGATGAACTTCTTAAAGCTGGGTGACCTCAGGGTGGAGAAAATTCCACATGGGAGCACTGCTGCTGACGTCCAGCTGTGGCCTGTTTGTTACCCTTTAGTCACACACAGCTCAGCTACAAACCCAGACTGTCCCATGCCTGGATAAGTAAACACACACACACACGTTTGGACAAACCTTTTCTTTTACACGCCAACATGGCCACATGTATTAGGACAAAGCATCAGCTAACCCAAACTTTACTCTCTTTACCTATGTTCTTCCAGGTAACGACGCAAACTAATAAGGACTACGTTTGTTACATTTTGATTGTAAGTTGACAGATATATAAGATTTTTTTTAAGTTGAGTCATCCAACAGGATTTAGTGCCATAAGACAAAAATCCACTATGGAATTTTTAATCCAAGACAGAACTAGACCTCCTACGCCTTGTTTAGGCTCTAAAAAGTCAAATGTTGCCACTGGCTTATTTTTAGCGTACACACATACGTCTGAGGAGTAGTCCCCAGCAGTTGTGTATTCCTTTACCTCTAAGCTGACTGTTGAAGCTGGGAGTGGCGTAACTCCCAAGTTGATTGCGTTTCAGCATTCGTAGTAGCGGTCGGAAAAGCGAGGAAAAACTGGATTTGTTTTTGCTCATACATAAAGTAGAGCCATTCATGCATCTCAAGCGACATAATGCAATCCCTGTTTTTTTAAAAACACTGCTGTAGCACGTTGGTGGACAGAGCCCCGTCACTGCTCAGTGCATGCTTTTTTGAGCGTGTCGCAAACACTTAACAGTGCGTTTGTGACACTTGCAGACAGTTTACATTTTTACTACTGTTTACATGCTCTGTCGACATCTTGGATTGTGATGTCATTGGTGGGGCTTTTCTGACTTTCCCAGTTGACAATTCCAACTTGGAAGTCGTGATTTCTGATTTCCCACTTCAAATGGAGCGCACCATTAGATCAGAGAGAGAACTGCAGGATGAGGCCTGTCAAAGTTCAAACTAAGCCTCTTCTCCCCCTCCAGTCTTTGCTTGTCTAGATTTTATTTTTATTCCCACTGCATCTTTAACTCAACCCAGATTGTTCTGTTTCGTCTGCAGACAGTTTTTTTGTGTGTGTGTTTTTTTACACTTTTCAGTTTTATGTCACTTTAAAAATGTCACCTTGAATTTTTTACACAATTTTAAAATCAAAACCATCAACTACAATAATGGAAAAATAATTTCCGGCCTTTAAACTATTCCAGATAATAAAAGAAAAACTTAGTTATCCATATAGTCGACTATATGTAGTTGACTCTTTCAGCACTGGCTGATTCAATCTCATGACAAATAACAACATCCTTGCTCTACAGGTTCTGTAATTAGACATCATTAACTACAATGATTCCTCCATGATGCCAACAAAAAGGGGAATTTAACTGGCATTGTGACAGCAGGGAACTAAAGTGCACATGCAGTCACATGTGAGGACGTCACACCAAAACCAAAACTGGAAGGAAAAAATGAAAACTTTCCAAACTTTAATTACGTAGCAGCCCCTGAGAGGCAAACATGACATTTAACTTCAAAATAAAAAATAAGCAAAACAAGCAGGATATACAGCAGCCCTTAAAAGCAGCGTTGCACATTTACAGGATAAACATAGGTATAAAATCGAAGACACGACAAGGATTTATACCTCAAAACAGGAGAAATGGGAACAGATGAGTTTTGTCACTAAGAAAAAAAGAGTGAGAAGGAAGAGAGCCCTGCCCCTCCTTCTCTTCCTCGCTGCCTCAAGTTTCTGCTGACTCAGGGGCTTTTAGTAGGGCCGAAAAGGAGAGCGAGAATAAGGAGAAGGAAGAGGGAAAAAAAGACAGATAACAGAAAAGACAGATGTGGACTCTGGAAAGTGGGGGTGGGGCAAAGAAAAGATGTCAAGGAGGTGAAGTAACAGGGCCGTGGATGGGCATCCCTCCCACCAGCACGCTGCCGTAACTCAAAGAGGTGCTGCCCGGCCGGCATAGACACACATAAGTGTGCTTCACTCGAGGTAAAAAGGACCTGCTCACTGCCAAAAAAAAGTGATTCATTCACAGCTGGGAGTAGAAGAAACATGGAGAGTAAATTTAATTAGAGAGAAGACTAGACCATGACAAATGGAGGGCTTGCTCCCGTGTCCATGAAGTGCATGTAAATTTAAAGCCGAGTTCAATGGGTGCTCCACAGTTGCTGCACATTGTCTGCAGTGTGATACAGAGCGTAGTGTAAGAGGATACTGTTTGTCGAAATCAGCCTGCAAACTCGTGAGCTTCGCTACGATCTCGAAAAACTGAAACCAAGAGCACCTGAGAGCCAAAATGGGTGGGGATAAAAATAGAACTCTAAATATTTCTCTTTTCTTTTTCGATCGAGGCAGGCATGGCAAACATACCAGACAGCTTAGATTATGCAGACTGGACTTGGGCTTCCTGTAAACAGGTGATATGTGGGAAAGTAAAACATCTAGTTTCGTAATTTCTTGGCGTTGCTTGAAAAGGAAACTTGAGCTGTCATAAGCGTGATCAAAAGCGGTTAAAGTCAGAAATGGGAAGGAAGCAATGCTCGTGGAGAACAAACACACTGCACTTAAGTTTCACATAGACTCTGAGCTGATGCTCTGCAGGTCTGACGAGGGAAGGAAAAAAAAAACAAAAAGCAGCACAGTCATTCAAGAGATGGTCTATAGAGAGCTGTCACAGCTAAAAATCAGGCTGCAGCAGATAAGTGTCAGGACAGCCGACTCTGTGGGACTCCACATCCACGAAGCAGCTGACTGACTCTGATAATGGGACACAAATATATGCAGGGTGTCTCCGGAGCAGCTGCCAGAGACACCTAGCATGCACGAGGTCAGCGAACGGTACCCAGAGAGCCAAAAAGTTCCAACTTAATCAGCTTCATATAACAGCAGCAATGAATAGTTGATTAATCATTTAGCTGATTATTCAGCAAATGTACCGATTAGCCACACCGTTTCAGTCTTGGCTGCATGTGGAAAGTTTGGTATCTTTGTTGACAAACAGTTCTAAAAAATAATTTTAAAGTAATCAATAAATAAATAAAAAACAATAAAAAAGTAATAACCAAACAAAAAAAATCTTAAAAGATGAAAACCACCTTCCAAACTTGTTTGACATCAGGTCTTTCCCAATTTCAATCAACATTTTCCAGTTTTATCTCCTTTATTTTAACATCTGTTGTTAATGAAACAAAATAATTTCATATTTTTTTGTCAACTGCTCAAAGTTAAAAACTGCATACTAAAGTGTTCCCTTATTTAATAAAATCTGGTTAGAGGACATTCTCATGCAAGAAAACGTGATTTTGGTACTATTACATGCGATGCCTTTCGGCCTCTAAGGAGACGTTCATCCGCCACCTTATCTACCTCGTGAATGTATAGTACAAGGATTGCTCTGTGCAGCAGCGGGGGAAACAAAAACAACACACGAAGAAACAAAGACAGTGAGTCAGGGCTCAAACAGCAGCCACCTCCCTGGAGTCGCGTCCAAGGGCGTGTGGGAGGTACAGATTTCTGAGGCGATACTGCAGATCAAACAGGGCTGATGCTTTAAGCAGATACCCCTGAACTGGTCATACATTCATTAAACTGGTTGAACAGGACACCTAAAGACTTTTGGTTTTCTTATGAATCAGAAGTTAAAAATTCTTTTGTTGAGCATGTCTGTTAAAGCTCTTCTCTTTATATCTTTAAGCTACAAATCAAATGTGAGAAGCTCGTCAGAAAGGTTCATTGCAAGTTTCATATACTAGGTAATCTGACTCTGAGGCCAGCAGCTGAATATTCAAGGCTTCATATATCTAGGATAAGGCGTCTTAGTCCATCTGTCGGTGTGGAAGAGGAAGTCTTAAAAATTCAAAAATAAATTTGCGCATGAACAATGTAAAATGCTAAATCTTCATTGGATGATAGCTACTGGTTATCAGATATAGACTTTCCGTGTGACTGCAACAAAAGCCTGATCACGATTGATAACATGGTCAAGTGGCATGCCAGATTCTTGATAGTCATACGCAAATGTCCGTTTACAAGTTTGAGGAAAACATTCTTCAAGTTGCTCATTTTGTGCCGCCATTAGCTTTAAAAAGAAAATCAAAAGGTACTTGAGCAAAAATTGCCTCATTTTAGAAGCTCAGAAGTCTCTTTTTTTGTCAGTTATAAAAAACTATTAGTAGTTTCAATGTTGCGTATTAGTCACACGACGGTCGCTAGTACAACAGACATGGCTGTGCCAAAAGGCAGAGTCTGAGCCTTGTTAACACCTGTATAGTGGCTGACCATGTAATTTGTGGCCACGCTTTCAGACGGGGGTTTGACTCAGGGTGGACCACGTGGCAAAACCTTGTGACCATGCAGCCCTGTCATTTCAAATAAGAGGGTGGAGATGTTTCCACACAAACGGGCATGGTGAATGCAAAAACAGGAAAAAACACAAGGCATGAAATTATACAGAATAACTCCTCGCTTGTCACAGGTGATGATGCAATGTGACGGCGTGTTTGAACGCAACTTTATTCTTCAAAGGGCTTCTTCTTCTTTTCCTTCCATCATGGAATCAGTGACATGTCTGTCATGAAAACTCCGCTTTTTCAGAAACTCGTGGCTGCGGTGATGACAAAGGAAGTGAGTAAACCCTTTACTGGCACCCACTTTTGTCAGTTTGACTGGACGTCACAGGCGCTTGGTAACCAGCCACACCCATCGTCGGACATGAGGTAACTCCTGTGTCTCAACACCTGCAGTGTAATCAGCCGGGGCCTTCCTGTGCCTCGCAGGTCAGGGAGGAATATGTCCGGGCTTGTTTTTCCCTCTGCCACGCACATCCATTACTCACTCCCGGCCATGTGACTGGCCTTCATCGTGGGTGACAGCATGTGTCATGCTCGCTCACACACGCAAACACTCACACACCCTTTTCAGCCACTGCTCACATGCTGATAGTCACATCAGCTGTTTTCTTATTCCTGTCTGCAAGGCAATTTTTAAAGAATCTACTCTGAAGCAGCAAGGCCTTTTTGATATCAAAGAGACGTTTGCTTCCTGACAAGAAACTCTAAAGCTGTGAAGTAAAAAAACACAAACCCCACACACACAAGCAAACCATGAGCTGCGATTCTGTGCCTCCAGGAAGGAGAAAAAGCCCAATTTCAGTGCTGAATGATAGGTGAAGTCCAGATTTACTGCTTTTCTTTTCAAAGTGTCAGTCTGGGCAGGATTATAACCCAAGATTCTTCCTTACAAGGACACGAGTTTCATCCGTGAAACGGAGACAGCGTGAAGGTGCTCTTTGAAATCAGGTTATTATCTGTTTTTCAGGCACAAGAATTAACAGATTAAATCTTTGGCTCTTTGAAGACGACCTCTGATCTGATCTGTCGTACTAGTGTTTCTGATTTGGAGAAAATACCTGAAAGCCCCCATGAAGCTCTTCAATTACTACCTATGTCAGGAACTAAAAGACACACGCACTCAACACACAATCAAACACGGGCAAGGTCGAGGGGGGTCAGATGTCATCTTACCTGTGTTTCTCCAGCTCATTGTGCGATGATCTGAAATGACAAAGATGACTGTCAGGGCAGGAATACTACACTACTACTACTAAAATACTACAAAAAAATCATCTGACATGACATCAGATTCTGTATAATAGTGAGAGGCTTAGTTAGTACACGTTTTGATCAGAGAGCAAGGCAGATGAAAGCAATTTGGGCAAATATGTTAAGTAACAGATCTGAGAAACAATCAGAAAAATGTGTGTCAAGAGATCAAAGAGAAGCCTAGATTCATCTCTATGTTCTTGCTCTTCTGCCTTCCAGTGGCTGTAGGCCTTAAGCATTTGAATGCTGCTGTACTATAAGAAATAAATGCAGTATTTTAATGCTTAAAACAGGACAAATTTGTTGTCTATGGATACCAGTCAGGTGGATCAAGGGCACAGACATGCAAAGACTGGGAAATGTATGATAAACGACTTCTAAAATCTTTTCCCATTTCTGTGGGACATCTGTCAGAGAGCACGCACACGAGGGCAAAAATGGCCCTGAGAGAGAGAGCTGTATCTGTGACACAGCCTGCCTGCCCCCCTCTACACATATACAAACAGCATCCACGCACCACTGCCCCCGCCGCGGCTGCTCAGCGTGGACACGGGATGAAAACACTCTCAGACGTCTGGAGGCCCGGACGCCACAGAATTCATCAGTGTGTGGGCTATTCCGAGGAGAACCCCTATTATGACACGCAGCCAGAAGCGGCGAGGGCACTGCGGTCCATCTGAAACAGGCCCTCTGTTCATGAGACCGTCATGGATACCACGGCAATAAAAACAAAAACAGCAACAACAAAAGGGACAGACTGACAACAAGCCTTTTCACATTTTCCACTGTTTGAGGCGCCCTTGTGCTCGCGAAGCACTGGTTCCCACAGCTGTGTGCCACAACGCCGTCCTGCGCACCAAAACGGGTTACGGCTGACCGTGCGACTGCTATAATGTGGCGTCTGCACAAAATCATCCCGAAAGACAACACAGGATGTTGGGCGGCTGATCTTAGAAGCCGACAAAGAGCCATCGTGGAGGAAGTTGTGCTATTCAAACCTGCACAAATCAGGGAAATGTCCCAGTCAAAGCACAGGGCACGACCAGGAAATCATTCCGAGGAAGAGAATGTTCACAGACCTGTAACTACAGCAGGTTAGCCCACACCTTTACATGTTATGTAAAACCACAGGATGGCATGAGGAGGACTTTTACATGTCATAAAATCATCCTCTAACAATCAGAGGCATTTAAAATAAGCCTTTTATCACTTTTTTATGAGCTACAAATGGCCAAAAGGCAAGCTGGGAGGACTCAAAAAGTTTTCCTACATTCAAATCAAGGAATTAGAGGAGGAAAACGAAGTCAGCTGACCTAAATTTTCACATATGGTGTGACAGAGCGATGAAGCAGGGTAATATGGGGCGATCGTGGCTCAAGAGTTGGGAGTTCGCCTTGTAATCGGAAGGTTGCCGGTTCGAGCCCCGGCTTGGACAGTCTCAGTCGTTGTGTCCTTGGGCAAGACACTTCACCCGTTGCCTACTGGTGGTGGTCAGAGGGCCCGGTGGCGCCAGTGTCCGGCAGCCTCGCCTCTGTCAGTGCGCCCCAGGGTGGCTGTGGCTACATTGTAGCTTGCCATCACCAGTGTGTGTGTGAATGGGTGGATGACAGGTTGTGTAAAGCGCTTTGGGGTCCTTAGGGACTAGAAAAGCGCTATACAAATACAGGCCATTTACAGGCCATAACAGCCTTTAAGTAAACGCTTTAACACACATTATCCGTGTTAGGTTGCAGATGTAACATTAAACATTACTGCTTTGTTCTGATTTTATAACTAGGAGCCTGCATCAGCTCCTGTCTACACTTAAAGAAAAAAAAAAGAAGCTGAGGGCGAGTGTAAAAAGGGAAACGGCGTAACGGGGGTGGGGGATGTGCCCCAAGCTCTGTATGGAAACGCAGGCCTGGCTGCATGAAGCCCAGCGAGTGGTCTGGTGTTTGTCATATATGCTTGCGTAGATGCCCGCCTTATTCAGGCGCCGCACCCACCTGCCACATCCACACCACACCCCTTCACTCGATCACACGGGTGTACACAAAATATAATGCACGTTAACTTGTGGATTAGAGGAATGTGGAAGGTGCTGCTTTCACATTTCTGCCAAACGAGTGCAAGTATCACTTTCATATCAGAACACCCACACGTTGTAAACAGGAGTGGAAGTTAACAGAGACAATGGGAATGGAGCCACACTAAAAGTCTGATACCCATGTCAGAAATGCGTGCAAAAACACTTTTGTTATTTTGTTTATTTAATGCTGTTTTATTCATTTCTGTGCCAGTTAAATCAAGTATCATCTGCAATTATTTGAAGCCTTTTCGCTCTTCATCTTAAGGGGTTTATCTACAGAGCTATCTTTTCAGCAGTCACCTGACACAAAACTGGCGTGACACGGAGGACAAAAAACAGCAACTGGCGTCAGCAATCGCCACCTTATTTGCTGATTCCGATGCTCTGTGTCACCCTTCGTAATGACACTACTTTCTAGCGTACATCTACGTGTACTGTCGTAACCATCAGACTCACTGCCGAGCCATTTCCACACTTTGCTTCCCTAAACTATTATTAGCCAATGCTTTTTTCCCTTCTTTTTTTATCTTTCACTTTATTAAATCAGATCGTAATGTGTTAATCTTCTAAGGAACGGAACTAGATTGACACAATCATTTCAACAATAGCCTGTTTACTGTAAATGAGACCGAAGGGCAACCAAATTTGCATGTAGCCTAGAAAGCAAGTTTCTCCATGCCTGGTGGGGATGGGGAAAAAAAGCTGAACACTAAATGGATCCAGCCTCTGAAATGTGAGGATTTCCTGCTTTTCTTTGTCACATGGCCTACTTTTAGTTGAAAGTTTGGATGGTTTTATTTTTGCTTTTAGAAAGCAAACATAAGCCTGCACGGGTGTTTTAACTTCATAGGTCACACATTACACAGCCACACATTAATTGCCATGATTGTTTTTAAATGACCTTTAATCTGCCAATGGCACTGGTCTGAGAAGAAGAAGCAGACAAACCGAAACTGAAAGCTATGCCCTGCACTTATGTAATATATTTCGCTTTAACTTCTTACACAGCTGCACAATAAAGGGGTTAAACTCGGTGGGAGCAACTCAATCCTCCAGACAACACGAGTAATGAACTCTGGGTGTGCTGGGCTGAGGTTCCCTTTCCTTTCCAAATATCAATTTACTTCCATCAGAAGCACGAAAGCTTAAACGCAACAACCACATAAAAAAAAGACAAACACATACACACATTTGTTTAAAAGCTTCACACAGTTCCAGAGGTTGGATGCAACTGTGTGAGACAAGGTGCAGAAACGAAAGGTTACGGGCGTATGCGGTGTTTTCTCTCCTCTCAGAGATAGGTGTGAGTGAAACAGAACAGTGAGAGCAGCAGGCTTGACAGTGTACGCGTGGCACTGTTTACTGGAGAGCCCAAAACAGAGAGCCCAGCCCAGGCAGCAGACAGGAGAGTGAGACAGCGTGTGTGTGTGAGAGAGAGAGAGTGAGTGTGTGTTTTTATAAGCTGGCATGAAGTCAGAAATAAAGCTGGGGGGAAGGGAGAAAGGATTATATTTACCTATTATTCTGAGTTTTTTTGGAAATTGGCGAGGCTTTCGTTTTCTTTCGGGAAAACTCGGCGCTGTACGGTAAAACCGAGGCATACCCGTGCTCTGCTTCTGTAAACACAGAAAGCAAAATGAGTGTTACATTTAAGCTTGGTCTGCAAGGACGGCAAAGCAAATAAACAAAAACAATTACAATCATCCTAATAATAATAGATGACAGTGAGTCATTTTGGAGAAATAGTTGAGACGTGAAATATCAACCGGGGACTCAATTAAAGAGGAACAACACGTAATAAATCATTAATAAGATCGATTAAAGTGCAGTCTTTTTTCTTTCTTTTTTAGCACCGAGGTCTATATTATGATATAGCCACCGCTGCATAACGATTTCTGTCCTATATTTTCAATGTCAGGCTTGTTTACTCATTTTCTTACATCCAAATCCAAAGGAAAAACACTCGATTGCAACAACACACATTCGGAAATGATACTAACATATTTTATAAAAAATGACACACTATAAATTAAACATTTACACCTATCACTGTCTAGCATACAGACTCCCAGAGTGCAGCTTGCACCCATCGCCTGGTCTATGTCCCATTGTCTGTAAAGTGACATCATACCTGCACTATGGCAGTGCACGTCAAAACGTAACAAATTATTTAAAAAAAATGAAGTTAGTTGCCGTCCCAATCCCCATTTACGACATAATTACTGGCTTAGAAATGCTGACAACTTGTCTGTTTAGCTTGAAATACCTCTGTCTCTTCTTTCCAAGTACTCTGCAGCTTCCAGCAGAATTAACAAGGAATTAAGCTCCATCTTGTTGTTGTCTCGTTATTTAAAAAAATAGAAATTACTTAGTCATAAAGTCATAAAATGAATGGAATGAAAACGTTAAAAAATGTTTCAGAGCGGTATGTATGCGCGGCTACGTTCACTTCTGAGTCTTTGGTGACTCCAAACTACATATCAACAGCAGCTAACTAAAACTCACTGAAATGACTGATGGAAGCGCTGGCCAATAGGAAAACCGTATAGGCAAACGTTTGGCATTCGTCTCAACCAATAATTCGGCGGAAACTATAAGATCCGACTCTATTGGCTGAGCGCAGTTAAAGCGAGCAGGGACATGCCCTAGCAACAAGCCTGAGCTGTCCGCCTTCTCAGTACATGATAGGGTTGAGGCGGGAAAATAGCCCTCTGATTGGCTGGAAGGAAGTCTTGGGCGTGTGCTACGGTTGAACTTGGGATGTTGTTTTGGTTGCCAAATTTAATGACTTCTCAAAAAGTATGCTTTTGGTCTTGGACTTTAGCGTAAACTGCCCCCTCCGGCCTGTTAGTCAACAAGGTCTATTTTTTTGTCTTCCGTTAAATATACGTCAGCAATTTCACGTATGCGTGTGTGACATGAGAAAATTTTTCAGTATTCGTGTTCATTTCCTGCCCAAGTCATTGTGAAAGTCTTTTATGAGTCTGCAGAAAGTATGCAGGCTTTACTGGTGCAAAAGATATGAGATGAACTACTTTTCTTGTCTGGTATTTTGAGGAAAATAAAGATAGTTCCTTTGAAATTCTCTCAACTCGTTTTTACAAAGCAGTTTTAAAAAAGCAAAGCATCCACCTTGAGGTTTAAAAAAAGTCTCTGGTTTTGTCCAGTCCAAGTCCTAATAAACCCAAGTCCTCAAAATAAAATAACATAAAATAAAACTCACCTAATTTAGTGCCGTTAAAATACCCCCCCCCCCCCCCTTTTTTTTTTTTTCTAAAACTTTAAGGTCATGATTCATCACTCAGCATATTTCAAATCGTGTGACTCCAATTTTTCTAGTTTTATCTCTGATAGCAGCTTTTTCTGTCTGCAACACCTTTAATTTCATCTGCAAAAGTGCATCAGAAGCGAAGCCCAATGTTTATTAATTTTCAGCTGTGTAGGCTTGCAGCTGAACTTTGGGTGTTGCAATTGCTGGAGCAATAAGGGGGATGCCTGCAGATGCTTCGCATGGCTGGCAGTTTATGTTTCTAGCAGTCAGATATTAGATTGTTGGGAGTGCTTTCTGAAGAAATACCATTGAGGGGGAAGTGACTTTCAGTGTGGATGATGAGGAAAAGGTACTTGTTGTACTTTATTGATACTATGTGTTTCACAGGGTCTTTGTGGTGCTTAAACTGCAGGCAGTATATCATGAATTGCAAGATTTAATACAATACACATTAAGTCTGTGACAGTCAGCAAGTTTACAAGTGCGATGTGCAAAGAAAAAAAAAAAGACTACAGCTAAAATGTGTGAAGCTGTGTACGGGTGCCACAAGCAGCCAAACCAACTCAAATTGAAATATATGTAATATCTACCATCTTTATAAAAACACACAGAAAACAGGCTAAATCTTGAATATCATCTTTATAAGCATTATATTAACCGTACTGTCACTGCTATCAGCTGGAGAATTTTCAGTCCACTTAAAACTGTGCACGTTGTTCAGGATGCGGGTGATTTTAGATCGTTTGACATTTTGAAAAAAAAAATTGGTTTCAGAATTTGGCTCAGTCATCTCAAGCCATGCAGAAACCACAGTCAGGTGCGAATCAAGTTGTATATGAATTGATGGACATCCAAAGCTTTTATTTCCTGTGTTTTGCATGACTTAATATTGAGTGTCAGCTTGAACTCTTGTTTTCGCTTAATAATGCTCCAAAATAAACAAATGCATTGAGAAATGTAATAGACAGGATTGCACGAATGCTTTCCATGCTTTGTTTTTCCTTTTAATACACATTTATGAGGCATGCCTACTTGTCAGTAAACAGATTTCTCCTCCCATGCACACAGATCAGAAAAAAGGAATTATTTGCTTTTTTTTTTATCTGCGTTTCCTTTGAATTTAGACAATACCAAGGAGGACTGAGAATATGTGTGCTCGAAGAGCACAGTAAACAGAGACGAAATTAGCCTTGCGGCATTTGGGTACAGTCATAGTGAGAATATAACCCATCACACATAGAATGCAAGTGTTTCACATCTGCTCAGTTGCTGCATTTTCTCCGGCCAGGCCTGATGCTGCGTTTGGACTACATCTCATGACTATTCCTTGGGTAATTACAGAGACGTTAGGCAACTTGAACGCTTCTTATCATGGGCCCACATGTACATTTGATGCACTGTGCCACTGAAACCTGCATAATCTTGTAGCTGGTTTCTGATCGCAGAAGGCCACAGGCTTATGGAGACACAGTGGGTGTGTTTGCCTCCTCTGGGTTTTGTTGTATGAGCATTTGTTTGACCTCAGAGGGAGGTCAGCACTATAAAACAAATGCCTACAAGTAAACTGACCTTGATCCTGCAAAGATCCTTTATGCAAGCATGCATTCATCATCTTGTGCATGTTATCACTTCTGTTTCCTCTCTTAGTCGAGTGCTCTTAAGTAGAAAGATGTGGCTTTTGGGCTGCTGTAATTATTCAGTGGCATAGTTTGACAACCCATTCGGTTCCAGTGGAAAATTCAGCCAAAACATGTTTCACAAAGAAGTTAGCATGGTTGGCAGAATATAAAATGTGTGCTTAGAATTTTAAATTATTTTAGTTTAAAAATAATACCGGAAACACTTGTCATGTAGACATCTGCAGAGTATTTTTACAGACATAAACTAGACATTAAAAAGAAATGCAGCGTGGCCAAATCAGACACCAGGCTCACACATTTTATACACCTGAACCTAAATTTCAAAAGTGGTGACTGGTCAACCTCTCAAGCGTTCATTACAGTGCAGAAGTCCAACAATCCCTTTGCATCATATGAGAGGAAATAGCCTTTGTCCCTCCTGCTGCATACGCCTATTTATAGACTTATCATCTGCATGCTCTATGATCACAGCGGCCCAGGCCTTGCATTGCTCATTGCTTCAGGCCTGTCATACAAATGACAATTCTCTCCACTTGCTCTTTCTTTCCAACCCCCTCATCCATCATTCCATCATAGTCAAATGCCTCAACGCTATAGCCCCATCTGGCCTCAGACCAATGGCATTTGTGCTGCAAATTAATAGCACTGAACTGTGAATAAGAGCATTATGACTATTTGTGAAATTTAGGTCATAAAGTCAACTGAGGAAGAGACTTTATTTTTGGCCTTTTTAATAGTGGTTGCTTTAAACTAATGTTGGGGGGGGGGGTTAATTACTGAATGTTGTTAATGTAAGAATATGATCAGAAACTGTATATGCCAGTATTTTGTTTTGTTTTTTTAATCAAACTATGAGCTTCTTCATTTTGGGCTTTGAAGTTGTTTCTCTTCTCCTTGTTTGCTGGAGTATTATTTTTACTAGTACAGAACTGATTGGCTTGGTTGTGCTGTTATGAAACTGATATACTTAATTTTCTCAGCGTGAATAAGATGAACAAATAAACATATGAAAACTGGGGAAAATAGGGGTGCTAAAAATTGCCCATTTTAGCCTGTTGCTAGGCCTGCACAATTAAACTTTAGTGGATATAAATGAGATGCTACTCTCATGAACTGAAAACTGACATAATGCTTTTATAAGGTGTCACAGGTGCATAAATGCTAAAAACAGGTATTTGCAAGTCGCTAAGTTTTTTCTAGGTTACATTGTCACAACATAATGTCTGATATAGATAAGAACCCTCAGAAGCCTGAGGATATATCTGTGTGCCTAGTTTGGTAGCTCAGCTCACAATCATCTAGGAGGAGTTCATGGGCAAAGAAACAAACACAGGCATTTTGTGTACTATAGTAAGATAATTATGCGACACCAAGACCCAAATCTGCAGAAACCTTCCACATACAGTTATCAAAAACCAAAAGCGAAGGCTTAACTGTGATGACAAGAAATCAAAGAAGGTGAAGATTCAGTGAAATGAAAATGCAAGGTTTCATTTTTAATCAACATTTTCCATTTTTAGTCACCAGTGACAAACAAAATATCGAAAACACTTTTTTTAAGCAACCAGCATCAAAGTGATAATCCCCTAATCACAGCGATGTTCACAGGAAACAGCCTAAAACGCCTCCATTAAGTGACTGAATTTGGGGTTACTGCTTTTTTTTTCTTTTACATGACACTTCTAAGCTAGTCTCACAACACTTACAGTTGTGCCCATGAGTCATAAAGATGTTTTCAATAATTAATAATCTGAAGCAGCGGAGGCAGCAAACAGCAAAGACGTGGCAAGAAATGACAAGACATGTCAATTTTATTTACTTGGTTATCATTTGATCTTTAATTATAAATATGTTCCAGGACGGTGTTATTTCAGTAAATACATATATGTCTAATTTAATGCCCAAAAAGTTTTAGCTCAAATGAGGTGGGGGGTTGGTAATAAAACACCTCTATCTTAGCTTTACCAGCCCTGCAGCCAGGCTGCAGTGTACTCATGGGGCTTCAGTGCGATTGTAAATCAGGAACGCTAATGAGCGACAAGGGGAGAGGGATTTGCAGACTTAGGGAGTTGTTTATCTTGTTGACACTGATTGTTTACGGGCTACCTTCCTTCCGTCTCATCCCTCCACCCATCTTCCCCAACATCCTCTGGGCCAACGTTCCTCAGTGTGGTCTGCGTTCTGCCATTTTTGCACCACGAAGTAAAACTCAAGCCGTAAAGACGATTTCAAGAGTGCACAGAGTTAAAGCTGATATCTAAAAATTCAGTGTTCGTGCTCATGCATGTAGGTGATTTCTTTTTTCACTATGAGCAAGCTCTGATTGGTCTCGAGCAACACCTCATATTCACATGACTGAAAAAGTACTAACGCCTCATGTGACTTCACACTTGCTATTGAAAATTAACCACTCGGTATTAGCGTGATGCAGCGCACCACAGGTTTTGTGTAGTAGACGCTGACACAAACAGTCTTAGTCATTGAAATTACATGTTCCTTCGTCTATCCCGATGCATTTTCCTGTGTGTCATAGGTGTTGATGCAGTAAAGAAATACCAATGAATTAACTGTCTGGAAATGTTCCTGAGGGCGAGGTGGGGTGTGTCCACAACAGGCAATAAGTCTGTCCAACTACTGTACTGCAAGCCACACATCAGATTGCATCATGTAATATTATTTACTTATTTATTGTAAATGGCCTGTATTTGTATAGCGCTTCACTAGTCCCTAAGGACCCCAAAGCAGTTTACACATCCAGTCATCCACACACACGTGATGGCAAGCTACATTGTAGCCACAGCCACCCTGGGGTGCACTGACAGAGGCGAGGCTGCTGGACACTGGCGCCACCGGGCCCTCTGACCACCACCAGTAGGCAAAGGGTGAAGTGTCTTGCCCAAGGACACAACGACCAAGACTGTCCAAACCAGGGCTCGAACCGGCAACCTTCCGATTACAAGGCGAACTCCCAACTCTTGAGCCACGATCGCCACCACAATATTGTATTTATCAGTGTTTAATTAGAACTGTTAAAAAGTGCTAAAAAAAAAAGGTGAAAATAAGTTTTCTATTTTAACATTTTACTGTAAAGGCAAACAAATGCTTATGAGAAGGTGCGCTGAGAAATGTTGCATCACATTGTTTTGCTTTTAAAAGGAAGGACGCTGTCATGGTGAAGCTTGCAGTTTGTCGCACAACAAAACCTCTGAGCTCGAGTCTCATCTCGGCCCCGACTAAAAGCCTTTGATGTTGGCAGGCTTCAAACCATCAGATGTCTTTCTTTCAGTCAGACTCTCTCAGATGTGTCGGGCAGTCCCAGACACAAAATGCCACTACTCGTCACTCCCTTTATTTCTGTTCAAAGTGGTGTGTTGGTTTTGCCTTTTGTCTCTCAGCCCTCTCTCCAGGTCGAGACAAGGTCACGTGACTCAGCTCCTATCACCGTGAAGTTGTTTGACGTCCTCCCAGGTCATATTCTGTGTGTGGGTGCAATCTACATGCTCTATACTATTAATCGGCCACACCGCTCTTCTGTAAATGGGATCTACTGTGTATCCATTCTTTTCGTTATCTAACTGAATTTCTTTAAGACATTTCCCTTCCACAATCATGCAACATTTGTGGTGAGTGATCTCTTCTTACCAAGCGTTTCTGATGACTTGAGAAGGTCATCATTTTTTTCTGTTTTGTAAGGTCAGTATTCGCTTTGGCAGCACTGCAGTCCGAGCGCACAGTGAATGTGCTAGGTGTCACGTCTCTTTGAACAACGTCTGTGCTAATCTCAGCATGAGACTGATATGATGTACACATGCTCACAGATTGGATACCTTCAGGGCCTATATGGCTTAAAAACATGTTCTTAACAGATGATGAAACAGCTTTGGAACTTCTGAAGTGATTTGTGCCTTGGTCCTTTAAAAAAAAAAAAGGGGGTGGATTTTATTATTTTGGAGGTGACTGCTCTTTAGGTCCTCTGTTAGTGATTTTGTTGAATGCACTGGGTTTATTTGTGCACACTGAGGCTACAAAAAATAATTTTTTTCCTCCCATGTCCCTTCATACAGCATGCCCAGCTTTCTCCATCTGTGCAGCTCCTCCCACAGAGCTGACGGCTGTCCACACAACGAGAGGCTGAAAGGTGACAAACTGTTCGGCTATCCTTTGCTGTTCCAAATCTTGTGGTCCAACCCCTTTTCTTGTGGAACTAGCGGTGGACTCTGGACAATATTCTGTGTCTGGCTCTTCTCATTTGGACTCCCTCCCAGTTCCTGGGTTCCTCTGCCTACCTTGCATGTGGTAGAGCGACTGTCACATCCTCCTTCCCCTCCTGGGCACTGTGCTGTCCTGACAGCACCATGTTGCTGTGGCATATGTCCTCCATGCGTCCTCCACGATCTCATGCAGTGTTAAAACCTGAGTGCGTGGCACTGCTGCATTCATAATATGCCATGCAGGATGTAAATCATTATAGATTTTCTGCTTGATTCACTTTTATTAAATATTTATGTTCATGCTGGAGTGGTTTAGTAGTGGGGGGGGGGGGGGGGGGGGGTGTCCCACCAGGCGGAAACACAGACAACAGCACGACCCATACAGCTACAGAAAGTCAAGGAAGCCTGGAGGGGGGCAGGCCTAAATAAAACAACCATATCGGTGACCATGGCAACTGGCGAACTTAAGCTAATTCATACACTCAAACAGCGGGCTCCAACAGCAAACATCCTCCCTATAAATATGCAAACCAGGCCGATCTTCTCCTGTGGGTGGGCAGCATAGACATATGGTGACAGACCACCCACCAGTGGATGTGATTTTCTCCTCATGATGGCTGAATATCAGCAAATGAAAGCACTCTGTTTCTGAAACAAAAAGAAAAACCGAGGCTCATGTCTCACAGTTCAGAAGCGAGTTTGACATTCTGCCGAGGTTCCCTGTCAGGATGTCTGGATTTGCAGATCCCTACTGTGCCATTGCGTCTAACCTCTGGACTTGTTGTGACTTGTGACTGTGCACTTCCGTGTATTCACTGGAAGTGAGACACCCAGCCCCTGTAGGCTTGAAAGGCTGCTTTGAAGTTTGTAGTTTTTGATTGTAGAAAACATCAACATCAATCAGCCTGAGAGTGAAATACTTGAGTACTTAGACCTTCTTAACTATTAAGGTTAGTTTTTTCCTGCATGTGTAGCAGCTAACCTATGAAAGCGTCACCATCAATCAGGAAAAGCTTGCTTTGTCAGAAATGTAAAAAAAAAAATGAATAAACCCACCAACAACTGTAACTGTAACTCTCAAATGGACAGTGCATCTCATTTATTTTAGCTGAACAGAGGCCAGAAGTAAATCCACACACGCATTTGTAGTTTAATGGGAAGCACCTATTTATGTTTTCAAATTTTATGCTAATTCCACATTCATGCAGAGCTGGAAAAGGTAAAAATAAATTTCCCAACTGGGAAAACACCCTTGCAAGTCAGGGCAACCATTCAGAAACTATGGAAATTTCAGACTTTTAGGCACCTGACTTGCAAAGTAATATTTTACTGGAAACACCTGCCGACGTGTTCTTTAAAAAGAGACTCGTATTCATGTTGTTTCCACAATCCAACTCAAGGTCAGATGAACACACAGTGGTCTACAGAACAATTTCCTAATGCGGAAATTAGGACCATCCCAGGAGCATGTGACAACAGCGTCGGGGCTCTACATCTCGCTCACTTGCACGAGAGTTTCCAAATAGTAAGCAGAAACATCTTTAACCACTTCTGCACTGTAATTTACTTTTTACTATTCCTGCTAAATGATGCCATGACCCAGAACAAATATCACATAGTGCACAAATGGGGGACACCATATATTTTGGTCGAAGGATCAGTTTCTCAGCTGGGCTCTGCCAATCTTTAAAAAATGCACACGTGCCGTGCGAGTAATGAGTTGTGTGTGTGTCAGTGTGCGTCCGTACTTTTGTTACTGACATGCCCTTCTTAAGCTTTTCATTAGCTAGCTCACAAGTGTTCAAAAGGGCGTGGCAGGGACAATTGTCAGAGACAGCACGCCGCTGTGATGACTATCACTCGAGGTCATACATACCGTACAACTTGAGCTTCTGTGACTGATTGCATCTGAGCCTTTGTATATGCTCTTTGTTTGCTTGCACGCACATTTGCTTTGTTGAGTTTGCTACATGTAAATGTATGTGTTTGGGTGTCTGCATGCATTTATTTTTTTCCCCATTTGACATGTTGGGCACGCAGCTGCAAGGTACAGGGTTTGGCTCATATCCGGTGCTCAGACAGCACTAGAAGGAGGGTTGTTTCATAGTTTGGATGTGCAAGGAGTGATGTCGTTTTTCCCTGCGCTCCTCCCACACTAGTGTATTTAGGGGTTTTAAACATGAATTTCTAACAGGCAAAAGGTAATTATTGTATATATAGACAGGCACTGGTAATAAGGGCTGTTCTGGTGGGGCATCCAGGGCTGATCAAGACATGCCAGTACTGGTGTCATTTACAGACACCCCCCCCACCCTCATTCCCAGTTATTTCATGCTACACATTAGTTACAGCATAAGGAGGGAAACACATTCTGCAGTTGAGCAATGGTTTCATTCAAACACAATAGACAGAACCACAGACATGCCAGACTATTTTAAGGGCTCAGAGGAAAGAGAAAAAAAAAGGGGGGGGGGGGGGGGATCAAGGAACTACCATTTATGAACAAAAGAGCGACAAATTAAACATGCTTATTGTTTCTGCATGCATATAGGACAGCACTACCTGACTAGATTTGTTTACATGTCATTGTAGATGAGCTGACCAAAGCCAAAGTGGCTGATTCATCCCCCCCCCCCCCCCCCCCCCCCCATCTCTAGGGGGGTGAAAGTAGAATGAAGTTTAGGAGTTTCAGAGCAGAGGGTGTTCAAAGACAGCAAAGCTTTTCTCTGCACCGTTTCTCTGCAATGGCCTCAGTGGAGAAAATGGCCCACAAACACACAGCTGTTTCTAATCGGTAACTCAGCACCGATGGCTGACCTACATTCTGGTGCTTGCACATCTTTGAACCCGTGGCCCTGCCAGACTCAGCCATGGGGGGAAGGTAGAGGGAGAAAAACAAGAGGGGGGAGACACTGGAGTTAAGAGGGGTAAAAGAAACAGGAGTGAGAGAGAGGCAGAATTCAGCTATAGGTTTAACAGGTTGCATGGCATGTCAGACACCAGACTTGTGTAAGCACTTTCAAATCTTTTCATTGCTGCTCCAAGTATATGTGCACATCTTTGGACACATGCTCATATATGCTCATAGAAACTGACGGAGTTTCTCTGAATCGCAGAAAAAGAGAGAGAGAGAGAGTCAGTGGAATTGGGTTTGTTGTATGGGAGAAAAAAAAGAGAGGAAAGAAGGGAAGGGGGGGGGGGGGCGTTGTGCAGCAAAAAGGCTGCAAAAACAAAAACCGTTAACTTTAACATTTACACACACTCTGCTTTGGAGAGAGGAAGGAACTGGAAGTGGGTCACTGTGTCTCAGGACTCCAGAAGAGAGGAAAAAAGAAAAATAGAGAGCAGGGGAGAAGAGAAAACTGAGAGACAGAGAGAGTCAGTGGAGGCCAGCTAAGAATCCAAAGGACTCAAATGTGCAGCAACAAATCCACACAAGGAGCAGAAAGAGGGCAAAACCAGATAAAACATGACTCAAGCAATGTGGTAAGAAAAAACAACACAAAAGCTAAAAATAAAAAGGTGTTTGCAAAAGTATTTCTCACAAGCATTTCTTTCACATTGTGGCACTCAAAGCAGGTGTGGCATAAAAAAAATGAGTGCAAGTGGAAAAGAGGCTTCATGTTACAGTATCACACAGTTCTTTTTTATGCATACCATATTGACAGTTTCTCACCAGAAAACAGTTTGTTCTTGTCCCCAGAAACTGCAGCGATGCAGGCTGCAGATGCTTGTGTGCTGCAGCAGCGTGGTGCCTATCAAAGTGTGGCTGCAGTAGTTGGACTGTAATTAGTCAGCCCTCCACTGTCAGCAAAAAAAAAAAAGAAGAAAAAAAAAAGCATTCACATGGGGAAAGCAGACACATTGCAGACATGCACTAGGAACTGGCTTTTCTACTTGTGTGAAGTTTCCTCTGCTAACTGGGTTACAGGAGTCAGTAGGGTGTCCGAGTTTGGTTCACTTGTTGTGCTCCTGTTATGCTCGTATGGTCCTCTGGGTTCCTCTTGTTTTGGAGCCAGGCTGAAACAAAAGCCTTGTGTCAGCAGCAGAAGCGGCACTAAACACTGAAAGTCACCACGGTCCTGCAGAGGGAGGGGTGGCGGAGGAACTGCATTAATATGGGGGAACCTTGTTTGTTGTTTATTCTTGTTTTTTTTTTAAAAACTCAACTATTTCATTTTGTGGTTTTCCCCCTTATTATCTGACCCCAATGTTTTACTTCCCCTCAAATCGGATTTTGCAGAATAATCTATATACATCTATTTCTAGTCCTGTCCCAGGCCAAAGATGACCTTTCTGTGAATGTGATCCTCGTTTCACTTTGATCTGTTTTTCTCTTGCTCGACTGAACAGACAAGTGTTCTTTACATCACCGATGTGCACACAATTACAAGTAAACTCAAATTTAAAACAAGTGTTAATGCCAAATGAAGTATAAACTGAAACCCATATTACTGCTCACACTGTACGTATGTACATTTGTTGCTGTCGTATTAACATGATCAAAACCTCCATGGCTGAGGTACAGAAGCAAAACGCCATGAGCTTATTTCATGATGTAGGTGGCTCAGTAGGTTATCTTTTTAAGCCTGCAGCAAACAAAACTAATTCAGTGGATTATGATACGCTGCTCTGCTATGCAGCTGCACACTTCAGACTGCAGAGGTAACCCGATCAAGTCTTCTCATATGATGTTTTGGTTGTCTCACTCAACACTACGACAATCATGTTTGATAGCATGCCCCTTGTATGTGTATGTGTCAAGGTGTCTACTACCCTCATTAAGTTAACTATGGTTGAATTACCAGGACTTGTCATGGAGCTCTGTCTGGCCTGTGGTTCCACTGTGTATGTGTGTGTGCATGCATGCATGTGTGTATGTGCATGCGCTCAAGGAGGTGTCTGTCAGTTCAATCTACTGTCAACGAGATGAACAGAGTACGAGTATGAGTGCTAAACAGCCTGTCAGTCACATGCCCCCCCCCCCCCCCCCCCCTGTGTTTGTTCCAGCATTAGAGAGAGATGAATCATGTTTTCCCTCAGACTGCCTACAATTAAACAATAATTTCATCAGAAAATACAAAGAAAGTGGCGTGGAGAAAAATCTAATGTTTCAGGGAAGCATTTGCCCCAAACAGCTCCTCAATTCACAGCACCAAGGTGTGGCCTTTTCAAGAAACAGTCATTTCAACTCTCAAATCTCAAAGAAATACAATACTGCAAACCGAATGTCAATGACAATGAGAGTGTAAAAGCCCTCAATCCCATTGTGTGTGTGCGTGTGTGAATATTGACCAGTATTGAGTTTTTGTATGTTGGTGAAGGGTTGTGCTGCTGCAGAACATAATGACAAATGTTTGCTCCCGGATTAGAGTTGTGATCCTTTACAAACATCAGAGGAACACTTTTCTGTGTGTGTCTCTGTGTAGTTGTTTGACAGCTGAAGTATATTAGCACAGGCACAGCTGATTTACAGTGGCTCTAATAACACACTGCCATCATACTTCAAACAAAGAGCCCAAAGACGCTGATCCAGTGACTCTTGTGTTTCTTAACCAGGGACAGCTGGAGGAGGATCTTTCAAAGGCCTCATGCTAAATGTCATGTATCACCACCAACCGACTGATGAGACAAGAAATTAGAAATTGCCCAAGGGCTGCTTGTAGAAACAGCAAATAAATTTTAAAGTGCCTTAATGTATTGAGTCTTGCAATTGATATAAAATGAATTAAGCATTGAGAAATTCTTCAATCTTAAAATCAGAGCAGGCAACAAAACAAAACTGTCAAATCTGGATACAGACCAAATCCATACAGAAACTACATCATTAAAACCACCTGCCTATTGTTGTCTTGGTCCTCCTCATGCTGCCATCCATGCAATGGTCTCTGGCACTATGACGTCAGCCTTCCATCTTTTGGGTGCTGTGGCTTTGTGTTACATGGACTTTAGTTCACTTACAAAAACCCTTACGATTTGTTCCAAAAGAGTGTTTTACATAAACAAATTCATTGATTAACATGTCTAGGAGGGCTTTGGGAATAGACAGCCATACACTATGATCACTATAATAAGAATATAGTTGAGTGTCCTACGTGC
Source organism: Astatotilapia calliptera (assembly GCF_964374335.1). Classification (NCBI taxonomy): domain Eukaryota; kingdom Metazoa; phylum Chordata; class Actinopteri; order Cichliformes; family Cichlidae; genus Astatotilapia; species Astatotilapia calliptera. The sequence goes on along the minus strand of NC_137427.1, from coordinate 23,864,944 downwards.
AGCTCAGTGTTTTGGTGATTAACAAGAAGGTCCTGGGGTGAATCCACTGGCCAGCTGAGGCCTTTCTGTGTGGAGTTTGCATGCTCACCTCATGTGTCTCTAAGTTCTCTCCTGGTACTCTGGCTTTCTCCCACAGTCCAAAGGAATGCATGTTTGGTTAATTTTGTTTTTCTAAATTGGCCGTGGGTGTAACTATGAGCATGTAGGTTCTTCTTAGACAAATTTTAAGGGGCATGAACACATAGCCATCGTTTGTGCACAGGACTGAGCTTCGACCTTTGCAAGTGACCTCTCCACCGAGCCGAATGAAGATTTAAATTGAGCGCAGTGGGTTGACAGTTCTGTCTGCTATCAGGCAAACACTGGATTAGTTATTTTCTCCAATATATTCACTTAAAAGTTTATTACATTTTTTAAACTCTGACTGGTCCTTTAAAATATACCATACCAGACAATAGATCAAATAAAAAATATCTCAAAGTCAATAAATCCCCTTCAGATCAGCTGATTTGAAATATATCAATCTAGGACTATGCCGCACAATATTCATGGCGCATTTAAAAATCACCAAAAAAAAAGAGGCTGCTGACTCAAACAGAGACAATCAATTTGATGTTACAGTGCTGAATTTTATCAGTGATTTTAATCTGCAGAGCTCTCATTAGACGTCTGAGTGAATTAAGAACCTGTGGTTTTTGCATGCTTTAAAATAGCAGGTCAAACTCAGGGAAACAACAGGGCCTTTAGAAACCAGTAAAGCATCGCAAGGACACCTGTGGGTTAGTAGCTTTCTCAAAAGTCAAGCATATGCATACGATTAAAGGAGATTGCATGAAGAAAAAAAGGCAAACAAAGTTAAAATTTGTCATGCAGTGCTCCTTCACTACTTGGAAATATGGCTGATACTAATGCTAAGCGTATGGAATTTCGCTCTCCCCTTCAGGGGCCCATCAGGGACCCACTGTGCACTGTGCTGTCATTTACAGTGGCATTTTTAAATGTCACATGACCACGAGACACAGGATGTGAATTGACAGTGTGGTGTGTGCAGACAGATGCATGCTGTTTTTGCAGTGCTAGACCACTTTGCATTTCCTGGCATTAGCAAATTATTAAGCTTTGGTGACGTCTTCCTTTGGGCTTTCTGTTGGAGATTTATAGAGAAAGGGGAAGTTACACCACTTGTGCCTTTTCCCGGTCTGTTGTCTGCCGTGACACCGGTGCTGAGCCCTACGAGCACCTAGCGTTTGATAGGTTTAAAAATGACAGCACGCATAGCTACAGGAAACGGTCTTCACAGTAATATAATCGTTTTATTGATAACTGTGTCAAAGTCTGCAATATGAACTCAAGTTTAGTCTCCATCTGCGCTTAATCACAGAGATAAGCTGTCCTTTTATTGTATTATTATCCTATTTGCTTTACACGTCTGTGGAACTACAATTGATTCAGATATAAGATGGGTGAAAATCTATATTTATTTTTTTATATTTCATATCTGAATCGTTTAAAAAGGAATGCTGCTTTCATAGAAATTAAGAGTCAAATGCACTTGATTAACTTACAATCAGCAAGTGTGACTACCTTTGTAATAGCAAAGGTTTTGACAGTCTGCTGGTCTGGACCATTCAGGTGCCAAAATATTCTCAGGAGTGGACGTCCAAGCAAAGGTTTGATCGTGCTATGCTCAGAGAAACTCCAGAAAACCCCCGATGTGATATCTCAGACTCTTAACATTTACCATGCTAGCTGAGGCCTGTAAAGTTCATGACAGCACAATTAGAAAAAGACTGAACAGTTTCTAGAAGAAAGCCATTTCTCTCTACAAAAGAACATGGCAGCATGTCTTAGGTTTGCAAAGTTGCATCTTCTAGAAATCTTGATCAGTGTCCTTTGGACATAATGCACAGCTCCATGTTTGGTGAAAAAGCAAACAAAGCATATGAGCACAAACATATCATGTCATCTATTAAGCATGGCGGTGGAAGGGTGATGATTTGGGCTTCCTGGAAAACAGAAAACAAGTAACTCTTAAATTATGCCTGTAGAAAAATGATTTCCTGGATCTGGATGCCAGCCTTATTCTGACATATATGCATGTATGTTGCTTTGTGCAGTACCTACTTCCCCTCTCAGAATTTAAAGAGAAAACACTCTGACGTGAGACTGCGAGGAAGAAGAGGAAGACATGTGCTGCATGGTCACGTCTCAGACAGTTAGCGTGAAATTTATGTAACCTGGAAATTTCATGAGCTACAGAGAAGTTACAAAGCAATTAGCCAGAGTAATTATTACATAGAACACCAACCTCACTGTGGAAATACACAAAATATGAAATTAGTTTCATTTTGAGTTTCCTCTAAATCATATTGCACAGTTTGACTCACAAATCAGTCGAGGGATGTAAAAGTTTACAATGAAGTGTGCGAATTCTAAACAGAAACTGGACCGTTTCTTGTATGCAAAAGCATATTGTTTTTTATGCGTGTGTGTATGTGTGCTTGTGGGCATTCATGTGCATAAAATGGAGTGGAGGAAGTGTATTTTTGTCACAAACAAGTTGACCAATCGTCTTCTCTTTAGTGCTCTGTAAATTACAGTAAACCTGGGTCCAGTGCCACAGTTGAGCTGGTATGAGGCGACAGTATAAAAAGAAGGAAGGAAAGAAATTATTTGTCTTGGCTCGTGTGTGCGGAGCTGCAAACATTTTCAAACTTTGCATACTCACCAAAACTGAGAAATGTTACAGTTCATTTGTGACACCATCTCAACACGTGTGCCTTTACAAATAAAGTAGATAACACACCCTTATAATGAGTGCAACCTATAATCCATGCTAATTAACTGGGTTTACCTTAGAAAGATGAATCAAAACCAGTGTGTAAGCTCTAAAATGTGCATTACACAGTGAGGGATTTCAACCACAGGTGTGAAACGTGGAGAAAACTATAGGTGTGGCAACAAAAGCAGCTTAGAGAGTCTTTTTTTAACCTTTTGTTTCAAGGGTTTTAAACACACCTACTGAAGAGAACATAAGGAGAGGCTGTGCGTCACAATGAATAAGAGACAAAAAAAGACTAAATGACTTCCTTAACTACAAATGTATACATCTGTAACTACCCTCGTTTTGCTCACTTTGAGCTTAAGTGTTGTTTTCCACAACAGGTCATTGAACCCTGAAGGGGGGAAAAAAAAGCCTCCAAAAGCAAAAGCATGTTGTCTGCTGCCCTCTTGTGGTGGACTGCTGGCTATGTTTCTACCCACGTTGGGTCTGGCAGCACAGTTGATGAAAGGATTTGGAATTTGGGTTTTAGGACAGAATACGCATTAAGTCATACAAACCAATAGAAAAACAAAACAAAAATGCTGACAAATGCGATAAAAAAAATTAGATGATTTCTATTTAACAATTTTGGTCACTTTTCCTCACAACCACTGACACCAAAAACGGGTGGATGCAACAACAAATTAATTGAAACACTGCCTAAGCAGTGAAAATAGTAACAACTTGGACAAAGTTACCATGTAACAAACCAAAGGCGTAACGTCTGACTGATGGAGGAGCCAAAGTGTAGTTAAGCTAACGTGAACACGCCTAATCCCCTGACCTCTGACTTTGGTTGTCAGTGAAGACATTACAATAACAAAAAGGCATAAATTCCATATCTGAAATTCATTTTCAAAAGACAGCATATAACAAATTCAGTATTGATCCTTTCAGCGCTTCAAAGAAAGTAAAGTTCAAAAATATTTGATTCAATTGTTGAACTTTACTGGAAAAATTGCAATTTTTTCCAATTGTTCTGGCCTTTTGTATTCAGCTAATTTCAAGCTTTCCATGTTCATTCTTCTTCTTCTTCTATCTATTGCTTGTACAGTTTCCATGCTGCTCCACTTCAAGGCTAAAGCTGTACACAGATATCTGCTTCGGGGCCTAGAACTGACTTGTTACGCCCCTGTAACAAACACAGCATAAACGAACAACAACATAAAGCACAACAATTTTTAAATTTACTTACTTTACGTGGTTGCCTGCGCGCGCGCATACCTGAAAAAACAACAACATTAAAATTAATAAATAAATCGATCTATCAATCAATGTCACTGTCCTTCAGCAGCGGTCGTTTCCGCTCGTGCTGCACGCCAGCAGCCTCCTCGTGGCAACAGGGGGCATTCTGATTGGCTGGGACTTAACAAGCAATTTAGCCTTAGGAGGCCGTCACAGCTTTTTGCGGCTAATAATTACAGTATCGAAGCAGTTCCGTTGTAAATAAACGTTCCGAAATGTTGCGATGCATGCAGTTTATTTGGAAGTTATATTATTAAATAATGTCAAATAGAACTGAAAACTTAACTCGCATCTGATACAGGTAGGTGTGCTGCAAAAGTTTTACAAAAGTTGAGCTCTTAAGAACATTATTTTCATAATTTCAATACTAATTTGTTAATATTTATATAAACTAAGTAGATTCAGACATTTATTTTGCGTCAGCAAAAAAACATACCCGGGCAAAGCTCTTATATTTTTGCCACTATTTATTTCGTTGTGGTTATATTTGTGTTTAATAGAGCAACACCGTGTGGACCGTGAAAGCAGCCTCTCTGAGGCTGTTGCTGGGAGCTCCGGCCAATCAAAGCATACAGCGCTCCCGTGTAAGTACTGTGGTGGCTGGGGGAAAAAAAGCATGACATCATGCTCGGCTCCGTCCGTCTCTACGAGTGAAACATCTTCCTTCTACTACAGCAAACAACAGGAGCCGACTGAGCCGTCTGTGTTGTGAATTTGCGCAGGTCCAGCCGTAAAATACACCGAGAGAGCGGCCCCAGTACACCGGAGCGTGCAGCGGAGGCGGGGAGGGGCATCAGCCCGTTTGGGGGGAATGGCGGATGGGGATGCTGTCTTGTCTGTGGAATGGGACAGTGGTGATGAGGGTTTAGCCATGGATCCAGAGAAAACGCTGACTTTCTGCCACGGGCTGCAGACTATGGAGGTAATGCACTGCACAGCTTTACATTTGATGCGCACGCAGCTGTCAGCAGCTGTTCTGCAGAGCAACATGCTTCCCTCGGCCTGTGGGGTTGTTGACAAACAGCAGTGACCTCGGCATATTATTATTATTTTTATTTCGTCACCTTTTGGTCATTACATCTGTGACATACACGAGACAGCACGTGTATTTGTGCACCACTGCAGTCAGTCAGCTTAGGTCTCTGTTTTATTTTATATTTAATTATTTTTAACATTGGGAAGGCTGTCTGTAAGTCTGTGGCCAATGCAAAATATCTGTAAGTTTGACTTGTAGACGTGGTCGTGTACAACGAATATCTTAGACATAACAGGATTGGTGTGCAAATCCTTTAAGAAAAAGCAAAGATTCTTGGTTTATATTAATTTAAACTTAGACACTAAATTAATGAATTTTTGGTTATGATTTGCCGTATTTCAGTTTTAGATTGTAGTTTTCAAGACTTGTGGACAAGTAAAAATTCCTTGTTTAGCAATGTGGCTTAAAAACCTGCAAATGGACAAACAAGAGCTTTTTAATGCAAGACACCTTGTGAATCTTGGCTGTTAAGAAGAAGAACATTATTCTACTGAACTGGGGAAGTGGTTTCTTCAATGACTGTGTTGTTCTCTGCTTTGAGTGTGTTGTCTGAAAGTATTCAGTGAATACAACTCCAGTTCTAAATGAATTGGGAGACTGTGTAAAATGCAGATCTTATAATCCTATATTTTATTTGCAGTCGAACATATAAAACACATCAGATGTTTAAACTGAGACATTTTACTTTATCATGAAAAAATTTAGCTGAATTGAATTTAAGAATTTAAGACAGCAGCACATTTCAAAGCGGAAATGTGGGTAGCAAAAAGCTGGAAAAGTATGTGGTGCTAAAAAAGAAAGCTGGAAGAAAATTTTCCAAATAATTTGGTTAAATGGAAACAGATCAGTAACATCATAGGGTATAAAAAGAGCATCTTAGGGAGGCAGGGAGAGGTTCACCAGTAATGCAGAAAGCTGTCTACAAGTTGCAGAACTATTTCAGAATAATGTTCTTCAATGTAAAATTGGAAAGACTTTGAATATCTCATCATATACAATCCATAATATCATCAAGACTGTGAAAATCTGGAGAAATCTCTGTGTGCATTGAACAAGGCCAAAAAGCTCACGATCTTCCAGCCCTCAAGTGGATCTGCATTTAAAAACAGGAATGATTCTGTCATGGAAATCACAGCAGGGGCTCATGAACACTTCCAGAAATCATGGTGAACACAATTCACCATGCCATGCACAAAGGCACGTTAAAACTCTATCAAGCAAAAACAAAGCCAGACGGGAACATTATCCAGAAAGTCCATCTTTCTCTGGACCAAAGCTCTTTGACTGTGGTGTATTTTAAAAAAAGCTTTTCTGTGGTCAGAGAAATTAACGTTTTAGACTTGTTTTTGGAAAACAAGGACACCACGTCTTCCGTACTAAAGATGAAAAGGAGCATCCAGCTTGTTATCAGTGCTCAGTTCAAAGGTCAGCATCGCTGATGGCATGCACCTGTCGACGTGGCAGTTTTCACATCTGGAAAGACTCGCTCAGTGCTGAAAGAGTTTAGCATTAATGGTGGAGCAACATGTGCTCCCATCCAGAAGATGCCTTTTTCAGAGAAGGCCTTCCATATTTCAACAAGACAACGCTAAACTGCATCTATGACATAGCATGGCTTCCAAATCAAAGAGTTCAGATGCTGAACTGGCCTGCCTGCAGTACAATTTTATGAGATTTGCAATCATTGATTCTATTTTTATTTAAGTTTTACTCAACATCCCAACTTTTTTTTTTTTTACAATTAAGCTTTTACATAGCTTGATCTTACTTTAATAAAAAGACTCACAAGAGCTGCTTTTATTTATTTATAGTCAATTACTCATCGTAATATGCAAACTGTTGATGTTGTTAAGATTTTAAAAATCCATCCGTTGCAGTGACCCTTAGGGAAACGAGGGAAAGTACCGTACCTGCTATGCCGTTGAGTGTGTGAGTGTCTTGAGTTGAGTGTCTTGCAACTCCATGGAAACATAAAAGTGTGTCTTTGACCTCTGGCTGGATATGATTTTAAATGTCATTGTTGCTTCTCCCACACATTGCGGTTCCATGATATGGATAAGTTTCCCCCTCTCTACCAGCCGCTGAGTTTCTCACAGGCAGGTCGTAACGTTGTTTTGTTTGCTAGTCTTCTGATTAATTGTTGATTGCTGTTGTTACTCTGTGTGGTTTATTTCACAGGCAGATTAATTGGGTGTCTCTGTTCGGTTGATAAATAGGGCTCCATTTAGGTTGTTTGTATTTGTGATGGTTGACATTGTGAGTAATTATTTACTGTAGCATTGCAGTGACTCTCAAACTGCTGAGGCATGGATAACTAAGGGAAATGAAAGTGAATGAATATGACTTTTTGAGGGTAAAATAAAGAAGCTTTGCTGATGCTGTTGCATTGACTTTTTAACTAAAATTCAGCTTGGTCATGAGAAAATATAAAGTGTGGAGCATTTTAAGGCTCTGAAGTGGAATGTGCTAGAGAAAGGTCTGAATACTAGAGTGTTTTACACAATGGTTATTTTGGGCTTCCAGTTGCTGATAATTATTTCCTTAGGCAGGGTCACAAGAGGTCAGTCTGAGGAGGGGTCTCTCAGAGGTCATTTACCAGAGACACTCAGTGGTGCCTACTGAGCATACATGCAGGAGTGTAGCGACTCAGCGTCTGTCTGCAGACAAATAATCGTTTTTCTGTATTTGTGAATAATAGGTCTCACTGTGACTCTGTGGACTCCAAAAGCTTTATAACTGGCTTTGTACCCTTTCCAGGCTCTGTTTAAGTGATTTCTTGATTCAACAGGTCCACCATTAATCAGGCCAGAGTGTGGCAAGTAAAACTGAACTCATATGGTCAATGTGGTTCATTCATGATTTAACAAGGGGGGCAATTACTTTTTCACATAGTGCCAGGTAGGTTTGGACAAATCATGATTTAAAAACATCTGAAACATGTAAGTGTAATAAATATGGAGGGAAAAAAGAAATCAGGAAAGGTGCAAATACTTTTCACAGCACTTTACCTGCACTATTTCAGAGAGGGAAAAACTGTGCAGTACACATGAATGAGTTGTGTTTGTATAAATGTGTCCTGTTGTCGTATTGGACGGTGGTTTCATATGTTGACCTGTTTTGTTGCACTCTGTCCTCCTTGGTTGGCCTTGTTGCAGTAAATATTTGTGTATAACACTTGAGCCTCCTCAGTGTTCTTCCTGCTCGAGGAACTTGGTCTGTTTACATTTTAAACATTGGGGAACTGGTTGACTTTGCTAAGAAAAGCTTTGAAAGTAAAATGATGCCATTTGCACATAATTTTTGTTTTTTGTTTTGTTTATTTGTTTGTTTTTTACTATTCTTTTGGGGGGTTTTGTAAGCAAAGTTATGGAGACTTGTCAGGACCCTTGGGTGGAAATCATTTGTGGTTAGTCTGCGGTATCTGAGGAAGCCTGAATGACTTCTCATCACACTTGTATGCATATCCTGTGCCGTGTGGTGGGCTTACCTCTCAGGAAGCACATAGGAACTCAACCTGATGGTATTTATGACAGAACATTTCCTGTCTTGACTCTTTATGTTTTCCATCAGTATAGGCCAAGTCCCCAGAGGTTGTTACATTTGACACTGGTATTTGCAACGGTAGGTAACATAACCCAATATTTATCAGTTTACAGAAGAATCTCTACTGTATTTGTCCAGAATTCATTTTAAAATCTTTCTTTTTAAAAAACAAAATCCTGTTAGGCCTTATTATATCTTTAAACGCCATAGTGTCATAATATCCTAAGAGAGTACTTTGTTCTCAAGCTGTAGGCTTACTTTTGATTCCTTGAGTTTCTAAAAGCAGAATGGGAGGCAGAGCCTTCAGCTCCCAGTTTGTTGAGGGTCATCTCATTACCACATCCAATCTTCTAGTTAACCTCCAAAGGCGTAAGCCTAAATTATAAAAGAGAGCTGAAAGAGAAGGGACAAACAACATATCCAACTACTGCATGTCAGAAACTATTATCTGCTGCCTCTTTGTTTATTGCCTTGTTTATCATTTGTGGTTCCCCTATACTTCCCTTCATTTTCCTTAGTACTTCCTCTTATATCCATGTGGTAGATGGCTGCCCCTCATTGAGGCTGCTTCTGCTGGAGATTTCATCCTGTTAAAACAGCAGTTCTTCTTTCCCACTGTCACCAAATGCTTGCTTACAATGGATTGTGTGAGGATTAGGGTTCTCTTACTAACAATATAGGGGCTTTAATTTATAATATACAGCACCCTGAGACAACTGTTACTGTAAACTGGTGCTGGATAGCTAAAACTGAAATCAAAAATGGAATTGATATTGATATTTGGAGGGAAAGATTTTGCCTGGTTGGTACATCAAGATTAGAATCCAGGAATTGTTTTTATGGAAATTTTAACATTTTGTATCTATCTAATAGACTTTGATTTGTTCATGGAAATGGGGAGTCATCTTCACACACTAAGGTTAATTATGGAGTTCCACTTGGTTCTGTGCAAGGTCCAATTCTGTTTACATTATGCATGCTTCCTTTAGGCAGTATCGTTCGAGGGCATAGCATATACTTTCACTGTTATGCAGATGACATCCAGCTTTATCTATCCATGAAGCTAGATGACAAATGCCAAATACTGTATCAAAGACAATGAGGCCCTAATTTCCTGCTTCTAAAGTCAGTCATTGTACTTGGTACTAGAAATCTTAGAAACATGGTGTCTAACCAGATGCTTACTCTGGATGGCCTCCAGGAACACTAAGGACTCTTGGGGTTTATTCATTTATTTTTTCACCAGGATATGCCTTTCAAAACGCATCTTAAACAAATATGTAGGACTGCTTTCTTGCATTTCCACAACATCTCTAAAATGAGAAACATCCTGTCTCAGAGTGACACTGAAACACTAGATTAGAGCTGGGCGATATAAGATTTTTTTTCATATCACGATATGTTTTTTTCATTTCAGGCGATAACGATATCTATCACGATATAAGCCAAATAACTATATTTGTAAGATTTAAATGTGACGTTGCTCACAAGTAAAATGTGAAATAATCAGCAGCTTGTTTTGATTTAAATATTTATTTCCCATAATAAGTTCAACAGGGTAGATGTACTTAAGGAACATGAGACTTTTTCAGATAAATAAAGGCAAATATTGCAAACTACACAAAAGGCAGCCACTAAAGCGTTTAAGTTTCAAAATAGAACAAACGAAACAGACTAAATTGTCAATTCCACTTAGAAACAAAATATTAATTCTAAAAATAAATCTTAGTTTGTTTTACAGAAGAACAGACAAAATTGACTAACTTTTGTCAATATCAAATAAACTGAGAACTAAAAGGAAATTCTCAATCTCTCCTTGTTGTATAGCTGAGCTTTTCAAACAGTTTTAACAGTTACTTTAGTCTGACAAAAGCCGAATGACGAATTAGCGCTTCCAGTCAGAGATTGAGCATGCACCGCTTTATTGTATTTCCAGACTTGCTTTCGGCACAATTTACAGTGCACGCTACTCTGTTTTTTGTCAGACTTGAAATAGTCGAAATACCTTCACACTACGGAACTTCTATGGCCCTTCTGTTCGACAATCTCTCCGGCATTGGAACCATCATCTGTTTTCTCTTCGGTAACCTTCGGTCACGCTCTCGGTTGATTTTTCTCTAGTCGGCACACTCATTTCCTCCATTACCCGGGCGGCACGGCGGCTGGCTGCTTCAAACAAATACACATGTGCGGCTTGGCACTTGTGCTGTACGTAACAAGTCACGTGACGTGACGCTGCGGCTGTGATTGGTTCGGCTCTGCGCTACTTAATTTGGATTGGCTGTTGTTCTTTTTTTTTCTTTTTTTTCTTTTTTTTTAAAGAGGACAAGAGAGACGAGGCCTGTCGCAATAGTTTAACTTTTCCTCGATAGAAAAGTTAATTTCGCAATACATATCGTTATCGTTCTATCGCCCAGCTCTACACTAGATCATGCATTTAATACTTCTAGGCTGGACTATTGTAATGCATTGTTATTATCAGGTTGCCCTTAACTCACTGAAAAGCCTTCATCCATCCATTCCCTTCCGCTTATCCTTTTCAGGGTCGCGGGAGCCTATCCCAGCTGTCATAGGGTGAGACGTGGGGTTCACCCTGGACAGGTTGCCAGTCTGTGGCAGGGCTAACACACAGAGACAGACAACCATTCACGCTGGGCAATTTGGATTAATCAATTAACCGATCCCCACAAACTGCATGTCTTTGGACTGTGGGAGGAAGCCAGAGAACCTGGAGGGAACCCACGCAAACATGGGGAGAGCATGCAAGCTCCACACAGAAAGACCCCGGCCTCATGGTGGAGTTGAACTCAGGACCTTCTTGCTGTGCTGCAACAGTGCTAACCACCGTGCCACCCTGAAAAGCCTTTGGTTTATCCAAAATACTACAGCAAATCTACTGACAGAGACTAGAAAAAGGAAGCATATTAGTTTCTCTTTAGTGGCTCCCTCTTGACTGCAGGCTTACTTGTAGTTCCTAGCATATTTAAAAGTATAATGGGAGGCAGAGCCTTCAGCCTTCAGGCTTCTCTTCTGTGGAACTAGCTCCCAGTTTGGATTCAGGAGACGGACACCCTCTTTAATTTTAAAATTAGGCTTAAAACTTCCCAGTTTGATAAAGTATATAGTTAGGGCTGGATCGGGTGACCCTGAATCCTCCTTTAGTTATGCTGCAATGAGCCAAGGCTGCTGGAGGGCTTCCCATAAGATTCCTATCTGAACTGTTTCTTTTCCACCTATCTTTTTTCACCTACTCACACTCACACTGTTTATACAGCACTCTACATTTACTTTGGATTAATCATTAGTTATTAATAATCTCTGGCTCTTTTCCACAGTGTGTCTTTTCTCCTGTATCCCTCCCGTCACCCCCAGGAAGAAACGTTGTTTCAGGTTTCTTCCTGAAACAACGTTTTTCCCGCTGTTGTGATTTGGTGTAATATAAATAAAATTGAATTGAAAAGCAGTTTTCTATAAAAGCATCTCAAGGAAAGCGGTTGTAATCATATACACATATTTCTATCTACAACCGCACCAGTTTCTGATGAGAAAAATGTGAGTTATGTATCCTTTCCTGTGTCTGCTATAATGCCAGGTACTTATTTGGAGCCTGTCTGCCCTTGTCAGGTTGATACTCTTCCACTAATGTCACATAATGTTTTGTGATGCAATGTTAATTGCCCTGTGGATGCATCAGGTGTTACAAGTGGATACTATACAGTACTGCAGAATTGTGTGCCACATATTATACTAAATAACAGTAAACACAAGTGTCTCTTGGCTAAATACGCTTCACTGTCAGAGAAGCATGTGGAGTTGGATTATTCATGAACGTTTAGGTCACTGACATGAATAGAGAGCAGAGGTGATTCTCTTACTCAGAATAGTTGCACAGATATGTGCGCATTGTACACACACAAAGTATGCAGACTGTGATCAGCACTGTTTCAATCAAAATATGAGTGAAGCTGAGCTTTGAGAATAGACGTGGGGTACTTTTCTGATGTTTTATGACTCTAACAGTTAACTAACAGATTAATGAGTAATGAAAATAATTGGTAGTTACAGGCATGTATTTGAAACGGGGAGCGCACAGGGAACGGTTGTATGAGCGACCTTCCCTTCTTTCTTCTTGAAAAGTCAGTAGTAGCCACCGGCTTAATACTGGAAAATGGGTCTTTAGTGGCCAACTTTATATGCTTGAATTACTGTAATAACAACACATCATATCTTTTGTTTTCCCTTTACTTTTTTTAAGCTCCATTTTAACTGTTTTCTCTCTCTGCCTTTTACTAGATGACTATGTCCCTGCAAGGGCTGGATGTAACCGAAGAAGCTACGGTAGGGAGTTCAACCTTTAACCACAACTAAATATTGTCCACACGGGTAAAAAGGCCTCAGAGCCTTTTCCTCAGTGGTTGCTATAGTAATGCATAATTATTTGTTAGCACTTGGGTCTTGTGTGGTAACTATGCACATGACAGATTTAGCAACCTCTCCTCAGTGCTTTATTAGTATGGTTTATGGCTTTGCTCAAGTGTCTGAGCTCATTGAGGTTGTTATAATGTAAAAGCTTTGAAATTTGCTGGCTTTTTATGATGTGCACATTTTTAATGTTTGGGTTTTCACTTGCTTTAGTTTCTTCCCTTTCTCACTATAGGTGCCTGTGAAACAGATCGAAATGAGCACAATCAATAAGGTGGGAGGCTTTTTAAAACATTTTTTAAAATACTTTTTTACCCGCAGCTGCCATTAAATATGCACTCATATAAAAAGTAAGATTACAGATGCAATAACTGTTTATTTCATTGTTAACAGAAAAGTATCAGAGATTTAATATGAAATATAAAATAATACTTTTCACCTGATGATGCTTTTGATAACTATTTTTTATTTCTAGGGTTTCAGGTACACATAAAAGTGTGTGTGTATCAGTAGTTTAAAGTTTGGTTAGACTTACTGTGTGCTTCATTAACAAACAACAGAAAGACACAACTAATAAATGGTTAACTTCATGATCCATCTGTGAACACCAAAACCAAAATAGACGTAAAAAGAGAGAAAGAGAGAGAGGGGACATCATCTACAAATTAAGCAAATGTTGCTTTGTAATTGGAGTGGGGGAAGAAATTGATAGAGCATAGGAATACCAGATGTGTTATCTATACAGGCAAGCTAAATAGATTTACTGTAATTTTACTATTTTGTCAGTGAGGCTGCTTTTTTTTTTTTTTTTTTTTTCTGATCAGAGTTTCCACAGTGGATTTTGGATTTTGGACATCTTGGCGGTGCAACGATTAGCACTGGGCTCCAGTTTAGACCTTCCTACAATATTTCCACTGTGGTTACATTGCGATGTGGTGTTTTATCTATTAGATGGCGAGGCATCCAAAGTACTGTCCTGGAGTGAACAACAGTCCAGGTTACCTGTGTGAAACGGGACATTGCTGCGGGGAGACGGGCTGCTGCACCTACTACTATGAACTCTGGTGTGAGTCAACTGACCGCTTCTTCTCTGCTGTGCTACTGAGGAAAGGGTTCTGATTTAATGGCTGTTTATCGTTCATTACTCAGACCTGCTGGGAAACATTCAAGGTGTCCTATTATGCTTACCTGCAGCTCTAAAGTCCTGGTCTCATAATCTACTAATGTTGTTGCCTCCGCCAAGGAGGTGATGTTTTTTATAGCCTTTGGTAGCTGTCATTCTTCCTGTCTGTAAACGTGGTACATTAAAAAGCTTCGAATGAATTCTGATAAAACATCGTAGGCATGTAGAGTGGGGTCATGTTAACAATCCATTAAAATTTGGCTTACATTCAATTCAGTTTTATTTATGTAACACCAAATCACAACAACATGACCCTATTATTATAATCATAATCATAATAATCATAATAATAATAATAATAATAATAATAATAATAATCATCATCATCATCATAATCATCATCATCATAATAAACACTCAGACAACCCCAGATGACCAAGCACTTGGTGACAGTTCAAAGGAAAAACTCCCTTTTAACAGGAAGAACCAGAAGAAATCTCTGGTTTCTTTTAATAGACCCATTAAAGCACTACTTTCGATGTCAACTTAATGATTTAATGGTCGAAAACTGACAAAAAACATTCTAACCTAGAAACTATGATGCTTACAAATTAGATGTGTACTGCAAAAACATAGGAAATACCACATTGTCACATTTGACCTCTACTTTAACCTCCTAGGACCTGGCGTCCACATATGTGGTCATCACATTTTGGGTTGTCTAGACCAAAATACAAAATTTTGCTCTACAAGGGCCTGATTTCCACTTACGAGGACATTATACTACCTCTGTTCTATCTAAATTTAAAGCAAATATCCTCATATGTGGATCTCATTTCTCTCAGAAACAAAAATCAGGTAAAAAAAAATAAATCTGGTAATTCTTTGTTTTTACATTAATCAGGTCCCAATCAGCCCAAATGGCAAAGAGAATTTAAAAATGCATGCCATGAAAGAGTTCGGGTCTTAGGAGGTTAAATTCAGTAGATTGATCTGAAGGCTAAAGTGTTTTTATTGACAGCATATGGACATATAGGGAACGATATATGGAGATTTTAAATATTATGTTACTTTGGACCGCTGACCTCTCCTTTAAATTCAAACAAAGGTCAAATTTCAAAAATTTAAATTTTGTTAATATTGGCAACCTGTAGGAGATGATACTGTTATGTTCGGATTCAAAATCTCACATTACAGTTTGCATCCAGATTTTATGTCATATTTGACCTCTGACCTCACTTTGATGTTACACATCTTCCTTTCTTGGTGGAGGTTTGCGCTCTTGGAGTGTTTCTAGTTCTTACATGGTTCAGTTTAAAATAATCCTTAATGTTTACGTTCAGTAAGGAAGATCTGTAATCTATCATC
This sequence comes from Astatotilapia calliptera, assembly GCF_964374335.1. Classification (NCBI taxonomy): domain Eukaryota; kingdom Metazoa; phylum Chordata; class Actinopteri; order Cichliformes; family Cichlidae; genus Astatotilapia; species Astatotilapia calliptera. The sequence continues at coordinate 23,849,383 of NC_137427.1, read as the reverse complement.
TGTCGTCTTGGGGGTTCGGCTGCTTTCTGGTCTTTACATTGCTACCACTTTCCCAACCCTCAGTCTTCATCTTCGCAACCACCCTGGGTGTTCCTGTCCTAAATCCTATCGCTGCTGGGATTCCCCGCTGCCGTGATAGGTCGTCAGAGTCTAGTCACATTCCTCCATAAATCGTGTTCAGTTCTTCCTTATCTCTCCTTATTGAAATGTGCCTTGGTGCGGTGCTTTTATGTGTCCTTCCCCCGTCTTTAAGACAGCTGTTTTAGGATTGGCTCGCTTGCACAAACAGAAAATTTGAATAGTGTGTGCGCTGGGCTGTTGGTTACCTGATGCGCCTGAAAGCTCAATGAGTCCTCAATGATAAAAAAGCAAAACTTGTGTGAAAGCCGAGTAAATCTGAGATGAAGTTCAGCTAACAGACCTGAAGGTTACGTTTCCTTTGTTTGTTTGTTTTCTTTATCTCGATGGCCACTCATTTCCTGTTTTCTACAGGGTTCTGGCTCTTGTGGACGGTGCTCATCCTCTTCAGCTGTTTCTGTGCTTACCGCCACCGCCGGGCCAAGCTGAGAATTCAACAGCAGCAGAGGCAAAGAGAAATCAATCTGATCGCTTACAACGGCGCTTGCAACTACCCTTCATCAATGCTGGACCTCAGTATGTTTGCTTCATTTTAAATCGCACATGCTGTAGCTTTTGAATACTAAATTAATCAGTTCCACAGACTTTGCATGCGTTATGATTTCCTTGCACCACTTTTTCTGAGGAAATAGAAATATGCCTACATTTAGATACTTCAAAATAAGTCTGTTAACAGGCATCATATGGAAGTAATAAAGCAGTAAATGTAAGCGTGTTTTGTTAAATGAACTGTTTTGTGGAGTTTTTAATTGAGGAAAGTGGCTCATGCTTGTAATGTAACAGCGAGTAAAAATCTTCATATAGAAGCTTTTGGTGTGCACATCAGTCTGTTTGCAACTCACCAGTGTGTGATGCAGCGCAAAAGCCAGCCAAAGGCACAGACAGAACTCAGAGCAAAGATGCATTTGAGGACATGTTTGTTATCTAAATTCTATTATCGGCAAACATCTCTCAAGTCTACCGCAGATTTACTCCATTAGTGATGCTTTCCGTCTTTTGCCTGTGGTGAAAAACTGTGTGGACTGTGATCGATTGACAGCTTCTTGTAAACCTAGTGAAACCTATTTGCATTGTTATTAAACCGTGATCACGCAAAGAATGGACACAGTTAAAAATTACGTTAATCTAGAAGTTTTGACATTTTAGGAAACAAAGTTAAAGGTTATCATTTTGGATGGTCTTTCACATGCTGCGTCATATACGTCCAACTATTCCAGAAGTGGTAAACAAACACCAGATGTAGCACAAGGTTTCATACTTAACTAAAATGTTTTTGCACAGCTAGTTTTAGTTAACTACAATAAAAATAAAAACTAGACTTTTGGAAGGAAAAGAATTAACCAATTTTGTGAACTAAAACAAAATAAAAATGGAGAGCAAACATCCTGAGTTTTAGTATCTGTTAAAAGATGTTATTGCAGCTTGCCTGAGGAGGCTTTGATGGACATGTATTAGAAAAGACAAAACTTTGATAACTGATGTAGCAACAGAAATGAAACACAGGAGCTAGAAAACTTTCAAGGGAAACATGAGGTACAGCAGACAATAAGGAAGACTGAACTATTTATAAACTGTGAGTTAATTAGGGAAGTGAAAGACGGCTGGAGAACAAGCACTGCTGAAAGTAATAGGAAAAAAGTTGTTTCTTGAGTCTTGATGTGACTAACTATGGAAGGAAAATAGAAATACAGTGGTGCTATAACACGGTTCACCTTTCGCGGCCTTGCTGTTTCACAGATTTTTTTGTGTGCAATTTTGCATGCTTTTTTTATTTTATTTACTTTTTTACAGTTTTCACAATAAAGCTCAAGATCCTGTTGAGACTTTTCAAAATAAACTGAATCACGTGAAAGAGCAGATTATTTACGGATGACAAGTAAAAAAGAGCCATCAGGTGCTAAAAAATAAACCTTAGACTCAAAAGTTAGAACAGGCTTTTCCCTGCAGCACGTCGTGTAATAAATACTCACAAAGAAAACAGCGGCCGTTACAACTTGCGTCTAAAAATGTATCGTTTCATGCATCGGTTAAAACACTCGACTCCAGCTACATGACGCGCAGCTGGAAACACTTCCGGCAAGTCGAGATTCACAGAATTTACAGAAAATGTTACATTTTTGTGATTTATATCGTTATCGGGACGATAAAATTCTTATATCGGGATATGAGATTTTGGTCATATCGCACAACCCTATAGTGAGGGGTTTTACAGCCTTAAAACATCTATAATGTAAAAAATAAAGTTAGCTACTTCGTGGATTTCACCTATCGTGGGTTATTTTTAGAACGTAACTCCCGCAATAAACGAGGGACCACTGTGACCCAAAGGAAAACGACTTACAACAGAGATAAGAACCTAAAACACAAAAACTAAAAGACTTCAGGAGAACAAGAATAAAGTAAAGCCAGAGATCACTCTATAGAATAGTAAAGAATTCAAACCCAAAACTTGAAAAATATAGACATCACATGCTAGAATAGCAGAAACACCTTCAGACAGAAATTGGGAAGGAAAAATTCACAGATTCTAAAAATAACACAAAACCAAAGGAGCGTGACGCCAGCAGGTTCACACTCATACCCATCTCACCGTGAAGCTCCCTCTCCGCCCTGGCATGTGGGAGGAGTAAGCTTTGACTACAAATGAGCTTGCCACACCACACCAATGAGGCATAACCCCATGAGAAAGCTAACTGACATGTAACACTAGTCTGCGTACCCGGAGCTGAAGCCTAAAAGTGTGTTTCTTTCGTCACAGGTTTTCTGGCTTCCTTCAAGTTGCCCTCTTACGAGGAGGTTGTTGCGCAGCCCAGCACCCCTCCCCCTCCTTACAGCTCCATCTTTGCACTGCAGGGAGGTGCCACAGTAGGTCCTAGCTCCTCTTACCCCCATCATCACCACCACCGTCACCCCTGCCCTCCCTACTTGGGCCCCGGCCCCAGCGGTCTGACCTCCTCACAGAGCTCTGATAACTACACCAGCTGCTCCTGTGAGTCTTGCTCCCTCACCTCCCCATCCAGCACCTCCTTCTCTGTCCAGGTGACGGATGAGACGTATGACAGCAGCCACATGTCCACGCCCAGTGAAGCAGGAGGAGATTTGGCCGTGGTGCCAAGGGTCGGGGTCCCCTTCACGTTGATGCCATCGCCACCCTCGCAGGTTCCACCTGATGTTATACCTGCGGTCACTCCAGATGTCATTCCGGTGCAGAGATGTTCCTCTAACGGTAGTGAAGGAGTCTCGCCTCCATCTCATCCACTTGCTCTCACTTTGCACTCCCGTCCTTCACACTCCTCTCGCCTTCCGCTCTCTCCCCTCTCGCTGCTATCTTCAATTCCCGCTGGTCAAGTCCACCCTCTCGTTCCATCGGACCCACTCGAAGCCATGGCTCTTCAGAGAGCGAAAGAAGAGACGTCACCTCATGATCCAAAAACCAGGCCCCTGCACTCAGCTCCTAAGCAGGCTCTCCTCTTATCAAACGTGGCTGTCTCTGTGCACTGCGGCGGCAAGGAGGAGCAAAAAAGGGAAAAAGAAGAAGAAGAGGAGGACGACGACGAAGACGAGGATGAGGAGGACCATTTCCGGCATCGACGGCTGACGGGTGACTCGGGTATTGAGGTGTGCCGCTGCCATGTGAAAAGAGGGCAACAAGAGGATGAGGAACCAAAGAAGGGGCGCTTCGATAAGGGAGGGAAAGATGTCGTGAAGGAAGGGGAGAAGGTGCTGCAGGACGGCGTGGACTGTTCCCAGCAAAAGAAGGTCGCCGCACAGTCGTCCAGCACGGACGACTGCGCGGAGCAGCGCGGCCATGTCTCTTCGCCTTCTAGCGTCATCATTAACAGAAACGAGGCTATCATCACTGTGGAGTCCCTGTAAGTAAACAGCCATGGAAGGAAGGAAACGTGGGATAGCATGTGTAACCGGATGAGTGACGAATTAAAGGAAAAAAAGAAAGCGATCGGTCTTAGGGAAGATTTGAGCTATCAGAACAGATTCACTGCATCTTAGTGTTGGTTCTACAAATCTCTGTAAATCTACTGAAGGGATGGCACACTATTTTTTTTGTCCTTTTTTCTTTAAAAAAAAGGGGCATTTGGATGATGGTTGTAGAAAGTCTCCAAAATCTTCCATTAGTGTATAACTGAGCTGAGATCAGGTGACTGCACAGGCATTAGCAAAATTATTGACATGATTTTCATACTCATCCAACCACCCAGTGACCTCTGATGGACCGCCCTGTGGACGGGGACAACCCTGGAAGACTACTACGTTAATAAGACGAGTGAACTATACCAACAGCTTCTGGGTTTTCCTTTAATTTGTCATCCGCCTGTCGATGAAGACTTAAGAAGTGAAAAATGTGATCACTGAAGAAAAGTCTTGGAGAGCTTACAGAAATGTCTGCAAGCCATCAGATCGGATGAGTAACATTTTTAGGAGGGGGTCTCTGTATTTTATTTTGGGATCCCCAGACCTCAAAGTTCTTGTGATTTATAAGAGATGATTTGGGTTTGTTGTGGAGTACGAGGTGTTCTTTTCTTAAAATGCAAATGGCTCAAAATCCTAAAAATAATTCCACTTTCTGCATCCTTTTCTTGCTAGAGCCACTATGATAAAATGTTTGTCAGTGTTTCTCTGTACGAAGCATCGAAGCAGCATTTTTAGCTCTGAAATGGAGCTCGTATCACCGGCTGCCAGCCTGTGGATATAAAATATTCTGACTTTTGTCAAATCCACACATTTTAACATAAAATATTGGTCATCTTTTTAGGCATTTAAACATTGAAAGACCTTTTCTTTTTTTTATTGGAGCCCACTTCCCTTATCATAGATAGATTGATTCAGTGGGTCAGTGTTTTATACCTTGTGTCTTATGTTGCCTCCTTCTTAAATATTTTTTTAAAAAGGGGGGCGGGTACAAACTTTAATTAAATGTGCAGGTGGCAAAGCTTTACTATGATATTGTAGTTATACATTATAGTTTCAGACTGTTACATCAGTATACTGTATACTTAGCCAGCTGTTTGTCTTTGGGTTCAGTGCAGTTTTAACGTGCTCCTGCCTTTTGCAAGGCAATATCACTCTGAATCCTCGTGTTGAGTTTTTTACTAGGCGCACACTTTAAGCCTAAACTGATAATGAATGTAAAAGGTTATGCATTGCAACAAAAAAACGCACTCAAAGCTGTTTTTTGAGGATTTTTTTATAGCATGATGCTCGACTGAAAGCTTTTTTTTGTTTGTTTGTTTGTTTGTTTTTAACAAAAAGAAAAAAAATAACAGAGTTATGCCAGCGTGGCAATCCAGTCTGTAGGCGTGTGCTTCGAGAAGTCACTTTGGAAAGACGTGCCCATCGTGATGACTGTTTGTGTCGAGTGATGCTTGTTAAATATCAAAGGTGTAAATGTACGATGGAAGCATCTGAAGTCACAGAACAGAATCTCCTTTATTTTAAATACTGCTGTGGCAAAACGGGATTTCGCAGAGTCAGACTGTTTTTCTCTAAATGCCTCCTGGTTGATGACTAGTTGACATCCAGAGCAAGGCCAAGGATTACATTAGCCTGCCATGCTCACCTGGCGAGGGATAGCACATACGTTCTCTCTCGTAGTTATCTGTCAGTACAACAATGTGCTCAAAAATAAACGGAGAGCGTCTCACAACACAATTTGTACATGTTTGTCTTGCCGTAGTTGTTATTATGAGACAAGGGTCTCAGTAGTTCGCTGACTGGAGGCCACTTTTTTCGTGTCCCTAGTTGTTTAATGCCTAAGGGCAAAGCTTTTAACTCTTAGTAGTGTGGAGAGAAATCTAATTTAGCACAGTTCACTCCTAAAAAAGAACAAGTCACATTTGCTCTTTTGAACATTCAGATGTGAGTTTGCATGGAAGTTTGAGTGGCAGTTTGCTTTCTGATGATCTCTTGATGATCATCTTCAAAGCACCTCTGCAGTGACTCGCTGATGGCCTGACAGAGATGGTTCATCCTCTGGACATACTGGCAAAAAAGCCTTTTTGGAGCCTTGCGTTTCTTCTCATTTTCATTAGTTTTAGGTAATGTGTGTCGTTGATCAGTGGTGCCTAGTTGAAAAAGTATTTTTCTGTTAGGAATCCGTAGTTTCCCAGCTAATCTGAGCGTGTGCGTGCGTGTGTGTGTGGATTAGGAATAGCTGTAAATCGAATGGCGAAAATATTTTCTAAGAGTACTTAGCAGTCTCTTTTTAAAATGCTCATATTACATGTGAGACTTGCAAAAATAGTATTTAGCAATAGTATTCACACTTTTTTTTCCTTATTCTGGTTTATGCTGGCTGACAGGAAATGAGATGAACTGAAATGACATTTACCTCTTTATGACTCATATGCTAGCTGTGCTGGGCAAAGGCCCTCGATTGTACAAACACAGCAGTTTTTAAAAAAAATGCCTTTGGCGTAAGTGCAAGCTTATATTATCGGGTTGTATTTTAAAGCCCCAGTGTGTGTCTTGCATGTTACTGACCTTAAACTTTAGTGTTTTGTATTGATTTTTTTTTAAGCTCATCTGACTGAAGGTTCAGTGCGCTTACGCCATAGCGAGGCATCCGTCGTCCGTTTGTCCCACCGCAATTCACAAGAATCCATACTCCTCCCAGAGTACTGGTCAGATTTTAATGAAACACAGTGATCACCTGATGTGTCTTCACCCACACTGTGCTCAAGGTCAAGGCTGTACAAGTCATTTTTACAAGAATCGCTTCTCCTCCTGGAGTATTGGTCTGTCTTTAGTGAAGCAAGGCTAGATAATCCTGGATACGACTGTTTGTGAGCCTCCTTGACTTCTCCCTCGACTTTAATTATCATTCATTTGTGCAAAAGAGCCGCACAGCTTTCTTTCTGTACTTCACACATTACAACAACCTTTGAACTGTGATGGATCATGAAGCAAATGAGCTGTAATGTCACTGACGCTTTGGTTAGTGAGTGTTTAGTTTTTTTACATTTTATTGTAGATTTTAATTAGGATAATTGTCTTAAGGGGCATCATTCTGTTTTAAATTTTACACTTAGAAAAGAGGCCAAAAAATACCATTTTTATATGGCGTCCTCTTGATATTAGTTTAGAAAGTATCCATCCACTTTCTTCCGCTTATCCAGTTCAGGGTCATGGAGGCTTAGCTGGAGCCTTTGCCAGCTGCCATAGAGCAGAGGTGGGGTACACTCTGGACACGTTGCCAGTCTCATATTCATATGAATGGGCAATTTACAATGCTTGGAGTCTGAGAGTAAGCCAGAAAGAACAGGGAAAACACGCAGACTCCCAGAAACACTTCATGGATTTGAACCCAAGACCTTCTTGCTGTGAGGCAACAGGTTCAACCACTGCACTACCGGCATAGAAGCTATTAACAAAAACACAAAGTTAGCGTGTGGATCTATCGGATACTAGCTGAGATTTCCTGGGCATGCCCCCGTGGAAAGAGGCCCCGGGGTAGGCCCAGGCCACGCCGGAGACACTACGTCCCTCAGCACTGCCTGGGAATGCCTCGGTGCTTTCCCCGAATGAGCTGAAGGAGGTGGCTGGGGAGAGGGAGGTTTGGGATTCCCTTTTGATCCAGCCCCAGATGAGCTGGTGGAAAGCGGATGGATGGATGGATGTTTAATTTCTATGACTGAACCTGAACAAGATGGTGAAACATAGGAGTCACACACTGGGGTTTATTGTATCCCGACTCCTGCTTTCATTTGACGTCAGTGTAAATAGAAGCGGTTTGATTTGTCTCGCCTTGTCAGAAGCCAATTTGTGTGGAGAAATATGCCCCAGATTTTACCTTTGTTACCACTCTTTGGCCAAGGCCTGATATAAGACTGTTACCTCGCTCGAGTTTTGACTGTAAAGGACTGTTCTCTCCTTCTGAAGATAGTATCTACTATATATTTGTACTGATTTTATTTTGTAATGCCAAAAGTTAAAGAATTGAATAAAAATACAAAAAAAAAAACCAAACCTCACATTGGTACAGCCGTTGAACCATTTTGCCAGAAAACAAAAAACAAAACATCCAATCCTTTTGATTCAGGATAACTCAAGACTGTCTCCTTCTACTCCTGCAGCTACGAGACAGCAGCATATATAGCAGTATGTATATGTGACTGTACATGGAATAGTTCCGATTAATATTACTACAACATGTGGTGTACTTTGAAGGTATCTTTGTGCAATTCTACCTGCGGCTCTTCAGCGTGTCGTACGTATGTGTGAGAGAGTAACCGTGCCGTTTTCTTGTTAAAAATCACTGTCGCTTATTGTGAGGATAATGTTGAGTATAATGTTAACATAATAACTGTCGATTTAAAAAAAAAAAAGCCAAAACTTTTTCGTGTCATCATGGATATCAAGTTGATTTTGTATCTTGGTGTAAAGCAGATTCAGAGGTTTCCGATGCATACTGAGTGAGATGTTCTCACGTTTGTTGTGTCTGTTTGGTTGCACACCATCATGTTTTTTTGCTTTGTTTGTTTGGGGGGTTTTTTTTGTTTTGTTTTTTGTTTTTTAGAAGGTGGGGTTGTATTTAGATTTCTTCCATCTCACTGATCATCACTGAGATTCTGCGATATTGGACGCAGACGTCTGCTTAACTCTATTGAACAGAAAACTGTGGATTTTGTGTCAAAATAAATGTGCTACCAAATACATGTGTGTACTTCTGCTTCACATTATACGCGCCTGTAGTTCTCACATATTCTGCTGTGAAATACACCCGATCTGCCGCCTGACTAATCTCCTACTCGTGAGTATCTGTCGCCGTGAATGACTCAGAATAAATCCGGCAGTCAGCTCTGACTCTGAGAGGTTTTTGACTTTTCCGAAGTTTGATATCTGTGTCCTTGCCTTGCTGGCAATGCAACAGTGATGATCACAGCACAAAGTATAAGAGGCTGAGAAGTGATCCTCTATACTCTAATCAGCCACTTTATTAGGTACACCTTGCTAGTACTGAGTTAGACCTATTTCAAACTTCACATTTGCTTTAATTCTTTATGGCAAAGGTTTAATGAGGTTTGGTGTATTATGCATTCAAAAATGAGTGGTTGTTTTAGTTACCTTTTTCTTTCCTACCTGCTCAAAGCCGGCCACTCTCGGCCACTCTCCTCTAACAACTGTAATCAGCAAGAACTGCCTCTCACTGGACATTTTCTCTTTTTCAGACCATTCTCTGTAAACCCTAGATATGGTTGTGAAAATCCCAGCAGATTAGCAGTTTCTGATATACTCAGCTGTCTGACACCAACAATAATACCACATTAAAATACACTTAAATCACATTTCTTCCTCATTCTAATGCTCAGTTTGAATTCCACCAGGTCAACTTGACCATATTATTTCAACCTTTTTTCTTTAAGGAAGAAAGAGAGCCTATTCGACCTGTCATAGGATCAAAGGCAGGATATACCCTGAACGGGTCGTCAGTCTGTCACAGGGCTAAAACATCTCTATGTTTGTGCTCACATTCACACCTCTGGACAGTTTAGAATCTCTAGTTAACCTAATCTTAACCTAATCTTTCTTCCTCCCGCAGTCCAAGTACCTGGAGAGAATCCAATTAGAAAGGCCCCTATTAATAAGCAAGCAGCTGTACCCAATGAAGTGGCCAATGCGTGTATTTTCTCACTTATACAAGTTTTGAGCTTACGTGTTACCTTTGAAAAGGGACACGTCTCCAGTGCTGAGCTTCACTTCACTGCCCTGACTCAAAACAACAATAATACTCTTATTTCACAAACTCACACACACTCAGAGTAACCGAATCGCTCAAATCTGTTGTCACAATCTATAGTCATACATTCCCAAGTTAATATGCATTTAATAAAATGCCTACAGCATCAAGTGAAGAAAACATGGATAAACCGGTTCATCGATGGCATGATGGTATCAGTGTGTACCACCCACATTCAACGACACGTGGAGGTGGACCCACTATCACCGTGGGGGGAAAGAAAATGAAGAAAATGTGCACCGTGATCCAACATTTGGCTAAGCCAGTGAGTAAACAGGCAGGCCATTACAGTGAAAGAATAGTGTGACAGTGACAAATACTACGGGCCCATGTGATCAAACATACTTTAACGCCACCTAGCGGTGAGATTTCAGATGACATAAAAAGGTGTTTAAATGTGGATTATCACGTTTTATCTATTTATAGCAAGTTGATCAATGTACAGTAAGGAGTCACAGAGCAACTTGCATGTAATCAGATACAGACCAGGGCTGCATAAAGCCTCAAAATCAACAAATATAAATAAAAGTATTAATTGTAACACTAGTAAAATTCAAAAGTATAATAATTAAAACAAAACCGATCATTCATGCATAAAAAAAACCCTGACGTAACCTCTCTAACCATTCTGATGAAACTCTGCTGGGCGGTAATCCTGTTGAATAGAAGTGGGCGGAACAATACAAATATGTTAGTATCGATACCAACACTGGAATTTCAGAGCTACCAGCGTAGTAGGATTGTTACTTTGTTTCTATCCTCTGAGTTCAGCATGTGGTCCACTGATCTGTGTTAAACAAATTATTTTTTGGAAATCAAAAATACACAAAAAAAGAAAGGCAGAAAGGTGAGTTCTTGCTGTCTTAACAAATTATTGTGGAAAGTAAAAGTCGTAGTGATTTAGTTGTCATTAAAATGTGTGAATTTTCAGAGTGACACTGCTCTCACGCTGCCTTTACGGGTTAAAAATATCGCTATCAGTATCGGTATCAGCAGTTCTGGCCCTGTATTTACTTGGTATCGGATCGATATCAAAAAACAGCACTGTTTGGGTATTTTCCGTTGGAGACGTGCAGACGTTTGCTGCTCTGTGATTGGTCGCTAGGGATTAGCACCCACCCCCTGCGCTGACCACTCCCCGTCCGCGTTTTCGACACGTGACTCCTCTCGCGTCGCTCCTGCAAAGTTAAAAACAGACTTTGTTTATCTTCCAGGCTGTTTGATGAAATGCTCTTCAACTAGTTCACCCGCTTCCTTCCCCCCACAGCGTGATTGTTTTTTTTTTAACTTTACACCCCAGCTGTGCACGCGGACAAGAGGACTGAACTCCTCCATCTCGCGCCTTCACTCATTTTTACTCATCTTTTTTTTACTCCTCTCTAAGCTAAGCACGAAAAAGACACTCCAGCGTCTCTCTTGCCCGTAAAACTCGCAGTAAACGAGGCTGCTGTGCAGAGGTTTGACCTGCAGGACTGTTATTTATTTATTTTTATTATTTTATTTTAGTGGGGGCCCTCTTGCAGCTAACGGCAGCTCGACGGGAGGAGGAGTGCACCGCCAGGGGTTTTTAATCGAGCATTTGAAGAGAGAGAGCGCCATGGCGACCGACATGGACACCGCTCCTCAGGCCGACGGTGAGTGGGTCCAACCTCGATGCGAAGCCTTGGAGAAGCAACCACACAGATAGGGCCTCCTCGCTCGATCCATTGTCCCTCCTCGCATGGGACTGTCTGCAACGCCAGCCATGCTCCCACTACCATGTGCTCCGTTTAAAAAACCAGACACGCACACACAGGGAGGCGGTGGTGGGTGCAAAAGATTACAAATAAATCTGTGCACTGTAGCGCAGATTTGCGTTTTCGACTCGCACCAAACCCCATTTGTATTTTTACTGTTTTTTTTTCTTTTGTAAGCTTGCTGTTGGTCTGCTTTTACATTTAACCCTTTCGCGCTTTTGATTGGACGAGATCGTGCTTACTTCCGCTTTTGCGAGTCGTCGTTGAGACTTTTTCTTATAGTCCATCTTCGATGCCAAGGAAGCGCGCACACACAAAAACGAACAAAGAAGGGAGTTTGTGTTTAAGCTGACAGACACGATTCCTCCGTCTGTGCGTGCGCGTGGCACCATGTCACCCTGCGTGTTTTAAAAGCTGTGCAGGTGGCATTAAACCTCAATATCCTGCACCAAGTCATATGTTGAGATCCGGGTTTGCGGAAGATATCACCGTGTTTGATCATAGATAGAAACGAAACCGAGGTTGCTTGTTTGTTTTTTGCGTTCTTGGGTTATATGAGCGATGGTTTTGATGATCATTGCGCTCTATTTGTTGTTTTTGTTGTTGTTGTTGTTGTTGTTATTGTTTTATGGTAACATGACCCACATGGTTTCGACGGTGATGTGGAAATGTACAGCCCACTCCAGAATACGAGCCAACAGCGAAACCTTACATAAGCTCTGCGTTGCAGTGCATTTAAGTGTTACATAAGAAATGCATTATTAGCGCCAAGGTTGTATGGATCACACTTACCATAATCTTCCATTGGTTTGTTTGCCTGAAAACGCCCTGCAGCTGCCTGTCCCAAGGTTGTCTGTGCAGACTGTATGTGTGTGTGTGTGTGTGTGTGTGTATATGTATATACATATATGTATGTATATGTGACACCCCACATGGTGCATTATTGGTATGTCATAGTAGTGAGAGCATGTGTGCACGGATGGGTATTTCTGCATTAACTTCCTTGAAGGTCAAACCTCATTGATGAGGTTGCGACAGACACCGTCAAAGAGTCTATTGTCTGGCTTGGAAAACAAGAAGAACGGCTCCTCGTTAGGTCGTGGATCAGTCTGAGCTCACACAGCAGTGGGTGTAAAGTCGTATTAATCCGCCCAGATGATCAGACCTTTAGGCCGTTTCTGTCAGTTCTGCAACAAGGTGCTGCTGTTAGGTGTTAATTAAGGTGTAATAAGATGAGTTATTAGTGGCTGAAGTGATGGCTTTGCACTGCCAGAACATCCCATCTACTGGGTTTAAATGGGAACTTCTGCAACAGAACAAGCCTCTCCTCACTTTCAAAACTGTGTCAAGTGCAAAAGTATTTGACCCTGGAAATAGTTTTGGAGCTTCTTGCAGCTTTTATTCTTATTACACCAACACAATCGACTAATGGCAGCGCAGCGTTTGCATTTATCCTCCTCTTTATGGTCATTTGGCACGGATTTAAAAGGGCTTCTATAAAAAAACTTGGTCTAAAAATTAGACACTGCCCCTGTGAGCAGGATGTTTCCCCACAGTGTGGGAGCAGGTCTGTGATCTCTTCAGAGAGAGAGCATGTGTATATATGTGCATTAAGGGCATCGTGGCCATAAACATCACGTTGGACCTCTTTGTGGCTGCTCTTCTTTTGTTACCTCTTCACATTTGTGAAAAACATGTTTGCACACACCATCAGGCCCTTTAGTTCGTAAGCTGAGCAAACCGCCCGTGCTTGACAACACACGAGTGATTGGCTGATGATAACAAAACGAGCCATCAGCCTCTCGACTGTTTATCAGAGTAGCTCTAATCTTTTGTGAGCACTTTATCATTGTCGTTGTTGTTCTGCAACCAGCAAACGTTTCCAACATAAAAAAAAACAAGGACCGAGCACTTTCTTTTTTTTTTTTTTCTGTCTTTTTTTTGTTGTTGCACGTGTGGCCTGCTTGTGAGCCCGCTGCAGTTGTATATTTAAGCACAAATCACCATCCAAGTTTAGGCTAAGTGCCTGGCGCATGTTTTTAAGGAAAAATTCTGTCGGAGTTTCTTTTCATTAAACTGAAATGACAGTTAAACCTCAAAGACATCCACACCCTACCCCCTCTTTTATCATGGTGCAGATGCTTATTTGGCCCCAAAGGACATCCCACTCACATTTGCTTGAGTTAATGTAGAAAGATGTCTATATATTTACAGCTACTCTTGATTTTAACCCTCTGAAACTGAGATTAGTAGTTTGTGCCGTACATATTTACCTTTTGTGAAGCCCTTGTATGTGCAGACTACACCTGAGTGTGAGTATTTGTTAGAGGGTAGGGTGTGTCAGCTGAAGCTTTCTTTGAGAGTGAACATGTTAAATATATCCGTCATCTACACATCAATGGCTTTGACTACGTCATAAGACGTGCAGACTTTGTGCTTTGACTAAAAAGAACTTGCTGTACTTGCATACATCTAACTTTATACTTGGGCAGCACATGTACTATATTTACAGCTTTGATAAACTAGGTGCGTCCCTTTGGAGTAATGTGAAAACTCTGCTCCACTGACCTTCTTCTCATTTATGCACGCCTCGGTCGTGCAGATACTTAAAGCTGAACTGGGCCGATCATGTTCTCTGCCAGCGACTAGCTCCCATATGTCATGCAGGGCAGAGGTCCTGCGCTGGCCTGCGTCTGCCTATATCTGTATGTGTGTTAAGTGGGTGGGAGGGGGAGGTTTCCATTGGGTGCTCTAGTAGGTGTGCAGTGTTAGTGTTAAAGGCTAGAGTGCGATTTGTTGTTGCAGTTTTACAGGACTGCGACGGTGACACTCAGGCCTGTTTTAAGAAGACAGCCATGTGGTCTTTGTAGAGTCTAAAAGTTAGCAGGCTTGGTTGGATTTGCTTACATTTTCTTATGCAACTCTTGTCTTTGCAAACTGCTTTTTTTTTTTTTTTTCCTCTGTGCCTTCTCATTTTTCTGCTCCTTTCCAGTTGGTCAGTTGTGTGTTTGGCACTTTGCCATTGGGTAGTTCCTAATTTACTGCCCGGACAGGCCCTTGTGGCCTGTGCTGAGGAGGGAGGAGGAGGAACCAAAGGAGGAGGAGGTGACACGTGGTCGGTTGTTTACAGGTTTTGGAAGGCCAGGGTGTGGTGCTACTTTTACTTCAACAGGTTAAATCAGGATGGTTCCTCCTTCCTTTTCTTTGTTATTAACTTTACTGTGAACTCTGCAGATGTGTTGTTTTGTTGTAATGTCATTTAAAAAGAAAAAAGAAAAGCAGGAAACCACAAGTTACAGTTGGTTCTCCTTTTTTTTGGATACTTATCTGTTGCTGGGACGCCCTGTGTGTGTTTTCAGCTTGTCCTTATAACCTGTATGGCTATAACTCCACAAACTTCCTTTTGGAGCCATGCATTAGGGTGCTGAGTATGAATTTCACCCTCAGGCATTCCTCCTGCTGCTTTCCCTCACTCCTACAGTGCTGTCATGTGATCATTCATGGACCCAGCCATGCCATATGTAGTCAAGTCCACTCTAGCTGCGCCCCACAGACCGCGAGAACATAGAGGAGTTAAAAAAAACAAAAAAAAAAAACTGGCGTCAGCATTTCTACAGCATGTGCTCTCCTTTGCTCGCTCCCTCCTCCCTCCATGCCTGCATCACAGCTCCAGTCACACTTGTTGGTTTGTTGTTTGTTTCACCACGCTTGCAAGAAGCTAACTTTCGGTTAATTTATGTTCCCTTTTTTTTCTCCATACACCCATAGAAGCGTATTAAAATACCGACTCAATCCACCTTATGTCTTCTGATATTGCTGGTGAGTGTCAAAAAGCTATGCATGCGAGTGAGTTTGCACTGCAGACTTCCTGAATAATGTTTTGCCTGTTATGTGACCTTTGGTTTGCTGTGCAAAACACTGCCCTGACACACACAGGTGGACAGAAAGCCAGTGTATTAGCTGAAGGGTGCACTTGATTGTTTGCAAATGCAAGAAAAATTAAGACTGGAAGTTGGCCCGTAAACCTTCGGTATGAACTATTTTGCTATAGTCGTGCAGCTGTTCTTATGCAGAAAAAGTCACAAAGCGAGACTTCTTGCACAACACCGATAGGTTAAATGTTGCCATGTCGTCTTGCCAGAGTGAGTCTTGGCTTTGTAAACATCCACGGGAAATACAGTCACCATTAACTGTTCAGGCTTGCAGCTAAACTTGGCTTTAGTAACAGAGCTGTACCTTTTTAAACTCACTTTTTAAATTGTATTTATTTTTTTGTGTTTTACTCAGACAGGAGCAGTTTTTATGAAAGTTGCTTACCTCAGAAATCAGTCCGCTGCTGTAGGTGATTTGAGTCGTCTGTGTTATTGTTCAGAAAACTAGTGCTGGATTATTTTTAGACTCGTGTGTTGTTACTAAATAGTAGTTTAATGTTTACCTTTTACTGTGGCTTCCGTTCTTGTCAGTGTGTCCTTTGTTTTTCTTTTTTTGCAGTCGTCACAAAGGGCAAAACTGGGAACACTTGAGAGTGTTGATGTTTTTTAAAGTCGCTCAAATAATATTTAAAGTTTTCCACTGTGAAAAACTATTTTTAAAGGCGAAGTTGGTAGATGATCCATCTACCAATCAGAAAACTCCCTTTGAACAGGAAGAAACCTCCAGCAGAACCAGCCTCAGGGAAGGGCAGCCATCTGCAGCGACCGGTTGGGGTTAGGGGATGGAGACAGGACAAAGACGTGCTATAAAAAACTTTATATTTATTGTCTGTATACTTGTGGCCATTCTGTGTACTTTTATAAGGTTGTTTGTCACAGTGTAGACCAGTTCATTAACGAACAAATCCACTCCTCTCACTGCAGGGAGGTTTGCTCCTGGTGGCACCGTGGCGGAGGCTAACCATCCGTACAGCGACGACGACGACTCTCTAAATGAGGCTGAGGTGAACGGCAACTGGACGCCCCAGGAAAAGGCGCTCCACGAGGCTCGTCTGAAAGCTAAAGCCAAGCGTCGCCTGCGCAAATCCTCGTCTCGCAACTCCACCAGCGAGTCTTTCTCGGAGTCGGGAGAAGTGGCGGGTGGTGACCCGCACAGCCCGAAAGGCAAAGTCAACACCAATGACCGGAAATCCAGGACGGGCAAAGGCAGAGGCCTGCCAAAAAAAGGTATAATTTGCAGTCCGCTGCAATTTTCAGCCCTTTTTTCCATTAGTTTCTACTTGGATCGGCTCAACGCGACTCAAGGGGCTGTTATAGCAACACAACAGAACGTCCAGTGACATCATTTGTTTGCAACACGAACGCTACAACAAAGGCGGACATTGAGGCGATTGCATACCTGCTCCTCACTCTGTGGCATTTTGTCAGACTCGAGGACCACAGTGTTGTTTCTGTGCAGCCAATTCCCCTCGATGCTCTGTTTCAAAAATGACATCACTTTTTCAGATCGCCTCGAATTGTTTGGAATCCCACCCGAGTACGTACTTAAAAACTACTCGGTACCAGGTGAAACCCTAAAAACCACGTTGAGTCGTGCCGAGTAGATACTGATGGAAAAGGGTTATTAGCGATGTACCTTCTTTCTGAATCTGTCCAAAACTGCATTGCTGCATCTGGTGCTTTCACCGCTCTAATTGATTTGGCACCTTTTGAATAGTGTGTAGCCGTCACCTACTCAATGCAATGCAAGCATATGGCATTATAGTAGCAGTGCAGTTACGTTTGAAGCAATGCATCCTGAGCATCATGACTTATACTGCTGACTGTTAATGCTGACTCTTCGTGTTCAGGTGGGGCAGGTGGTAAAGGAGTTTGGGGAGCTGCTGGGATGGTTTACGAAGATGAGGAGCCCGACATACACGACCCCAACTATGATGAATCTTATCAGGTGAGGCCGCTGGGGGGTTTGTCTTTTAACACTTCAGATTATCTGCAAGCAGGTTTGTTTTATATCTGTAAGTCCTTTGCTTTCAAATGCTGGCATCCAGCAGTCAGGGGGCTTTTGTTTGTGTTTTTTTTCCTTCCAGCAGTCAGTGCATTGGATGGTACCCTTTATCTCTTTATGTCCACGTTCTGATTCTGAACTGCTGATGAGATGCATTGTAATCCATCTCCCATGCTACGCAGAAACACCGGAAATGTTGACAGTAGGATTTCCTGGGAAATACAAGACTGTTTTCATATCAAAAATCGTAACAAGCTTTGTTTGAAACCCGTTAAAAAAATTGGTCTGCTAGCATGTTTCTTAAATCCAGATGGCTCCGTCCCATTGCAGTCAACACTATTTGCAATCTTTAACCCCGTTATCATCCATGTGACGCCAAAGGCCGAGTTTGTTTGTCTCTTGCTGCACTTGCGACTGAATGCAGGCTGGGAACGGCGCTCCTGTCTGTAAAATGCTGATAACTGTTTGGAAATGGCTCAGAAAAGCCGGTGTGATTTCAGCCTTGACTGGAGCACGAAGGTGGCGTAAAGATGTTGACTGTTAAAAGGGAACTGGGACAGAGTGGTACAGAAAAATAGACGAGACATGTGCAGACTGTGGACTTTGAATCAGACTGCACAGATCACCTGATAAAGGAGCTGCCTAGAAATGGGAACTGTAACACGCTGGAATGCCTCTTTCCTCTTCTTTGACTAATTATTTTTAGGAGGTGGTTTTTCCTTAAAATAACTCAAATAATTAAGAGGACTTGTAGAAATGTATATGTTAGCCTGCACTGAGATTATCATTTGTGCTCCAGGTTGTTCAAAACCTCAGCTGAACGTTAGTTTACTCATATCCTTGGAATTCGTAAATACAAGTGTTGGGACAGAAGTTTAGGTTAAAGCTCACCGGTAGCCCGTTTTCAGTCAGTGTTATGTTTACACATCTTCTGTGGAGTTTTTGGTATGCCCAAAAAGGAAAAGTTTTCAATAGATGAACTGAAAGGTCAAAATGGTTGTGAGACTTTCAAAGGTAACAACTTCTGGTTTCTTTGGGGAGAAACACAAACTCAGTATGAGTCTTGCACAGCTCTCTGGGGATCTGGTGGATGTTCAGAGCTTTAATAACGGAAAGAAAAGCACCTCAAGAATGAATATGGATGCTCTCGTGAAAATTCCAGTGAAAAATATCTTATATATCACGCAGTTATACGAAATTAGCTCATACAGTACAGTGCAAAAGCCTCGAGTCACCCCTCGTTTCTTTGTATTTTAAAAGAATTTTCTTTAAGCTACTTAACACTGAACTACGACTCATTCAAGCATAAAAAGGCCGCCTAATTCGAGGATGAACCAGTGTTGTCTACACATAACAGACAAAAAACAATTCCAGCATTTTGTTGCTACAAGTCCACACAGTGTGTTCCCATTTCTTGAGTTCAATCTATAAGAACACTAAAGTTAACAGGTTGACTGTCATAAAAAATTATTTTTGGACCAATAAGGTCATTTCCTAAGAGCTATTAGGCTTAAAACTTAAAATATCTACAGCAGATGAAAGTATCTGAAAGCCTGACACCTATGACATCAGAAATGGTCTCATTGGAAGGGTAACTCTCAAGACGCCATTCTGAAGAAGACTGAGGAATATGACATTACACAAGAAATGGGCTGAAAATCAGTTTTAAAATCAGTTTTAACAGGTCTTATGGAGTGATGAATCCAAACTTAAAACTTTTAGTTCAAATCAATGCCACTATGTACAGAGGAGGTCAGGAGAGAGGCACAACAGTGAGTGTATAAAGCCATCAGTAAAACATGGCACATTCAGTAACATCTGGAAAGCATCCAGGAGAACGGGGTTAAAAAAAAAAAAAGGCAGCCGGCATCCAAAGAAGAGCTTTGAATGTCCTTCCAGGATCTTGGGAACTGTTCCTGAAGACTACTTAAAGAAATTACAGTGAAGCCTGTCTCAGAAGAATAAAGGTGTCCGTTTGAGTCTTAAGCTCATTAGAATTATACAAACTCTGTTATTGACTGTTTTACCCTGTACAGAATGTTTGCATGTTTCAAACCACTGCACCTATTTTCCTAGCAAAGTATAAAGAAATGAGGGGTGGCTCAAGACTTTTGCACAGTACTGTAAGTTGAACTGTGTATTTTAGAATTGTTGAAAATACTTCATATAATCCTGAAACAAAGCTGATGAGAAATTCAACAATGAACGTGCATCCGCTCTGCTGTGCGTGCTTGTTTCTGACTGACGCCGCGTGTGTGTATTTTTTACACAGGGGGACACGGTCTACGAGACGGTCGTGCCCGAGATAGACGAGAAGGAACTTGAGAAAATGGTGAACCCGATTGTACAGGAGTACTTTGAGCACGGGGACACAAAAGAGGTTCAGGTAAGTAATTATAATAAAGCTTTTGAAGTCTGTGCATGCTGACCAAGAGTGAGCAGGTTTAAAGAACAAAGCTGGATGACTGAAGTAATGTGGAGCTTTTAACAACAGGTGTATTGGGCTGTGCTCACCCTATGCACGGGTGCCAAGCACACGAAGGCACTCGCACTGTGCTTTGATTGTCTGGGCCTGATTAGGCTTCGGGTTGTGTCTCTCGCTTCTGAAAAGCATAATGTGTTTGTGTTTTGGGGTCATTTTTAAAAATGCTTAAACTGTAAAAACTAAATGCAGTTCTCCCTCCAAACCCTATCAGATGCTGTTGAAGGAGCTCAATTTGGGCCAGCACAAGTACGAGTTCTCCTCTCTGGCTGTGTCCCTGTCCCTCGAAGGCAAGGCGAGCCACAGAGAACTGACCTCCCGCCTGCTGTCTGATCTGTCGGGGAAGATGCTGTCGCAAAGTGAGATGGGGCGAGCTTTCGACAAGATGCTTAAAGAGCTCCCGGACCTCATCCTGGACACACCGGATGCCCCGCAGGTAGAGCTGATGCATGATGGGAAGAAACACTCACAGATATGCTACCAAATATAACTGTGTGCTTCAGAGGGTGGAGAGGGTTCAACCATGGTTAAGTGTAAACCCCTTTTTATGCCAAAGGTGCACACAAATCCTCTTCAAATATTACACATGCTCTTTGTATCTTTCTTCTATTACGAGGCAGCAAAATGTTGCATACTAGATCGCCACCTTCAGCAGTGCAGAGGCCTAATACATTTAAGAGTTAAAACTAAATAATAAAACAAATGTTAGTCGGGTATGTTTGTTATGTGGCTTCACTTGGTTCGCTTAATCTTTCCTCCTGTTCCTTGCAGATGTTAGGCCAGTTTATAGCCAGAGCCATCGCAGACCACGTCCTCCCCATGTCATTCCTGGACTGCTATAAGGGCAAAGTGGACTGTGAGCATGCCAGGTGAAAGCTGCAGTTCAACGCGTTGTAAGAAAGGCTGTATTGTGCCCCTGCCACCCTTCCCCTCCACCTAACTGTGATCCTTTTCTTTAGAGTGGCTTTAGACCGCGCTGCTGTGCTGCTGTCCATGAAGAGGGAGATGGTTCGCCTGGACAACGTGTGGGGTGTCGGTGGAGGTCTGAGACCTGTCAAACATCTCATCAAAGAGGTAAGCCTCACCCCGTTCAGAAACTGATAAGTCACTCGCTTGTGATATCATAGTGAATCCCTCACATCGGAGTTCCAAGTGTGTATTACATTATGTAATGTAAACAGGGCGAAAACGGTGCATGCTGGGTAGAGCGCCACAGTCTAGCTGCTGTGTCAGCAAAGATTTTTTTCCCCCCTGAGAAGTGAGAATTTAAAAAAGAAAAAAAAAGGCATGGGAGGGGCAGACATAAACAAACACACTCTCACAGTAGAGTCTCTTTCTGCCAAATCAATACAATAAACAGTGTGTGAGAATATAAACAGGATTTAATTTAAATCACCTTATAAGCGTCAACATATGCATAGATTTAAAAAACCCAGAGTGTCCTGCAATAACATGATAAATAAATGATTAAAATTAAGACGGTCTCAATCGATTCCTCTCCTTGTGTCTTGATCCCTCCCTCTAAAGGTGTGAGGAGGCGAGGGAAAGACACAAGGAGACAGGATTTGACACAACAAGCCTTCTCTCTCCTCTGCTCGTGTGATGCACATTATGAACTGAGACACGCTTTAACGTGGCGTACTGAAATTGGTTTCTAGGTCGCAGGCCGGAGGATGGAGGACAGAGGATTAGTGCAGAGTGTACCGTGCAACTTCATGTACACTTAAGTCCATATGTTTCCCTCCTTTTAAATTATGGGGTTTAAAAAAAGGACCTTGTTAATTGCTTAAAAATGGGGTATTGTTGTCACCCTGCCAGGTGGGCAGGGGCAATGGACACGTACGTTCGTAAATGCAACAACGTGAGAGCGATGCGATGTAGGAGTTTTAAAATGATACCGTAGGTTCATCTACTTAAAATCTTGGGACAAGTTTGGATCTTAGTGACCTTGACCTAAGGATCAGGGGTCAGAGGTAAAGTTTTATGAAAATCTACTGAATTTGATACATAGGATTTTGAAATTGATACCATAGCTGTGTCTGTGATCACCAGTATTTTTATGCACAATGACCTGCTTTTTTCCAGAAGCTCCAAATTAATTTAGCTGACTGATGAGCAATTTCATGGCCAGGTGAGGCCTATTCTCTTATTTAATGGCAGCTGATCCATCTGGAGATCATCACATCAGAAGTTAACTGAAAATGTTACATTTCTGTTTTATAGCTTGGCACTTTAATTTTAAATATGAGGCTCGAGGAGATCTCACTGCGGTAGAGGCAGTGTATCATTAGGCTGAAAAACTAAAATAAAACCAGTTGGAGAGAACAAAAACTTTAGGAGTGACCAGATCAACAATCTGCTGCATTCTCAACAACACCAAAAGAAGGCAACTAAAGTGGAGGTTAATTGTTTCCATGGTTTCCGTGAGTTTCACTCAAGAACAAGAAGGGCAAATTAACACTTTGGGGGGGAATGATTTGGACTGATGATGATAAAGTGCGCTTAGAGAAGAGAAACGACTCATAATCCAAAACATACATGATGATCATCGTGGAGGCAGCATTACGGCACAGGTGCGTATGCAGCCGGCCCACTAGGGTTTATTGATGATGTGGCTGCTGATAGAAGTAGCAGGATGGACTGAAGTGGACGGGGCTATGCTCTCTGTTCAGATTCAGCTAAATTCTGCAAAACCGATTGGACGACGCTTCACAGCGCAAGTAGATAATGAGCCAAAGCCCTGCAAAAGCAACTCTAGATTTTATGGAGGCAAAGAAATGATATACTCAGGCGCCAAGTCAGTCACCTGATCTCAACCCAGTAGAGCGTGATTTTTAGTTGGTAAAGACAAAACTGAAGGCAGAAAAACCCACAAACACGCAGCGACTGAAGGCAGAGCATCTCAAGGGAGGAGACGCAGCATTTGGCTTCCAGACTTTAGGCAGTCAAATGCAGTGCAAAGGATTTTTCATCCAAATATGAAAACAGTCTTTATGTTTAAAATTGTTAGTTTGTCCAATTATGTTTAAGCCTCTGAAAATGGAGGGCTGTGTATAAAAATGGCTGTAATTGTTAGACAGTTAACACAAAACTCTTGTTAAACCCCTTGAATTAAAGTTGAAAGTCTGCACTTCAATCACAATTTACTTTTTTAAACTTATTTTTTATTGAAAATGGCTTAATAAGTAATCATAATAAGTAATCATCTGCGTGTGCTTGTGCTGATGGGCTCTGCTACTCGGTCTTTTGTTTCTCTGGTTTGTTTTTGTTTACAATCACTCTTCAGTAATCTGGGATTTTGTTGCCGTGTGAATGTGGGTGTGGACAATGTGGGAGTTCCACTTGAGGAAAACAAACCCAAACTGGAAGTTGTGCAACATTTAAAAGAGTGCGAGTGAGAGCGGTGTGTCAGCCTCGGTAGTTTTCAGACCCGTCGCTGAATTGGATCCAAAGTTGACTCAGAAGTGTTGGTCATGCTCAGTGTTTTGAGCATCTTGGATCAATCACGCGCTCTAATCGAATGACTAATCGTTCCATAAATAGGTTGAAGTAAAACCATGCTTCCTGATGTACGTGCAGATCTGCAGTGAGAGTGACATAACCAAACCTGCTATAAAAACAGAGCGGAGACTGAAAATTCAAGCAGAAGTGCAAACAAAGAAATGTTTTTCTTTCTGTCGGGAACGTTAAACATTTCATGATAGATTTTATTTCCCAGATGAAGGTTGGGTTATTCCTGGAGTAATGGCTAGATGAAAATATTTCATAGGCTTTAAATGTTGTCTGGTTAGTTGCAGATTCTGTAATTTGGCAGTAAAAAAAGAAGAAAAAAAGAAAAGGAGCAATTTGATAGCAAGCCTTCCTTGTGCAGCTCGTTCTCTCCTCTCTTCTGATCTCCTCCCACCATCATGTGCCTTGATGTGCTTCACATGTATGATTTCTGGCTCTACGTTGGATTTGAACGTTTCTTTTTGTTGTTCTTTACACTCCCTTAAATTGCTCACCTGAGCTGGTCTAAAACAATCTGTGATTGGCCAGAGTCTCCCATCATGAGTGGGTGTTTTTTAAATGAAGGTACAGGGCTCTAGTTAGCCTTTTTCCTGCTTGTGGATTTTCTGTGCATTGATGCCAGGAGACATGTTTTCATACTGGAGCTCCTAACAGAAAAAGATTTACTTACATTTCTGTATACTCTCACCGTGTTTATTGTACATAAACATGGTGAGAGTAAGCACTGGGATAATTCAGTGTAGAACACTGTATGCATGGCTCTTTACTCTTTTATACCTACTCTGAATTAAACGTGGGTTAGTTAGTCTTGATGAGTGTTTGACCTGCAGCTCAACTGATGCGGCAGCAATGCATCAGTTCAGTCTTCTGCTGTGTTTGATAACGTTGCCACACACTGCTAACGTGGCTGTTTGTTTGTTTCAGATGAATCTTCTGCTCAAAGAGTATCTGATATCAGGAGACGTGTCGGAGGCGGAGCACTGTCTCCGGGACCTGGAAGTGCCTCATTTCCACCATGAGCTGGTCTACGAGGTATCCACAGCTTTTTATTTGTTCAAGTCAAGTGAGGTCAAACAAAGTAGAAGGTTTATTTTTTTTCTACTTGTTCTTCACACATAACAGAATAGGAATTAAAATCTGTAAACTGAGCCTTTTTTTTTTTTTTTAAAGTGTTTTCTGTCTCTGGTGTCGAGTCAAGTAAACTGAAGAGCAACACTGGGAAGAAAAAAAGAAACTGATCGGTGACAGTCATTTCTGCTTTCTGCCAAGGACACTGTGTGTTTGGCAGTGATTGTCTCTTATTTGCAGTACATGTATTCGCTAAGCTCACTTCAAATCAGTCAAACCAAAATGTGTCCTTGTGTAAGTATAAACAGATTACTGGTTACCAAATTTCAAACGTGCACACAGTTGACAAGCTCAATTTTGGATGGCAAGTTTTTCTGTTCCATATTAGACCGAGTGCAAACAGATGCACGCTTAGTGCACGTATGGCAGCGGTGATAATTCTGCTTCCTTGTGTGACCTTGTGGGTTCCTGCTAAGATTTGCACAATGTTATGCAGCTAATTGCAGTAGAGCCAGTTTTACTTTTCGGGCATGCAGACTTCAAAAACGGATTTTTTCACACAGTCCAAGGTCTGCAAAGGGCACAACTGAGGAGAGCACAGTCGTGGCAGTTTCACCCCCCCTTGTCCTGTCTCATGTTAGTCTAACAGTTGCCTCGGCTGTAGGCTGTAGGCTGAAACACTTTACAATGCTGTAAAATGTTCAGCTCAGAGAATGTTGATGATTACTGGCCTCGATTCTCTTACTTCGATTCATTGATCGGATGATGATACTTGGTGCGTGTTTCTCAGTATTGTGCGTCTATTTCACTTCAGTTTTATTTATATGCTGTCAAATCACAACAGCAGTTTCCTAAAAGTGCTTTATATTGTTAAAAAAAGACTCTTCAACAATACAGAGAAACCCCAACAAGCAGATGAACCTGTATAAGCACGCATGTGGTGAAAGTGGGAGGAAAAAAACTCCCTTTTAAAAGGAAGCAACTTCTGGCAAGACCAGTTGGGGGTGAAGCAGGGAGACGGGTCCAAAGACACACTGTGGAAGAGAACCAGAGATTAATAATAATAAATTATGATTAAAGACAGAGTAGTGTATAAACACAGAGAGAATGAAAAGGAGAGTGGAAAAAGAAACGCCAAGTGCATCATGGGAAGCCTTCAGCAGCTTAGATCTGTTGAAGCATAACTAAGGGAGGATTCGGGGTCACCTGCTACAGCCCTAGCTGTATTCTTTATACTCTTTATCAAAAAGAAAAGATTTAAGCTTAATCTTAAAAGTAAACAGGGTGTCTGTTTCCCATTTCCAAACTGGGAGCCTGTTCCTGAAAGCTGAAGGCTCTTTCTCCCGTTCTACTATTAAATATCCTGGGAGCCACAAGCAAGGTAGCAGTCTGAGAGTGAAGTGCTGTATTGAAGTGATACGGTACTGTGAGGTCTTCAAGATAAGATGGGATCTGATTATTCGAGACCTTGTATGTGAGGAGAAAGATTTTAAATTCAGTTTCTGAATTCATTTTCCAGGCTGTAGTGATGGTGCTGGAGTCTAAAGGTGACACTGCCACTAGTATGATGATGAAGCTCCTGCAGTCCTTCTGGAAAACGGGCCTCATCACTGTTGATCAGATGAACAGGGTTAGTCTCCTTTTATTTTCTACCATTTTATGCACTGTATCACTTTCGTATTACTACTTATACATTTTTTTTTTCTCCTGCAGGGTTTCCAGCGCGTCTATGATGAGCTGCCTGAAATCAGCCTAGATGTGCCACATGCCCACTCTATCATGGAGACTTTTGTGGACCTGTGCTATCAGGAGTCTGTCATCACCAAACAGCTGAGGGATGCCTGTCCCTCCAGGTGAATCGGGGTTTATTGTCTAATGATTTCAGGTCCGTTCCACTGAGAGTTTCAGAAAGAATCTGGAAAATAATACATCTTGTCCCTGTTGACAATAAAGGCGTGAAGTGAAGGTGTAATTCCACATTTATCCATGCCAAAACAAAACAATCAAACATAAGTCCCTTTAAATGAGCTGGTACTTATATAGTGCTTTTCTACTCTTATTTAAGCACTCAAATTGCTCTCTCACTTCAAGCCTCATTTACACCAGCGTCCTTTTCTACTTCTAAGTGCTTTTAACTCGTAGAGTGACGTCACTCACAGTTCCAACAGCAGACTCGTGTGCTCATGCAACGTCTTCCACGTGTTAAGGATGGACTAGAACATACCTTTAAACCCGTCAAACAGCACTGGCTGTCAGTTGGAGGACAAACTACAGCTTCCAAAGAACACGTATCGCACATTTTCATGCTCTGATGTTACAGGTTGTCCACACTGGATGGGATGACCTCCTTTTCATTTTCTAAACACGGCTATTATTGCTTAAATACACATCTGTCAGTATTTTCTGGCTTCCTGATCTTGCTCCAGCTCAAGATGCAAATCTTTAAAAACGAGCCACACATACACTGTTACATTTTCAGTAAAGGCCCGGTGATTTCTTGATTGCACTGCGCTTTTTGGACAGCAGACGATTTGCTGTTGTTTTGTTCTCAGTGAGAAAATGTGAAACGTGCCATGTCTTTATCTGTGAGTCTGTGAGCTGCCTACCAACACTAAAACATTTCTCTGTCTTGACTTTCTCCACTAGAGGGCGGAAGCGTTTTGTCAGCGAAGGAGATGGAGGGATGATCAAGACCTAATCTACAGGAGGAAGAGGGGGCATCAGCGGCAGCAGGAAGAGGAGGGGGTGTCTACTGGTTCTTACACCCTGTTTCTGCTCCAGCATGTTTCCCTGAAACCGGACATGCCTGCGGTCTAATGTTTCCTTGTTCCTCTCCTGGTAATGTTTATAATGTCATCAGTTAAAACCAGCGTTTGTTGACGTTTGGTGGAAGTAAACCGAAAAGAGCGGCCTGGGTTCAGATCCCATCATCTTGTTCGTCACTGCTTTCTTTTTTTTTTTTCTTTTGACCTTTTTGTGATGAATATTCTCTGAGGGTTCATGTGACACTTTTGCCTCAGTCTTTGTACCTGTTTGTCAAGAATAACACAAGTCAGAGCTGCAGAGCTACAGGGGGACAGGCTGGGTTACGTGGGAGATTAATTGCTTTTGTCTCTTGCTTAATTTCACCTGTTACCGTGTCTTTATTTTTTATTTTGTTTTCATTCACATAATGTGCTATAAATGGAAACGCGCACTCAGAGGGACAGAGCATACCGTATCCAGCGAGCACTTAGTAATTTAGCTGAGCAGAAAGGATCTAAAACTCTTCAGCTTCTGTCCTTATTTCGAGGATGCCATGTTTCGTACCTCTTGTTTAAGTTGTTCATTAATGTTTTATGAACAGTGATGACTTTTTTTTTTTCCTCCTCCTTGAATTTTGGGCTTTGAAGCCAAATGTTTACTTTCGTAAAGCACCAGTGAAAGCAAAAGGTGTTTTGGGCACTATTTGGGTGTTTATCTGAAACTTGCATCAGGGCAAATACACTTCAGAAGCCATTTCTGAAAATGAAGATAAATTGGGGTTAATGTGATTTCAAAATAAATAAATGAGCAATATTTTGAGCACTCTGCTTGCAGTTAACTCGTGTATTTACAGCCACGTGGTCAGCAGTTGATTCTGGACAGGGTAGCCTTCGGTGTGCAGAGACGCTCTAGACGGCGGCGTCTGGTAATTGTCTTTAATGGATTAAGTTTAATGCATGTGTAAAGACAACCC
Organism: Astatotilapia calliptera; assembly: GCF_964374335.1. Lineage (NCBI taxonomy): Eukaryota > Metazoa > Chordata > Actinopteri > Cichliformes > Cichlidae > Astatotilapia > Astatotilapia calliptera. Next base: position 23,821,040 of record NC_137427.1, on the reverse strand, counting down.
CAGCTTTTCTTGGAAAACGGTCATTGAGACTTTTTCTGCCCCTGTCTTACAGTTTTACATGTTGACCAAAGTTATAATAAATATATTTCATTCATTAAAAAAAAGTAACAAATTGAAGTTTCTGTATTTTGTCATTCATGCGAGCAGCGCAGGTGGATAAGTAAGGTTGGAAAACCAGAAATATACAGTCACGTGAAAAGGAAATGACAATCTTTTACTTAAATTACTTAAAGCTCAGATGAACAATACACAACATAATGCATCTTCTAATTATTTTACAAAAACTAGTACATCCTTAATTGTGTTTATTTTTGTGGAATAAACTGATAATCAGCAATTGTGATCTGGTACATTCAGGTGAGTTTACAGGATTAAAAACATCAAAGATCACCGAAAAGCACCTGTTGCTGCCATCAGTCTGGGAAGATTTATAATGCCATTTCCAAACAATTTGAATTCATAATTCTTAAGTCTGGGGAAAAATAATTCACCAGTGGAAAACATTTAAGACAGTTACTGAGAGTAGACATTCCAGGAAATTCGCCACCAGGTCACACAAGTCTCTTTCTTAAAAAGAACATGGCAGCACCGGATAGATTTGCAAACTTTATCTGAAGAAACCACAGGACTTCTGGAACAATGTCCTTTGCACAGAGGAGATCAAAGTGGAGATGTCCTGCCATGAAGCACAGCACCACATTTGGTGAAAACCTAACACGGCAACTTGGTAGAAAAATCTCATGCCAACTGTCAAGCACGTTGGTGGGAGAGTCATGATTTGTGCTTGTTTTGCAGCCACGGGGCCGTGGTACCTTTCAGTCACTGTTTCAGTGTGTGAATGGGTGGATGACTGGTTGTGTAAAGCGCTTTGGGGTCCTTAGGGACTAGTAAAGCGCTATACAAATACAGGGCATTTACCATTTCAGTCACTGAGTTGATCATGAACTCCTCTGTATACCAAAATATTCTGTCCCAAAACTACAGCTTGGTTCAAATTAACTTCATGGAACAGGACAATAATGTCAAACACGGCAGCAAATCTACAACCAGCCAAGAATCCAGTCAGAGTCCAGACCTCAACCTGACTGAAAAATACTATGACAAGACCTTTCTGTGCATAAAGAAATGCCTGCAAACCTTAACGAAGTAAAGCAGAGTAAGAAAAATCCTCCAAAAATGATTTGCTGCTAAAGTTAAGCTGAAAACAATTCAAGTTACTGCTGCTACAAGGTTGTTCTACAAGCTACTGAATCACGGGGTCCACTCATTTAACACACACTGATTTAATCAGCGTTTATTAAAATCTTTTATTAAAACCTGTAACCAAGACTCTGGCCCTTTAAGGACATATGTGGCTCTGGTTTAACCTAGCATAGCTTTACTATTCCTACAGTATAAATAAACCGGTTGAGATAAATGTGCGTTAAATTAATTCGCGGTATATAAAATATACCATATACAGTTCACGGTTAAAATCCTACTACTTTTTGTTTAGTAAAATCTATATTTGCTTGTATGCAGTGGTTTATTAAACTCTCATTTTTAACGCTTAAATGAAAACGCCTTCTAAGCGTTAGTTTTACATTTATTCTAATTATAAATATTATTATTATTTTATTTTTTTAGGGGCAAGCGGTAAATCATTGGATGACATCATTGGCGTGCGGTAGGGAGAACATAGACACGTCAGTGGAAGCGAGCAGTAACCAGGAAGTGGCTAGCAAGCTTAGCCAAGTACGGATAATGATCGGCTGAGACTCTGGTGTTTGGACAGGTCGGTGATGGTTTGCTCAATGAACATGTAGCTAGAAATGATAAATGAATCCGAATTTAATCGCCTGCAGGCTAACTAAGGCCAAAATATACTGCGACAGACAGCTGTTAGTCCTACCAACTCACGTTAGCATTGAGGCAACTAGCGAGTAGCGTGCAACCTGCAGGCGACGTTGCATTGCCGGGGTGTAGGGGCGAGGAACTAGTTCACCGTTTTAAACAGGTGTCGGGAAATGGCTGCTGAAATCGAGACCTCTGCGTGTGAATGGGATACATTTATAAAAATGCTTTATAAAGTCGACATTTCCGGCTCCTGTACACAGTGCAAGGTTATCAAGCTAGACCGCGTTTTTATGCTCGAGACTACGTGAACCTGCACAGTTCCTTCAGGACTGACAAGTTTAATAGGGATGCATTTTACTGGATGAATGTTTCCCCGGATATTTCCGGGTTATATGCTTTAGTCCCCGTCATGAGTCCTGCCTCCTCGGTCTGATTTCATCATAGAGTTAGAGCTTTTTATACTTGCTATATTGCAAGACTACAATTTCTTCTCATCTCGGGGTCTCCAACACAGATCAGCTGCCTCTGTCTGCACCCTATCATAGACATCCACGAACCTTCTCTGTGGTCTTCCACTTCTCCCCCTGCTTGGCAGCTCCATATTCAGCATCCACTATCCCTCCTCTGCACACGTCCTAATCGTCTCAGCCTTGGCTCTCTTTGTCTCCAAAGCACTTGACGTGATGCTTCCTGCTCACATAATACTTCAACCTTCCTTCTCTTCATCTATCAGTCATTTATGACAGCTGTGGCCACTGGCACCCTGTTGCTGGACAATAGCATCGAAGCCTGTCATTGATAATCCTGGCCTTGACTGATCCGGTATGGTAGTCTTATTTTTGATGATCCGTATGCTTGATTTGCCCATGATTTTACACTGGATACCCTTCCTGAAGTGTCCAGGCTTGGAACTTTGAAATTGATTTATTTATCCCATAATATTTATCAATGATGATAATCAGCATGATAAATCTTAACTCTTTCTTTGTTGTCTTTTTCCTAGCTTCTGTAGGGTAGGATGGGCAGGCAGAGGAAGAGGGTGGTGACGGGTGAAGCTGCTCCACCTCCACGGAAAGATGAGAAGCCCTCTGCATTTCACCGCAAGGACAAGAAAAAGAAAGTCAATATTGGGAAAATGTTCATTAACATCTCAATTGGTCTCTGCATATTCAGCCTCATCTGGTTCTTTTATGCCATCTACATGAGATCCAGCCTGGCTAAAAGGGTGGTGACTCTGCATCCGTCTCCTCACGTCCTGGATGCCAATAGCACCGATGCCAAGGTTTCCCCAGAGAGGTTCTGGGGGTCATACAGGCCTCAGGTCTACTTTGGGATGAAAACAAGGAGTCCCAGGTCTATTGTGACAGGTATGATCACACATTTAGAGTCAGGCTAAGGCTAAACACTTGTGTCATTAAATGTTTTAATGAAAAACAGCGACTTATTGTATTTTAAACATCGGAATATTTAATAATGAATATCTAAATGGAAACAATATAGCAATGTGGCCACTTGCTTGTTTCCCAAAATGACATGTTAGAAAAACACGTTTGTCTTTGTGATTTTATTGTTCGTTCAACTCTGGTGAAAGACTTTTGAGACTGTGAAAAATCATTTTTTTAACCTTTCAAACCCCACAAACTGCCATAGGTTACAAATGTAGCTTCAACTTACTACATCTCAGAAAAACAAGTGTCTATGAATATGCTGGCCATTTCATTAGTTGCACGTGTTCGAGTGCTCATTAACACAAATATCAGCCAATCACATCACAGCAGCTTAACACATTTAGGTATGGAGACATGCTAAAGGTTGACCTGCTGAAGTTCAGCTGGTAAATGAGGAAGAAAGGTGATTGAAACTCAAATAATCACTCGTTACAACCAAAGTATGCAGAAGAGCATCTCTGAACGTACAGCACATTGAACCTTGAGGCAGACAGATAGCAGAAGATTGCAGATGATCACTCCTGTTAATTAAGAACAGGAAATTGAGGCTACAATTTCGACACGTTCACCAAAATTGGACATCGGAAGATTGGATAAACGTTTTAGGATCAGAACGTGGCGTAAGCAGCATGCACTCAACGGTTCAGGCTGACGGCGGTGTAAGGGCATGGGGGATATTTTCTTGACACACTGGGATCATTAGAGTCAACTGAGCATCATTTAAACACCACAGCTTAGCTGAGTAATATTGATGATCACGTCCAGCCCTTTACGACCACTGTGTACCCATCTTCGATGAGTTTGTTTCAATGGTTTTAAACAGGAGAGTTTAGCTGTGCCTTGAAGCTCCACTTACCTACTCAGCATCCTTGGTTGAAATGAAACAAACATATAAAGTAAAAAAATATATTTAACTGTAAAATTTTATTAAAAAAACAAAGACTGAAGAAGAATCTTTTTCTTTTTTTTGTAGCTTTTCTGTCAATCACAACAAGGGCACGCTGGTAGAATACGTGGAATTTCTCTTTAATATTTAATGTAATGTAAATATGTAATTCATCTTTTATTTTATAAAACCTAATCCTCCATATTTGGATAAAATTTTGAGTGCTTCCCAAAATTAAGAACACTTTGACTGCACTTAATATTATTGATAATTAGTTGACAGGACTACTTACGGTACATTTTGAGGTACTATTTGCAGATTGCCACATAATCCTGAGCATAATTTGTACAAGTTTATTGCTTTTAACTGAATTTTTCTTTTCCGTTTATGTATAACTCTTGTCAGGCATGATGTGGATGCGTCAGTTTTCTGACTTGGACATGAATCTCAGGCACACTTGTGAGCAGGGCGATCGCCTTCAAGGCTACGGCTGGCTCATGCACGATGGCCTCACCTTTGGCGTCCAAGAAATCCGAGACAACGATTTCACGCTGACCACCGAGTTTGTTAAGAGGATGGGAGGGGATCATGGAGGAGACTGGACGTGGAGGGTCACAGCCAAACAGCATGTGAGTAATAACTTTGCACCGCCGCAGCTGTTATCTCACACGATCAAAAGCAGCTGATAATATTCTGCCATCTAAGTTTATATATTTTAAATGTATTTATGTTCTTCCACTGGTGATTTGTATGTTGTTCTTCAACCACCAGAGCTCCGCCCCCCAGGCACCAGTCATCTCCCTGATGTTTTACGCAGCAGCAGACGCGCAGGGCTCGCTGCAGGCTCACGTAGAGGAGAGGAATCGCCTCGCGTCCATCACCGGTTTCTCAGAGGAGCTTGGAAACTTTAAGATCACCTTCCGAAAGCCTGTCACTGGGGAGCTGTCCAGTGCTAAATACGCCACGTGAGTGTATGAGTCCAAACGTGAATAGGAAAAATAGTACACTAAATACAAAGGCAAAGAAGTTGGAGAGAACATACTTTTAAGAGGCTGCTCAGAATTATCAGGGTTAAGGATATGCATCAAACAACAGTGGTCTAAACTTTAATAAATGTAGTACAGCTGCCAAAAATTCCAATTAGCAGTCAGTGATTTAAGGTAAACCTTGATAGAACGGTGAAAACATCCACTCGTGTAGTAGGCAGGAGTCCTAAGTCAGCAAACACAAATGAATTTCTAGTAGAGAATCATGACTTGAATGAGCCATAACATTTTAATTATGTTGCACCGTCTTGGATGGTGTTTTGTGGTGTGATTTAGAGTCATCCTAATTATTACTAGAGTACCTAAAAAAGAAATCTAACCACTAGATGTCAGCAGATGAAGATTTTCAGACTTGATGATACAGGTTTTCTCAACATTGGGACATTTATTTTAGAGGAATATGTACAAAACATTTTACAACCAGTACAAAAATAAAAGAAAAAAACTAATGTACTGCTGAAACAACAGATGATATTAGTGCAGTGAAGGTGTTGTTCACAGCAGGAAAAAACTGTTGTTGCTTCTTATTGAATGGACGAGGAGTATGCTAGCTTTCTGCTAGCAGCATTTACAGGGAGGAGGAGTATTTTGCACTTTGAAGAGGGCCAGAGAAGACCAGCATAGCAAAATAGCAAGGTACAGTATGCACGGATAGAAATGATAAGAATTGTATATGAACTGTTCCAGTGATTAGCTGTGGGAAGGGGCATGATGAAGTTTTATTGTGACCTTCTGTTCAAACTCTGAGTCATTACTACAGCAGGAGATATCAGAAGTTAAGCTACAGTGTGCTAAGTTCAGTTAAGGTTGCTTAATAGTTGTAGCTGAATACAAAATACACTGTAAGGTTTTGTGTTTATTCAACTGATTTGGTACTACACGGCAGTCAATGCTAGTTTTCTGTCTTTTTCAGCTACAACTACCTTCAGACTGTGTCTCCTGGTCTGGAGAAGCTGACTGACATTGTGAAGTACAGTCTGAACCGCAGGTTTGTGTATAGCCCTCCGTCCGGCGAGAAGAAGCATTACATCGGTGTAGATACCTACAAACCCCCTCACCACCAAAACCAGCAGAAACCTGACCAGAGGAAGGAAAGCGACTTTGTGGTGTACCAGGTGACTGTTCAGACACCTTTCCAGATTGAGGTTCTGTTTGAATCTGGAAGCTTTCACGATCGCCCCAACCAGCTGGTGGGCTCCATCATGACTCAGGAGCTGGAGAAGAGGAAAGCGGAGTTTGATGCAAAGTTTGAGAAAGCTTTTGGCCTTGAGAAGAAAGGTTTTAGCCAAGCGTATATTAAATTCGGCAAGGCAGCACTCAGCAACATGCTGGGCGGAATGGGCTACTTCTTTGGGCAGTCGGTAGTACAGTCGGTCTACAATGAATACCCTCTCCTTTATCCCGAAGGTGCTTTATTCACCGCTGTTCCATCACGCTCATTCTTTCCCAGAGGATTCCTTTGGGATGAGGGCTTTCACCAGCTGCTGTTGAGTAAGTGGGATCCCCAGGTGACGAGGGAGGTCATTGCCCACTGGATAGACCTGATGAATATGGAGGGCTGGATCCCCCGTGAGCAGATTCTTGGAGATGAGGCTCGCAGCAAAGTCCCATCTGAATTTATTGTTCAACGAAACGAGAACGCCAACCCCCCTACGCTTTTCTTAGCGCTTCAGGAGCTTATTGAACAACTCTCATCCAATCCAGACAAGGCAGCATTTCAGCCAACCTTGCATTTCCTCCGACGGCTCTTCCCCAGGCTCAAAACCTGGTATGAATGGTACAACACCACACAGACGGGGCCCCTACCCAATTCTTACCGCTGGCGTGGACGCGACAAGGACACCAATCTGTTTCTCAATCCCAAGACCTTGACCTCTGGGCTGGATGACTACCCACGGGCCTCACACCCCTCAGCAGATGAGCGTCACGTTGACTTGCACTGCTGGATGGCGTTGTCCTCAGGCATCATGGCTAAAGTAGCTCAGCTTCTGGGCGAGCCCCATGAGGACTACCAGCTCTCACACAAAGTGCTCAGTGACAACAACCTGCTCAGTGAGCTCCACTGGTCAGAACAACACCGTGCTTTCAGTGACTTTGGCAACCACACAGAGGATGTATCCTTGCAGAGGGAGAAGGTGTACGTACCTCCAGGGCAGCCTCGTCATCAGTTCCCCGTAGCTCGTCTCGTTCGCTCTGTCCGCAGGGCCCCCAAAGCGCAGCATGTTAATGCTTTGGGTTATGTTAGCTTGTTCCCGTTCTTACTGCAGATTCTCCAGCCCGACTCACCCAAGCTGGAGCATATTTTCCAGGATATGAGAGACTCCAATAAGCTGTGGACACCCTACGGCCTGCGATCGCTCTCCAAGTCCGATCCACTGTACATGAAGCGAAATACAGAACACGATGCCCCCTACTGGAGAGGACCTATCTGGATTAACATCAACTACTTGGCAGTCAGAGCGCTCCACTACTACAGCCACACAGAAGGGCCATACCAAGAGAAGGCAGCTGTTCTTTATGAGGAACTCAGGACTAACATTATCAATAATGTTTATAGACAGTATGTTGAAGCAGGGTATATTTGGGAGCAGTACAATGACGGCACCGGCAGGGGGCAGGGAAGCCACCCCTTCACCGGCTGGTCATCTCTGACCCTATTAATGATGGCTGAACAGTATTGATGCTGTTGATTTTTATCTCCTATCTTTTAAGATACTGGCCTTCATTTATCTGGATGTGACTGAAACAGCATTGTGCAGTAAAGAGTAGCGACACGCAACGAGATCCAAAATTAGAAACCGGCTTCTGCGGTCACACTGTCTCGTTTAACCTTTGATCAGAATTAAGTGTTTTCACACAAGTATTTTTGAAGGGCAGTTTTAAACAAGCCTAAGTGCAGCTACACTGTCTTTGCCAAGTTTTTGGAGCCAAGCTCCCTCTAGTGCTTCAGATGCATTTAACTTAATTGTCTACACCTTCACTGGTCCAGCCTTTAGTACGGAAAAAGAAAACGGACATCTATGTTTGTTTGTCTTCTTAGGGAGGATTCATGTTTTAACAGCAGTGTGGATGACAGTTTTTATACGGACAGCTGTTTGCTAAAAGAAGTTTCCTGGAAAAGTTCTACGAGTCGTGCTTTCACTTGACAAATAAGGGCCATTATCTGTAACTGTGCCATTTTCTCTTTAATCTATCATGTCTTTGATTCTCTGTCTTAATGATTGATTATTTTGACGTTTAATTGTTTAATCAGTCTTTTGGGGGAAAAAAATGTTACATTCAGTCTTTTTCAGCATTTTTTGTTGCCTGTGGTTTGACTGGCAGGGAATGCAGCAGAGACTGTGACAACAAATAAATGGTTTAAATATTTTTTTTTTGTCAGAGTGTACTTTATTTTGGAAATACTGGTGTGTTTGCAATATTGGAAGCAGGTTTTTTTTTTAACTTGCTAAGCCTTTAACTGCCATTTCTGCTTGACATCCAACAAAAAGAAAATTACCCTGTTATGGTTGAAACACTGGCGGCTTTGTCTGCTACTACAAATACACAAATGGGCCAAAAACATTAAAACCATTGACGGCTAAAAGTGATCATTTTATCACAATGAGACATCCTGACATACAGTAAGTCCTGGTATTCCTGTGGATGTTACTTTAACTACTGACCTAAATGTTGTAGTTAAGTACACCCTGTCATGGCAGCAGGCCGGTGTGCCCCCCTATCCTCATCCACAGTGGCCCGTCCCCACAGCCTACAGGACCCAAACTATCTTCTGCCAGTTTCCCAGAACCAGACATCAGGCAGGTTAGATCAGGAAGGATCTACATAATGTTATACAGGTGGTTCTAATATCACGGCTGGCTGGATATATATAGTAGTTTTTACACACAAACAGTTCATTTTTTTTATTCAAGCATAATCTTAGATTAGGAAAGTTGTTCTTTTTGTAGCCTTTTTATCTTCTAAGCTCCAGATCTTTATAATATCTCTGATAATATCGCCCACCCTCTAGGAGTGGATATTATCCCAAAAAACACGATTAAGTCTGAGATCTAAGTGTTAATATTTAATGAATATTATGCAGTACCACAGAGAGGCTAAGTGTGATTTTCATCCTCAATGTACAGCTTACATGGAAGGCTGTCCACTCTTCCAGTTATTGACATAAAGTTGTGTTGCAGGTACTTCATGTCATTGTCAGTCAAAGCCGACGGTAGCTTCAACACGCTGTGACCTTATACAGCAGCCGGTCCTTTTTCTTTTGTGAGATGGCGCATTTGAAGGCCTTTTGCTGACGTCAATTTTTTCCCTGTTTTTTTTTTTTTTTTTGCATGGTTTCCATGGAGCACAGTTGTTGTGAGGGCTTGGTGCTTAATTAGCCAAGATCAAAGGCATAGAGGAGACATACATGGCAAATTCTTTTCACTCCTTGACATATGTTGCCATACATTCACGCACATGGGCAAAGAGTGGCAATGTTCTTATTAATACTTTGACACCAGATATATAAAACGCTGGCGCTGGGAGCACTGATACAGGCTCTCAGTGTGTGTGCAATGACCACTGGGTTGCAGCCTCTACACTTTTATGAATCCTTTGAATGGACTAGATGTGCGGTTGTATAGTTGAAGGCTTAGCATGGTGCTTTAAGGTTGCATGGCTAAAAATAGTGCCTCTATCAGTTAGCAGAGCAGCAGATAGACTGAGAAGCTGCAGACTGGTAGTCCTGCTGAATGTAGTAAAAGCTACAGTATTAGTATCCATTTTTTCCCTCGATCGTGTCACCGACAATAAGTTTAAGCATGCGCGCGGCTGCAGAAAGGCTTAAAATTCACATTTCACGTTTTTGAAACTCTTACTTGACTGAATCGTTGCTGGGTATAAAGCACAAAAAAAACCGCCGTATGATTTATCAATGTGAAATAATTGGCTCCGGGTTCAGTTGCGGAAGACGCAAGCTCGTCGTTTGACCCCTTGACCTGCTAACGTAAAAGCAGAGTATCAAGGGATTTTGGACACAGACGAGCCACATCATCTGCCTTTTTGCTGCTTCTCTCAGAGGAAATGGATTCCACATCCCCTCAATGCAACTACAGTCGAAAATGCATTTATTTCTTTGAAGAGTGCGGACAATCTGTGTGACTAAAGCACTCACTGCGCAATCCATCCCCCTCACCCAGGACCCTTTTTTCACAGTGAGATGGGATAATAGCCAAACAGCATCAGAGCTAACTAATGTGACTGCATAATAAACAGATGAGTCAGGGAGTATTCATTTGCATATCATCCCAACCTTATCAGAGCTTCTATACAGTGAATATTTTGTGATTGCCTGCTGCCGGTGATTCGGCTGAGTGAGTGCGGTGAATGCAGTGTCCAAAATGCAGCAGCTCTGTGGGGAAAGGGGCTTTTTTTCTTCTTTTCTTCCTGTGATGGAGATCATTATACATGTACAGAGTAATTATAAAGTTGTCTAATAGCACCCCCTCCCACCACCCCAGCACACACATAGACACACACATACATGCACACACACAGCAGTGACTCCTGTATTGAATGTAATTACTGGGAAGGTATGCTAGAGGGAGCTAATTAATAAGGCATTTGTGAGTGGAAAAGTGGCTTTTTGAATACAGCTTAGCTATCATTTTACTTACAATGGAGAGCTACTTAGAATTAAAGCAGTATAAGTGGATAATTATGCTAATGGATCAATTTGGATTTAAGATATGGTGGCAGGCTGTATTTCTAGATGATCACTGTTCATGCATTACAGCACTACAGTGGCTCTAACACACAGTTTCTGTGCTCATGTGGGCTTGCATGTTCGTATTATTTCACTGCAGATATCAGATGTTTTCTTGTCCCGAGGCCACACGCTGCTCTGTGTGTGCGAGAGTGTGTGTGAGCGTGTGTGTGTTCTCCTCTGACACAACTTTTTTTTTTTTGCCTTTCATACAAACAAACAAAGCTTCCAGGCTAACTGGCTATGAATTTGCGCTTCTTAGGAAGTAAGGTTTTTTTGTTTGTTTGTTTTTTCTCGGTCCCTGTGTATTCCTCAAGCCTCGTGGCTTTAAACTGCTCAATGGATCACGTCTCATTAGCGTACTGCATGTTAATGTTGTTGTGGAACTCCAGCTTTGACATCACTGACCACACAGGATGGCGTGACAGCGTTTGTTCTCCCCGACATCAAAAACAGCAAGCTTTCCTCTCATTAGGAGTCATCCTAATTGCTGTTTACACTAAATGGCTTTCGATAAAATTTGCTCTAGGATCTATCATATTCACTTTTACACACAAACTCCCCCCCCCCCTCCTCAGAAGCTTGCTGTTTAATACCGAACTTGCCTCAGCCAACATAGGTCTATGTATGTTATGTAAGGCCCACTATAAATAGGTTCACCCGGGATCTTTTGTCTTTACCTGATTCGCTCTTAGCCCAACAGTTTTTATTTCTGGAGAGAGCTGTGGAAGCTAGTGCAATGTAGAGCCGGCCGTTTCCATAGTTACTTTTGTTAGCTGCAAGCTCTTAACATTCTTCATCTGTTTCCTCACATGTCTGCTGTTAGCTATTTATTTGAATGTGTTTGCATTGCAGGTCTCTGTAATGACCAGTATATGCGCGGCAGTGAAGCACCGATACGAATAATGCTTTCTAATAATTAACGGACGTACATTTTCATACACTTTGTGGAGTCACTTGATAAGAGAAAGAGCAACAAATAGAAATCGGTGTGGGTGCAGATGAGTCAGAGACTAGAATATGCCGACCTATTAACTTAAGTTGGTCAAAAGTACATGCAATTAGTTCCATGTTGCGTGAAAATGATGTAGTGCAGTGGATGTTATTGAGCTTCAGTCTAAAGGCATTGCTGGTTTGTCTGTCAAATGAAATATTATAGGTATTTACATTGCTTTCTCTTAATTTCATGTTATCTAACAGTATGTGTTTCGTGCGAGTTAAGGAATGCTTCACCTCTGTGGAGATGTTATAATTGAAACAGCAAAAAAAAAAAAGAAAGAAAGAAAATGTTAATGTCTTGGCTTTTTTCTTTTTGTTGTTTGTTTGGATTTCTTTTGAAAATGTGCAGGCAGTTAGGTAACACCAGGTGCAGTAGCTGGATCGGGCCCAAGAATCGGACTGTCAGAGAGCCGTAAGCATGGATGCAACAGAGAAGAGGGCAAGGTGGGAGCCATGCGAGCACAGCGTGTGTGGAGGAGTCTGGGGGCATAGTTAAAGAAACACTGGGGCATTCCGCAATCACGATTGGAGAGCTGGAATCTGATTCTCACCCATCCCTGTTGTAGAACCAAAGAGTACAGGCAGGCGGCTGGGGACCAAAGTGGGCGAGTGCGAAAGTATTTTTGGATCGCACGGGAAACCTGCCACACCAACAGCAGCAGCAGCATCGGGGCCTGGTACCGGGCTTCCCTAACCCACTCCCACTCTCAGAGGAAGAGCAGGAGAGAGATGTTCCTTCAAAGACGAACCACGCTTCCGCTGCTTTCATTTTTCTTATTTGTGCTATTTCGCTTTCAATTGCCCAGTGTTTGGATGATGATGTAGTATATATAACTATGCAGAGCCCCACATGACAGAGAGAGAGAGAGGGAGAGAGAATAACGAACTTGGCAGCTGAGGCGAGTATCTTGTATTTATAGAAAGTCGTGTTTCCGGCAGAGGTTTCTGTGGTTTTAGCACTCCCAATCCATTTTTGCGGTGTCTTACTGGCCCCATTGTAGTCAGGTTTAGACTGAAGATGTTCCCTCATCTAACGCCTTGGGGGGGAGATTTGACTGTGAGACGTGTCAGAATGTGATTTGGGGGTGGCAGATGGATTTCTGCTAGCACCGTTTAACCCTTACTTTCGGAGGATTTCTCCATAAATGTTCTGTGCAGTCAGAAGCAGAAGACATTAGCAAAAAAGTATGGCACAGCTCTTGAGGCTGAATGTAAATGTGTTATATATACATATACATTTTCACACCATCAGGATGCAGAGAAGATGGGAGCTTACCTTGTTAAATTTTTTTTATTTTCTTAATCTCAGTTCTTTTGTATTTGTCTTGTGGATCCAGTGCAGTAATTTCTGTATAAGCTCTCCAGATCATGGTGGGTTTGAAGTGCTTTTTTATTTCAAACAGCAACGACAGCCTCTGCATCTCAGTGGATTTCCTGGTATGGATCAGGTTCGTCTATTATTTACTCTCAAACACTGTGGGCTGCAAAGCTGGTTGACAGGATGCCAAGGCATTGAGATTTCCAGGAGTTACTGTACACATCAGGTTCATTTTAAAGCATCAGTTGTAGGTGCAAAATGATTGTGTTCTTTTAACAAGAAGTAATGTTGATGTGACTATAGAAAGATCCAGTGATTTAGTTCAATTCAATTCAATTTTATTTGTATAGCGTCAAATCACAACAAAAGTCGCCTCAAGGCTTACTAACGTAAGTTAGTCCAGGTGTCAAACTGTTAAAGGCCAAGAAAATCAAACAGCGGCGGAGCTGTGTTGTCCGGAAAATTTAGAATTCCTATTGCAAATCGATTGATGGAAAGAAGCCTGCAACTGGTTTTCAATAACTAGTGAAAGCCATCCACTTATCTGATTTGGCTTCAAACCAGAATTATAGTGTGCGCTGCAGGACAAAGGCAATAAATTCTATCAATAAGAACAGACAATTATAAGAGCACCTTTGGTCTCTGGGTGGAACACGAGCTCACATTTTTGGGGGAATTGAAAATTCGAAAATTAACACTTGCAGATCCCAAATACAATACAATCTATTGATGAGACTTTTTTGATGTGCAATTTGTTTCACTAGCTTGACTGAGACCAGAATGAGCACCACACAATGTGCATTTACATGCCAGGATGTGCCTTTTTTTGTAATGATGTGTTATAAAGGCTCAAACCATCATCTGGGTTTCATCTGTATTACTGATCTAGGTTGTTGGTAAAGCAGCGGTTAGATATTCCATTTCTTACAAAGTCAAAATAGCCAAATATACAGCAGGCATTATTGTCCACCCTAACCTTCATCTCACAGGCAATGATTTCAGAGGACACTCACTCCTTTCTGCCTCTTCAACTCGTGTCAGGCACCCACCTGGTAAGAAAAACTCCCACTGCCTGTCCAGGAGCGAACCTGAAAATAACCCAGCCAGATGCTTCACTTTGACCTAAACATCCAATAAAGCAGTTGCAACGTTACCAATGAGTTAACATAGACTTACTATGTTTTTTCTGTCAGAGTAGGCCCGATATCATCAGGACACTGCTATTTTTTTCACATGCTGACACTAAACGCTATGAAATACCGAGTGTATTTCATGGAAAATGTTAGCAGCGTGACTTTGAGCACAAAAGTAAAATCAATTGGCCCACCACTGTGGTCTAGACTGAAAATATCAAAAACTTTTATATTACACTCTTCCTCTGTGATCCCTTGACTGATGATTTAGAGCCGCCAGCAGGATTTTACTTTTTTTTTTTTTTTTTTACCTTTTTCCTGAAGTATCTTCACATTTAATAGAAGACGTGCAGCGCAAAATTCCTATAAATATTCATGATTGTCCGGTGACACATCTTAATGGCTTTGATTATCCTCTGACTTTTCCTCCAGTCTAACGGCGAGGCTGACATTTCTGCACTGTGGAAAGATTTTGCAAGAAATTTGCTACACGTGTTAAAGCCCGTCCTCAATGAAGTGGCGATCCACTTCATGTAGCAGGTCCAGATTTTAATTTGTCTCGCTCTTCATGACAAAACAAGTGCAATTGTGTTAATTGCGCAGAAGCAAATGTTTGCATTTTAGCGTGCTGAGCCAAATTTTGCAACTCTGCTGGCATCTTGAAGCATCTGCAGGGAATTACTTGTGCAGGTATTTTGAAGGATTGTTCAAAATTAATTTCAGTAGTAGTAAAAAAAAAAAAAAGAACACATATTATCAGTTGAATCTGACTAGAAAAGAAAGTAAAAGCTTAAGAGGTTTGCTGACTGTGCCTCAAAATAATGTTTTAAAAAGCATTTTTGTGGAAGTTGTAACATTATCTTTCCCATAGATTTCAGTTCAGGGTTATTTAAGTGCCATGCCTCTGATGTAGCTCTCACGCCTCTTATTTCTGGCTAGGCTAAAATGTTGGACAGGGTTTCATGTAATAATAATAATAATAATATTGCCATTTTCAGTGTGTCAACATTTAGCCCAAAGCCTCACAGCCTTAGCAGGGCTGTGGACTTCACAAAGGAAAGAGCTAAAGCAGAAGTAGGCGCTCAGTGTTTGTTTGTCTGTTTGTTCATTTGTCTGTCTGTTTTCAGGAGGATAAAAGACAAAACAGAAAACTGCCAAGCAGACTTTCATGAACCTTAGAGGGGAAATGGAATAGAAAGAATCCATTCAGTTTTAGGGCAGGTCTGGTTCACTCTTTTTTTTTAAACCCTTTGTCACCCAAATATCAGACATATTATTATCAGACTTATTTTGTAATTTTAGCTGCAAAAGTAAAAAAGTAATAGTCGTCTTTCAGGAACCATCTGAATTTCCCCTCTAGCCCAAAATGTTTGAGGAGCTCTGGTAATGTGAGGCGCACATGGTGAAATCTAGGCGGAGCTGATTTTTCTGTCTGTGTTCAGACAGCAGTACCTTGTGAATGCTTTGTGCTACCACGATACACCGAATATCCCCATAAAACTCGTCTTCTCTACTTTCCGAAAGCATTTAAATTTCGTAACTAGCACGAACGGAGTTACGGTTATTTGAAGAGCTCTTGTAAAATGGGCCCTACACCGGGCTGATAGTAAAAAGATGGGTTAAGATGCCAAAACAGGGCACTTGACTCCAGACCTTAAGGTTAGAAGACAAATTAATATATTAGCTAAATTAGAAAGTACTACAGCTTGAGCTTGTTATAGGTCAGTACTATATTAAAGCAAGTTCTACTTGTGCTCTACTGAAACTATCCATTTAGCAGAAGTGCCAAGACATCCTTTCATTAAAGCAATGTTTCATCTTCTTTCCATTGCCAGCACTTTAAACCTCTTTTGAAGTCAATATCTTATTAAAACAGAGAAGTTGGTATTGCTCTACATTCTTTCCCTGCCTAGCAAGCCGTTTCCTCAGAAACAGGAGCATTTTGTCTCACAGTGCTCAGAGGAAGGGAATAAAACAAAGGCTTTCATTTAACTTTCACAGGTATGGAGTTACCCCTGCGCTATAATGTCAGTAAGTGCTAACATTACGTAAATCCATTACTTAGTCCCTGTGCTGTGGCATTTTATGGAGGAGAGAGGTTAGCCACACTGCAGTTATCATAACAGCATCTCGTGATCTGAACTCTGTGTGATCAGATTGGTTTTAATAGACTCTGGATTACTTGGAGGCAGTTCCTCAAAGCTAAACATCTCTGGGCCTAGAATTAGAGTGCATAGCTGAGGTGAAAACGATTTGTTCCGGAGAATGTCACTGCTGCAATGAAAGAGCTTATATGCTATTATCATACCCTACCTTAAAAAGATGACAGGGTAGCGACTTAGAGATCCTTTGATACATTTTCCAGCGCTCAGTATTGATGGAGATAACATAAAATTTGAGCTGTCTAGCGTGAGCGGGCTGTTTATTATGGCTAATAGTCCTTTTTGCATTTGTGCTGCAGTAGACACAGTAACTTTTATTCCATATAGTCCACAATCTCTCTTACCTTCGGTTAATCTCGCCTGTAACAAAACACACTTAGAGTCAGGTGGAATGGCCTGAGATCTGAGCCCTTGCAGTTGTCTGTCGTACGTGAATGAAGCAGCTTTCTGGTTTTCCTTCCCTTGCCTTGTTAGATTTTTGCTCGTGTATAGCCGCGTGCACTTGTGACCCCGTGTTGCTGGCTTTACAGCTATTGCAAAAGTCAAATTAAAGAGCGATTTCCCTTTTCTAAGATTGCTTCATTTGAATACGTTTTAACCCTAAAAATTACACAGTGCGGTAGATAGAAGTTTGAGAAGTCTGCATAATTTTAGGAGGGGTCCCTGTCCTTTCCTCTCTCCCAGGCGTGTTCCCTATTTTGTCCGTCTGCTTTTATAAAAGCTAAAATACCAACAGACACTCAGCGCCCACTTCATTACCTGGTCAGCCTGTGCTGTTTAATGCACTCCAGTACATGGTGCCATTTATGTACATGGCTTTACCATTAAGGGTACACAGCATTTAGTTATTGGGCTTTTTAATAAGAGGAGTTTCTGTTATTCTGACCCCTCATGTGCAGAATGTGAATGGGAAGGACACAATATAAGAAACACTTTTGAATAGCATTTCATGTCTAAAAACACAATCTTCCTCTAACCCCTTAAATACGTTTGAGGATTCATGTTGTTGTTTTTTCAGTATACTAGTATGCAGATTATGTCATGAACTGTTATTTGCTTTCTATGGAAATTAAATACAATATTAGTGCAGATGTTTGAAGTACTATTATACTTAAGGCTTAATAAGGCATCTTACTGAAATACTCAAATATTCCCATGAACATTATGGCTGTACAGAGGCTTAGAGTATCACTTATGCGCTTTAATGCTGTACAACTCAGAACTCTGGGCCTCCTGCTCATGTAAAAGAAATGTTATTTGTAGAGCTAAAAGCTCCACGGTGTTAATGGAAATGAATGATTTCGGTATGAATTCTTCTGCCGGCTATAGGATTGATTTTAAGGGAAATAATGCAATTCACCTAAATAAAGACACACACGAAGCATTCAGAGTGAAGTTTAAAAAAAAAGAAAAAGTAATGACTTTTTGCTGGTTCATGTGTGATTACACGGCCGAACGCTGCACCGTCGCTATCCATGGTCCTGAACCTCCGAGCCGGAGCCAGAGGTCTGCTGCAGACTGCAGCGTCCTATGAAAGAGTATCGACTTTTTGTAATAGGAAGTGTGACCACGGAGTGCACCCGGCAACAGATGCGAAAGTGAAAAAAAAATGCTTTGGGGGGGTTGAAATGTCATGTGAACAGTTGGGTTCAACCACTGAACACCTCAGGGGTGTTATCGACTCCCTTCAATGCTTTTAAAGGCCAAGGGTTCGCTCAGACCAGGCTGTGCTGTTATTCGCCTGATAGAGTGAGCGACCACAATTTCCAGCGGCACCTCGAGAGGAAGTGAATTTGTGAAAGTAAATCTAAGCAGTGGAACGTCTGGAAGGAGAGTTCAGCGCACTACTAGAAACATCCAGATCACACAGTCTGCACCAGACACGAGAAAGGATGGTGTCAGCCGAGGGGAAAAGAAGTACCTGAATAGGTGTGCATAGGCGTGTATTTAAAGCGTGTAGTGATATTTGTACCCCGTGTCACAGCACGTGAAGCCAGCCTCTTTCTTTTCAGGTTTTAAATAGAACAAAGTCAATTAATGTGCTTCGTTACACCTTTAATATGTTACATTTGACTTTATAGACATTTTTGTATCCTTGCGTTATATCTGCTGGGCTACATGTGCGTTATTTCTTACTCATCTCGCACATTTACGCGCATTTCAACGTCCTTTATGGCCTGTTTGGTCATGTAAGTGATCTTGTTTTATAGTATTTAGTATTCTGTATTGCATGTTATGTGTAGTTACTGCAACAAATGAGACATTTCCGTCTTTTAAGCTCATAGTCCCAAGTTGGAGTAACTCTTTTTTTTACACATCCTTAATTGGTAACTGCTACCCTCTCGGCTACTAAACGAGAGGAATAATACTCGTTTGACATGCACAGCCAAAACAAATGGGCGCATGGACTGTGGAGCCCTTTTGACATCGTTTCTTTTCAGTGTGAAATTTTCCGCGTTGGACGAGGATGCATCCAGGAGAGGACTTTATGGCTCAAGATTAGCTTCACTTTTGTGACATTTTAATTAAAAAGACGATTCGTTTATGTGGAAAGAAAAAGGCATCATTATTAAGGAACACTACCGCCACTTGTTGCAGCGTCAGACTCCCATCTCTCCGGCATGGGAGGAGGGAGGATTTGAGGGGAGGTGGGGACACCGTCACATCCTCTGTCCATATATGGGCATGAAGTTTACACGCAGCGGGGAATCCTCTCACTGGAGCTGATGAATGGGGAGGAGGGCCGAGGGAGCTGCCAAAGTGTATATAAGGAGAGAGAGGGGAAGTCGCTGATGTGAAATCCACAGCAGGCAAATACCTACCGAGGAGCAGAAACGAAAAGGAATACCGTTAATTGCTTTTTTTCCCTGTTTTTGACCACAGACCACTTTGGATCATTTGTTGAATACCATCAAAAGGAGGGTTGAAAGAAAACAAGCTTCTGTATTATTTGTTTACCCCCTCCCTTTTTTTTATTTTACCTTTTTTATTTCCTTCCCTGGGAGAGACGGACTTTTAAGTGCATCAGTATGTTGAACAATATGGATTTGAATGCGAAAGATTCTTTCTACCCTCAGTTTGAGAATTGCAACAGTTCTTCCTTGGGGATGGAAAACAGCGTGCGGAAAGATAACCAGGAGGTGTATGTCGATGCAGAGCGGGGAGTACCTGCCCAGTTTGGCCACGGTGAGTTCGCATGTTTGCACTGTCGATGAATCTGCATGCATGACCGTTTAAAACGTAGAAGATGAGCATTACCGGAAAGCGATGAGACTTTATTTTCAGGGCAGTCCGGTATGCTCTCTATCGGGGGCAAAATACGCACGGATGTTTATGTAACGCAGTTTTTTTTTTCACACACCCCCACCAATCGCTTAAATTCCACTCATTTTTTAATCCACTTATAAAAGACTCGCGGTTACAAAGTTTCCTCTCTTTCTAATTCCACAGAAGGAACACCTGCAACTCTCAAAACCGAAGCTTCCAACTCAGAATTCGCTTTTAACCCCTGCGAGTGCCCAAAAGACACATACACCCCCTCCTCGCTCGCCTACTCCGGCAGTTTCTATGTGGAGGCATCTCAGGGAGCGCCGTGCAGCACCGAAACACTCCTCAACATGATCACAGAGATTGTGGGCATATCCACGCTGCCGCTTTCAGAAGTGCAACAGAGCGGCAGTCGGGGAACTTATCCGTCGCCTGCGCCGCTGGACAGCAGCAGTGGTAATTTTGGAGACCCTGGCTCCAAGAGGCAGTCCTACACGTGCTCCGGACCCACTCCTCCTGTGTACTCTCCGGATCAGACGTGCTCGAGGTATCCCGATGATCAGGCCGGCGGCCAGGTCCAAGACCCGTCCTCTTCCCAGCTCAACTTCAGCTCATCCCGAGCTCCTAACCAGAAGAAGGCTGAACCAAAGTCAGAGGCTGCTTCTTTCCCCGTCGTGGTGAAGAATGAGTTTGAGAGCAGCTGCTACGAGTGGGGGACCCTTAATAAGTCTGACTGTTTGGAGACCAGTTTCCAGACTGAAACCTTTCCGATGTCGAGCGATTTCCCCCCTGACCAGCAAATGGATGTAAAGGAACTTTTAGACACGTTCCCCCCGATTTGTCCCAACCCGGAGATGGAGTTTAAAGTGGAGGAGGGCATCAAACAGGAGCCGTGTTTCTCTGACACCTGTTCTCAGAGCTACTCCAGCCCCATGTACAATAATTACCTCCCACCCCCGCCGATGGGCCTCTCCTCTAACCTGAAACCCTTCCCCGAACCTCCACAGCCATCTAATCAGTGCGATTCCTTATACACAACACCAGCTTTACCGAGCACCATAGACTCCATCCTGTACTCTTCCTTGCTGCCAGATTCATTTGCCCAAAGTTACACCACCCGCGCTGCGAAGCCCCCCAGGGCCAGAAAGAGCCCTGCCGCCTCTCATGGCCCCGCCAAAGAGAAGCCCTTCACCTGCCCCATGGAGAGCTGCGACCGGCGCTTCTCTCGCTCGGACGAGTTAAACCGGCACATCCGCATCCACACAGGCCACAAACCTTTCCAGTGCCGCATTTGTTTGCGCAGTTTCAGCCGTAGCGATCACCTCACCACCCACACCAGGACTCACACCGGGGAGAAACCGTTCTCCTGCGACGTGTGCGGCAAACGCTTTGCCCGCAGCGACGAGAGAAAACGGCACGGACGCGTACATCTGAAACAAAAGGAGAAAATGGAAATTAAGCCACAGGTGACCACCGGCGCGTGGCCGTTCACTCTTCCCGAGGGGATCTGAAGACCAGGCCGCGTGTGCACACTTAACATGTTAGGATCTTTCCGTCTTGGAAGATAAACCAGCTGACTACAAGTTGATGTCTGAGTTGGTCTGACTGGTGAGCCAATACCTAACGTAAAAGGTTTTTGCGAATATTAAGAGTTTTTGAGGAGCAGAGAAGGGGAAGAGGACTGCTTCGGCCTTATTGCAGGCTGCCGATGCTGCTGACTATTATGCAAAAAAAAAAAAGTGCATAAGTTGTAAGAGTCGGTAAACAGATCAACAATTAACTTGTTGCTGTTACTGTCAGTAAAGCCAAACCTCTCCGCCCTGAATTGCATGACTGCTGTTCAGCACCTCCTTCACCTGGACAGCTCCAACCTCCATTCGCCTCTCACACTGAATGGATTGCACTTACAGATTATTAATATCTCCATTTAAGATTCTTATTTTCTGCTTTTAGCATTCTTAGAGCAATTGTTTGGACTATGTTTCTTAAAAATTCTTGCATGTTTATGTCAGTGTTTTTTTTTTTCTTTTTCCTTTGGCTGGAATATCAACCTCTGTCAAGGTACTCGTTCACTCCACAGTGAAGGTTTATTGACATGAATGTAGACTAACATATTTATGGTTCTCACCATAAAGCTGCCCACCTTTGATCAGATTTAGTGTTTGTTTATCTTCTTATCATTATGCTGTCAGTGTTTTTTGTCACTGGTCTTTGTGTTGTGTTACAATTGTTTGGATTATTACAGTTGTGAAAGATATATCATAAATGGGAAATAAATATATTTGTATTACTGTACTTTCTTTGTATTTTTATAGCCAACTGTATATTTTACAAGTATATTTGAGCGTCCTTTTTAAGGTGAATTGTATTCTAAATCATAACTAATGTCTTGGTTTTTGAGGGCTATTGTTTAGTAATACAATATTTTAAATGTTACAATTTGATATCGGAAACCTTTTCGCACTTCATCCCATTGTTGGTACGATGAGAGTTATTTCATTGAATTGTTGATCTAGATTTTAAAAAAAGGGAATGTACTCTAGTTGTGGTACGGCTTTTCAATTCAAGCCATTTTACAGTATGTACAGAGGTATGTTCATTCGAGCTAGGGAAAAAACCTAGCAAATCATATTTAAAAAGAAAAAAAAACATTGCTTTTAAGTAATCAGGTAGCACACATTGCTGCGAGTTTCTGTAGACTTTACCTTGGCGATGAAAGGGTTTTTGACTCCTCATATCTTTTGCTGGAGATACTGTATGCTGAAAAATGTTCACACTTTAGCAAAAAACGTAAAAACAAAACAAAACAAAACAAAAAAAATGTTCAGAGTTTGGTGAAACTGTCACCAACAGGGTACTGCAAAAAGTAATTTAACTCGCCTTAAGTTATATTAACTGTTCAAGTAAAGATTTTGTACATACACAGTTTCTACAATACTTTAAATTAATATCGATGTTGTTATTTTTATGAAAAGTTTATGAGCAAAATAAAATTTTCTGGAAGCAGCAAGTTTCTCGTGTGTGTGGTTTGGAATGATCTCACTTTGCTCAATGGTATCGTGCGCCGTCGAGACCCCCCGTCGGAGCATTCAGATGAGTGTGTGTCTTACCCAAAATAAACATTATAACAGGCCCCCCATGGCACCACATTGTAGCCCTAACATTAGACATCGCAGTTCTGCCCTGTGACTCACGAGGCTCAAACACATTACAGTGAATACCTCGCCCCGAATCCCTGTTGACTTCAAAAGATTTTCTCGTGATGTGAACACCACATGTGCCACGGTAATCTTGTTAAAAAGGACATTTTCTTGCCATGTCAATGAGATGATCTCAAGCCTTGTGTTCATTCATTCCTTTGTTCATTCAATTGCCCCTTTTTCCTCTTTTTTGGGGGCTATAGAAGGATATTAATTTCAACCCAAGCGCTGAACACGATCATCTTCTATTATCGTGATTTTGTTTCTTTTTGAATAACGCCGGAACTTTAGCCTCCTCTTGTCAAAACTTCCCATTGCATTCCTGTAAGTGCAGGTAATAATCTTTGTGCCTTCAGACCTTTCTACAAGAAAAAGGAAAGAGTGACTCAAAGCTGTGGTGAAAGCCATTTCTTCATTTTGTAATCTTTAGAGTGTTTTTTTTTAAGCAGCACTCTGTAAAGAAGAGATCATTGTACGAGCAATGCTTAACGTAAAAGCAACTACAACACTGATTTGCTCTACTGTGTACATGCATACGATTTTCAGAGGCATTTTTCAACATGCCAAAATCTCACAATCTGTCACCGCAAACCGTGGAGCCATCCATGTATGAGGGTCTCCGCGGTGGTACACTGCCCGTGACGCAGTTGGCTGGCAGATCACTACTTTGCATGCCCACGGCAGTGCGCAAGTGCCTGCGTTGTCTGTGGCTGACAAACATACTGTAGCAGTGTGGAAATGCAAGCTGCCACACAGAGCACTGTGAATAGTATGTACCCATCCTCTCCTGTCTATCACTCATCCTTGCTTACAATAGCGCGTGGCCCAACCGGCATCGGCACGCACCCGCTTGTCCGTGTTGTTTTAGTGGCAAACATTGTCCAGTGATGGATGGTTGAGGTTTTTGAATTGCGGCGATGTGCAGTCACGGTGACCATTATCCAGACACTTGAAGATTGAAGAGTTATTGAACTGTGGCCAGTGATGGAATTTCTGCAATTGTGCGTTTGTAAGCTCAAATTCGCATTTGCATACTGTAAATGGCTGATGTATCTGCACCATGTGAGCCCGGTCTCAGCAGCGGTGCCTTTATTGAATATGTTTAGTATGTTGTAAGTCTTCCTAACAAAAGACGTAAATCAGTTCTTTTCCTCTGACTGACGAGTGTGTGCGTGTTGTTGTTTTAAAAAAACTCCTGTAGATATGCATAATTGCTGAAGCCATTAAGTAATTGTGCAGGGAGGGCACATGACAGAGCACCATGCTTTCTAAGAACGTGGACCACTGTGAATTGTAGCACATCAAGTCCATTAAATCCTTGCCAGGGCATTACTAATGCAAACATGTTAACAAAAACTGTTGCACTGTGTAGAGGGGGGGGTTAGTTTATCCAAGGTAGCGCGTCTGTGTGACTAACATATTCCATATGTGACCAAGGAGAAAACCATGAACTGATGTGATTTTACTGCCTTATTGTCTCATCCAATTAATCGCTTGATGTAGGATTGCTTCTGGATAAGTCAATGCTACTATTTATCTGCTGCACCAAATGAGTACTTTGGCTCAGGATAAAAAAAAATCCTAAAAAATGACAGCGAAGGATTAGATGGGCCCAAATTCTGAGGATAAGTGTCACTACAGGATGATTTGTACTTACATGTTCATTACTTGTAATCACCAGCTTTCTCTTTTTCCCCCAATTGGCACACAGCAGTTTGTTTTATGTACATCATTTGTTCTTCATAGTCTTTTTCATCATGCAACAACACACTGACCTCCATTAGTTCTATATGATGACATAGACTAATAAGCATCCCTCCTCCTCCTGAGTGTGAAGCCCTTCCAAAGCTGTACTGCCATTGAATGTCTGAAGCCTATCTTGAGAGGGATAAGTACAGCTCCAGTTGTCTCTGAAGAGTCCAACATCCCTTTTATCCATGCTTGAACTCCAAACAATTCTGCCTCTACAACAATAATCCAATAATGACTTTCAGAATGTATGAAAAGGAATTTATTTGCGTATATGAAGGTTCAGAAGCAGTTTCATTGGTTCAAGCTTCAGGTATCAGGTCACCTCAAGTACCTATTAATAATCACAGTCCTACTTGAGACGGTCTATATGGCCACACAGTCTCATTCGCTTGTGGATTGATCTATTGTGGGGTAATCACCACATAATTTTATGCGCACCTTTAAAATGTTCACCGGGGCACGTCACGGTCCTTGGGGTGGGCTCGGTAATCAAGGTGCATAATCGCATGGCGGTAATGGCAATCAGGCTTAGCAGATTAATTCCTCGGATCATACATCAGCCAGTCAGTCCTGTATCTGATCATGAAGAAGGGTGTAGGTGGTCTGGAGAGTGCAGGTGATTAAAAAGAAGAGAACCTTTGCAGTGAGAAGGTGCTTGTTATGCAAACATTTTAAAGTGCCCAATTCTTTTCCCTTGCTCTGGCTCCGAAATTCATCATTTGTATTACTGATCAGGCGAAGCAGAAAAGTGAGGGGAAGAAAAAAAGAACTTTTCTTTCCTTGCTCCTTCATAACTGGTAAGTCAACTCTGGGTCAAGGAGTTCAGTCTAGCACTTTTATCCAGTGAGCAACATGTCTACATCAAAGGCATTATGCTGCACCTGAGGTGAATGGAAAGCGGTGAATGCGTCCAGGTTAGATGAATGACTTTATAGTCGTTCAATTACTTGGGAAATTTGCAGCTGCCCTCGGAACATTGCAGTTTTAGACCTTACAATGCTGCTGTGGCACTGCTGCGTGTTTACTGTGACAACCTCGGGGAAATCTGGAAAGTCAGTGTAAATGATATTTTCAGAGCATGCAAACATATTCATAACTACATAGCAAAATCTTTTGAACCTTATGGTTTGGATGTGTTTTGCTTCACCTTAGCTGAGTTAGGGAAATATAAATAATGATCCATTTAAAAAAAAAAAAGCTTTAATGAGTAAAAAATGATACGGTGTCTGTAGTGAGTTTCTCTATAGGTCAGTGAAACATCTTTCAGCTCACTGTTTTGGATTGTGGCTGCAGCTGTTTTCTATCCGCTATCGCCACACTCGCAGTATTTTTACAGAAGCAACATCCAGCTGTTTTCTGCAATAAACCTATGAAAGCCCACTGTACCTTCCCAGCTTGGCATAAAAAAGCAGACAGCTAAAAAGCAGCTGGCTGATAAACAGCAGTGGAATATTAAACAGCTAAAGAGAGGCATTTACCTTGAGAACAGGTGGAGACCAAAAGCAGAGCTAAAAGGAGAACGATGGCCAGAGATGTGATGTAAATGTTTATGTTTATCTCTACCTGTGAGTATGTAAAACAGGTGGTGCTATACTTGTTTAAGATGACATAATCCTGATATATCTAGTATAAGACTTCTTTATATTTTAACTCCAAGCAGACAGTCTTGAGCAGGTTATTGAGGCTTTCTGAGGGGCACTTAAAGCATTTCTTTAGACATTGGCTGCTTTTTCACTCATTTTCAGTCGAGTCCTTGTACCTGACCATTTTCAGAGGAATGCTTTAACACTTACCTGTGACTCATTCAAGTATAATAAAGGCTCCTAACTCAAGGGATGAACCAGTGTTGTGTTTACACATAACAGTAAACAGCAAAGAACCGATTTTAAATTGTACCTTTAGGCATTTTGTTACTGGCAGCCTGTCACAAAAACACATTATTTGTTCCCATTTTTTTTTAGTTGAATCTATGAAAAATGCCAAAGATAACACAATGTGACAGACATAAAATTTTATTTTTCCACCAAGGAGGTGAGTCCCAAAAAGCTGAAAACTGGCAATACATGGGATTTCCCAGCGTAGTATGCAGTTTGTCCTTAAAACATCTGAGGAAAGTGGACAAGTGGAGGACAAAAGAAGAAGTGTCAGGCCTAAAAACGATCTACAGCAGATGAACAGTATCTGAAAGTCATGTCCTTAAGAAACAGGAAAACAATCCAGCAAAGACCTGATAGAGGACTTGAGAGATGCATCTGGCCCTTCAGCACATCCATCTGTTTATCAGAAATGGTCTCAGTTTCAGGGTGGCTTCAAGAAGCCATTCTTAGGGAAGGGAAACAGGGAGAAAAGCTTGAGGTACCCTAAATTAAACAAGAATTGGACTGAAAATCTGTGATGGAGTGATGAATCCAAATTTGAAACTTTTGGTTCAATTCATCATCAGACTGTAGCGAAGACGTAAGGAGAGGCACAACAGTGAGTTTCTACAGGCATCTATAAAACATGGTGGAAGCTCTGTCACGATGTGAAGCTGTAATTCAGTCAGTGGTGTTGGGGACCTTCTTAAAACACAGAAAAGTAAAATCAGGTTTGATCTGCCATACAATACCATCCAGAAATGGCTCAATGTTTGAGTGTGATAATGATCCCAAACACAGTGCCAATGGATTCAATGGATGGAGAAACATAAACAGTCATTGACAATCTCCCCAGAGCCCCAACATTGCTGAAGCAGCGTGGGATCCTTCTGACAGAGGACAGAACAAAAGGCAGCCAACATCCAAAGAGGACCTTTCAATGTCCCTCAATAAGTCTGGAGAACTATTCCCGAAGACTGTCTAAATACATCAGAAGAAAGATTGACTGAAAGAGTTCAGGCTGTGTTGAAGAATAAATGTGGTCATACCAAATATTGACTCTCAAGCATGTTACAATTGTACAAACTCTCTTTTTGCCTCATATTATGTATTTCCATTTATGCTTCTACATATTTCAGGACTTTTACACAGCACTGTAGTTGGCAGCATCTAATGTAAGCTAAGACCTCATGGTGCAGCAGCAGCGGGTGTGAAAGAAAGAGGAATATTTCTAAAATCGGAAATTTGAAAACAACTGCTAGGAGCAGACACATTGAGGATGTGATTAACTATCAGTACAAACTACAAGACGTACAAAGGCACAGAATTTGTGCCCAAAAACACGAAAAAATCCACTTGCGAGATCATTTATGATGTCACAAGACTAAACTGGAGCTGTTTGGAGTCATGGACCAGTAGTAGAACATTAAAGCAAGAAGAATGATGCTTTGCTGTTGCAGTAAATTAAAAAAGTTGACCATGTGACTGGCGTCTTGGATTTAAAATACTAAGGCCATGCCTCAAAAGGAATACGATGCCCTCAGTGCATAAACAGAAAACTGGTAATCACTGGACAGCAACCCCGAAGCATCGGCCTAAGCTTGGTTCAAAAAACATTCCTCAAATGTCCCTGAGTGGTCTGGAATTGAATCCTTAGTGGGATATAAAGAAAGCTGTGGCAGCAAAGGAAGCTGGGAACACTAGGACCTGGTTAAATCCTCACAAAGAGAACTTGCGAGAAACTACTGGAAATATTAATCAGCGGTCATAAAAAAAGAGGATATTGTTATTAAATACTGGCTTCGGGTGGTGAGTAATTTAGCTTTTGGGCTTTTTTTGGAGAAGTGTTCTTTATTTGTAGCAGCATTACTAAGCTTAACACTATGTTCTCCAAAAAATCCCTCTAATATGTACTTTGGAGCGTTCTTTGGCTGTTTACAGATTGAAGTTGATATGCTCTGATTACCTTTTATTCACATCACTAGAATATCTCATCAGTTAAAGGAGGTTCACATTTCTGATTGCAACTGTATAAAGCGATGATTTGCCGATGTCGTGTCAGCGACTTTCAACTCCACTCCCTAAAAGTCCCTAAAAATTTGTTATTTCAGATTAACTGCATGTTTTCCAACATGATTAGCTTTTCCTCCATAATCGTTAATCTGATCAGCCGATGGCTGGTCCTTCAGGTGCTCACGCTGAAGCTGGTGAGCACCTGAAGGACATCCCAACAAAAGCTGGGAATATGAAGTACCCAGCACAAATGCTTACTGCGACTATGTGTGGAGGAAATCAACTTTAGCTGCATATATAAAGTAGCTGAAAGCATCCCTGGATTGGCAGTAATAACTCTGAAGGAAGTTGCTGAAAAAAAAAAAAAACTCCACCATGCTATTACTTGTTGCAAATAACCAGAAATCTGCTGTCACATTAGCATGAGGGCATGTGGGAAATTACCTCAAACGTAAAAGATCTGTAAAACCTCAGCATTTATATATGCAGACACACCACGCGCGCACACAACAGTTAACCCTTCTTCCCTTGAAATAATTTACCGTATGTCCATGTGTCCGGTTGGGCTGCGAGCGATTACTTTTGGTGCTTTGACATTTGCAGCAGCAGTAATGAGGCATGTCTCTGACAGCCGTGTCACTACCAGCAGCCGATGTCTCAGCTGTTCAGTTCAACGCTGGGAAGAAGGCACACTGTGGCCAAACACTGGCACTCTTTCTAGATAATGATGGCTCACCCATAGAGAAGAAGCGGAGGGAACGTGTCGAAGTCTGAGAAAACTGTGCGCATGTGTGGTTCAGTAAGAGAGAAGAAGTGAGTGGGGAAAGGCCGATTGAGTTTGAAGTGTGTGTTTGTGTGTGTGTGTGTGTATGTATACATGCCTGTCATTGCCAAGATGGAATCAGAGACTGGGAGAGAGAGGAGGCTGGGCTGGGACATGAAGATTAGTAGTGGAAAAAAAAAAAGGAAAAAAAATGAGTGGGCTGAACATGCTCACACAGTGCACCCTCCCGTCAAGCAGGGCGACGATTTGCATGTGCACACCAGCCGCAACGCCAACTGCACTACGTATTCTGCATCTAAATTAACCAGCGAAATCAAGCGCGGCTCTCAGGAGCTCCATGAAATGTATGCAAAATGTAGCTACTTCAGCATTAGCAGCTTTTGCTTTCTCTGCCACCGTCGCCGCCGCCGTTGTTTTAATACCTGCTGAATTCTGACAGTTGTGGATTGGAGCCATTAAGGGAAGAATAACTGAAAACAGAAAGGCCCATTACTTTCTGTCAGCCACATAAGTGCCCTAAATCATAAAGAGGTGCTTTTTTTTTAACCACGCAGATGAATAGCATGAAATATAGATACATTTATTATGGAACAACTTGATATCAAGGAGACGAGAGATGAGTGCATGCTAGAGCGAGCACGGTCATCTGGTTTTGAAGTTTATCCGTCCACACGGTTTTCTTTATAGCCTCCCGCCAGTTGAGGGAACTCACTGAGTGTCTGCACTGTCAACAAGCAGCCAGGCTGTCCTTGAGGCCTCTTTGTAGAGGCAAAACAGACAGCAGCAAACAGAAAGGAGGCAGGCTGTCATTCTCCAAAAGACTCCACTCTGCCTGAGCAATGCAGGCCTCCTCAAATTAGTGAGACCTCACCAAACAAAAAGAAGTGAAATAAATAAAACTGTATTTGAAGTCTGAATTCAACATGTTTTGGTCACAATTAGGCCAAAAATCTGTGACAACTCTCATGCTCTATTTTTTTTATGCTTAGTTATGTAAAAGTTGGCATCCAGTCTCTTAGTTTTGCAAAGTCTCGTTATTGATGTATGTAATCTATATATTTAAACATTTATCCAGCTTTACATCACCACTTTTGTCCTGTCTTTCTCCCCTCACCCCCCAACCAGTCGTAGCAGGTGGCTGCTCCTCCCTCATCCTGGTTCTGATGGAGGTTTCTTCTTGTTAAGAAGGAGTTTTTTATTCCCACTGTCGCCAAGTGCCTCCTCATAACTGTGCTGTTTGGTTTTGGGGGTTTTCTCTGTGTTATTGTAGGGTCTTTACCTTACAGTATAAAGTGCCTTGTTGTGACTTGGTGCTGTATAAATAAAACAGATTTGAACAGAGCTGATCTTTCCACGTGCCTCCTTCCTGCTGTCATGCATGAGCCTTGCTGATGTTTTATGTGAAAGCTCACCTTTAGAAGAGGTCTGGCACTCTTTACTCAGTGTTTATACCTGTAGCAGTATGTCTGCAATCATCTCATCTAGAATAGTCAAGAAGAGCGCATTTCCTTTTTGTTGCACCACCTGCACATTTCCATTAGTGTCATTTACTCCAGTAAAAATAATGACATTAAATAAATTCCATACTAAATGAATGAATAGGATTGAGGCAAACAAAAAGGGCTCTTGCTGCATTTTAAGGCTTTTGCTCTCACTTGAAAAGAAGACATATTTAAATATGCAAAGGCCCTCCTCAAAAACGTGTGTTGGTATCTTACATTCTGCTGTAAATTCTTTACACACATGATATTTAAACTTTAACTAGTAACTGTAGCTTTTTAATATAAAAGCTGCACGGTCATTTTCTTTTGAAAGGTAGCAAAATACAAATATACTTTTCTCTCCAGCCTGCTCTGCTTCCACAGGCCACTGTGCTGTCCTCCTGTTAGCATGTAGCGTCACTTATAGTCCCCTCACCTCCTTATCCCTTTTCCCTGCTTTCTCCCCAGCAGTGCATAATAGCTAGCTCTGCCCCTCTTTCTCCCCCTCTCTGTGCCTTTAAGGTGGTGACTGACTGTCACTTTTACCAGAGGAGAGTGCTCAGAGAGTGACGTCTCTCCTTGTCTGAGTGTGTAGGAGCCATGCCGGGGTCACACAGGGGCGTATGCGATACAGTATGCTTTCCCAGGCATAAAAGAGCCAGCCATATATCAGACAGGAGCTGTCTCTGATCTCAAACCTGTAGGGTGTTGGAAACCTAAAGAGACATGTTTTGTCCCTTTCCTCTGATTCTCGGTGCTTTCAATGGGGGCTTTCATATGTATGAGTCAGATCAGCAGCGCTCATTTAAAAATCAAAACACTTTCTCTCTCTGTAGAATTCACTTGTCGTGTGATTTTTGTAGTTTTTGCAACTGCTTTAGAGAGCTTATGGCAAGGCAAGACTGGAAAATGAGCAGCTTTGGAGGATTTAAATTTACGAAAGGCACAATTTGCTGAATGATCTATGTACATTTCGCCTATTCTCTGACTGAACATCCTTTTGGTCAATAAATATTCTTTCTTAAGACAGGTTTGCGGCAAAGACTTGATCAAGAAAATGATGCTAATTTATGCTTTGAAGATTGAGCAGCAAAATGCTAGGTTAGAAAACAGGAGAGGGAAAAAGAAGAAGAAGAAAAAAGAGCGAGTGCTGTTGCTGTTAGTCATCTGTGATCCTGTCACTCAATGCTGTTGCGACATAGGGTCTGCTTCCTGTTAACAAGATATGTTTACAGCATCAGCATTGAGCTCCCACCGTCTGTGTATTTGTGCATTTATACTCCTTGTCACTCCTCAAGATTGATACATCCACATGTCTGTTAACCATTAACTGACGGGGAAGTGCCATCTTCGGTGGAGACAAGAGAGTGACGGGGTCCAAAGCTCTCCGAGGCTGAGGCAGGCCTTCCTTTGTTAGGAAGTGGCAGGATGCTGTATGCTGTGTCTAACCATTAACTATATTCTTGACAGGAGGTGGGGCGAGCTTACTGCTCAGGTGACAAATCACAATGTCCTGTAGAAGTTCTGAGGACAGAGGGAAATATTAACCCCATCTCAGCTGGAGCTCTTCCTCCAGATCCTGCAGATAAATGAAGAGCTGCTGATCCCTCCATCACTATCAGCTTCTCCTTCCTCCTACTCATCCACTCACTTGTGTTTGCGTCTCTTCTGGGCACTACTGACAGCAGTGTCTAGTAAAGGAGGAAGAGATTGATATGATGAGAGGTAGATGAGCTGCTTCCTGCCTGTTTTAGATGAGAAACGGATAATTTATGGACTCATCACTCTGCGGGTCATTAAAAAACAGGCTTTCTAAAGGAAAAAAAAAGTGAAAGAATAACCCTCAAAGAAATTATCATTGTGAGCGAATCCAGAAGTGTGATTGAAGTTGAACAATCACTTAAACAGTCACAGAGCCGGCACAATCAAGGACTTTCATTTATGTTGCACATTCTCTTCATTTGTGATCTCCTACAGTAGCTGGGCTGCACTCAGTCCTTTTTTGGAGAATGTGACCGCGTTTCTGTTCGTATGGCCCATTCACCGTGCCCTCAGATGTCGCGGGTCTCCCTGTGTTTAACACCTCTGAAACATTTTCCTACCTCCTTCCGCGAGATGTTAAAAGGGTGACAGTTTTGGCTGTTGCCTCGATCATTAAATCCCCCCCCCCCCTCCCCCTTAAAGTCAGCAGACCTCCCCGGTTTCTCGGTCCCGCGACCGTAATGGCCGCTCACGGTCCAAATGGACTGAAGAGCTTTCATGTGTCCTGAACAGTCTACTCCTCTCATTACGGCCCATAGTGGCCTCACATCAAACAGCCTCATTATTTTCAACGAGGGAGGAAGCGCAAGTATGCGACGAGCTGGAGCTGCAAAGTGGCTCCCAAGTTCAAATAAAATCTGCACTTTGCGGTTGTTCCCTGTAAGCAGAAACGCTGCAGGGATCAAAGTGCTGCAAGCCCCCAGACTGGCACCGGTTTCGCGATTATTTACACAGGGTTTGATGCAAATTGCGCGAAATTAGAAGCTTTTAATGTTTAAACAAGAGAGCTCAGCTTCTTAAGGAACCCCAAACTCCTCATTGATGCACGCAGCCGTCCTACTTCTGCAGCCAGGATATACCGTGATGCGCTGAATGGGATTAAACGTTCAACCTCTGCGCCTCTGAACACTCTGGATCACAAATGGCTTTTCAGATCCCGATCATTAAAGCGCAGCAAAAAAATGTTTTGATATCACAGAGACCGTCACATTAGCTCTCGGCTGAATTACGCCTATTTATAGTTTTGCAGCATTTTTACATCATTTACATAAAAACCCTCTATTACGAGCCTAATTTAATATTAGCTGACAACAATTTGACAAGGCAAGATCAAAGGTTAAGCTAACACACAATGGCTGTTAACTCTATTAACATGGAAATGAATGCAACAACTCAATAGCCTGTTGTCATACCTACAGTGAACAGCCTAAATAAGTTGCAGTGGGAAAAAAAAAAAGAAAAAAAATCACAAGGGCTGTACTTGATAAGACATACTCGTGTTACTATGGCAACATCCATGGCTCAAGCTAAGGATGCAGAGATCTGGATAATCGTTGTCATTGTGATACACAGATTCCCCCCACCATCACCACCACCCCCCACACCCCGCTTTAAAATCCGTGTATCACTATATGAGGACGTACATGTGTTTGCAGACTTACACTGGTTTCCATTCAGAAATCATTTTAACAATGACTGTGCAGGCATATGCTGAGCAGCCCGCAACACGAAAAGCCTCCACCTATCACTGCTATGTATGTACTGCCCTCCTTAAGTGCAGGCATTGCACTGAACTGAAATGACTGTGCAGTGGCAGTTTGTGCACGAGAATATGACTCTTTTGAAAAATCGTTCTGTTGTGCAGATTTGTTTTTTCATTTTTCCTGACAAAACACAATCTCCAACTATTTATTGGGGTGCGACAGTGCACAACGGCCCACACTGTAAACCTGACTGCTTCATCAGATCATGCACGGTGCGTCCTGGTTCAGCACGGGCCGCTGGGTTGTAGCTGTGCACAGGGGCGAGCATGATCGCCGGGTACTGTAAAAGCACCCCCCCCCCCCCCCCAACCACCCAAAATGAACAAAACCTATTACAAAACAATAATTTTATCACAGTGTAATAAAGAGGTGGGGATTTTCCTTCTGAGGAGGTGGCTAAAACCTCGCTTTGCTCATGTTTGCGTGTACAGTGCATTCTAATTTGACAAGTGCTGAGCCAAAACAACATCACTTTCCACTCTTGTTATTTTAGTGAAAACAAAAGATGGCACTGTGTTCTCCGCACAGCCCCCCCACCGCCGCCACCCTACAATCACTTAATGGCTCTTGATCTAAGTCACACAGCTGATAAAATTCAAAACATATATTTGTATGAGAAGAGAAATGAAACTATAATTCCTCAGTAACTGAGCTGTTATGACGTTCCTGAGCTCTCGCTATTTTTTTCTGTTGTTTTTGGATGTGAAGTGCTCAGATGTGTTAAGAGCCAGTGCAAGTAATAACAGCAGCGTTTGCCAAAATGAATAATTTGTCTTCGAGTGATTTCCAAATGTTTTTGTATTTGCCTGTTATTTGGCCTCTTGCTCCAGATTGTTCATTGTCGTGGCCGGACTGCTCGACAATAAACTGCACACTTTGCAGTGGAGTTGCATTGTTGCACGGGGAACGTGATGATGAATTTCAAGCTGCTCGCCTGCAGTTCCATCTCATTTTATCCCTTTAATGAGTATAATTGGCACTCGAGGTGATATATTGATATTGGCCGAGCTCCCACGGGCTCGTGCGTTGCTCCGTTGTGTTACCCTGAGTGTTAACAGACAGCAAAAGACCATTTGACTTACTGATTTAGCAGGAATTTCATGAAAGCCAGGCTGGCTGTCATTTTGCACAGCGTGTGGTCGCTGGTCAGTGAGTAAACTGATTTGTAAAAAAGAAGAAGAAGAAAAAATCTGGTGAACATTTACAGGGGGATAATATGGCAGCTCACTCTCTCAGACACACACACACTTAAGCTTTTATATCAGTCTGTATTCCATACTCTTATCACCTGACTAGTTATCTATAAAGATTACGTTGATTAGAATTGCCAGAAAGGGAATAATTAGCATCAAGACACATCAAGACAGTGCGTCTGTAAACAGTTTAAATACTTGGTTTGATCTCATTCTGATGATTAAAAAGTATTTTTCTCTTTCAGTAACACTTCTGTCAATCCAGGCATATTACTGGTGCCCCCTGCTGTTCGCAGATCATACTACCTTCTCTGCCTTCATTTCCCCCCCTGTTTTGTTGGCTTACTGATCTGTTTAGGTATGGCATATTTATTCTAAGGTGACCTGTAAAATTCAGCTTAACAATCTTAAGATCACAAAGAGACTTAGATTTGTTTTCAGACTATAATCACACCTATTCCATAAATATATTGTAGGTATAACATTAGGATGAATTATTTACCACTGCTATTTGTAGGTGTTGCCTCCTCCACTGATTTCCCATGTGGTGTTGGCATTAGTTAAAAACACAAGTGTTAAATAACGTCAACATGCTTTAATCTCTGGCTTTAACGCGTAGGTATAATAATCATATTGTTAATAATAATTATTATAATGTGAGACTTTGCCTTTGTTTTCTTAGCCATCTTCTTCTTTGTCACCTTTTTTGTATATAATAAAAAAAACAAAACAAATAAGCATTCTCACAGCCAAAATAAAATAAACTCCAGGCGAAGCGTTTTCATCGTACAAAAATGTCAGACATGTGTTGTGGTTGCTAAGCAAACAGCGACTAATAATATCTACATGGGAGAGGTTTGCATTAGTGCAGCAAGCCAAAGCACAGCATGTCTCAGTCTCTACCAATCTAAAGACAATGAAGGTTCACCACACTGTAATTACCCAACAATGAGTTTGTCAGTCACTTCTCATAAATATGAATAAGGAGGGATGGATAAAGGTGTTCGGTCTAAATTTGCCACGGTTTTTGACGTGAGAACGAGAAAACGGCCCAGCATCATATTCATCCTATCAAAATCTCCTGAGGGAGAGAGTTTTTAAGCTTTTGTGTGTCAGTCTTTCCCTGTCATGACTGGATGAGTGCGGCATGTAGAGGGCGTAGAGGGGTAGAGATTGATGTAACAGGTTTGGGTTTTTACTGTGTGTTTTTTTTTTTTTTAAATAATGAAAAGGGTTACATGCTTTAAGAAATAGCCAGAAGGTGTCAGCTGTTACTGTGAGATGCAGGGAACGATATAGCTGACAGCACAGCTAAATCAAAGGGAAACAGATATCTGAGGGGTATTTTTTCTTTAAATATTCAGAGTTATATTCCAATTCCCACTCTCACTGTTACATATCCTTTACTTAATGCTCATCAAGAGTGCACTTGTAGTGTCATCAAAGCAAATTTGATCCCAGACCACCTCAGATTAACAATGCAAAGCAGGAATTTTATTAATTGATTCATCTTCATCGTAGTCAAATAAATAGCTTCTTCTTCCTCAGAATGCATGTACCTGCATCTGTGTTTAACGAGACAGTTCATCCCCCTATTAAAGCTACATATTTTCAGTCTTCCTGTAATCCTACCTAAACCCTTTTTGGGTGTGAGATGTTCAGTTTTGAAGATATCGGCCACCTTCTCTTGAATGTAATGGAATCAGATGGCATGTGCCTTGTGGTGGTCAAAAAGCACCAAAAATTATCTTAGAAAGACCCGGCAGCAATATCTGGTTCTAGAAATCATGTCCTGGTTACTCTGAAAAACAATAAATAAATAAACAAACCACGAAGTCTGTATTTTTTTTCTACTGAACTGCATCCACCAGGTCAAAGCGACTGTGCAGCTGGCTGACAGCACAGCTCAGCTGAGGCGAGACACCTTTAATCTTTACATCCTGTCACCCTTTCACGAGCCTCTCATCGCAGGTATAAGAAATGCGGTTGGTGGGTGTTGTTCGGTAAGAAAATAGCTACCACAACAGCGTATGGTCGGGGGTGGAGGTCCATTTAGTTCTATTATATTCAGGAGAAGGTGGACAATATCTCCCAAAAAATAGGCAATGTGGACGGATAAATAGTGCCACAGACCAAAGGACAAACATTTGTTTTGTTGTTTTGAAGTTTCTACCAAGAACTGTGTATTTGGATCATTTTATGCACCCACATATGACATAAAGAGTAAGCTGATTGTTTTAGCTTTATATCCGAGCACCTTTGAAAATTTACGTTCAGGGGCCACATAATGTGGTGCAGACACCTTCATTCTTTCATAACTACAGATAGATCTCTGTTACCGTGACTCCTATGGGTCGCTGTCATACTGCAGAGGAGCACATCAATGATAATAATCTTAAATATTCCCTTCGTGACATATCAATTCAACAATGACCACATTTCTGCGCTGTGTTTCTGTCTATTCATTGCTGTAACATCAGCTTTAAAAGTGCATTTTTACTGGCCACAGAGAATTCACTAGGCTTTGATCTCCTTCGAGTTATACTGAGAAAGTCAGCGAGAAAGACTGGTGAGGGAAATGTTAACATTTGGCATGAATAATTTGACAGTTGCGGGAAAGTGTTGAATTATGGCCCATTTGACACTTTAATGTTCTGCATGCTTGCTCAGAATAATCCAAAGTTGAGTGGGCCAAATTCAAATTGAAATTAGTGAAAAGACAAAAGACATCAAAAAAGATTAGAGCCTTTGCTTTTCAATATTAATTCATGTGTTATACATTACAGTAGTTGGTATATTTACACTAATGGACACTCTTAGATGTACCTTTTGCCTTAATTTCTCATGGCACAGATTCAACAAGGTGCTGGAAATATTCCTCAGAGATTCTGGTCCATATTGATATGACAGCATCACACAGTTGCTCCAGATTTTCTTTTAAC
The DNA here is from genome assembly GCF_964374335.1 of Astatotilapia calliptera. Lineage (NCBI taxonomy): Eukaryota > Metazoa > Chordata > Actinopteri > Cichliformes > Cichlidae > Astatotilapia > Astatotilapia calliptera. Next base: position 23,782,673 of record NC_137427.1, on the reverse strand, counting down.
TGTACATCCATTAATGCCAATGACTGTGGCGGCTATATGACTACAGTGAACCAGTTTTCATGTTTAACAAACCAGTTTGAGATGATTTAAGCTTTGGAAATGGTGTGCTATCCTGCTGGAAGCAGCCATCAGAAGATGCTCAGTTGGTACTCTGGGGGTCAAACATGTGCCAAATGTCTCCCACCACCAGCATCTTGAATCATTGATACAAGGCAAAGAATGGATCCACGATTTGGTGTTTAGGTCGTTTGGTCGTTAGGCCAGATAACATTTTTCTAATCTATAGTCTGATGTTGATGAGCCCATGGAAATGGTAGTCTCGGTTTCTTGTTTGTGACAGGAGTGGCACCCAGTGTGGTTTTCTGCTGCTCATCTGCATTCAGAGATGCATACCTGGTTTGCAATGAGTGGGTTGTTTGAGTTACTGTTGCCTTCAGCTTAAAGTAGTTTGGTCGTTCTCTCACCTCGGGCATCAACAAAGCATTTTCTCTCAGAGAACTGACGCTCACTAGATATAATCTCTTTTTCAGACCATTCTCTGTAAACCATAGAGATGCTTGTGTGGGAAAATCCCAGCAGATCAGCAGTTTCTGAAATACCATGAACAGCCATGCCACATTCAGACACGTGTCTAAATGGACTGAGTTGCTGCCATGCGATTTGCTGGTTAGAAATTTGCATTAATGAACAGCTGATCAGGTGAGCCTGATGAAATGACCAGTGAGTGTATATTAGATCATATTAGATTAAATTTGTTATCATTCTTTTGGAATTTCCATTTGTGCCTTATTGCAACAATGAGAAAATCAAAACGGTAAAGATATCATAACTACAGCTACCACAAAAACTCATTGCAACCATGTTACACCATAACGTACCAACATACCATCATATATATTAACTGTTTAGCAGAGGTATGCTACAAGGTATCAAAGACCTCTGAGCACAAGATGTAAGGTGTATGTGTTGTCCCTTTGCCACGTCTCATAAGTTGGGTGACTTGAAATGCTTCTGCCTATGTTTATAATAGTATTGAGTTTGTTATTATTAACCACAGAGAGTGAAAAATACCAGTCAATAAAAAAAAAGTCAGAAGGCTTTCATCAATCACTGTACTTACATATCTATATATATTTACATAGTGGTTCCACATTCAGTAAATCAATGTCGAATAAAAGCAAGTTACTCCTCATCAGACCCCACAATAAAAGTTTTATTTTTCTGTTTTTAAAGGTGAAGAGATTCTTTCTCTTTTTTGTTTGTGAATCTTTACATTTTTTTCATTTTGATGATAACTTTGAGATTGTATGATACACCACCATTTCAGTGTCTGTCACCAAAAAAAATGACATCTGAATTTTAAAAAAATGTCCAGAACAAACTGCTTTTTAAACAAAAAATGTATTTCCGATAGTCTATCAGTTTTATTTAGATGCAGTATATTTAAAAATATATTGTCTTTAATTTCATTGTATTCTCAGCCTGCACATAGTGCATTTCTCATCTTTCACCAGGGAGTGGTGCTTAAGTTCCTGAATGGACCTTATGCATCTCTCTCTCTCTCTGTTACATGTTAATGTTAAGATTGAAATATATTCACGTACTGACTTTGCACTATATCGTGTCTGTTTGTGTGAATACATGTGCTGTGTGCGTCACGTTCAGTCACTGCTAAAGTCTTCTCTCTCTCACAGTCAAGTGTACAGGCGCAAACACATAAGAGCACCTCTGGTTGTGGCTGTGTTCATTTTAAGCTACAGTGAAATCAAATCAAAACACCAGGCAGTGCATTCACTCTGAGGTCTGCAAGCTGCAGAGCTGAGCTTCAGCTTTCACAAGCTGGAGCTCAGCTTGTGAAAGCTGAAAATTTCCCCACATAAAGAGGCATTCAGCCTCTTCCACACCAAAAGGATATTGATTGAGTTGATGCTGAGGTTTTAATGACCTCCTTTAATTAAATGCACCCTTTTAGTCAGCTATTATCAGAAAGAGTGTGTTTGCATGTGCCTCGAATAACACATATTCATGCAAACACTGAATAATATCATTCAAGTGGATCAATTTGCATCATTGTGTGATTATGTGTTTAATATCAGGAACACAGAGTTACAACAGCGTGAGATTTAGTATTTCACAGCCTTTAAAACACAACATCTTTTATTATTGTAGCACCGACTGGATGAAAACATCATTGTTTGCTTTACACTGATTTAAATCTGTGTAATGATACCTCCATTTCTGTGGAAAGTACTATTCTCTTTCACCGACCATTTTATTACATATAACTGGTCAACTCTTCGTTAACCCAAATATTTAATTAGCCAACTCCGTGCATTCAGGCGTATAGGCACGTGTTGAAAGAAGAAAGGTGATTTAAGTGAATTTGAACATGGCGTGACTGTTGGCCAGATGGTCTGGTCTGATTTTTTTCAGAAACTGCTGGTCTACTGCCATTTTTCGCCTCGAGGGTTAACAGAGGAAAAGAAAACGAGAGAAAAGCAACAATATCCAGTGAGAAAATGCTTCGTTGATGTCAGAGGTCAGAGAAGAATGGACAGACCTGCTTCCAGCTGATGGTAAGGCAAAATTAACTCAAACAACCACTCATTACAACCAAGATATGCAAAAGATCATAACAATTAACAGAGTTTCACTTAAACCGGGAAATAAAAAGACTGGAAATACATTACGTGGTCTGATGAGTCTCAGCTTCTGCTGCAAAATTCAGATGGTAGGGTCAGAATTCATGTAAACAACATAAAAACATGGATCCATCCTGCCTTGTATGAGCAGTTCTGGCTGGTGGTGGTGTAGTGGTGTGGGGGATATTTTCTTAAATGCCACAGCCTACCTGAGTATTGTTGCTGAGCGTGCCCATCCTGTGTACCTAACTTCAGATGGTTGCTTCCAGCAGCAAAACACACCAAAATGTCCCTAATACACTGGCCAGTGAGTGTCCACAAAGACAGTTTTAGCACTTCTGGTTGTTAATGTTATTGAGTGAGTCCTGTTCTGTAGGAGAACCAGTCAAAATCAAGATGGATGCTTGTGTCTTTGTATCAAATGTATATAAGCAACGCATGCAAAGTAAAAGAAAAGCTATAACGTGTGGATGACAAAGACAAATTCATGTTTGCAGACTGCTACTTCTAAACCATTAGTACAGAATACAGCCACAGGCTGTGAAGCATGGGACAAACATCAGCTGCTGAATAAATCCCTGGAATCTGATTTTTGCTTGTGTATTATTTTTTTTCTCTTTTCTGTCACCACAAAGAAGCCTACTGTATGATTAGCAGAAGAGTTATGACCCCCATTATAACACACACACAAACACGCTGCACTCAAAGGTCCAGAACATTCTTTAACTCTGTGTTATCAAAGAACCACCCATAAAAAATGTGATTTGTTTACCATGACTGCCTGTAGTGAACAGCAAGAAACCATCAGAGTTGGAGAAATGAGCACAAAAGAAAGTGAAATCTGCCAAGTTTAGTTCTGCGTGCTGCTGTCCACATGCAGCCCAACATGTATCTCAGCAAGATTAAAATAGCACAGCCAAAAAGATAAAAAATAAAAATAAAAACAAAAACCTAACAAGAAGCAGAGTGTTTTGTGAAAACCTTGACATAATTTTAAAGAAAATAAATCGAATCTTTATCATAAAAGTTATGATCAAAGCTAAAACAAAAGCCAGTGAATGGTGAACTGCATTAAGCAAGTCCCTCAGATCCTGAGACAGACTGTTTGTGACACAATCTTTTTGAGTTTTTGTGAAATCCTTGAGATGGTTGGGAAGACAGCTGCAGAGAAATGGTGGCAAATCCAAATGGATGAAATAATCATGATACAAAGATCTCAGTCTCCAGTTGTTATTCCTGTGATCTATACACTACTCTGTCCCAGTAACACAGTTTTATTAGCATTAATATGCTAAATGGGAACAATAGCCAGAAGTGACTGATTACCATGGCGGTGTGGGGCTCGTGCTGGCCAGTCACTAACCAAACTCAACACCACCTTGAGCCATAAACACACCAGCTATCCCATCATAAATTAACAACAATGGAGGACAAACACATCATAGCTGCAATAACTGTTACTACACTGTAAATTTAATGCATTCACTTAAACATGAACAGTCCCTAAATCTTTGAACTAGCTGCCCTTAGTCGTTACATCTATAAAGCATGTCTAAGAAATACTTGTGTGACTTTTTTAACCATTGTTCCAGTTATTCCAGTATCACCGGGCTGTAGCCCATCCAAAATCCTTGTGTTCCGTCTCTAAATCTCTCAAAGAAAATGTACCAAAATTATCCATTAGTCATATTATTTGAATTCACATTATCCTAATTGAATTGATAAATTGTATTTCTCACAGATTCTGTCTCTAGCTTGCATGAATCCTAATTCCTAACTTTAAACACATTGCCACTGATACATTTATCAGGTGGAGATACACATCTTGTCTGAAACTGTTACAAATGATGTGTTTTGCTCTAAAACTGTATAGATGATCTTTGAAACCAAGCATCTTCAATTTTTGATATCGCAGGTGAACTTAAACACGTATACTTTTATTCTATAAAAACTCAAAGAAATTAGCTGTTATTAATTTACTGGCACTTTTTGGGACCTGTGTTGACATCTGGGTGATGCAGAATTGTGTAAAAAAAGAGAACAAAACAATAAAACAACCAGTCACGGCAGATGGCTGCCTCTTCAAATGTTGGAGGTTTTTTCAGTTAAAAGGGTGTTTTTCCTTCCCACTGTCGCCAAATTCTTGCTCATAGAGCAATATAAGAAGCGCTATATAAATGTATTGAGTTGAACTGAATTGAGAAGCAGTTATCAAAACAGCTGATAATTAATTGTTATGTGGACTGACTAATGATTGGCAACAAACAAAATACTGTTAGATTTATCATTAGTCAACCCTATCAGAAAGGACTTGGCGACAGTGGGAAGGAAAAACTACCTTCAAACTTCTTATAGAACCAGACTCAGAGAGGAGCGGTGATCTGCCAAGTACAGTTGGGGTTGAAGGGAGAGAGGCAGACGTGCTGTAGAAAAGAGCCAAAGATGGATAATAACTAATTAGTAAATGCTGAGTGGTGTATAAACACACAGAGTGAAAAAGGTGAGTGAAGAACCTCAATGCATCATGGGAAGCCTCTAGCAGACTAGACCTATTCCAGCCTGATTAAGGAGGATTTAGGGTCACCTGATCCAGCCCTACCAGTATGCTTGATCAGAAATAAATGTTTTAAGCCTAGTCTTAAAAGTAGAGAGGGTGTCTATCATCTGAATCCAAACTAGGAGCTGGTTTCTGAAAACCTGTAAAATGTCTCCCATTTTACTTTTAAGTATCCTAGGAACTACAAGTAAGCGAAGTGCTCCACTGGGGTGATGCGGTACTATGAGGTCTTTAACATAAGAGGGAGCCTGATTATTCAAGACCTCGTATGTGAGGAGAATAATTTTAAATCTGATTCTGGATTTCACAGGAAGCCAATGAAGAGAAACCAGTATGGGAGAAATATATCTCAGCATATGTTGAATTAAAAGACCCTTTCCGTCTTCTTCTGACCAAAGACACGTGAACATGCTGCCTGGATGACAGAGATGTTACCTCACCCATGTTTACTTGATGTTAATTAATAGGCAAACAGGCAGCTGGTAGGACAAAACTGTCTTTTCAGTTTGTGATGGTGAGCTGCTGAGCTGGATGAATATGATGTCTAATCAATTTCCACCTCCACAGCCTGAGTTGGTACAATATCTTCTCTCTATCCTGAGGACAGAAGGGCTTTTTTTTTTCTTAATGATTCACATTTTTGCATCTGCTCCTCTCCCCCCTCTCTCTTTCTCCTTCTCTCCTCCCTCTTCCTCTCCTCCCTGCTCGTCCTCTGCAGGCCTGCTGCTGCTCTCTGCTGCAGAGACGGGCTGCGTGACGTCACTGAAGGCTGGAGCGGTCCCTTGATTGGAGCAGGAGGGGGAGAAAAATGGGGAGAAGATTAGGAGGTGAGTGAGACCGCACGTTTCTTTTGCTTTTTCCAACATCCCTCTGTCTTCCGATCACGTTTGTGTCAGCGTGTGTGTGTGTGCATGCTTTGTCGCTTCACTGCTGCCGCTCCGCTCTTCCCGTGCAACGAATTTTATGCAACGTCGGGAGTCCGGGTCCAGCAAGGAGCCAGTGCTGCCGTGAAAACACAGGAGAAAATCGGGTACACGCCAGGTTGTCCCCTCCCCGTTGTGCACGGCTGCTGTCACGAGCATCGGTGTGAATTAAGCTGGACTCCGGGCCTAGGCTTGTGTGTATATGTGTGCGCGCTTGCAGAGGCGTTCGTGGCTGTGAGATAACATTTGGTGGTGCCGCTCGTCCACACCCACTTGATCGGCTGCTTGTGGTTGATCTATGTGCGGTGCAAAATGTGAGGATCAAAGATCGTCAGCGCCGGATGATCCAGTGGTTGCTGTCACGTCGCTGGCGGCTGTCAGGCGACAGCTACATGCAGCTTTTCAGGGATCGCTCTGAGACTTTGGCCGGCCTTGGCCTGTAGGAACTGGACAGGTTGTATGTAGAAATATTAGGATGCTGTCTGTTATAAGTTGTATGTGTTTGCTTATTGAATGTGCTCACACAGCTTGAGCATAAATCTGCATGTTTCCCCCCCTTATAGCCTATACAGTGTTCACTGCACAGATTTGTGCTGTTCCTCTGAGCACACTTGGATTCAAGAGGAAAGTGTCAAAGGAAGTCATGACTCTATATGCATGGTCTAATAATAATAATATACCCGAAGGACTCCTCAAACTCCCCTGATGTACCCTCAGCTCTTAAGGCAGCATGCTGCTAGAGTTTGGGAAACTGTCATATGACTACAGAGCTGGAGAAATCTCAGAGTCAGTGGGCCTTAGCCTTTATGTTGCTGCTGTGTTTGTAGAAATCTGATGTGACAAAAGTTGGGGCAGTCATGCTGAAAAAAGAGGGATGGCTGCAAGATTAGAGCTGAGTTTGTACAGGGTGGAAGTAGATTGAACTCTTTTGCAAACAGAGCTGTCAGGGCCTGTGAGTGCTCATTATATTTAAGGAAGAGCTGTGTCCTTTATCTGCAATGCAGTTATATACAACATGCTTGTGCAGACAGTATGTCAGTTTATAGCATAGCCGGTTATCAGTTTCCATTCGTCATGCAAATGTCAGTGCAAACAGATGGTTTCCTGACTGATCACATGTGAGGCAAGTATTTATACAGATGCACAATACTTACTGTCTGTACTGCTATCTATCTGGTAGGATCCTTTGATGCAGGTCTTGCCATGGTGACACCTCCAGGCACTCCTCTGGAAAATATTTTTTTGAAGGATTATCTAAACTTAAATTATCTTAACTTAAATCTCATTGATTATTTGGACATTAAAAGTGTACATGTCCAGGTAAAACCTGCTTAAAAATGTTCATTGACTTTGCCCCAAGTTTCATCAAAGTTTTTAAAAAGGTCCCCGAACTACTACAGAAGTTACACTTCTGCCACCGTCTTTGCTGTTTTCCCAAAGATTTTAATCTGCATCCTTTCAGTATGCAGTTCTCAAACTGAGGGGTGGGGTCCCACTGGTGGGACAGAGTCACTATGAGCAACAAACTGAAAAATGTGACGTAAAGCTGAATGAAGTAGCTTCTTGTAAGGGAAATAAACAAGTGTTTGCTGGGGCTGTCTTGGTGACATCTGCTTTAGTCAAACTGAGATGTTTTAATAATGAGAAAGAACAAATTTAGTTAAATAGGTGTTTTGGTGCTAAAGACATAAACAAAGTAAGATTTTGGCATTTCTGCTAGTTTTTTGGAGTAGCAGCCATCAGCTTTATTTTTGGTGCTGGAGCTCATTATGTTCTCCTGGCTGTGTTTTGTTATGTACTTTATTTCTAGAATTTAACGTAGATTATTTAGTTATTTTTATTTATTTCTGCAGATGTACAGCCTGCCAACTGTTTTCTGTATGACATTATCAGTCTTTCACATCATTGTGGGGGATTTTTGGCCTGCTCTTCCTTACAGTGTTGCTTCAGTTCGACTCTTTTAAGATCTTGCCAGGGCTTTTCAATTGTCTTGAGGTCTGGACATTAACCGGGTCATTGCAACATTTAAATTCTTTTCTTTTTCAGCCAGTCTGTCGTAGATGTGCTGCTGTGCTTGGGATCATTGTCCGGTTGCGTGACCCAGATTGGGCCAAACTTTAGCTGTTGGGCAGATAGCCTTACATTTGACTCAAGAATACTTTGGTATACAGAGGAGTTCATGGTCGACTCAATGACTGCAAAGTGTCCAGGTCCTATGGTTGCAAAGCAAGACCAAATCATCACCCGTCCAACATGGTGCCAGCAGTGCTGATATGCTCTGTTTTTGTTAAATGCACCGCCTAAGCAGTGCTGCAAGACACTTAGAGAGAATAGGCTTTCCCCTGGTAAGCTACCAAACAAGCCATATTTGTTCAGTCTTTCTCTAATTGTGCTATCATGAACTTTAACATTTGACATTCTGATTCCTGTTAGAGTCTAAGATGTAGCTCTTGGGTTTCTTGCAGTTTCTCTGAGCACTCATGGTCTGACCTTTGGGTGAATTTCCTGGGATTTCCATTCCTGGGAAGATTGGCCTTTTGTTAACACACACACACCTGTATGCTCCAGACCAGCAAACTGCCAAAACATCTACTTTCATAGAGGTGGTCATACAAGTGCATTTGATTAATTCCTATTGAAGCAGTTTTTCACAGGACCATATATCCTGCTACGCATGCTACAGACAGCACTGAGAGTGTTGTAAACACTGGAGTTGAAGTTGCATTGCTGGACAAAGTACTTGTCTGGCCATCAAGTACAGATCGAATATCAGACTCATGGCTCTGTCCCAGAGCATTTAAGCATTTCTGATGGCTTGTGACTATCAACGACTGTATTGACCCTAATGTAGAAATGATTCTTGTGCCATATTTACTTATCTTCATTTATTGTTTTAAGGTTTTTAAACTTAAAACATCAATAAGTGATATCTAAAAATGTTATGAACACTATTTAAATATTTAACCCTCACTTCTTCACCTGCAACTTGCATGTTATGCCACCACAAGCCCAGGATTAATGAGTATAAGAGGACTTCAGAGACAGTCAAAATGCAGCCACAAATCACAGAGGCCATTTTCTGCATCATTTCCTCCTCACGTCCTCTATAGGAGCTTCATCCCCATTATTGTTTAGGCAGGCATGGAGGGGCTTAATGTGCAAACATACAGTAAGAAGCTTGCTGTAGTCTTTAGAGAAGATGCGCAGTGGAGAGAAAGCAGGAATCTAACACCCCTGAGTGGAGGTGACAGATGTGTTATCTGCATAGGCAGCTGTTTAAATGAACTAATTGCTGAAAAAAAGCGTATGACGTATAAATTGATCTTATTAACTGTTAAGAAATTTGCAGAAAAAATTCGTTTTTGTATATTCCCTCATTAGCATACCCACATTATTGTAAAAACCCTCTATTTTCCGGGGAAACGAACAAGCAGAATACAAATGCGCCTACATTGTCAGTATTGAATTTGTACAGTGCACAGATTTGCCTACATAATGAGCATGGACTTGTGGCGTTAGGGTGCCTAACAACATCCTCTTGGCATGCTTGTATGTACATGTATACTTGAATGTAATTGCTTCAGTGAACAGCTGTCTGGATCAATAGCAGACAGCGGCGAGCCAGAGGATGAGTCTGTCCATAAGCTCAGATCGGCGAGAGGCTGTCGCAGCCTTGTCCTGTCCCGAGCTCGATGCTCATCAGAGTAAAGTGGGCAACTGCCCAAATGCCAGAAGAAAAGTTCTGATTAATACATCCAATCCTTCAGTTGTAAAAAGGACTGATGTGTCAAAATCTTAATACTGAACACATCTGTTAAGCTTTATTACATTTCCTTACCACTTTTTTTGTGTGCACTGTAGTAAACGCACAAGGAACTTCAAGCAAAGTGGTATTATTCCATCACAGGAGTACTACTATAAATGACTTTCCTTTATTAATGCAATCTGATGCGTAGTTTCTTTACCAGTCATCAGAAATACAGAAATATTTATTCACAAAATCACATAAAAATTATTTGGTTTTGTGTGAACTACAGCGTTTTATAGTTAAGTGGTTATTTGTTTTTAGTTTTTTGGTAATTGAAAATCAGGAATGTTTTGAATATTTACATTTGAGGAGATGCTGACAGAGCCTTTTTGGCATTATTGCTTAAAAACTGATCAGTTTTCTAAGTTTGCACAGATCTTTAGAGGAGTGTGTGTGTGTGTGTGTGTGTGTGTGTGTGTGTGTGTGTGTGTGTGTGTGTGTGTGTATATGTGTGTGTATATATGTATGTGTGTGTGTGTGTATATATATATATGTATGTATGTATGTATGTATGTATGTATGTATGTATGTATGTATGTATGTATGTATAGCCGAAAGGGATTCTGAGTAATACTGTGACATGAGATGAAATGCTTCAGACGAGTGGCCCATTGTGTAATAACTGAAGTGTACCAAGTCTTTTTCGACATAAGCGATTAGGCTTGTCCTTTGTTGTCAGGTAATAGGCCCACGGCTATGAGGTTGTCCTGTCAGGGGAGTGCCATGGCTTACTCAGGGCTAACATACTTTGATGTAGTCATGTAACCCAAAAGGCTTTAGGAGCTTTCACTAAACCTCTCATTAAGTTTATAAAGGAGCCTATAGTGTACTGTAATGTGTCAAAACTCTGAAGGATCCTCATCTGTGTCCCCTTTAATTATTCTTGATACAACTGGAAGCCACGCAGAGCACTGGGGCGGGGTGATGTGAAACATTTTGTCGCACTTTGTTTATTTTGCTCTGCGTTTTTATCATGGTATTAACTGTAGTTGGAGGAGCACATTTTCCAAAGGAGAAATACCAGCAGGGATAACGGCTCCATTGTTAAAGCGTGGGTCGAGGAGGATGATCGTGTCGCACCTCTCCGAGAGGCTTGCACAAGTTTGAGCTCAGCGCTACAGCATCTCCAAGCGATGCTTTGCAGAGGACTGGCATGAAGGCTGTGATACACCTTGAGTCATTCTCCTCCTCACACCTCCGAGCAAAACAAATCTTTGTCGGCGAGCACGAGCACGCAGAAATAAATCTGAAGTGACTGCGTGATAGAACCCCAGTGACAGCCTGTGAAACAAAGACTGCGAGACTGAGGGGGTATTTCGCTTGTGACTGGTCGCTTTTATTATTTATAAATGAATTCAGACCATCATTTGGCGTTTATCCTTTAGAGCTGAACCTTTAATAGGCATATCATTAATGCAGCCTGAGGGCCAGCTCATGATTTATGCACACGGTGCAGAGATTGAGCTTTCTGTTGCAGTCGCTGCAGCGGTGTTCATTGTCCTCAAGCAGGAGTTTGAAACTCCAGCTACGCTAAACACAGTTCAGTCAGAGACTCTTAAAATCACTTACAAGGACCATAATGAGCATTAATAGTATCCTCAGTAATAAACACATAAACGGGTGTTTAAACCTGAGCTTGATCAACAATAACAAAAATATAGCACATAAACAGGATGTTGTGGCTTTGGATAGAGCAGAGTGAGAAGTGTGTACACCTGCTTAGAAACGATTTGCTGATGTGAATAAGGCAATTATTGTGAGGCCTGAATGCAGCAGCTGATGCCAATCAGTTTCTTTGTTTCTCAGGTCTCGTCAGTGGCAGAGATGGTTGAGCCAATCTTGACTATTTTCAGCAATTATCTCCTCCTGTTCAATTACTGTTAGATTTTGAAAAATAGCATTAACATTTGTTATCTCTCTAAATAAATGCATGCATGTCTGCTCTTTATCTTTTCAGCAGCATTGAGGTTCTAGACATTTGACACGACAGCTACCGATTGCCTGCATGTGAGGCATTTAGGGAACCCTGGTAAATTGTAGTGATTACACTCGCCACCAAAAAATACATTTTGAGCAAGGGGGAAATGCTGCAGAGAAATTTGGGTGTAGCTCCAAAAAGTTAGAGTTCACCTAACACTACTTAGGTCAACCTGGTTATCTTGTAGAAGGCTAATTCATTGCTAGTTTATATTTTATTATTTAGCAACTTCTTTTGTTAGCTTTACCTTTCAGGCTCACTTCATCTGTTTTATATTAATTACTAATCCTTCAAGTTGTTGTGTCCTTAAAGATCTGTCATTTCAAAGAAGTACTTACATGTCTCTTAGTGCTCACAGCAACTGTTTGGCTGTATGGTTGTGCATTTGGTACCACTGTCATCTCACAGCAAGAAAATCCTGGGTTTGAATCCATCAGCTAGCCTGCGTGGGTTCCCTCCGGCTTCCTCACGCAGTCCAGCAACTAGTGTGTTAGGGTAATTAGTGGTTCCAATTGGCTGTTGGTTTAAACAAATCCCTCTGTGTTAGCCTTTCAAAAGATGGGCCCAGAGTATGCCCACCTCTCGTCCCATGACAACTGGGATCACATCCAGTCCAACCACAGCCCTGAATTGCGTAACTACAAGGATGTGAACATTGAAATTGTAGCTACAGAAAATAATCCAGGTTGCGCTTCCCTAAACATAAAAATAAGTGGTTACAATAATTATCGCTTATCATAATCATCATCATTATAAAAATTTGCTTATGTAATGATATGTTAATTAGCCACATGGAACCCACTTAAAGCATGATAGATAGTTAAAAGAAGATCATTCAAGTAAAGGATAATATGAAAACACATTGGAATAAGTATGGACAACATAGCCTCAAAATTATATCTCGATATTTCAAGAAAACCTGCAATAATGATACCTGAGATGTTATCTTCTCCTTTTTAGCCTGGTTATACTTGATGATGTATTCTTTGCCTCAAGTGGTGAAACAGGTTTGTTGTTTCCACCTTTAACAGCAAGTTTTCTTGCATATATAAGTACTTTGTCTTGTTGGAGGTTGTTAAAGCAGCTCTATTCTTAGATACTAAATTGTCACACAAGGCTGACACGTGGCTCTTGCAGCTCTCTCAGACATGCCCGAGCTTGTGTGCACTATAGGATGTAAACACCTGGTGTTGCTATAGCAATAATATCACGATATGACATTTTTATGTCACGTAAAAATTTATACTGAAAATGTGTTTAAAACTAAAAATAATTGTTTTATTTATTAGGAAAATAACAGTTGAATTCATGGTTTTATATCCAAATTTGAGCACAGTGGTCAGAAATGAATCAAGGATAACATTCAGCCACTAATGCATTTTATTTTGTATTCAGGAATTTAATTAAATAAATTTAATTTGACATTTTTATCAAAAAAATGATGTTCTGCTTTAATATTTTTTTCTTTTCGTGTAAAATATGAATTTGAAAATTCATGGATAACAAAATAATATTCAAAATATCCCGTTTTGATCAAAGAACTTGAATATACCGGCTGGTTAAGCATTACAGGAACATAAGAAATGACTGACAAAGCTCAAAACTGACACCTCCCGGTTGCTTTTCTCTCTAGTCTGCAGATTAGTTCAGTATTAAAACCTGTTATCGCCTCTTCTGCTGAGAAACACTTTCACTCCCTCTATCTGCCCTGTTCTCACTCACCCTCACACCTCTGTGTGTCCTGATAGATTTCTTATTCTTTATTATTACTTTTCTATATCTTTATATCTATCTCTATCTTCTCTTTGAATTGGACTCTTTTCACCTTTGACATCTTGCTTGATGTGCAGAATCCCCGTGGGAGGGTAGACCACGTTTCACTTTTAAACAAACCCTGACTTCAGATTACCACCCCAATGCAAACAGCAATGAATAAAGAGTTATTTATGCCTAATACCATAACTTTCAGTCTTTGACCTTGTTGTACAGGACCACAAAATGAAGTCCTCCCTCTTACACTCAAATAGGTCATAGGTTTATAGATTGTTGACTGGACTTATTTTGCGTCTTGTTTGACTGTCTGAAAGCTTCTGTGGGTTTAACAATGAGATTGTTACTGTTTCCCAGCAAAAAGCCCTTTAAAAAGTAGCTTTTCATTAAATCTCTTCATTTGAATTACTCAATAAAGAAATGCAAAACTGCCAGTAAAGGGTATATTTGTGGTCCCATCGCACCAGTGTTGGTTGTAACTTGAATTGATTTTTTTACTGATATTTGTACATTATTATGTACTGTAAATATGGAATAACTGTGAGTTCTAATTAGAACTTATTATATTTGACTAAGTAAACTGTAAATACAATGCCTGGCCAAAAGAAAAGTCACCAACTCAAAGAATTTAATTTATAAAAATTGAGCGACTCTCTCAAATGTTGTGACGCTGCATAAGCTTGTGGAAATGATGCCTCGCTAAATTAAAATTGGCTTAGTTCTGCCAGAGGTTTCTCCTGTAAAAAAAAAAAAAAGTTTTTCCTTCCCACTGTCACCAAGTGATTGATCATTGTCTGACTTTTGGGGTTTTCTCTCTGTTTATTGTAGTCTCAAGGCCTTACAGTATAAAGTGCCTTGAAGTGACTGTTGAATCGAAATATATATTTATAATATAAATGGTAAATGGACTGGACTTGGTATAGTGCCATTCTACTCAAGGTATGTAGCATTTCTGAATGCACAATCTGTCAAACCTTGAAGCAGATGGGACACAGCAGCAGGCCACCGCACTGTGCCTGAGCTATCAGTGACCATAACTATCAATAACTAATGAAGCGGCCGGTAATATAGTTGTGAAAACTAACCCTTCTGGAAGTACATTTAGGCTTGGAGCCTTTGCTTTTAACTCAACTGTTTAATGAACTGTCTAAATGCACAATAATAAGATGAATTTAACCACATTTACATATCGGCAGGTTTTTTAAAAAAAATTTCTACATTATTAACTTTTATTAGGAATTAATTGCTGTTTAGGATGTGTGATCTGTCTGTGTCTCTCTACCCTTTGTGAGGGTAAAACCAAAGATTTTGTGAAAGTATGACTGTAAATATGATTGTTGTAAATACCGTACACAAGCTTACTGTGCTGCTTGATGCTGAGTAATGCACTCTCTGCGTGGCTTCTCTGTGGGATCATTATTATGGAGCCATTCTGAATATGCTCGAATCCCAAAATAGTACTGAAATACAATTGTAGCTTTGAGGTTTTTGCAGATGTGATCAGTGCAGTTACGAGAACGTAAGCTATCATAAAGCGTTCCCTAACATTTCTAGTGCTTCTACTTTTAAAGGACAGCTTGTAAAGCTGATCTGTGTTTGGCCACACAGCCTTTCAGTTGGCAGTTAAAGGTTGCAAAATGTTTGAGGCAGATGGGATAGCTGATCTGATGGGACCGATGGCTTTTTGTTGTTACTGATGGTCACTGAAGTGGAGCTGATGAGTTAAAATCTGAACTGCTACCACCTACTTTAAAGCAAACAAATACATTTTTATATCTTTACTCTGTTTGATGTCATAAGGCGACTGTGTTTCTTCAATGATGTCCATTTATTGAGGCCTGAATATGCTTTCTGTGCATATGAAGTAAAGTAAATCATACATTATCTTCCCAATAGTTTCTATTTTGTATTTCTAATGTCTGCTATTCAGTACTCCACAATAAAGAAAATTAAATGCATTTCTTTTCAATGTTTCAGCTGAGCTCCACTGACAGGATGTGACATGTGGCTAAAAGCAGCTTCGCTTCCTTCCTTTTCCTGCCTGTTTAAATACCTCACTGAGTAATTTTAAGCAGATGGGAATGCCTGCTCACTGCAGTGCAGTGACTGTGTCTGTGAAATCCTCCTCCTTTAATAAATGGGGACGCGTTGCCAGTACACTCCCTGATCCAGCCTTACCAGACGTCTAATAACAGTCTGTGCGACTTCTGGGGATTTCCAGTGTATGAGCCCACTGTGAAGAATGGTCTGCATCTGGGATTTGTGATTGTGCTTCCAGTGCCTGCTGCTTCACTCATTAATAGCTGTTGTAGAAGTTTCTGAGAGATAGGAGATCTCTGAGAGTTGGTTCCAGTTCAAGTGCCAGTGTTGGTTTTTACTCTCACTACTTGGCAAGGTTTAGGAAAAGATTGTGGTTTGGGTTAAAATGTGCCTCTTGATGCATAACGACTGTGTTATGGCACCAGTCCCAGAGGACACATTGTCAAATCTGTGAGACCCCACTGCCTTTGACAGACTGGAAGTACGTGACTCCTGGGAATGAGAACAGGCTGGTTTGGTGGGAACTACCTGGTAAAACAATCCCTGCTTCAAGCATGAGCTTTCTATGGCTTTGAAACACTACTCTACAGTCATTGTAAAATGGTTCTTGCCTTATAGTAGAAAGTAGCTTGTGCTATGTTGAAAATGCAGATAATACACTACCCAGTATTTAAACTGATACCATTAAGAAATTCCACATGTAATGATGCTAGTTTGATTTTCTTGTCAATAGGGAAACATTTCCTAAAAAATACCCTTGGGTGTGATTTATGGAGATTCCTCAGGATCGTTACTAAAAGTACACACATGAGTACACACTAAAGCCAAAAACACCAACACACAATAGACAATATAATATTTATAAATCGCAGTCTGCCTGGAAATGTTCACCTTTGGATGAGCACAACTCCTAATAAAGATATGCTCTGTAATGATTGGGATGGGAACTATGACTGGTTTATTTCTAGACTGCAAATTTACAGATTGGTAATGATTTGGAAAGTGTGACCGAAAAATGCATCGCCTACCGCCGTGTCTCCAGTGGGCTTTGTGTGGCTGAGGGGAGTGGCGTTCAGTGCAGCAGCAAATGGGATGCAGCAGTCTGATACAGATCCTTTTAAACAGTCTTAAATTGAAAAAGCTGGGAATAATTCTTTTATATGTAAGGAAGCATCAGGCTTAGGCTTCAGTCACAGGGGTCTAGAGACCCTGGTTATCTCTGGTTGCTAGGAAAAAATGTATTTCTGACTGGTTGACGAGTGGCTACTGGCAGTTGTAAATTGATCACAGAGAGGGATCAAAAAAACCTTTTGATTGCTTTGCTTGCTCGTAGGTTGTTGTGTTTGCCTGTGATTTGCATGGAAGACGCCAGCTTGTCTGCAAATGCTCACTGACTAACCATATAGCGATTGTAAAACTTAGCAAAATAAGAAGTGATTGCTGTCAAAGTAAAGGGTGTGCCATACTGGTGAAACTGACATGTTTTAAAACAGGGGTGGGCAACTCCAGGCCTCAAGGGCCAGTGTCCTGCAGGCTTTAGATATCACCCTGAGCCAACACACCTGAATCAATTAGTTCATTACCAGGTCTCTTGAGAACTTCAAGACATGTTGAGGAGGTAATTTAGCAATTTGAATCAGCTGTGTTGGATCAAGGATACGTCTAAAACCTGCAGGAAACTGGCCCTCGAGGCCTGGAGTTCCCTCGCCCATGTTTTAAAAGGTGCACCTTTGACTTTGATTGCAAACGGTCTGTTTCTGGTTTTCTGTCGCACTTTTTCAAGTTGCTGATTTCTGTGCATATTTGTGGGTGATTGTGGCAGTCTGCAGTCGTGAGGAGGTTTTTAGTACAACACTGCATACCTCTTTGTGAGGAGTTTCACCTAGCAACAGAAAGCAGCAAATCAAAGAGTGGAAGTTGACCGGTGGTTACCAGGGGATCCCTGGCCTGACTTTAGCAACTGCAGTGACTGTTGGCAACCTTCAGCAGCTACTCACCAACTGCTCAGGGAATATTAATTTTTTCCTAGCAACTGGTGGTTGCTAGGCTCTATGTGACTGAAGTCTTAAGCACTGTTTTTTTAAACAAGTTTTATAAAATAAAATGTAGCAAACAAATACATCCAAGAACATGTTTACTGAATTTCTTATTAAGACAATGAATCACAGCAGGACTTGACTCTAAATGAGACCTTGCTACAGATATTATTTAGTAGCTGTGTAGGCTCAGAGTGAAGAACTCAGTATTGTTTGTCAGTGCACTTGTGTCTAAGACTTGAGCAGAACACTGAGCTTTACAGTAATTAGAGAAGCTGATTCAGGGAAACCAGAAAAGGATGGTGTGCTGAATTTTTATTTCATCAGGGGCTTCAAGTTCTGGGTAATTGAATAAAAAAAACAAACTAATTCACTGTTCTTGCAGTGACCCACACAGCTCTGCATCTGAATAGCAAATGGGAAAAAGTAATCAAAAAATAATTTTGAATATCTTAAGTTAACTTCAGTTTCTGAATGCAACTGTGTTTGTTTTTTGTTTTGTTTTTTTTTGTTTTTTTTTACCCAGAAATGCATCCAAGGAAAAGTTTTGCTATGCATTTACATGTTCTCTTCTTGTCTTCATTATCTATGAGGGCCGTTACTCTGAAAACAGATATCAGGGTTTTTTTCTTTACTACTGTGGGTTACCAGATCCCTTTGTAAAGGATTTAGCCTTATCCAGTCTGACCTCTTAGACTAAGACTGGAAAATGACCTTGGCACTAATAAGCACTCTCACTAATGGATCCATTTCCATTTCCCCACCATTCCCCGAGTACAAGTGCAAGAGCTTGCTTTTTAATCCTTGGTGAAGTAAAGGTTTCAGGTTTCTTGACGGCTAAACTCATGGATTATGAGTCCAGCTGAGAGAGACAGGCTTTGATTTCTTCAGTGATCAGACAGCTGGAGTAGTAAATATTGAGAGGCCTGTGGTGAGGACATTAGGAAAACTGTTCTCTAATATTGTAATAAAGATTAGCTAAATGTAACAATAACCAGGATTTTCAACCCCAATTCCAGAGAAGTTGGGTAAAATATAAATAAAAACAGAATGTAATGTTTTGCAGATCTCATAACCCCATATTTTATTCACATTAGGACATTAAAATCTAGCTGCTCAACAGTCCTGGGTCTTCTTTGTGGTATTTTCTTTAAATTTTAAGATTCTCCAAATGTTTTCTGCTTTCAGTGAAAGATCTGGACTGCAGGCAGGCCATTTCAGCACCCGGGTTCTTCTATTATAAAGTCATGCTGTTGTAATAGATGCAGTATGTAGTTTAACATCTTCTCTCTAAAATATACAAGGCCTTCCCTGAAAGTGATGTTGTCTGGATGGGAGTGTATGTTGCTGTAAAACCTGTGTATACCTTAAAGCACTGATGGCACCTTTCCAGATGTTTAGGCTGCCAATTTCATAAACACCGATGCTCCTCATATCTCCAGAGATGCTTTTGAACTGAGCACTGTTAACTAGATGATCTCTGTCTTCTTTGGTCTGGAGGACATAGCATCCATGTTTTCCAAAAAAGAATTTGAGGTTTTGAATTGTCTGACCACAGAAAACGTTTCCACTTTGCCTGCTTTAAACGCAGAAGATAAATCATGTTCACACATAGCTTCTTCTTTGATTTTGCCTGCGTTTGTGAGTGGCACAGTGAACTGTGTTCACAGATGGTGGCTTCTGGAAGTCTTGCTCATCCCATGCAATGATTTCCATGACAGAATCATGCGTATTGTTAATGCAGTGCCACGTGAGGGCCCAAAGATCACAGACATCCAATATTTGATTTTCAAGCCTGCTTTGTGCACAGAGATTTCTCCAGATTCTCTCAGTCTGTTGTTTGTATTACGTACTGTAGATGATGAGATATTAAAATTCTTCTTCATATAGACATAGTATTTTATATCTCAGCCCACTTCTGCTGCTGAGAAAAGATGCTCTGTCATGTTACTGACCTGTTGCCAGTTAACCTAATTACTTGCAAAATTTTCCTCCAGCTGTTTCTTTTTAGCGTCACCTACTTTTGTTACCCCATCCCTGTCTTCCTAGAGATGTGTTGCTATCATCAAATTCAAAATGAGCCAGTATTTTTCATGTCTCAGATTAAACAACTGATTTGTGTTCATTTCTCTATTGTAAATAAAATGTTGTTGTTTTTTTTTGTCAAATGGGAGTTTTATGTGGCCCTGTCGCAGGGAAAAGCCGTGTAGTGTTGCTGGAAAAGGCACGTTGTTTTTCTTCCCTTGTATATTTTGGCAGGTGGTTTAGCTTTAGCTTTGTCCTCTGCTTCTTGGCATCTATTTAGTTGACTTGATTTTTGCCTTTGAGTGACTTTATCTCAGTATATGTTAGAATTATACTTGTATGAAACCAACAATCTTTAACTTGTATTTTCGTCCTCTCTTTAGGACCTTAGGAAAGGCAACCATGGCAGATGAAATGAGACGACCAGCTGAATGTTGCCACCCAGTGCGGTCATGTGACTGACCTGGCTCTTCTCTCCTGCTGATGTCCAGTAGTTGCCCTGTTCTCACCATGAGAGGATCTGTCAGGTGCTCGAGCTCAGTGCCCTCAGACTGGCGCTACCGTTGTGCTGCGTGAGCGCCCCCCCCTCCTCCGGCAGTTACTGCACGGAATGGCATCTTTGGACCTGCCATACCGCTGTCCTCGCTGCGGGGAGCACAAGCGCTTCCGAAGCCTGTCGTCGTTGCGTGCCCACCTGGAGTACAACCACACGTACGAGACCCTTTACGTCCTCTCCAAATCCAACAGTGTATGTGACGCTGCTGCTCTGCTGCCCCTAGTGGCTGAGGGAGCTCTGCTCGCACCCGCCAATAACAACGACCCCTTTGAGCCACTTCGGCCTTCAGCTTTAAAGGAGCGGCGCTTTCCTTGCCGTGAGCTTCCTTGTGCAGACGACCTGAGTTTGACCCCAGCCAACTCCAACACTGCAGCCCGGTATATTCCCAATGTGGAGTTTCCCCTGGGGGAGATTTTTATGAAAAAAGCCATGACATCCACAGATCCGGGTCCCCATGGAAACCCCAGCACAGCTGTAGCGGTGGCAGCTAATGTAGCAGCCAGTGCAGTCGAAGCAGCGTATGAGGAAGGCCTGGCCAGGCTGAAGGCGCGGGCGTTTGAACGGCTGGAGCTGGATGAGAGGCTGGAGAAGCTGTCTGAAGAGGTAAATACACTAAGCTAACAGAGTCAGAATAAACTTTATCAGGAAATTGTGTCCATAAACAGTCCTGTGCAACAACTCACCTCTCATTTCTCTATATTTTGCTTCCAAGGAGCCAGACTTTCTTGGAATTTTTTAAGTGGTCCTTGGACATTAGCTGTTTTTTCACTAATTTTCTAATAGTCTACTTCTTCACATTTCCTTCTTTCTTCATGATTCCTCTTACCTTGATGAGCTTGAGCATCCCCACAGCATTATACTCCCACCACCGTGCTTCACTGAGGGGACAGTGTTCTTCGGGTTGCACGCCTCTCCCTTCTTTCTCCAAACATAAGCAGCATCTCCCCGGCCAAAGAGCTTTAGTTTCTTTTCTTCTGACCAGAGGATGCACTTCCAATATGCATAAGTAGTATGTAATTAGTATATTTCTGTCTGGCTTGAAAGTGTCTCTTCTGCAGAAGTGAAGTTTTTCTTGGTCTGCAACCTCACAGTCCATTCCTGTGCAGGGTTCTAGTGATTGCCTTCTTTGAGACTATAATTCCTGACTTGGCTAAGTCATTCACTAGTGTTATGGAAGTTGATCTGGGGTCTTTAGACACTGTATTTTTTTTTTAACCAGTCTTCAAACTCTTTCACTTTCTACCTCTGCAATGCTTGTTCTGTACTGTGTAACTCTTGATAATTCTCACTCCAATTATTGACATTTTGGTACACTGCGATAACTTTGTATATCCATCTCTTGCAACAAGTTTTTTTCTCCAGTGTAAACGGACTTCTTTTGTTTTTGGCATGCTTTTTCATGATTTCGTTCTCTGATCTGATTTTCTAAAGAAAACTAGTATGCTTAGAAATTCTTGGAAAAAAAAACACTTTAAATTTTACACAGGGGGGTAAAATTTTCTCCTCAACTGTAGGTGGAGCAGAAAATAGCGGCCCGTGTAGGCCGTCTTCAGGCGGAGCTGGAGAGGAAGAGCTCAGAGTTGGAGCGGGCCAAGCTGGAGAGTGAACGGCTGAGCCAGGAGAAACAAGACCTGGAGGACAAGGCCTCGGAGCTTTCTCGGCAGGTGGACGTCTCCGTGGAGATGCTAGCCAATCTCAAGCAGGACCTGGTGAACAAGGAGGCAGAGCTGAACCACAAACAGCAGTAAGTGAAATATACTGGTTCTCTGCTGTTTAACACATTCCAGTTTTATAACACATCTGAATGGGTTGGTGTATACAAAAGTGCAATTAAGTGCCCTTAAACATCCTGCTAAGGAAAAACAGCAGTCCATCCAAAAATTTGGAAAAAAAACATTTTAAAGAGTGTGGAAGTGCTAAAGCCAAAAACAGGTCACATAAGAATTTGTATATTAAAACAAATCTGCACACAATAGCACAGGTTTTACCTGCTTACATACTTATTTATTGATCTCCCTCATCGACTTCACTGCTGCATGGTCTGATCCAGGACAGAAGAGAGCTGCTGCCCTGCTGTAGTTATCTTTATTTCTGTTTTCTTAACCTGTTCTTTCTTGCTGTTGTGCTACATATTAAATAAATATTACACATCATAATTAAGGATTAGATATGTATTAAAATAATATTTAAGGCAAACACTCTTGGAGCTAACTAAATGTGCAAAGTATTTGAGAAATAATTATACACGCTACTTTTTCCCTCTGTAGCAGGTCTGACACACACACACACAACATACTGGTACTGATGTCGCACGGACTCGCACACAAACTTTGACCTCTTTTGACTGCACCTATAACCAATAAATACGATGACAAATCTGTAAGATTAACGTCACTTCCATGCAAGTTGATATGAATGACTCTAGATGGATATGCCGAGCAGGTGTTTCTGACATCTGAATATTTGCTGGCCAAACGCTATCATAACCTTGCTTTCGCAGGGTAATAGCAGGTCAGAGACATCATGCTGTTCCTCAGGGTGCTCTGATGGCATGCAGGCATATGGCTGACAGCAAAAATCAAAAGAGGATATGTGGCTTGTGTGATCTAGCAGAATTATAAAAATATAATTGTTGGCCTTCATATGCTTCTAATTTGACATTAATGTCATACGAAATTGTGAAATAGATGATAGAAAAAAAGTAACCTGCAAAAAGGGGACTTATCAAGTAAGAAGTTAAAAGCACAGGTGCCTGAGCACTACCTGGGGCAGGGGTCGGCAACCTGCGGCTCCGGAGCCGCATGCGGCTCTTTAGTCCTTACAGTGCGGCTCCGCGTGGTTTGGGAAAATAAATTAGAAGTATTTAGCTGACGTGTATTTTTATTTTTTTTATTTTTATGTTAGTTCTTTTTTACCTTGTAGTTCTATAAATATAAAAATAAATTTATATTCTATTATTTTTTTCATCGCTCAAAATAAGAGTCAAACTCGCAGAAACCGATATACCCGCTGAAACGCCATGCATTTATCAAGACTTTCAACCCCAGGTAGGCCAATTATGGATCTTTGGATCCAGCCATTCTCCACCGTGAACTATGTTAAAGACAAACACCGCTCACGCCTCACAGATGACAGCTTACAGTCCTGCGTAAAGATGAAAGTGACTTGTACAGCCCCGATTTGCAGACGCTGTGCGCAGAGGTTCAGGAGCAGAAGTCCCATTGTAAACATATCACGGCAGACCCGACGATGTTTCCATGAACACGCTTTTCAGCATCTCTTTATTGACCACTTTTCACACACGGTTGCTGTACACATACAGCCGGCTGTAGCTTTTCAGCTCACAGCCCGACACATACCAACACAACAGCATAGAGAGCAGAGACGTAAAGGCGGCGAGGCGTGATTGCAGGTGCCGCTCAGGTGCGTCGCCTCCCCTGCAGCGGCGCTGCAGACCACGCCACGCCACACACATTAACCAGGTAAAATACATATTTAGGCAGAATTTTGCAATTATCTATTTGTCATTTTTTAGCAGCATAGTGCTTTTTTTCCCAATTATTTTTTAAAAGTCAGGTCAAGGCTCCAAAAGCCCAAAGGCGATATAAGGGTGGCGGCTCACAACAGTTTTTGTTTGCTACATGGATCACTTTAGTTCAGCTGGGTGTCTTTCCTTTTGCTATATTTCATTAAGAGTTCAAAATGTGTCAATTACATAAATAAAATGTAATTTTCTCTGTAGCACTTCAAGGATTTCATAAGCAACACACCTTAGTTGTTCACACACAGCATAAAGGTAAAAAACAATATATACAGTGTTATTGTCATTTTAGATGTCAAAAAGTATTTGCGGCTCCCACTGTTTTCTTTTGCGTGGAAACCGGGTCCAAATGGCTTTTTCGGTGTTAAAGGTTGCTGACCTCTGACCTGGGGTCTATGTGGGCACGTGCCTCATCTGTTCCTTGAAGCTCTGCATGAGGAACAAAAACAGTTGGTGTTGAAGTACCTGCAGCAGTCCTTGGAAAAACATTGTCCCGTGATTCCATGATTGCATTTTACTACCTGTCAGCAATTTCTGCAGTACTGTGCTGCAGCTGTCTTCCCTCCAGCTAAACGCATAACGAAAGGTTGCTTTAATACGAAGTCTCCTTGTTTGTGTGCTGCATTTTGGATGAAGATCTTGTGTTTAGTTTAACCGCTCATCAGTGTCAGAGTATTAGTTTAATTTCTGAAATGGTCTGAGGCGCTCTGATTAGTGCTGAGTTGGAAAGTGACATTGGACTGCACACGGCAGCGCATTATCATCCTCTTCCTTCACCTCTCCCTCTGTGTTGATAATGTAATTTGCCATCATACCCCCCCCCCCCCCCCACCACCACCACCAGATGTGTTCTGCATCTGTCCCACTGTTGTCGCGATTTACCAGTGTCCTCCAGGGCTGGTCAGCTGCTCATGTTGAATGGAGGGCTGGATGGGAGCAGCTGGATTGGCAGTAGAGATTACAGCATCCTGCCAGTCCCTCAATAAAGCTGCCATGCTGTTTCTTGAACTAGTTAAAGTGCGGCTGCTGTAAATAGACTAAGTTCTTGGATGCCAATCACAGCTTTATGAAGATAGATGAGGATGATTTGGAGCTCTTCCGCAGCATGGCTCAAAGCTTAATTTTCAGATTTTTAGAGCTTTTATTGAAATGAGTCCCAGGATGAATTATTGTGCACTCCAAAAATTTGTGCTGTTTTTAGTTTGACACACTAGAAGCTGTCAAACTAAAATCTTTTATAGGATGCATGCCATCTAGTTTCCTTTTTAATATTTGCAAATGTTAACAAAGGAGGATTGGATGCATTATAGCATTAGAAAGGGGAAAAAAGGCTCTGCAAACAGAATAAGTACATAAGAACATGTAGTTGAAATATTGCTTGGATTTTTTGATCTACAGTGTTAAACTGTAGTTTCTGTCCACTTGATTTAGATCCGTTTGTGGCACTAGTAACTACGAAAACAACCTCTTCACTTTAAGCAGTGAAAATAAAAATACAATTTTACTGACTGCTTTACTTTGAACACTGAAGTACCACTAATGGAACTAAAGCAGAACCATAAGCTCTATTGGAAAAAAAAATTAAATGTTGGCTTTAATGAAAAAGTTTTCTTTTTTTAAAAACAGGCAGAACATTTTTTTTCAGTGGTCACTAAAATTCAACCTTGCAAAAGTCACCGGATAGATCTCAGATTTTCAAACCTGTCCACCTGGTCAAGAAAGCCCGTCACCGTCTCTTCTTCCTCAGAAGACTTAGAGACTTCCATCTGCCACTGAAGGTGCTCAAGAACTTTTACTCCTGCACCATCGAGAGCGTCCTGACGACAAACATCTGCACCTGGTTTGGGAACAGCACCAAGCAGGACAGACGAGATCTGCAAAGAGTGGTGCGCTCAGCCGAACGCATCATTCAATCAGAGCTCCCTGACCTGCTGTCCATCTACACCAAGCGGTGCAAGTCCAAAGCTAGGAAGATTATGATGGACCTCTCCCATCCCAACAATGGACTCTTCTCACTGTTGAGGTCTGGGAAGCGCTTCCGCTCCCTTAAGGCCAAAACGGAGAGAATGAGGAGGAGCTTCTTCCACCAGGCTATTCGGGGCCTGAACCAGGTGTAGGACTGGACTCTCCCACACACGTCACTATAAGACTGGACTCTCACACACACATCACCACACGCACCACCACACATTTCCTATAATCCTATAATTCCAATAATTTATAACCTTTATAATCTCTTCTGCTATTTGCACATTCTTTACTGTAAATTCTTAAGTTAATTTGTAAATTTTGTAGTAACCTGTAAATTGTAAATATTGTAAAACTTTTTTTCTGTCATTTAATGGTCGGGCATTGTACAGCTACAAGCATTTCACCCCCATGTCATACTGTGTATGGTTGTGTGTGTGTGTGTGTGTGTGTGTGTGACAAATAAAAATTTGAATTGAATTTGAATTTGACCTCATGAACTGTTTGCCCTCCCTCATTGCTGCTTTCAGCTACATTTATTCACTTCAACTACTCATTATTCATTAATCTGTTGAATTCTTTTAAAAATAATTTCAAAGAAATCTTTGATCTTTAAAATGTCAGTACTGACAGTTTCCTTGTGTCCAAGATAATGCCTTCAGCATACTCAATTTGTCCGCTGAAGATATCCACCACACCGAAACCTGTTAAAATCGCCTTGTTTGGCTTTCATTTTGCAGTGCTCTAGTGGTAAATGCAAACATCGTAGGTTTTTGACTAGTTAGTCTTATTACCCAAACAGCTTTGTTTTCAGATGTGGCTGATCTTGAGCGTTCATCTGGTTTAATGTACAAAAAAACGCCCACAAGATGTCCTGTTCTTTTACTCACTTCTGCTCGTCTATTGTAAAGGTTACAGTAGCTGTGGTCACGTATCTCAAACCTGGCAACATCAGACAGGGAAGGTCATGCTGTGGGCTTAAAATCCTTGCCTGGGCTGTGTGAATACCACCTACTTATGTCAGCAGCTTAGCCTCTCCCTCTTTCTCACACTCACACACAATTCTTGTGCCTTTCTGCCTCTCAGAGGAGAAGCTGGCAGTGAAACAGTAAGCTCATTCAGAGTCTAAAATACAGAGCAGGTCTGAGGTGGAAAAAGAGCATCACAGTCTGTGAATGTTCAGCAGGGTGGACGTGAAAGCCGTAGTCAACAGATACAAAGCGACTTATTGGCTCATGTATGTCTCCCTAACAGCCTATTAGATGATTTTTAGTTTAATTCTAAAAGAATCCAGTGACTTTAAAGGCTCTGTGAAAGCCCTTTAAGGAGATGTGTGAGATCGTGCTTTTACATCAGCTGTGTCAAATGCTGAAAAATGCGAGTCACCTAACCGAAGGTTGCTAAGCGACCAGAAGAAACTCCTACGAGCCTTCTTTTGCTTCTAGCAGTGTCGTGCATAAAAATATGACCTTGATAATTCCTCCTGCACTTAATATCCCTGTAATTAGAAAAAAAGTGTGCAGAACGCCTCAGGTGCAGTTGTTCCTTTCAGCTTAGACTTTATTACTCAGCATGTGAAATAATTCATTCACAAACAATACGAGCGAAAAAAAACCCCGCCGCATGCTAGCCTGTAGCGGTCAGAGCTGAATGAAGCGTGCCTGTTAAGTGGTTTAATAGCAGCTGGAATAAACGAGAGCAGCTGTAATCAGCAGAAACTGGAGCCCGAGGAGAAATGAAAAATGATGGGACGGTTATCTCCATCATTTCAGCTGTTACAGAATCACTCAAATGAGAAAACTGCTCCATTTTGTGTCTGTCTCAGAAATATCATTGGAGTTTTTCCAACTATCTGTGATTGCTTAATGATGTGGGTTTATTTCATTGCTATGATAATGATCTTGTTATGATTACAGTAGATGGTTTTAAAGAGGTATTTGGAGCAAACGTTTCTGTAATATTTAATAATGGACTGTAATACATGGTGATCATGCACAGCCAAGTATGTGATGGCCTGCCTCTCGAACACTGTATGCTTCAGTCGCAGCATTTTGCCGAGAGCTTAAGGGGCTGAATGCAGTATTAATTAGACCTGTGCAATATTACAGTCCAGTGCTCAACTTAGGTTAAAAGGGAACCTGAAGTGCTTTTCCTTGTTGTCTCTCATATATCCAGGTAAGTCCGTAAGTGCTTGGACAGTGCCACAGGTTTTGTAATTATGCATGTGTACACCTCCACAGTGGATCACACAAACAGTAGCTGTAGGCAGCTGCAGCGAAAGCCTTTCAGAGCATCTCAAAGGAGAAAAAGCAGCATTACAATGAGGAGTGATCCTTTGGAGAAAGTAAACATGATTTATTGAAATGCAGAGTGTGACTAATAAGCTTAGCAGGATTATTTAGCAGAGTTGACTCCAATGAAGATAAGAAGTAGGACAGGACCTCAGCAATGTCCTGTGGTAAATAATACCCCCACCCCAGTTTCTAGACACTTTTTTGTCATTGGTTCACAGAAAGCAGTCAACAAAAAGACTGGACCAGAGTGATGATGACTGAATTGAATTTGACACCGTGGGAAAATAAAAGTGATGTAAAGAACAGACCAGCAGCTGAAACACCCAAGAATGCAGGCAGACGAGTGAATCCAGATCTTACTTATTGAACTTCATCTTTAAGCTTCAGTTGCTGATGTCCATGGGTCCTAGACTTGAATCAGCCATAGTCTGCACATATTTTTATCCAAATTTGTTAAAAACTGTCCAGAAATGTTAGTTTGCCCAATTACATTTGAGACTCACTCAGTCTAAAAGTCTGTTGTTGATTGATTAAAAAACCACTTTGGGGATTTTACAGCGGCAGAATTACAAAAAACTGTATTATTGCCCAAATTCTTACTGACCAAGTGACTTCCTCAGTCTCTGAAGAAGTCACTTGGATGAGTGGCGATATGTTTCTCCCACTGGAAACGCTACATCCAGATGAACAGAGTCAACTTTTTTGCGTGGACTTTGATGTTTGCAGATGACGTTTCTTTCTATGGTGAGATTAGTGATCAGGTGGAAGAGAGCCTGGAGAGGTAGAGGTATGCACTGGAGAGACAAATGAAAGTCAGTAGAAGCAAAAATAATAGATGTGTGTCAGTGAGAGGGAAACAGGTGTGATAGTTAAGATGCAAGGAGTAGATATATTGAAGCGGGATGAGATTAAATGTCTGGGTTCAGCCATCCAAAGCAACAGATGAAGAAGAAGAGTGTGCATGCAGGGTCGAGCGGTTGGAGACAAATGTCAGACGTGATTTGTGACAAAAGGCTGACAGCAGGAATGAAAAAGAAGGTTTTCAAGATGGTAGTGAGACCTGGTATTTATATTCCTATGTATGTATGGTTTGAAAATGGTGGCACTGACAAAGAAGTTGAGAGGAGGTTGACCTGAAGGTCCTGAGGTTTTCACTGGGAGTGACCAGAAATGGATAAGACAAGTAATGACTTTAACAAAGGAACAGCTCAGGTTACACCGTTTGGAGACAAAGTTACAGAATCAAGGCTGAGATGGTTTGGACAGGTGCAGATGAGGGATAGTGGATATACTGAACAAAGAATTTTGAAGATGTAGAGGCAGAAGAAGGAAACAGGACTGGCTTTGTCATGTTATGTGAAGGAATCAGAACAAGAAATGAAGTATGTTTTGTTTTTGCATTTTGAGTCGTAATGAACCTCCTAACACTCGAACTCTTCCACGGCATGCATTTTTAATTTCTCTTTGATATGTGGCCATATTGGGGCCCGATGAATGTAAAAACAAAGAATTACCAGATTTTTTGTTTCTAAGAAAAATGTGAGCCACATATAAGGATATTCATTTAAAATTTTGATAGAACAGTGGCAATATAATGTCCTCGTAAGTGGATATCAGGTCCTAGGAGGTTAAGGCAGAAGTAAATCTTCTCCTGACCTCATATAATCCCATGTAGGCTAGACCATTCATCCATTAATCTGAAACACTATAGTGTTGAGAATGTGTCAGAAAAGTACTACTATTATGGTAAATTTGTGCCTGGACAGTAGTGTTTATGTTATTAGGCTGTGTTGTAGATAGACTATCTGCGTTTCGTCACTTCTTAACTGGTTTGTACCGACCCAATGTATCATTCATCCATAATCATACTTATCTTACATACTGTACAAACAGCGGGGGGAGGCAGTGATGCATTTTTAATGTCTGTGTAGGTGTTCAAAATATTCTGTCCACCCTCTGCATAGAAAAGCAAAAGAGAGCTCCGAGAGCTGCCAGGTTTTCATATCATATTCAGCACACACACACGCGCCTGCTGCAGTAGGCCTTAACCCTGCAGGCTTGATTTATTCCTACAACCAGCTTTGATAAAGTAACATTGGTCTGTGCTGAATTCAAAACCCAGAGGCTCTGAAGGAAGCACAAAATACAGAAGAGTCCCGCTATGTGCTGTCACCATGTCTTCTTCAGAAAACAAGCCTATTTCACTGAGCAGGAAATCTCGACTGCAAAGTGAAGCTGTCAGGGCAAAAAGAGAACTCATCTCATTAGTAGCAGTGTCTCGGAGAAAGAAACATGGCAAGACTTCCAAAGGCTCCCTAATGACAAAGAATCAGAAAGGGAACAGGACACGCACAATATCTAGGAGGATGGAATATTTGAATAATAATAAAGAAGTTGGGCATCTGCTGTGAAGATGAAAAATCAAAGTCGAAGGTAGTTTTGATTTTTATAAACAAACACATTTTTGAATTGTTGAAGTATCGGTGCAACATATGTCTGAAGGCAGTCGAGAAATATTTGATCAAACTCTGGAGGAATGGGTGTCATTTAAACAGGCAAATTGTTTGAATGACAGAAAACACGCTGGTGCTGTTTCCAAGCACTTTTATGTCATAAAAAATGCATGCACATACTGTGCTGTAGAGATCTTTTCTTTTTTTTAATTTCAGGGAATTTGTTCATTAACAAGAACAATAACATGAAGTTCTGCACTGGTACGTGCTTACAAAGCCCATTTAATTGGACTGAATGTCTGCAGTTGGATTTATCAGGGCTGTAATGCACAAAAGAGTTGTGGTAATCCAACCTTAGAACAAATCAGTGCATGTGTGTGTAGACACTGCTTCAGGTTTCCTGTAGTGAGATGAAGATGAAGTGGCTTCTAACAAGAAATCGTTCCACATGATAAATAATCAAGACTAGTGCATTCGATTTCAGTTAGGGCAGGATTTTCATGTCTGCCATTAGATGTAGGAGACTGACATGAGTGT
This sequence comes from Astatotilapia calliptera, assembly GCF_964374335.1. Taxonomy (NCBI): domain Eukaryota; kingdom Metazoa; phylum Chordata; class Actinopteri; order Cichliformes; family Cichlidae; genus Astatotilapia; species Astatotilapia calliptera. Next base: position 23,751,545 of record NC_137427.1, on the reverse strand, counting down.
CCTTGAGTTTGGGTGAAATTATTTCATGAGGGCAGGAGAAGGGAATCAGGAAGGATGATGCAACCGGTCTTTCAGTAGACACATCTCTCCTCTCATTATGTTGAGACTGACACGAAAGGTTGGACTAACAATTGTGCAATAAGATGAATGGTGTGGTCAAGTGTAAGGTACTTGAAGAATCCATCAAGGGTAGATATTTGTCAGTGTGTGTCGGGGGCTGTTTTTCATCAGAAAAACTTATATTGAGACAATGTTGTCTCGGATGTTTTCAAGTTGTTATGTCTAAAAACAGATGTCCTAGCAAAAAAGTCAAAATGTTTCGGAAAGACATTGATGTAGCCGCTCTGGCTTCACCTGCTGGTTTGTGAATTGCAATTTTGAAGGCTTGGAACAAGTGACTGAGACCATAAACACATCAAGAAGAAGTTTACTTAGGGCTCCAAATAAAAACTTAAGTCATCCATCCATCCATCTTGGGGGATGAAGCTTATCCCTGCTGCCGTAGAGGTACACCCTGGACAGATTCCCAGTCTGTCGCAGAGCTAACACACAGAAACAGACAACATAGTCACACCCATAGACAATTTAGAGTCACTCATTAAATTAACCCCACTAACTTTGTGTCTTTGGTCTTAGAGGAAGCCAGAGAAACTCCACATAGGCACAGGGATAACTAAGGGATTCTAGCGCCGCACAAAAAGGCCCCACGTGGTGGTTTTGAACCCTGGATTTTCTTGAAGTGAGGCAACAAAAGTGAGATTTTCTATCTGCTTTTTGGGTATTTGGAAAGGAAAGTGGATTACATTTAGATTTACACATCTCTTTAAATGTTTTTAATGCAATCTCCAAAAGTTTTGCAAGTTGTCCAAGTTTTAGGATATGCATGAACACAATCACATGACTTCAGCCCCATGTGTTCACCACGCTGACTTTAAATGTCTGTAGTTGCTTTTAGTCACATTCTCACAGTTTATGTTGTACAGTACAATGTGGCAATTTTAAAAGCTGCAGTTATGATCTGCTAAACACCCCCATCATAGAAATGCCTCTGATGGGGCTGAAAAAGCTGAGGTATGCCAAATTAAACACGATCTGAACTGAAAATCAGTGGCAACAGGTCTTATGGAGTGATGAATCCATATTTAAAACAGCCATCTGTAAAGCACAGTTGTCAGTACCAGATGTACTAGTTTAATTTAATTGTTTTACATTTTAATTGATGGCTAGTGCTGGAAAATTGTTGTGTCCCACATTTTATTCAGCCATCTGCCACCAGAGGGAACAGCAGCCCTGACATCGCTGGAGAAAAAGCCTGATCCTGTCAAGTATTGTGGTTCTTTTTGTTAGTTTTTTTTGAAGGTGAAAGTATGAGATTCTCGATACAAGCGGCAGAAATTAGCTTCCTCCTGTAGATGAGTGGAGCCTCTACTCCTCCATATTGAAAGGAGCCAGCTGAGGTGGTAGCCTCTTGGGTCGAGGTGTTGTGACTGAGCACATCCTGGGGAGATTGCATCTCTCGGCTGGCCTGGGAACGCCTTGGTGTTTCCCCCTGTTGAGCTGTAGGAGTTGGTTGGAGAGAGGGAGGTCCGGGCTTCTCTGCTTAGGCTGTTGCCTGCGTGACCCAGGGGAAGAAATGGATCGACAGGTGATTATTATTTTGTTGTCATTTTAGCTTTGAACTTTTATAGAGATAGTTGTCACGAATTGTTGAACAATTTTTATTATTCAGTTGAAATTTATCAGTTTTTTGGGTGTTAATTTGTTATATTTTAACAATATCGGAACTTTTTTTTCAGTTTTGTTGTAACGTATTTTCATATCATATTTAACACGTTTATTTGAAGTTATTTTTAGTTCCTCCTTCTTCTTCTCTGTCTGTTTTATAAATGCAAGGTTCACAGTGGAAGGTGGCACACAGCTAAACAGCATTTAAAGTACGACTCATTATTGAAGAACTGTTTAGATCTGAAGAATGCCTTTAGACTGTTTTAGAGATGGCACGATACCACTTTTTTATGTCCGGTACCGATACCGATATCATAAATTTGGATATCGGCCGATACCGATATGAATCCGATATAGTGTGTTTTTTAATCAATAAAACTTTTCATATTTTGCTGCATTTTGTATAGGTTCATACACAAGTTTTAAAAAACAAGAGACTGAAGCTATTCTGTTATACCTGTATGCAAAAAATGCACTGCACCCAAAATATTTCATAGTTCAGCAACACAGATCAATCTAATAAACTTAAACCTACTCCATCCTCCCTATTCTGGTATTTTAAAGAGTATGCAACCTAACTAATAGGGCTACGAGAACCACCCCCCACCTCATGATGCTTAATCGATGTAATGAACTTTAATTTGATGCAGTGTGAAAAAAAATGCACAGAAATCAATTATTTTTCTACAATATTTAAATAGATTCAACATCTTTCTTCAACAGAATTGCAGACTGCACAGATGGTACCTTCCCAAAGGAAAAAGTACTATAGCTTACTAAGATATATTAGACTTAATAGTTACTATATACAGTAATGGACTTCTATATATTTTACATCAGATTAAAACTTTGGGTGTAAGATTCGGATAATTATTTATTAAAAGCTAGACATTTTAAATGAGAATAAGAAAGAAAAGTATGTCTTTGTGCCCCCTTTTCCCTGTTCATGCCCTATCGGCCCCCCTGGCTAAACTTTGCTAGATCCGCCCCTGCACAGTTACCAGCCGTCAGCTGCGTAGAAAAGGATCCTGGTGTAGAAAGTAATATTAAATACATTCTAACATCAGATTATCAAGCTTAAACGTGCTGCTGTTGTTCAGCCGCTGGTTTCCTCTTTCTGGCGCGAAGTGGGCGATAAACAAACAAGAGAGAAAAGCCGATCAGCTGATCATTGATCAGTTTCATGATTGAAGTAGCAACAGGAGAGGGAGGGAGAGAGAGAGAGGCAGTCGCTCCATATATCGGTTGTTAAGCTTAACGCAGGAATGCTTTACAAACATTCAGAGATGAACTTACACACTTGCTTTACTTCTCTCTGGGATAACTTTCTCGGAGATGAAATGCCGGTTTGGTAGCGAGGATCCAAATGCTCAACCAGACCACTGACAGGTCTCGCGCCACAGCCGCTCTATCACCTGATGCATACTGCTCCGATGTGCTACAGTTATGAGCCGAGTTACGCCATGTCGCAAGTTTTGTGAGGTGCTTTTTTTAATATTTAATGGATCGGATTATATTTTTTTATTTCTCTCCGATATCCGATCCAGTAATTTAGGTCAGTATTGGACCGATATGTAATATCGGATCGGTCCATCTCTAGACTGTTTAGACTGTTTTTGACAGTTTGACATTAAATGGGCATCAAATTTAACTTGACATATGAGTGTTTTTGCAGTACAGTAACAGCATACATGGATAGAAAAACATGCAATGCAACACTATCAGTCATGGATTGGCCTCCCCAGAGCCTGGACCTCAACTTTACTGTAGGATCATTTTGACAGAGATCAGAAGAAAAGGCTTTGAATGTCCTTCAAGAAGCCTGGAGAACTATTCCTGAAGACTACTTAAATAAATTAGAAGAAATCTGCTTAAGAGAGTTCAGGCTATGTTGAATCACTAAGGTGGTCATACCAGATAATGACTTTCAAGCTTGTTAGAATTGTACAAACTGCTTTTGCCTTATATAGTGTACTTCCATGTGTGTTTGCACATTTCAAAAATTGTTGCATCTGTTTCCCCTTTTTCTAACTAAATAAAGAAATGGTGGACAACTCTGGACTTTTTTTTTTTTTTTTTTGAAAATATTTTTATTGAAAAAAGAAAACAGTGCTTGCAGTTACCGAAATACAATCAACCTTTCTTAATTTTCCTAATTAACATATATATATATATATATATATATATATATATATATATATATATATATATATATATATATATATATATATATATATATACACATATATATTATATACATATATATACACATATATATTATATACATATATATACACATATATATATTATATACATATATATATATATATATATATATATATATATATATATATATATACATATATATATATATATATTATATACATATATATACATATATATATATTATATACATATATATATATATATATATATATATATATATATATATATATTATATACATATATATATATATATATATATATATATATATATATATATATATATATATATATATATATATATATATATATATATATATCCATCCATCCATCCATCTTCATCCGCTTATCCGAGGTCGGGTCGCGGGGGTAGCAGCCTAAGCAAAGAGGTCCAGACCTCCCTCTCCCCAGCCACCTCCTCCAGCTTGTCCGGGGGAATACCAAGGCGTTCCCAGGCCAGCCGAGAGATATAATCTCTCCAGCGTGTCCTGGGTCTGCCCCGGGGCCTCCTCCCGGTGGGACATGCCTGGAACACCTCGCCCAGGAGGCGCCCAGGGGGCATCCTTGCCAGATGCCCGAACCACCTCAGCTGGCTCCTTTCGATGTGGAGCAGCAGCTGCTCTACTCTAAGCCCCTCCCGGATGGCCGAACTTCTCACCCTATCTCTAAGGGAGAGGCCAGCCACCCTTCGGAGGAAGCTCATTTCCGCCGCTTGTATCCGCGATCTCGTTCTTTCGGTCACTACCCACAGCTCGTGGCCATAGGTGAGGGTAGGGACGTAGATCGACCGGTAAATTGAGAGCTTCGCTTTTACACTCAGCTCCCTCTTCACCACGACTGACCGGTGCAGCGTCCGCATTACTGCAGCCGCAGCCCCAATCCGTCTGTCGATCTCCAGCTCCCTTCTCCCATCACTCGCGAACAAGACCCCGAGATACTTGAACTCCTCCACTTGGGGCAGGAACTCATCCCCGACCCGGAGTGGGCACTCCACCCTTTTCCGGCTGAGAACCATGGCCTCAGATTTGGAGGTGCTGATCCTCATTCCCGCTGCGTTACACTCGGCTGCGAACCGCTCCAGTGCGAGCTGGAGGCCCTCACCCGATGAAGCCAACAGAGCCACATCATCCGCAAAAATCAGAGATGAGATTCTGAGGCCACCAAAGCGAAAGCCCTCCGCCACTTGGCTGCGCCTAGAAATCCTGTCCATAAAAATTATGAACAGAACCGGAGACAAAGGGCAGCCTTGGCGGAGCCCATCACCCACCGGGAACGAGTCCGACTTATTGCCGGCAATGCGAACCAAGCTCTTGCAACGGTTGTATAGGGATTGAATGGCCCGTAGCAATGGGCCAGACACCCCATACTCGCGCAACACCTCCCACAGGACGCCCCGAGGGACACGGTCGAATGCCTTCTCCAGGTCCACAAAACACATGTAGACTGGTTGGGCAAACTCCCATGCACCCTCAAGTATCCTCGAGAGGACAAAGAGCTGGTCCAGTGTATATATATATACATATACATACATGAAAAAAAAAAACAAAAAAAACAAAACACAACGCCCCCCCCCAGTCCCACACAGATCAACACAACCATCAAACATATTAGAGGAATATAACAGTAACAAAAGTAGATTTAAACAGGCAATACCTCTAGACTAGCAAAATAAGAGATAAAGGGTTGCCACTTGTGAAAAAATTTGGCTGTGCAACCTCTCAACGTATATTTAATTTTTTCAAGTTTTAAAAAAAACATGACATCTTTAAGCCACCGGGAAATAGTAGGACACTTAACAGACTTCCAATGCAACAATATTAGACGTCTCGCTAATAGGGATGTGAAGGCTATAATATCCCTTTGTGTGGAATCAAGTGTAAGTGAGCGAGCAGGAATCCCAAATACAGCAATCAGAGGACAAGGATGAAGAGTTACCCCAAGAACAGTTGACATAATAGCAAAATACCTTGTCCAGAAACCTTGTAGCTCAGGGCACAGAAAAAACATGTGGCTAAGGTGACAAGGAGAACCATGGCATTTATCACATTTATTTTCCACTTCTGGATACAATTCAGAAAGTCTAGACTTAGAGAAATGCACCCTGTGTATGACCTTAAATTGAATAAGTCCAAGACGAGCACAGGAGGTGGAAGATCGTACTCTCGCTATAGCCTGTTCCCAAGACTCCTCATGTATTCGAAATCCCAGTTCTTCTTCCCATGTACGCTTAAGCTTAACATTAGAGTGGTTACTAAAAGACAGAATAGCATCATAGAGTTTCGAAATGGTTCCTCTGTGATGAGGAATAAATGATAACGTAGTTTCCCACTGCTGTTCTGGAGGCAGAGAGGGGAAATTTGGGAAACACTTAGCAACAAAATTTCGAATTTGAAAATAGCGAAACAAATGGGTAACAGGGAGATTGTAACGAGAAGACAAGTTGGGAAAACTATCGAAAACACCATCCACATATAAATGTTTGAACTGTTTTATACCCTTGTCACACCACACTGAAAATGTCGAGTCCAAAAGTGAAGGGGGAAACAAATGGTTGTCGCTTAGAGGACCCGAGGAAGACGGCATTACAAAATTAAAGTGACGTCTAAACTGAAACCAGATTTTGAGTGTGTTAAGAACCACCTGATTATCAGTGTACAGAGAGGGTCTCACGGGTAAAGAGGAATAGAGCAAAGCCGGTAAAGAAGAGCCCTTACATGATGATAGCTCCAATTTACACCACGAGGAACCAGAAGATTTTAGCCAGTAGCAAAGTTTATGGATGTGAGCGGCCCAGTAATAGACTAAAAAATTAGGTAATGCAAGTCCTCCACTAAATCTGCATCGCTGCAGCAAAGTTTTAGAGACCCTAGGTGGCTTCCCTCCCCAAATGAAAGAACCAATAATCTTGTCCAGTGAAACAAAAAAATGTTTCGGCAAAAATAAGGGAATTGACTGAAATAAAAATAAAAATTTTGGTAAGATGTTCATTTTAACAACGTTAATCTTACCGATTAAAGAAAGGGGGAGATTACCCCATCTTTGAATATCAGATGTGACCCTAGATATAAGAGGAGACAAATTTGCTGATTTAAGGCCAGCTAGAGAGCGAGTCACGTTAATCCCTAAGTACTTAAACCCAGACGGACTGAGACGAAAGGGTAGATCGGACTGTTGAAGTTGACGTGCAGCCGTATTAACAGGAAAACACTCACTTTTCCCCAAATTCAATTTATAACCTGAAAACGAACTGAAGTTCTCCAGAATACTTAAAACAGCAGGGATGGAGCATGCGGGGTCAGTCATATATAATAACAAGTCATCCGCATACAATGATACTTTATGTGTAATTCCATTACGGATGATTCCCCTGAATACAGAAGAAGATCGCAATGTAATAGACAGAGGCTCGATGGCAATGGCAAAGAGTAAGGGAGACAAAGGGCAACCTTGACGACAACCACGACCCAGCGCAAAATAATCAGAGTAAACATCATTAGTATGAACACTGGCTTTAGGGGACGAATAAAGAAGCCGAATCCAGGAAATAAATTTATCACCAAAACCAAATTTCTCTAAAACTGCAAACAAGTACTCCCACTCCACCCTATCGAAAGCCTTTTCAGCATCTAAAGAAATCACAAGTTCAGGAAGTTCAGATAGACGCTTTGAGTAAATAACATTAAAGAGTGTACGGGTATTAAAAAACAATTGCCGTCCCTTTATAAAGCCATTCTGCTCTTCAGATATAATTCGAGGAAGCACATCCTCAAGGCGAGATGAAATTACTTTAGCCAATACCTTTGCATCGGCATTAAGCAGAGATAATGGCCTGTAGGAACCACAGGAGGTTGGGTCCTTGTCATTTTTGAGAAGGAGCGCTATGGTTGCTTGTGTGAAAGTAGGTGGTAATGAACCGGTTTCCAAGGATTCGTTAAACACAGACAAAAGCAATGGTGCCAATTTACCAATAAATGTTTTATAGAATTCAATTGGAAACCCATCCGGGCCCGGGGCTTTATTAGACTGCATAGCTGTAATAGCTTTTAATACTTCTTCAACAGATAATGGGGAGTCCAATTGCCCCGCATCATTAGCACCAATAACAGGGTTTGAAAGATTATGAAGAAATGCATTCATTTTAGCTTTATCCGTGGGAAATTCGGACCTGTACAACAAAGAGTAAAATGTTTTAAAGGTAGAATTAATTTCCAAGGGATCTGTAGTAATATTGTCATCAGAGTGTTTAATAATGGGGATCACGCGCGAGGAGGCCTGACGTCGTAACTGATGTGCCAACAAGCGACTAGCCTTGTCACCATATTCGTAATATGAGCCACGACTGCGTAGTAATAAGTGCTCAGCCTCTTTGGTTGACATAAGATCAAATTCTGCTTGCAAATCAAGGCGCTGCTTCAGTAATTCTGGAGAAGGGTTCAGTGTATAACTTTGATCAAGGTTACTAATTGCAGCTATAAGTTCTTTAAGCCTGGCATTAATCTTTTTATTAGCACGGACAGAGTAAGAAATAACTTGACCTCTCAGGTAGCATTTAAGAGTCTCCCATAGCAGAGAATATGAGACAGAATCATCCTGATTGAAGGACAAGAACTCCTCAATAGAGCCTGAAATAAATTCACAAAATTCTTTATCCGCCAGAAGGAGAGAGTTAAATCTCCAAAGTGGAGGGCTACGTTTATGGGTAGAAAGATGAACATCCAATAGCAGAGGAGAATGATCAGATATTACAATACCAGAATAGTCGGAAGAATTAACACATGAATTAAGAGTTCTGTCGATGAAAAAATAATCAATCCTGGAATAAGACTGGTGGACCTGAGAGAAGAATGAAAATTTTTTGATTGAAGGGTTGCGAAATCTCCATGGATCAACAAGATCATTCTGTTTCATAAAATCTGAGAATGTTTTAGACATAGATGATTGAGTCAAATTACGAGGACTAGATCGATCCAAAATTGGATCAAAAACACAATTCAGATCACCACCAAGGATAAGCAAATGTGTATTCAGAAAGGGGATGTTACTCAGCAATCTATTAGCGAATTCAGCATCATCAAAATTCGGGGCATATACATTTACCAACAAAACCTTTTTCTGCATTAGGGTACCAGCAACAATGATGTATCTACCGTTCCTATCAGCGACAACATTGGTCAAAGTGAATTGAACTTTCTTATTAATGAGAATGGCCACTCCTCTAGCCTTCGAATTAAAATTTGAGTGAAAGACCTGACCTACCCAAGGGCAATATAACCTATAATGATCCTTAATGCGAAGATGAGTCTCCTGTAAAAATGCTATGTCAGAATTTAGACGTTTCAAGTGAGTAAAAACCTTAGATCTCTTAACAGGGTTACCCATACCTCTGATATTCCAACTAATGAATCTAAGAGGCATACCTGACCCAGCAATGCTGGGGTCTATATTTCCATTAACCATTTACAAAAAGGAAGAGGAAAAAGACCAAACCAAAATGCCAGTGGCCATGAAGAGCCGAAATGGGACAGCCCCCCCCCAACCCAACCCTGAACACAAATACACCCCCAAGTCTCCACAGAACAGAACAAAGGAGACAGCAGTGTACCCCCAAAGTAGCAAAAATGATTCACCGAAGTGACTGGACTAATTGTTGTCTAAATAAAAATAAAAGCGAGAGAGGGAAAAATAACCTCTCACCAACTTCTCTACAGCATAACAGTGTGCGCGTAACAGTAAACATGTTTTTTTTAAAAAGGGAAAAAATAAAAAGGAAACCAACCAACCAAAAAAAGATCTCACAGTACAAAATATGACTTCCTCAGAAGGAGAACTTTCCAACAAGTCACCGAACGTGCATAAAATTTAAAAAAACAAAAAACAACATACATAAATAGATAAACAATTAAAACAAAAACAACCAAACAAAAAAATAAATAAATAAAAATTTAACAGAAACGAAAAACAACTCAGTCCTATGCAAATCAATGCAGCAAGCTTGGAGAAGATTGTGCCGGACTGGTCCGAAGTTCAAGAGTATATTATATGATCCAGTTTCAATAAATAACAATGAAAATAAAAGGAACCAGCACAATGGCCTAAGAAAACAATGCACAGGTGGCGTTAAACCTAAGGAGAGCGTGAACCCTTAGCAGCATTACAGTATCAAACTGAGGAGCTAACGAGGCTCACCCAGAAATCAAAGTTTTGACATAATCACTGGCCTCCTCTGCCGAAACAAAGTCCTTCTCGACACCCTTATATGTGATGCGGAGTCGCGCTGGATGAAGCAGGCCATACCGAACACCGTCAATGCCACGGAGTTGCTGCCTGACCGTGTTGAAAGCAGCACGAGCCCGTGCCACCCTGGCGGTGTAGTCGGGGAAGACTGAGATGGTCCGATCTCCAACTTTAATCTGTCGGCGTTCTCTAGCACGTCGTAAAATGTCGACACAGTCAGTGTGGTAATGAAACCTGCATACAATGGCTCGTGGACGGTCGCCAGGCTTAGGTGCGGGTTGGAGGGTCCTGTGCGAACGATCCAAAAGCGGCTCCTTCCCCAGATCAAATGCTTCTTTCAGCAAGGAAGCTACGGCGGCAGTGGTGCACGTGTCAGGGCCCTCCGGTACTCCCACTATCCTAACATTGTTGCGCCGCGATCTGGACTCCAAATCTTCACACTTACTTTCCAGCTTGGCTACATGAGCTGTGAGACCCTTGATAGTGTTTTTCATCTCAGCTATATCATCAGAGCAGACAGTAAGTGCGTGCTCCATCTCCTTCACCGTACCTTTTAGCTCAGACATGGTAGCGTCATTTGCAGCTTTATCGATCGCCAGCTGCGTCTTCACCGCCTGCAGGTCGAACTTAATGGTAGACAAAGCATCACCCAGAGTATCCTGAAGTTCCTTTTTAAAGCTGTCGGCGATATCTTTCCTCAGCGAAGCCAGCAACTCGACCTTGAGAGCCTCAATATCAGGATTAGCTTGACATGTGGGGGGCTTTGCAGGAGACGACGGCTCACTCGAGGGTGTGGTCGCGGTTTGCAAACTAGGCCTCAGTTGTGTCTGAATAGTACTGCGGGTTTTAACATTTTTTGCTGCCATTTTACGCCGGCCCGAGTAAAACTTCTCAACAAGACAATCCACAAACCAAAACAGGACTGAAAATACGGCCAAAACGCGCGAATAAATAACAATTTAATCGAAATCGGCGGGAGCTCCCAGACTCGCGTCCTACTCCATCAAAGCTCAACCGGAAGTCCAACTCTGGACTTTTACACAGTACTGTATATGTTAAAATGTTTGTCTCCCTTGCAACACAAAAATGACTTCATGGACCCATTTTTATCATCTGTTTAAAATCCCAAATAGAAAACCTGCTACTGCTTAATTAATTAAGAGCATGGCTACTGCTTAATTAATTAAGCAGTAGCAAATATAGCTTAATTGCTATATTTGCGGTTCACAGGGTGTTTGATTAAATAAGCAGTTTTGAAGACATCTACTACTCATTCATACCATCATTATTGTAGATTGGTTGTCTTCTCCCACATTTTTGTTTAACTTGCACTTCCGCTTTCTGAAAGATTGGATGCAGATATACAAAACCTCATCGTTGCGAACATGCTTTTCAGGACATATCTATTCTGTTTCTAAAGACACCTGAATTTTTGTTGACCTTTCCCATGTAATGAATTCGTTCTTTCATGCATCTGAAATGCTGCAGATCGTCACCTTGCTTTTGTATCTCAGGGTTACTCAGCCATCTGTCTGTTTGTAATGGGAATTGAGATTTCCAGAGAGCTGGTCCACCCGCAGTAAAATGTTTATTTTCTCCCGATTGATCGGAGGCAGCAAAGACCAGGATTAGCGGTTTCTTGGGAAACCAGGTTTTCTGTGAAAAAGCAGCACATTTTAGCCTGCAACTCTTTTATCATCCCCTTTCTCACAGCCTTTCATCCTCGTCCGTCTCACATCTCCTCTCATGTCGCCATGCTCTTCATGCTGCCTACCTCACTGTGTGCTTCTGTGTAATGCATACAAATGTGTGACACTATGACATGATAACACAATGTAAACCAAAAAAAACCCCAGAAAACAAACCATCAGAAACAAGAATAAAAAATCCAGGTGTCAAAACAGAACGACATGCGAGCAGCTGTCCTTTGTTAAAGGAGAGAAAGCCTCGTCGTCTTTATCCAGGCCTTTTAGTCAATCATCTCTGCTCTTAAATATTAATAAAGCATAATTTTAAATTAATGGCCACAGATGATGACAGCTGTGACAGGAGGTTGACCAGTCACTGTAATGAACATTTAGACAAAACCCTTCAGCTGAACACGTCTTATTATCCGTGTCTTTTCTAAGCTGAAGTGTTTACATTTGTTTTTGGAGTCGTTGCTTCTTAGTGCTTCATACAGTCGCCAGCTGTCTGCTGTTTGGTGCCGAGCAGGTAGTGTCCAGATGGCTCTCAAATTTTCAGTTAAGTGCAAAATCAAATGCACATGCATACATTTTTTTTATCTTGTGGGTGTTTGTGTGTAGCTTCAGAGATGTTGGCTGTGGAGACGTGTGCCTTTCTCTTGAATGAAATGGACGCAGATGCAACTTGCCCTGTGGTTCTTGGAAAAATCGGCGGCGGTGTTCCAGTTGCTCCAAAACAAAAGTTCCTGATTCTTGTCTTAAAACATTTGGTTTCATAATACTAATACTTGGTTGGAGCCTGTTTACCTTCACAGCTGCTTTAACTTCTTCATCAAGGGGTTGGAAACATTCCTCTGAGGTTGTGTTCCATATTAACATGTTAGCATCTCACAGTTGCTGCAGATTTGTCGGCTGCACATTGATGATGTGAATCGCCTGTTCCACCACAAACCAAATTAGATCGAAAGCTGGTGACTGTGGAGTCCAGTACAGTGAACTCATCACGTTTAAGAAACCAGTCTGAGATTATTTGAGGTTTGTGACACGGCGCATTATCGTGCTGGAAGCAGCTATCAGTAGATGTGTACACTGTGGTCATAAAGGGATGAACATGGTCAGCAATGACACTCAGGTAGACTACGGCATTTAAAGGATGCTCAGTTCTTTTGACATTTCCATCGAAAGTTAAAAAAAAAAAATAGGACCAGTTGGATGAATGTTGTAAATTGTTTTTATTTGTGAAATTTGGACAAATCTTAGCAGACTGTTTTCCCACTGTTTGCAGTCTTTTTGTTAAGTAAGCTAACCATCAGCTTACCAATGTCAGAGAAACTTTCATCTTCTCACTAAACTCTCAGCTGTTTTTTTTTTTTTTAGTATTACAAGGTCTCAATTATTTCTCAAAGTTATAGAAAATAGTGTGAAAATAAGATGTATGCTGTGTCGTTTACTATGAAGATCACTGAAAAGTGCATGAAAGGACAAAATTCTATGTCACCATTGGCTAACGTTCACCTGGAATAGCCTGAAAAGATGGGATTTCTTCTTTTCCAGGTAAACACCCAGGCATGTTTATCACCTTGAGGTATTTTTTCGGAGGTGTGAGAGTGAGGTGTTGTGAATATGTCAGTGTGTGTAAAAAATTGGGATTGACAACAGGAAGCAGCTACATCCCATTTCCCTCCTCTCCTTAAACCTCCTGTGCTTTCTTCTTCCACATGACTGCAGCTTTCTGTTTGCTGTCTGATCTTTTAGCTTCTGCAGTGTGTTATTTTTTTTTTTTCTCACAGTCGTTGTGGCCCTTCCTTCCTCTTCAGCTTCAGCTCCCTATTTCTCGTCTCCTTGTCTGTCTTTTTTATTGAATTTAGATCTTACCAAAAACTGACAGAAATATTTATTTTTCCTTTTCTTCCTTTCTGACCATCCTTTACCATCAATCGTGTTCTTTTGTTCTCTCGCCTCATTTCCTTCCTTCTTCGTTAGCATAAGACCGAGTAAAGCGTCTGTTAGGCTGTCAGGCAGCATTGGGGAAGGATGGGAAAAGTGTTCCTGTGTGGCGTCCATCACGGGGTTGGTGTATCCATCTCCTGATACAGCTGAATAATTAATTAAGACAAATTAAAGATGCATGAAAATTTAGATCCTGAATCACATGCGCCCTAATTTTGAGTGCATACTAACCAAGCTCAATAATGTCTATTCCAGGATTTTCTCAAATGGATATTTGCTACTTTTCTGGAGGCTGAACTTAAAACAATACTCAGTCGTTGTGTCCTCTGTTTATTAAACCGAATAATGAGAACAAAACGTCAGCTTCAGGTTTTCTAATGAGACATCTCATTATGTACAGATCTAATTATTAAATCAAAGTAAATAGTTCTTGAAGTCATTAAACATAATGAGATGCATGTTTAGTGTAGGATGATTTAATGATATAATCTGCAGAAGCTGTTTGCTTATTTACGTCATTATGACTTTAGGACTCCTCCAACCATCATTTGCCATATGGTTTTTGAAGAGGGCAGTAGTCACCAGCCTTAAGAACTACAATCATTCACTAAAATGGTTAATTTGACTGGAGACTGTTCTGTGTAAACCTTATTATCTATGAAAGCTCATCTAGATTGCACAAAGAGGAGAGGAAACTACTCTTATCACTGGTTCTTCTGTTATTGTTTATCCCTTCTTTTCCTTGAGGCGGAGCAATTTTATTTGTAAAGTGGATTTTACACAGAAAGACAATTAAGACCAGTCCTGAGCTATACAATCCATCCATTCTATTCCACTTATCCTTTTTCAGAGTCGCTGGGGGGCTGGAGCGCTGGCGAGAGGCAGGGTACACTCTAGACAGGTCACCAGTCTGCTGCAGGGCTAACACATAGACACAGACAACCATTCGCACTCACACCTATGGGCAATTTAGAGTTACCGATTAACCTATCCCCATTAACTGCATGTCTTTGGACTGTGGGAGGAAGCCAGACTGCCCAGAGAGAACATGCAAACTCCACACAGAAAGGCACCGGCCTGATGGTGAAATTGAACTCAGGACCTTCTTGCCATGAGGCAACAGTGCTACCCACCGTGTAGCACACACGTGTGATATACGTCACACTAAAATTCACAAAATCTCTGTCAGTCCTAAATGATCAGGAGTTGAATCCAAACTTGACATACAGAATTCAGAATTCGTAGTCATCATGTGGGTCATGTGCCCTTCAACTAGCAGAGTTGTTGGGGTGAACGGAGAAAGACAGGAAAAAGACAAGCTGTGTAAACATAACATTAAAATTTGGATTTAAATTAATGCCGTCAGCATTAATCTTGTTAAAATGACGTTAATGTCATAACCGCATTAACGCGGATCGTCCCTAACGCGTTAACGAGCTAACCGCGCTAACGTGTTGAGGCCGCGTTAACTCGCTAACGGAGATTTGCCGCGTTACTGCAGTTATGGCGTTAACGTCATTGTAATGAGATTAACGGTGACAGCACTCATTTAAATATATCTAAAGACTTAAAGTCCTCTGGAGAATGTTGTTCTCTGCTGAACAGTTTATCTTCATGTTGGCTAAAACCAGATCCTCACATGTTCAGTTTGTCCCCGGTCATCAAATCACCTAAATGTGTTGGGCTGGATTTTCCTCTTTTTCCTTTTGCAAAACTAAACATAATGAGATGCATCGTTGGGAATTAACAGTGTGGTGATGGTGAGATAAGACAGTTTACAACAAGACACACATGCTTAATGTTTTCTGTGTACATAAACACAAAGATTTTTATCTCGAGTAGTGTAGATAGTGTACAGTAGCAGGCCTCTTAATCAATGTAGGCTCAACTTTATACAATTCGGTTAGTGAGCACTTGATAAAAATCATGCTATCTAAAGTTGTGAGCAATTACTAAGTGACTCCGAGCTCTAATCACAGTCGATCACATTTCATCGTGGTGAGAAGCCGTTTGATTCTGACATAATTTCCAGACTCGCTGATTATTTACTCACTGATGTTAAAGCACATTTATTGCTGGCCTACAGTTTGCTACCTTGACTAATTCTGGAGTCGTTTTCTTTTTATAATCTTTGCCTGAAGATAAGAAAAGTTATCTGTGCCAGGCTCGAAGCTATTTTTATCTCAGCTTGTCCCCATTTCAGGAAGTTGTGCGTGTTGTTGCTGTTTTGGATTCTGCATCGTATGATGGTTTAGCAACAGCGGATGTTTGACATTAATTTGACATGAAATAAGTGGCTTTGCTTGTTTCATGACCACAAATCCATTTAAATTGAAGTGGCACGGGTTATATGTCTCCATTCCATGTCTGCAGGAATCCTCTGAACTTTTCTTTTGCTTCCTGAAGGTCAGATAGTTTAATAAGCTCTCCTCTCTGACATTGTTTAGACGGTAAACACTGGGATGTTTGTATGGATACAGTCAGAGACCAATAAAGGAAAAAGACCTTGGAAGCTGTAGACATTTGGATTGATGAGCATTAAATATTATATTCACATATTTTTGTAGATTTGGAAATGAGTAAAAGACAGATTTTTAGTTTGTATCAGGCAACAAGGGAAAACTTTTCAAAAGACCAAAGGACTGTGGGTCCTAAATTGTGGAACTTGCTCTCGTCCGACTTATGATGTGTTCAGACCTGCTTGTTGTTTAATACCATCTACTCAAGCTGTTATTATTTTTCAGCTAAAAAGCTAAAGCTTTGTCTCTTCTGCCCACAATAAGTTAATGTGTTTTATTATTTCAAGCACATTGCAAGAGTCCGACCGTGTCTTTTTTAAGCTAATGCAGAGACACAGAGTCACACTTACAGGATTAATCGATCAGATCAATCCTCTTCCAGAGAAATCTTGGCCACTGCGTTAACTTCAAAACTCTGCTGCACGTATTGGCAAGGACCAGAGAGGGAGGCCACATTACACCAATTGTAAGGTCTCTGCTGGTTTAAGGTTCCCAGTCACAAAGATATCGTTTAGTTATTGTGCTCCATGTTTATGGAGCAGTCTACCTGATGACCTGGTGGCTGCTCAGACTGTTGAGATTTTTAAAAGCAAACGCAAGACTTTCCTTTTTATTGTATTTTACTTTCATTCATTTACTGATATATTTTCATTGCATTTTTTTTGTTTACCTGTTTATTCATCTGTTATTATCTTTATGCCTTTATTCAGCTCTAAGTCAGTAGGATTAGCTTCTCTCTCATCTGACTTACGGTACATTTGAATAGTGCAGACAAATTTACCTCCTTTCTCTTTTTCCGAATCACTTTCAAATCAGTATCACAGTATGAAGGAAAGGTGAATCTGACTGTGCTTAAAAAAAAAACAAATACAAATGGAACTACAGTGAAACCTAATCAAGTTCAAACTAACTTTGATGTAAGTAATTTAGGAACTGTGGGTTGGTGTCAAAAGTCAAATCATACCTGCAGGTCATGGCATGAAATGCAAAAACACATTCTTAACTAACATTGAATTAGCAGTTATGTTATTGTTTTTATGATTGGTTAAATTGCTATGAATGACCTCTTTTACTTGGATAAAGGATGGTCCAGTGTGTCCTCTCCTAAAGGAGGCAATAAAGGAAGCACTAGAGCACCTTTCCTCAGTATCTAGAGCAGCTCTTATTATGGCTGCCACACAGATACTTCTGGGTCACTTCACTCTTAGAGACATTTAGGGTCGGAAACTGTCCATCATTAGTTTTAGATAAGTTTATTGATATCCCTTGATGAGAAGCTTTTGTTCTGAAGCTTTTGCAGCTGACTAACAAGTTGTCATTGATTTCAGTAAGCTGTCTTCTCTTCTACCAGTTCCTACTCCCCTCACACACATATGGTGCCAACAGAGGAAGCTATTACAGAAACTAGTGCAACTATAATTGAATGCAAAATGCATCTGAGACTATTAAACTGCCCTGAAATTAAGACCAAGGCTGTCTGGGTCACTCGCTGTCCCTTGAAATGACAGGAATTTGCCCTGCTGTGTTTGCAGTGCAAGTATCCAGCTGCTCTCTCACCCTCTACTCTCTCTGCTTTTGTGGTTGTATTGTTTATTTATCTGTGTCATCAACCCTCGGTGTCTGTTTTCAGAAAAGGGCGGTACAGCTGGTGGATGCGTGAGAGAGGCTTTTGAAGGCAAAATCTGTACCCACATGCATTAATAAACTTGTGTGCGCAAAAATGTCATCAGGACATGAATGTTTCTGAATGAAGGAGGTTTAGGAGATCTCTAATTTTCCCCACAGCCCTCCAAATATCTTATTTCATGAATCCTAGCTTCCAGCAAGAAGGAAAGGTTCACACCTCTTCCCCTTGTGCCCACAGGGAGGTCGCCCAGATTGACCAGTTCCTTCAGGAGACGGCGGCCCGTGAAGCAAACGCTAAGGTACGCTTGCAGCAGTTCATTGAGGAGCTTCTGGACCGAGCCGACCGGGCCGAAAAACAGCTGCAGATCATCAGCAGCTGTGGCACCACGCCGAACGGCAGCCTGGGACGCTGCAGCCTGCAGGCCTCGAAGGGCAACGGACGCCAGGTTAGGATTTTTGAATACACGTTGCTGTAGGTTCACACTATGAAACGTGTGATAGTTCCTGTCAAAAGAAAAAAAAATATATAATGCATATAATATATAACATATTTTGTGCCATACGTAACAACACCTGATGTACAAATTGGTTTTTAAATATTTAACTGCTCCTTATCACACCGATTGTCGTTGGTTGATTTTCCGATGAACTTTTTCTATGTAATTTTGTAGCACATTTTAACTGGCAAAAGTAAGTAACATTCTTAGTTTTATTGCAAATAAGTAATGTTTCATTAACATTTAGTAGTGACTTTTTTCACTTCCAGAGACTCTTAAAGACTCCTTAAACTGCAGGAAACTCCACTTCCAGCATTCTGGCAGTCATTAACAGAGCAGCTTGTTGCTGATGAAAAGTACATAACCATAGATTGTATTGATTTATGCCTCTGTAATGCACCACAGCTCGAACCGGTAATAGACTTCAAGATGCCTGAGACAGCAAGTCTACTGTGTTTTACTGAACTGAAGGGTAGTCGCTGCCTGTTTTTCACATATGAGCAGTTGAAATTAAATAAGATATTATTCTGGATTAGTGATGCACCAAATTCTGATATTTTTATTTGGTTTGCTTATTCGGAGCAATTATTACCCCTTCTGTGAAAACATAAGAAACAAAACAAGACAAACCTCTGCCGGCACGTCACTCTCTGGGCAACAATGTTCCCTCTAATTTTTCACGTGTCTGAGCGAACACACAAACTCCCTGAGCGGTCCCTTGGACCACTGTGAGCGACATCAGACGTGTGCACTGTGGTCACGCCAGCATCTAATCCATCCAAGTTACATGGTTTATTAAAATAATCAAATTACAGCATTTACATTTATGTTAGACTACTTTTAATTAACTGCTTTAGCCCACTTACAATGAAAATGTAAAAAAAATCTAGTCATTCACCTGTGCAGTATGTTAACACTATTGGAAGTACAAATAACTTGAACTCCAATTTTGAAAACACAAGTTTCTTTCTTTTTAAAAAAAAGCTCTGACTTGTATTATGAGTCTGTGGTCTGGGAGAGAGTCCTGTAGCTCTCTATAGTATATAATGACCAATGCTGGGCAATTAATTATATAGCTACTTCTTCAAAAAGGTTACTCAGTTTGGCAAACAACAAAGATTTTTGCAGCTATGTTTTTTTTAAATGCAGCCAAGGCAGTTTTAAATAAACATTTCAAACTATTTACAGAACAATCAGCTGTTCTGCATCAAATCTGATGCCACACAAATTATTTGTGCCACTTCAAAAAATAATTTCTGTCCACTATGAGATAAAGGAGAACAACAGCCTGGTACCTGCAGGCCTGACAACAGAAGATGTATCACTGCTGTAACACGTGTAACATTCAGCAGTCGCCTCATTGTTCTGACACACACAACAAAACTACACACTAACTACATAAGATTTGCGCTAAACGTCTCAAATCTCAAAGCACCGCCGTCACTCCTAAAACTTCCCCCCGTTTCTTAACAACTAGATGTCACGTTGCCATATCAGTTTTTTGATTGGTCGACATGGTACTTTTTTGGACGAATAGGAAAGGGAGAGAGGGGTGGAGTTTGTTTTTGCTCACAGGCGGAGAGCGCTTTCAAGCCTTTTTCTTATAAAACGCCGTTTTTACAGTTTCTTCCCGCAGTAAATATAAACAACGATAGTATTCAGCAAGGAAACCAAACATTGCAGATATTTTTATCATAACTCTGGTTTTACGTGGCCTATCAACACGATTTAAACGCTGGTATAAAGTCCACACTTTTTCCGTCAATTGTTCCGTCTGTCCTGCTCACATCTCCAATGGTTGTCCACGTTGTCATTAATGTGGCTTCACTTCACATCAGCCACGCCGCTTTGTTAGCTAAAACACCGGTGTCGGCACGTAAGGACGCTGTCATAGCCTGTCAACGACGTTGATTAGCTGCGTATATACGAATGTAAATCGCATTATTGGCTGGACTATGGGATAAGGTGGCATCGTTCTAATCCCATACGGGCGCAGACAGTCACTCACTGACTAACACTGCAAAACAGAATTGTTAAAGTATTAATTTTAATTTCAATGCAGGTTAGATTTATTTTGTGCGCAACACAGATTTTCTGTGCGCAGAGACCGTGGCAGCAGTGCGCAATTGCGCACGTGCACAGCTTAGAGGGAACATTGCTGGGCAGTATTTACTTTTAAGGGAATAGTACTGCATTATATTTTAATAGTATTGTAAACTTTATGTAGGAGTAGATCATGGAAATAGGTATTGATTTGTAAATAACTGGACACGAACAACCTGTGCATACTATATCATATTATACTACGGGATATTTCTAGATAACTAGACAGCTCAGTCTCTTTCCTTTGGCAATACTCTCTTATAAATATCTAACATATTTTACGGTCAACTTGTTAGAAAGGCAGATGTGAAAATTAAACGTGAGATCAGAGGTCAAACGTGACGTGATATTTGGATGCAAGCTATGTTTAGTCATATTTAGAATCCCCATATTCTTTCCCCCCATATGTTTAAATGTGCAGATGTTTTTATTTAAGGTTATATTGTTTGGATATAAAGTGAGTCCTTATATCGTTGTACAAGAGATAATGTTTTCTATAGATTAGATTTTGTTAATAACCATGTGCTCTATATATGCAAGTGCATTTTATTAATATTGCACATTTATAACCAAAGTGCTTTCAATTAAAATAAAACTGATTAAACAAATTCCTTTCTTCAAAGATATGGGGGTAAGCCTAGCTGTATATATTGAACTGATAATATACAAAGCATTTTATTTTATACTCTATCAGTGTGATCTTCCTTCATCAAGGGATTATTACAGTAGGTACAGTTTTACAGTTGTTACAGCATTCAGCATCAAAGCTGTTGGAACAGTGAAGCTGTGCAGCTCGGTACATCCTGATCAGAAAGTGTGCTCCTATTAAAAAAGAAAACTGGAATGCAGCTCTTCATCTCCAGGCTCGGTGCTTGAACCATGCCTCCTTGCTCCTTTTGTTTTGCCGTATTACACAATGATTAAAAAAAGCTATAAAAGCACACAGAGTCTGTTCTTAATGTCACGTATTCAAATTACTGTACGACACTTATGGAAAAAAAAAGGGGTCACCTGTTTCACAATGCACTAATGTGTATGCTGCCATGGAAACAGTTCTTGCTCTCGCTCAAGATTTCAGCATGATTTTTAATCAGATGTGATGTGGTGCAGAGCTGCCTGAGAGGAATCATGTCCTAGGATTACCGTCTCTGAGTGCACAGATGATGTCGGCGTCCTCGGGTTATCGCTTTATAGTCAGGTGACCAATTATAGACAAATCTTCAAAATAAAGTGTTTTACTAAGGAGTTGGGCCACTGTGGCCACATGTTTTCCAAATGATATTCCATTATTGGATGTTATCTGACCAATCAGTCCAAATTCTCCAGTAGCTCTTCACTTGGGTTGAGATCTGGCCGTAGCATATGATTCAACTCATTTTCATCCTCGAGTGAACCTTTCAGGGCATCAGGGCAGACAAAGGGGGTGATTCAGAAGAGTGAATGTATTGATTCAGAGTGATCCTTCTTTCTAAGGTCAGGGCTTTTAAAGTGTGGCTCTTGGTAACATTTTATGCAGCCCACGAACATGATGAGGATAAGAATGCACTAATGCACATTTCATTCATCCGAGTTCATGGCAGACTCTGACAGAACAGGAGAAAACAAGTATTTCTCTTCAACTTCTTCTGCTGTAGTCATCATAGCTCACAAACCTTTCTAACACTGACAAATCCAGCAGGTATCAAGGAACACAACAGTCTCAGAAGAGGTTATAAAAACATTAACACCATAAACCACTATCAACTTACCAGGCAAAAAGCCTGCTACAGTCACACTGTAGCGGAAACACTGATTGGAGACAGTGCCATAATCACGATTATTGCAATAGTTGCAACGAACTTGCGATCTTGTTCCTTTAAAGATGGGAAACAACAGTACTCGCAGTCAGTTTCCATTTTCAAAGTGACTTCTTTTTTTGCAAGAGCCAGTCTGCAATCAGTTTGTGATTGATTGAGGTGAAGTTGGCATTGGCATAGAGTCTGTGTGGTTAATGGGCGATTAACTGTCATAAAATGGTAAAAATTGCAAGTCTGCTGTCATCTGTTGTAAATCTGTTGCAACAGATGACAGCAAGATGCACAGAAATTCACATTAACTGCTCGCATTTAGAGTTCACCCAGAGCCTCATACACACAGAAATTCCTGTTCAGATGGTGACATAGTTACTGCAGGATGGAGATTTAACTGCAAAATGAAATAGGAAATAAACAACCTCGATTTCACATGGGAACATAACCAGAATATAACCAATGTAGGCCCCTGTTACAAGGAGACATGCTGTAGATGTGTTGCATTCGTCAGTGCAGACTGACTCAGACTGATTGCAATGTGCCGGCAGTTTGAATTTGTTTATAAATGACATGTCGGTTGCTTGCAAACCAGTTGGTTATCCAATCTGTCTGAGAGTTCAGTCAGTCTGAGTTGGACTGTGATTGTTTGGAGAAAGGTTGCCTCCCATCAGGTGAAATGTGCAGTCGCCTCATGATGGAAACTGATTGATACTGTTGCATGTTTAAACACTTGGTGACCAGTTGGTAGCTGCAACTACTTGCAATCGGTTATTTTATATATGATATTTATATACTTATTTTTTATTTACTAGTTGCAAGGAGGTTGCCTTCCTTTTTGTACTTTAGTGTGACTAAATACGAAATCCCTAAATCTGCACTAAGTTAAATGCTTTTGCCAGAGGTCCCTTCCTTCCTGTTAAAAGGGAGTTTTCATTCCCATTTTCGCCATGTGGTTGCTCATAAAAGGTTGTTTGACAGTTAGGGCTTCTCTGTATTATTGTAGGATCTTTAACTTGCAATATAAAGTATCTCAAGGTGATTGTTGTTGTGATTTGAAATATTAGAGAACCACATGACCTGTGAATGACCTGAAACTACCTACATTTAGTCAGTTTCTTGTCTCCATGCTTGTGCACTGTAGGACTATGAGTAATCAGCATGACAAGTACAAGTGTGGAGGCACTAACTGGTTGGCACCTTGTTATACTGTCAAGGGTGTCTCCACCTCTCTATATGGCCTGAGAAAGGTCGCCCTCATCTTCCTGCGAGACAGGTTTTAGAGTGACAGGGGTATTTTAGGACTGGTGGTGAGAGAAGGGATGGTTTATCTGCTCACTCTGTTGTTCTTTCCAGGCTGACTGTAATATAATTTTCACAAAGAATGAGAGGAATATACAGCAGCTTTAATCTGACTGTGATTCTTTATTATGTTTTGGGTTTGTAACAGAGAGCAGAAGAGGTAGAAATAGACAAATGCTGACGTTTGGCTCGAATTTAAGCCACCCAAATTGAGTTATACCTCCCGATGAATGCATTTGATTAAACCCATTTCTTGGAGATGTGCTCCTGCTCTGCCTTCACTGCAGTCTGTCCAGGAATGAAAGGCATGGATGATACTCGCCTGTTTCCTCCACGGTCCATTTTCACTGGCAGTGGCCCACAAACAAGCTGTGTGAGTGAAGCAGAGAAAAAGAGAGGGAGCAGAGAGGGAGGGAGACTGTCTGTGTTTGCGCACATTTTCCCTCTGTGGCACGTCGCCGGTTTGGTACACAGAGTTCCACCTGGCATGGCTTCACACACGCACACTTCAGTGCACATGCAGCTTTGAGAACGGTGTGAAAAAGCGACAAGGAAGATTTTGCGCTGGCAAACACAGAGAGTCAGATTGCACACTTACAAGCAAATGCATTTTAAAAACCTGCTCTCAGAGCTGCAACCAAATATTTTAGATTACAGGGTTCTCTCTGCAGTGAGTACAGTGGATAGATAGAAGTATTGATTGCTCAGTCAGTCAGGTCCATCCAGCATTTTGCTCTAGAAAAAGATATTTTGACTACTTTCCATCCATTTTCTTTGGGTTATCCAATTCAGGGCTGCAGGAGTTTGTGCCAGCTGGACAGGTTACCAGTCTGTCGTGTGGCTAATACAGACAAATGATCATGTTACACTCACACCTATTCACGACAATGATCCTGTTCCAATGCCTTGCTCGTGTGTACAGTACAAATCAAGAAAATGAAATGTGATGAAAACACGTCACTGAACCGCACACAATTACCTTTAATCAGAAAACCACTTTTGTTAATCATTCTAGTCATGATTGTATTCTGTTTGACAAAAATCAGAAGTAACGGAGCCTGTTTGAGATACGTTTAGAAAACCTTCCCCAGATAACTGCAAAATAGGCGGCGGTTTCATTTTCTATGATTTCATTCCACTTCCAGTGAGATTTTTTTTAAGCAGGCTTCTGTACTCAATTTATTTTTGTAGCAGTTCTAATTTACTGTGACAGCTGTTTGTTAGTAATACATACAGTATCTTGTCCTTCAATTAAATGTCTTGTTGTACTTTGTGTTTTGGTAAAATATGTATGCTCGCATTTCTCCATCATAAAAAAAAAAGATCAGCCTGTAAAATAATGTTTGAGAATGATGGGGAAACAGGACATTTTATTAATAACACGTTTGATCCGACTCTTTGTTTTCTTTGTGTTTCTCTCTCTCTCTCCAGAGAAACTCGAGCATCTCTGGGAGCACGAGGGGAATGTACCAAGTGTCAGAGCGACGTTCCTCTCCCAGCACAGGGTGGGTCAGCAACACACTGCTGTACATTCGACACATGAGTTATCCATTCATAGTACCATTGTACCATGAAGAGCTTTATGAAACACATGTTGATGTACATTGGAAACGGGATGCAAAAGCAGGATGCTGAGGAAGGCAATACATCCAAAAAGCAAGCCTTCATTTTTTGACCCCCGAATGTTACAATGTGTGACTGCTGGGGAAAAAAACCCTCAAAAAACAGCAATGTGCACTTTCACTAAATGCATTTTCAATAACATACTGACCGCTCGGGTTCTGATGGTAAATAATGTCTTGTGTTCTTCTACACAGTGTTACACGCAGATGTCAAATGTCCAGATGTTTATTCTCTGTATAAATCCTGCACTCCACCCGAGCCTTAATCCTGAGGACCACACAAACTTAAGAGTTTAACCTTTTATCAAAAACACATTTT
Source organism: Astatotilapia calliptera (assembly GCF_964374335.1). NCBI lineage: Eukaryota > Metazoa > Chordata > Actinopteri > Cichliformes > Cichlidae > Astatotilapia > Astatotilapia calliptera. The sequence goes on along the minus strand of NC_137427.1, from coordinate 23,725,953 downwards.
TCCCCTTTCTCTCATTCATTCATTTTATGCCATGATTTTGGTTTAAATTAATGATACTTCTTAGTTAGGATTTCTATGGCTGAAGTAAAATTCCCCGCCATCCATCACTTATGACTCACAGCTAACCCGAAATAACAAATGATTTTATAATCATTCTAAAGGCTCGCAATACAACAATAGACGTTACTCAGGTGGTGCATCACCATGAATTATTAGTTAAAATGATCTTCTCTGCTTTCAGAAAAGATGGTCCAGTGCATCCTCTGCTAAAAGAGTTAATAAAGGAATCAGTGGCGCTCCTTTCCTTTGTGTTTGGAAAATCTCAATGGCTGCCACTTCCAGGTCACTTCACTCAGAAACCTTCCTAAATGAAGAATAAAAATTCAAACAGTCAAGTAGGGATGGGTATTGTTTCGGTTTTATCCGATACCGGTGCCAAATCGGTACTTTTGAAACGGTGCCGGTGCTCAAACGGTGCTCAAACCGGTGCTTAAAGAATGGAGAACACAAACTTTGTCCAAAAACCTCTCATGTTCAGCTGTTTTTTGTAAAAAGATAACAATGTTAGCCTTTTCTGCAGCTATGGGGCATATATGGTATCACTCATGGCTGGAAGCAGGGCTTAATCAATGGAAAAAACACAAACTTTGTCCAAAAACCTCTCATGTTTAACTGTTTTCCACTTCTTCTTTGGTCATTTTAGCCTTTTTGGCCAGGGTGAAGAGAGTATCTGCCATCAAACAAGAAGACAGCCGCATGTAGCTATGATGATGTTTGCTAGTTCACCTTACATGCATTAATGTAATAACGTGGTTAGCCTACTCAACATAAATTACACAAGAACAACATTAAGCTACTCACGCAGAGAAGAACGGCTGCTGCTGCCATCAAATACGGCGCATTTCTCGGCTTTAAAAAAACGCTATGCGTCGCCAGGTGTTTCATGAGATTCG